>NC_139251.1:23314758-23979758 GCF_977018435.1 Lepisma saccharinum | reverse complement strand
AAAAGCTCCACGGCTCAAAAGAGCCAGGGCCTGCCAGAGCGGTAATTTTCATTGGGTGATCAGCGCATCGAGTCCCATCGCCGCTGCTTTCTGTCTTTCGAGTCCAGGGTTCGCTACTTCTTTTTAAGTAGCTCCCCAATTATCCTCAGGATGCTGGGTCAACACAAATTGTGGGAGCTCCCATTGGGAATCAAGCCCGGGACAGCTAACCACTTGGCTACGCGAGTGCCCCTTAATATTATGCCCCATGCATATATAATCGGAAATACGGGTTTGCCGCTACCCAAGTGGGGTTGCCCCCCGAAATTTTGCGAGTTTTCAAAATGCATATCAATGTTTGGAATGACGTATTGTTACAATGGGACACTCAATTTGAATAAAACAAAACCAAATTTACTCAGGAAAGATGCAAGAAACGCAGGAAAAGTTAAATTTTTTACAACTTATAATCAGCCTCTATAACGTCTATTGAAATATCGAGATATTTCACAATGAATATCTTTGAAAATTTAGTATTGCGGAAAAAGTTACAACATTCACTGTTACGATTCATCCTTTCTAATGAATTTACCATAAAGTTCATTCAAATACCTCTCATGGTTTTCGAGAAATGGTGTTCCGAAGCAATTCCTGTTTAAAGCTCTCTGCGCTGCCCATGATATGACTTTTAAGCCGCCTGTGTATGAGCTATTCCATGTGAAAGTGAAGAAACAAGGTTAATTCATTTTTATTGAAGAATTTGGAATTATTAATACAAAAATTAGTTTCATGGCTTTTAAAGAACATATCGTGAAACCTATTACTTTTCATAGTACAAACTGGATTTTCTGTGTGGTGTTCAAACCTTAGTTTGAAGATATTTATGATCATTTTCATAGCCTTTACATTGTTCCATAATTCTACATGTGCATGATGTAACACACGTCACAGGCAAAAAATGTTTATAACAAAAAGTATGTAGTAATATATATAATGTATATTTCACAGAGCTTTCTGAAAGACGGAGGAAGGTCTTAAATTAATGTCTCAGAAGTATCACACCCGTCACAATTACAAAGAATGTATTTTCTGTAGCTGAGAATTGAGATGGGGAGGAATATTCTGCAATTAGATACCTTTCATCAGGGAAAATGGAATTCATGAATTGATAGAGTTACATATTTGAAGGTGCTGAGAAAATAATTTAAAAATGAATGTAAATTTGAATGTTACACCCGTCACAAAGGAATTCCCATATGAACGTTCCACATGCAAACCATAACAACATTATATTCCGGCTAAGGTGCAGTCTTCATCCCACTTAAGTATAGAATGAGCCAGAGCGCTTCTTACTGGACTTTCTTCAATTTGTCAAGCCAGAACAAATCACATTGAGCTGCACATACATCTTCGCACAGTTTCTACGAGATAGGAAACCCGAGGAACACGGATTATAATCGGGCTATCGCAGTGAAAGGATGATTATGGCAATTACAAGAAAATAATAGCAACATGAATATCAGAGCCGAGGAAAATCGGGGCCAGGGGAGAGGGAGGGGGGTTGTCTTTTCACACGACCTCTGGAGCGAATTGATTAATGTGGGTGGGGGAGAGGAGGAGGCCAATTTGCGCAGAATGGAAGCTTTCGGACTTTAACAAAGCGGTCAAAAGGTGGCGTCGGTTGTGGGGGTGGGGAGGATCATGTGAAAAAAAGGGATATCTGCGGTTTCTGCTGCAGTCACGAAAGGGGGGGAATTCAGAAGCACGGTGATGTCCACCGCTTCTGGAACGCTTTGCTGGCTCCAAATTACAACCTACGCCAGCATCACAAAGGGGAAATCGAGAAGAGGGGGGCGAAAGGATTCCCGAACGAGCTTTGTCCGCTAAAACATCGGTAGCACGCCTGGTGGACGCCTATTGTTGGGACAGCAGTTTTGGAATCACATGTGTCACGCCCTTTTCCCAGATATTATATTTTCGCTGCCCCGTTCTTTGTTCGCGACTTCTTTTGTCGTTGTCGTACGTATCGTAATTTGGAAGCTGCTTCCTTTTCTCTTGTAATAATCGCTCTCCGAAGGGCCGGTAAATAGGGATGGGATCTTCGGAGGAAAAGTAAAGCGTCTTCTCTTTTGTTCGGATGGAATGGTATCGTGCATGGATAATGCTTCGAGCCTCTTCATGCTGTTCTGGCGATGACATCCTAGAGTCCATCTTGTCCTGCTCTGGTATTGTGAGCGACGTAACCGTAATGAGCGGTTGTAAAGTCCTGGTTGGAAATGAACGCCACTCCCCAGCAAAGAGCATTTGAACGTTTGTTGTAAGGGTGGGGGTGGGGTGAACTCGATGCGATCAAAAGAATCGCTGGCTTCCATTTGTGGGGCAGCGTTGACCAGTTCAGGCGCCAACCCTCCTTCCAAAAGAAAACTGACCGTTGTCAGTTACTAACCATCGCCAACCCCGCCCCCCCCCCCACCTAAACATACACAAGTATATACATTGTTTGTTTTCTTCTGGGAAGAAAGGTTCCAGTACTCTTCAAGTTGGTTCGTTATTGTGTTCATTACAAAAACCTCAAAAGATTGTGCTATAATTAGGTACACATGATCGTGCAACCGTGTAGCTACACACACGTGCGTAGTTTCTTTCGTTAAAACAAATTGTTATTGGTTTTATTCCCACTCATAAAAAGGTGCTTGTATGGCGTACCGTCAGAAAAAAAGCACTGTATCAGTGGCCAGGGGCGCCGACTTATCAAAATTATTGGGGGGGCTCTGATCACTGAAATAAATAAATGATGACTCACTCCCTCTCTTTTTTTTAAAAAATAAAAAATACGTCTCCGTATAGCAGTTTTTAAGCAGCTATTATATTCCTCATGCAAATGAAATGTAACATGAAAAACGTTTAGAAAATGTTTCAAAGTCTCTTTATGTATATTGTGTCTGCTCATTTGTTTTTTAGATAACAATTAACATTTTTATTGAAAAGTATGTATTTACATTAAGAGACCAACCTAAAAGATTTATGCCGGCCTCGGTGGCCGAGCGTGTTGGCGGGCAGACTCTACCCGCTTTGATCCAGAGGTCTCGGGTTCGAGTCCCATCGAGGGCATGGGCGTGTTTTAATGTCCGCAACAGACATGTGATGGGTTGCAAATAACCCATAAAATAACGAATATTTAACAGTTTTATTTAATTATTTACATAAATGCTAACACGAATCGCAGGAAAATGGTTTTACTTTTTTGTTCTAGCTACAATATTTTACTTTTTAAATTTTAATTTTGCAATAATAAAAAAAAATAGCATGTACACTAAGATATAAATTGACATACACAACAAAAACATATGAACATGATTTAAAAATAAAGCAAAAGTCTCTCTACGCAGTGGGTTATTTTTTATGAACTAATTAACGATCGGTCTCAGGTCCAAATTATCAAGCACAGTTTGATGTATGTGGAGTACCACTAAGCTGCTTAGTCTCTTCTGCCTCATTGTAGATCTCAAATATGTCTTTAGTCGGCTAATAACACTGAATGACCTTTCGGCTGTGGCTGTCCTCACTGGCACAGTGCGGAGGAGCATCATGAATTTGGCTCCTGGAGGGTGCTGACTTCCAAAAGAAACTTTCTTATGTCACGCATGGTAGTTAGAACCACTTTCTTCTGTTTGGCGATATCACCAAGCATGGACATGTGTAAGGAGAGCCTATCGGCATCCAAATCTTTGCGAAAGAATTCTCGCGTTTGCTGAAAGTTAGTTGTGCAACTGTTCACTTCTGAGATGCATTCTTTCTCTACGGCTGTTACTTTTTGTACTCCTGTAGATTCATGTCTTGTTTAACACATGATTTTGCTGTGTCACACACGTCAGTGTATATTGATTTATAATACTATTTTGGAGTGTAGAACTTGTGATGTTTGGCAGCATCAGGATTTTCAAGTCTCTTAGGGACCTGATGTTGCGGGGCAATTCTGGCTCAACGAGGCTCGGTTTGCCCTCTGTGCATTTCAGCCAGAACTGCTCAAAACACATTCGCTTTTCTTGAAAGATGTCAGTCAAGTATTTTAGTTTTGATTCTACTTCTGTAGCACCAATGCGTGGAGACTGAATCTTACAGTTTACCTCTTCTATTGGACCCATCACATGGCAGTAGAGGGAGAGAAAGAAAAATGTTTTGAAGTGAAGCATTGTCTCCAGATATCCAGCACATTTTAATGTTGAGTCAGTAGAATCCTCTTCAGAAAAATTCTCAAGAAAATTGAGAAGGTTTTCATAGTTCCTTAAGATCTGTTGCATACTGGAGGCTCTGAACGTCCACCGACGAGAGCAAAGTGGTCGCAGTCCAGTATGGCCAGCCTTCTAATTCACATCAATAATATTCCTAAATGTTTGCATTCTTGTAGGGGATTCCCAAACAGTCTTTAACAAGTCGTTGGCTAAATTCATTATGTATCTGATTAATATATGTATAATAGTAAATAATAATTATATACGAACTTAGTGTATAGTTATAAGTTATGTGTTTTTCTGTTTCCGGTCATAGCCCCCCCAAAGTTGATGGTTTAGCGGTCTCAGCCCCTCAAAGTTGATGGTCTAGAACATTTCAAATGTGTATTTAAAGTTAAGTTCATGTGGCAAAATTCAGAGTAAACTTTACAAGAGAAGAAAAATAATACATTAGATCCTCTTAAGCAAAATTATTGGGGGGGCTCTGCCCCCACATCATTAACATTGGGGGGGCTCGAGCCCCCCTAAGCCCCATGGAGTCGGCGCCTATGTCAGTGGCGTATACTATTGAGTCCAAGATACGGGCTATCTCACTGTACCGTGGTCCTAAGCTATGAATAGAAATGTTTACCAACTCCTAAGAAATCAGGTTGCCTACTCATAGGAAATCAGGTTGCCAACTCATAGGAAATCAGGTTGCCAACTCATAGGAAATCAGGTTGCCAACTCATAGGAAATTAGGTTGCCAACTCCAGAATCACCATCTATCTCACCGATATGATTAATTTTGTTTACAATTTCTGATCAATTTTTCTCCTGTATTTTGTTCTCTAGACTTCAGGCTTCGCAAATAGCCTAGCTAGATTAGAATATACGCTCCTGCACTGTATACATATTTATATTTATATATTTCTCAATGTGTCATAATATTGTATCGTAAATGACAACAGTGGTGTCAACTAATATGGGCCTGTGTGGCTCGAGCCCACGCAATATTGTTTGTTAGTAGTTTTATTTTGGAAATAAATTTCCGCTTTAAAAAAAAAAACAACTAAACGATTCATCATTAAAGAATTCTCGCAAATTAACTACTGATTGTTATAAATGTGTTTCATAATAATTTGATGCATTTTTAATGCGATACAAAGGTTGTTAAAGGTTAGGAATTTTAAATAAATTCAATTCCGGCCGAGGAGAGAAAATCAGCAAGCGTAAAGCGGTTCTGGACCGCAAAGATCCTTTTTATCTGTAAAGTATTTCAATTCGGTCCAGGAACCTTTTTTCCGGATGAATTTAAATACGGTCTAGGAACCTTTTTTTCTGGATCAATTTCGAACCTATTTTAGGATTTTTAGAGCTTATTTTATGGACCTAAAAGCACACATTTTAGAACCTAAAAACCCGAGGTCTTATAGGATATACATATAGGTAACCATAGAACAACGGCAGTTCCAAAAACTCTCGCCAGATGGCATACAAGATTCGCGAACAGGCTGTATACCACGGGTGGGGTGGTGAACCGTTCGTCAGGTTTTCAGATCACAAAACTATACAGAGAATGCATGCAGAACAGAGACAAAACAACATCGCCATTGAATCTTGGCGCGGTACCAGATTTGCGCACAGGAAATGTTCCATTATGATGACGTTCCGTTGCTTTGCTTCCGTTTTAGAGGTCGTTCTGTGTGAGCGTGTACGGACGGCAGATCCGAACACGGGAGGTCATCCGTGCCTTCGAATGGGAAGAGAGCTTTTTTTTCCACGCTCGCGTAATTACACAAAACAATTGAAGATCATCTTTTCCCCTTTTATGAATTGCCAGAAACGCTACTTCACGGAGGTTTAGATGCCGAAATGCCAGGGGATATCAATTTGTCCTTTGAATTACCAGTCCTGTTCGCATGAAACGGGTCACAGTCCGGTGGAAGCATCTCTTTCACGCAATGATTAGCGAAACGCATCGGAACGGGCGGCGAAACACTGAAACTTCATTAGTTTTATTCCTTTTTATATCGTTCCGCTGCTTAGCTCGGCGGTCGATGCATGTATACGGCTCAACGAGCTAAGGGTATAGTGGATAGAACTAAGAGAGCATCTGCTGGAAAATTGGAGTCGGATTGTTCGAGTCAAATGTACAGATCCAATTCTTTTGAGACTCCGATGTAGAATCCTGATGGACTCAGTTTATGAAGATCCAGATGTGGAATCCAGGGTTCGGCAGTCTGGATGTGATTTTATTTCGCTTATTTTACTTCGCATTTCTGCCACCTTTGGCTAATCGCGAAGATGAGGATGAGGGATGACATAATGAACTTGATGAAGGCACACTCACAAAGAACACCCATGCCCATTCCGGGATTCATGTTCTGAACGTGTCGCTTGCTGAACGGTTTGCTGTTTGGACCCTCATGCGCAATGACAGCTATTTTACAGTCTGGAAGTGTCTGTGTCACTAATCACATCAGTGTGAACATCCCGTGTCGCTTGTCCCATTCGTCTGAAAGTTTCCTTACACTCATGTCGATGGCACTAAGGGAGTTTTGTGGGTTCTCCTTTGTCGTTTCATGCAATCATCATTTATCATCATCGCCGCGATTAGTTTCAACAGGAAGAAAAGATAAAGTAAATACCAAAAATACAAATGCTTCAGTGTGTACATCTTTAAAAGAAATGATGATAATAATAATGAACCTACTAAATATACAAAAAGTTAGATTTACCAAGAGCACTCCACGCGTATATATTCTCCCGTATTATTAATGAAAGTCACGATAACAGGACGTGACTGTCTGTCTAGAACGTCCGTTAATATCTTCACACCACTGTACCAAACATCATAGCAATTATCACATTCTTAGAAATGCTTCATGTAAAAGAATCAGACGTTGCAGCAAAAACCCCATTTACTTCCATTACATTATAAGCACACGAATAGCACGTAGCGGGACCGACACCAGCGCCTCTAGCGGATCATAATTCAGAGTAATCGCCAGAGAGCACGAGCGGCTAGGGACAGCATTAGCACGTTGGAAAATACATGCTAACAGCACCAAACCTGGCCTGGCCTACCAATCCACTTAGGCATATAACAGCATAAATAAGCATGTATAGGTTTGACAAGTTATATTTTGTACAAGCTTTTATATACATACGTGGATAGGTTAAGTCTGGTGCTGTTAGCATGTATTTCCAAAGTGCTAATGCTGTCCCTAGCCGCTCGTCCAGAGAGCGAAGAATTGTGTCGTTTACGTTACGTATTCAAGGCGATGTAGTAGTGTGTAGTTGGCGCCTGCCTTCTGCTTCCGAACTGTGCGCATGCGCTCCAGAGCGCCGTGGGTGACGTTCGGGCTGACACCTGGCGGGAAAAGTGATTCGGACGGCTTCGACGGCACACGAAAGCAACGGAAGAGAACGGGACGGAGCGATTACAGATTCGGACATTGTCTCAGACTAGCGACACTGCTCCCATGCTAGGGTTTCAAATGCAGTGGTGGATCTTTTAGAAAGAGAACGCGAGCCGAGCACTGACGGCAGACAATTTACGAGAAAGTCTCATCGTGGGAGCCTCGCTCTCCCCCTCCAACGCAACCCATCCGGCTCTCAACCTTGAACACATTCACAGCGCACAATACGGCAGCCTTAATAACAGATCGCACCTCACGAAGTCATTGTCTCCGGAGCGTTTATCGCCCCTATTTCCTCTCATTGTCATTCGCACCTCATGTCGAAACTAATAACCCGCTTCTCACAAGCCCCTTGTCCTTGGCTGCCTTCATTACTCACGGGAGTTAAATTAGACGATTAACGATAATCGTCCGATATTCATGCGTCTTAATGGGTAAACTTCTTTCCTGGGAGACCCTGCCATTTTTCTTTCTCTGGCGGCGGCAAATACAGAGAGGTGGAAATTGGTTTCTGGTTGACCTAATATTTTCCCGCGGAGTGATACGGTTAACACTGTATAATAGAGAACGCGGCTCTTCCCGGTAGACTATACTCTGTCTCGGGTATCTCTGGAGCACGCGAACAAAAACAAGTCCCTGCGCAAGTAGTGAGGTGAGAGGGAACGGGATTGCATGGAGGGGGCAACGCGGCTGCAGTTACCGGCTGTTTGTAGCAGCGCGCACTGCTTTGCTCCGTCCTCTTCTGCAGTTACGCGCAGCCCTACTCCATATACTCGTGGGACGCAATGTAGTGTTATATTTGCCATTGACTGTACAATATGGATACACTTTCATACCGAGCAGATTATGTCACGACGAACGACTTTTCTTAACATTGTCCCTCAGTGGAGACTTGGGGCTATAGCCCCCACCCCCAAATGGAAGTTTTGACTTTTCTGCTGGTCAAAATAATTATCAACCTGTCGTGTTCCCGTTGATGTCTTTTTCTGTGCCATCGGGAGTTTGATATTCCCAAATAATGTTCCCATAAGCGCAATCATTTCTCCTTGCCTCCTACGGCAGTGTTGACAAACCTGATGTACATAAAGAGCTAAATTTCAGGTTAAAAGGAGTTAAAACTGGCTTTCAAGGAGTTAGATTTACGAAGGCAGGATAAAGTGCCTCCTACGGTAATTTTAACTGTCAATGGGGTGACGCCCTGCTATTACAGTTAACTTTAAAGATATGACAATTTATTCTTAGTCTTCCGGCGGCATCACCCATCTCAATAATGGTCAATAGTCGTATGAAATCGCAAATAAAGGATTCCCGGATAAAATGCTCAATGTTAGGAAAAATATGATTATAAACTGGGTGCACACCCTCACAAGTACTTCTGCCAGCGCCCATGCTTATTAAGGTGGGTCCCGGACTGATAATTCCTTTCGCGCTCAATCCGTTTCTAGATTTTGTTTTTGCACTTACCGGAACTGAATCACGGTTTCGCGGTTGTTCCTTTCGCGCTTAATACTTTCGCTCTCGTACCATTCGCGTTTAATCCTGTGAAAGATTTCGTGGTTGTACATCTTTCGCGGTTAATGCACCACCCCTTCGAGACAGGCACGAGGCTAAATTTGCTGCTTGGACGTGGACTAGTGGTGTGGTATTTTACTTTCCCAGTTACTAGTTTTCGCCTCACACAATACTCTCTACTGTTAAGTGTGCATAATACAGAGCATTCCGTGGCATTCGCTACGAGACTCGGCGGCAAGCGGGCCAGCGCTGACCGCCGGGCCGCTTTCCGCCGTGTTTCGTAGCGAATGTCACGGAATGCTCTGTATCCGAGTCAACATTCAATTGCTTGTAAAGTTGTCTATTACGAAATTGTAAGTCCAGCCATCTTATGTAAGTTTAGTATTAAATCGTTGTTGTTATGTATCCTCCTATTGATCTCACAAGGCATTGCGCAGAGCAGACAAGCTTATAAAAATGGACGAGCAACTTGAGGAAGAACGTTGTTGTAGAATAGCTATACTGCTGCTCTTTCCCTTACAATTGCCAACATTAATAGAAAAGCACGGCCTAGAAAATAGCTCGAAAGAAGACATGGTAATCAAGGTGTAATGAACATGCTTTTTAATGAACTCTGGTATGTCTTCAAACATGACACTCGCAGGATTGAAACATAAAACAAAATTTGTTGTTCAATTAAATACAGTAAAACCTCGTTAACCCGGACTAATGGGGGGATAACTTGACCGCTTTAACGAAAGTCCGGATTAACTTACATAACCTAAAATAACAGTAGAAAGTGCATGAAAACTCCGTTTATAGCAAGAAAACACGTTATTATGGTGTATTTAAAGGGCACAGGCTTAAATACACTATACCCTACAGTAAAATGTAAAGCAATACTGTACATACAATGCAGTACGTACACACGCGATAGCCATATTATGATTATGTGCATTTTACAAACTTGTTGCTGAATGTTGTTCGACTTCAAAAATTTGTGTGTTGGCTGAAAACAAGGGGAGTTCGTTCTGAGGGTGTGGCAGGAGGAAGATTTGAACTGGCGTCTTGTTATGGAAAAGTGTCGTGTTTGTACGGCCTCGTATTATAGTGACCAGAGTTTTACGAGAATATGCCGAGGGTATTCCTGCGTCAATGCGGCTTCTTTCCGAAAGTCTGCGGGAAACAGAATTTCATCAGTGGTTGACTGCCTTTTCTTTGGGAAGTTCTCCCATGGACGTTGGATGTACGTATTCTTAGCGGTTACGGAGCAATAAGACGAATGCGATTGGTGACTTCTAGCCACATTTAAAACCTTGCTTTTTTTCTCCTTTTGCCTGTTCGGATTAAGCGAAGTCCTGCTTATCGGGACCGGATTAACGTGGTTTTACAGTATGTCAAACATTTACTTTACTACACTTTAAAGAATACAGATTTTTGTGTACTTTGTTTCCGCCTATTGCAACGTCAATTTATTGGTGGCACCTGATCATTGGGTGGGAGGAAAGGAATTTATTAAGACAGCAACCAGGAGTAATCCACAGTGATCGCACCCCAAGCAGCTTCCCCCCGAGGCGCGAAGACAGCCCATGAAGGATGGTCCCAAGAAGGACCGGCACGGTTTGATACGCAGCAAAAGCCAACAAAGCTCGACGTAAAAAAGAGTCCATCAGGATCTCAACAATGGGACGGAAGATTTATGTTTATGAACTCCCGATTATCGTGTTAAAGCGTGGCCGAGGACGAGAAAAAGTTTCAGCTCTTCAAACGGTCCATTACATAGTAACGCCTCCCAAATTCTAATAGTCCGGGCTACACTTTCTTCTATCTCTCGTGGCTATTATTCCAAAGAGTGAGAAATATGCTCGCAATCTGTTCTTGTTAGTGTCTTGAAAAATACACGTTTTAAATCATTCTGTAGTTTTTCTTCTTTTCTAAAAAAAAAAAATGATATTTGGGTGTTATGCATTCGTAGCTTGGAAGCGAGTCATGACTCCCGAAGCGACCAATCAGCAAGCGAGCCGCTGACGTCATCTCACCTCAGCACCTATCGCTAACTCTCTTGCTCACGTTCTACACTGTTGGTAGGCTCGTTAGTCTGCTGGGGATGTTCCTAAAATAATAGGACTTACCTCAAACATGTAAAAAGCGAACATTATTAGTAGAGAGACAAATTTATGGTAAATAAAAACTGAGGGAAGCGGTAAATAAAATGTTAGATCAGCGGTATATACCAGCGGTGGGAAAAAAAAATTGGCACGCACTTTTTCATCATGAGAGGAAACAACATACAAAAGAGCTATAAATTGATAAACTACTTCATTTTTATATACTGTACACATACACCAACCAAAAAAAAAAAACAACACAAAATCACTTCATTTCTAAATTGCATATCCCAAGTGATTTATTCATTGTATGTATTTAAAAACAACAAATAAAACAAAATAAACAAATAAAATAATCACTACTGCACATACACAAACACATGTTGAAAATCACATGATGATAAACAAAATTCATTCATGACTGAACACAAATGACACCATTGTTTCCCTTGAGGTGCGGAAACAGACTAATCTTATCGCTGCTACAGCTAGCAAGTTAAATGAAACTGGAAGTTGAGTAGACATTCGGGGGAAGAAAGGAATGCAGCTTGACAGGGAGCGAAGTTTTCTAACTGAGATTATGTGCATGGGAAATCCCAATTTACAGCGTCTTCCTGATGTGATCGAAGATAAAACGTTCTTCAGCTGCAAGTGGTAGGAAAGTTTAGGAAACGACAGTTTGCGCGCACAACCTCGATTGCCAGGTTTTGCGTGTTTTCTACTTAATGTGATATTTCACAGTTATTTCGCGAAAAATCGTTCATTTCGTGGAAAAGCACACATTTCGCATTACATCGCGAACAAAACTCATGCATATTTCATCATTGGGGGTGTAGTTACGTGCAGAATGTTCAAAATTGCATCTTTTTTTCAGATTTCGCGCATCGCGAAAATTCAATGTCCCTAATTATTAGGAACGGCTGGTACAGCACACACTGGCATTGTCGAATTGATGTAAAGCAGCAATTCTTAAACTTTTCAAACCTTTTCACCCAAAGACGAGGCCACGGAACCCCAACATTTTTTCCGTACCCGTCAGAGCAAACTTGTATTTTTACAGCAAATGAGAATTCGAAAATTACGTTTCTGAGAAGTACAGGTTTTAGCTAGCACCACCTTACGTGCACTTTTAGTGTTTCTGATGCTCTAGGCATTTAGTAAAAAAAATCATAATACAGAGCAATCCCTGACATTCGCTACAAGACTCGGCGGTAAGCGGCCCGGCGTCGGCGCTTGTCTATCCCGGTGAACGGGGTCCGCGACAGTCGCACGCTACAGTCTGTTTTTTTCGCTCTCCCTATCTTCGCTCTCTTTCCCTTTCTGTTGACGTTGCAGACTGACGCCAGTATAATCCTTCCTCGTAAGTTGTGTTGTGTGGTGTCCGTGTGTTGAAGATTGTGGCTTAATATGGCACCACAAAAGTTTACATTACAACAAAGGATTTATCTTGTCGAGTGTTACTTCGGAAAGAGGAATTGTGAAGAAGTGCGACGACGTTTTGCAACGAAATTTCCTGGTGTTCCCGTTCCACATAGGACCACTATATTAAACCGCGTAAAAAAGTTTAGAGTAACAGGGTCAGTTCTGAATAAAAGTGGAAAGAAAAATGGAGAAATCTAAAAAATAAAGTATACAAAGACAATCCGCACACCATCCGTGAGTTAAAAGAGAGTATTGTACGAGAAATCGGGAGAGTTACAGTAGACGAACTTGCACGTGTAAATGCCAATTTCCTTGCGAGATGCCAGGACTGTGTTGCAGCAGAGGGATATCATTTTCAACACCTTCTGTAGTCAAGTTTAGTACACAATATGAAAACTGTAATTTTCATAGTCGACTGTAGCGACTGTCGCGGACCCGTTCACCGGGAAAGACAAGCGCTGATGCCGGGCCGCTTGCCGCCGAGTCTCGTAGCGAATGTCAGGGAATGCTCTGTATTATACGGTATGAAAGAAACTGCAACTGCATGGCAAGTATTCGTAAGGAAAAAGTGTTTAAACCTCTTGTTTACCAAATATCTCGATCGAGATATTTACGTAGTTTTTACGTCATAATATAGCTATTATTAGCTGGAATTGCGATTTTCATCTTTTTGAAACTCTCTAACGTTTTCATTAAGTCCTACCCGGTGGAGGCACATAGTGGTTCGGATCCCACTTTAAACTGTAGGTCCAGTCCCGTTAGCCTTACTGTGCATAAAGTAGACTTAAAACACCAAATCAATCAATGAATCAATCTTCTTTTATATTATTGTTAACACATATACTGCACCGTAAAGACCCTTGTTCGTCCATAAGAAGGCGGGAAAATGGCGGCTTCCTTTGAAACTGAGTCAGTGGCGCACAGACATGTCGTTTAGGGGGTACAGTGTAATTATTTTCTTGTTCCAAACATGCCTGCGATCATTTCCATGTGTATTTTGACAATGTCCTGTACTTTGTTGTCCAGGGGGGGAGGGGCATTTTTTCCAAGAAATTTTGGAATTTTCCGGTTCCTCCCCTCCCCCCGCAACCATATATACACTCAATGTGCATCAATTGCGTGTAGTCCGATTCTATGGTTCATTCCGCGTATATCGGTACTTGATTCGTCTGTCTAGGGCAATTCGCCTCCGATCTACAGTCATCTAAATGAGACTGCATTTTGCTAAAAATTGGCCCGGTCCCGGGGGGCTTAAATGGCAAAATGGGCTCGGTAATCAACAGTAAGTGCGCTTGTTTCTTCTCCTTACAAAGTTCTTCCACATCCGCCTCCATGGAAGAGATTTGCAGTCTGGCTCTGCGTCCAGTCTGTTGCAAGATTTTGATTTTGTGGAAAGGTAAGTTGAGAAACTAGTCTCGCACAGATACATACTGACAAAGGGAAGAAGTGTTCTCACCGCTTAATGTGATAATAAACTGGACCTAAAACAGAAATTAAATCAAACACCAACTTGGCATCGAAACTCACGTAGCTCCTAAAATCACAAAATACTCCATCAAAGGTAATTTTCTCCCTTCTAATCAAGCCACAAGAGATTTCTAGCCAAGTCAGCAAATGTCTCGAGCGGCATAATACTTGCACAGCCCCGCAGAAACAATTAAAAGCGACGCGAAAGGGTAAACAGGAAAACGGAGATTAAAAATAATGTTAAGGCGCAAAATCACGAGGGCAGTTACGATTCTCGGCGGGGTCAGAGGTCCGCCGGGGCAGTCAGGCGTCTTTTAGCACGCACATCGCATCACATCGCATCGCCCGCGCGATCTTATCGCGTACCTTCTCTCATTAGGCTCGCCGCACCGTGACGCGATCAGCACCTGCTTGAAAGAAGGATTCTGCGCAAGCCGGACTGTTCCACGCAATAAAATTTCCCGTGGTGTGAATTCGCAATTAAAGAACAGTCTTCATACACATCCGTAATTACATTTTAAACGCGGGACATCTTCGGTATGGGCAATTCTTTTTAACGCAAGTGGCTCGGGTAAGTTTTGCGGAACAGAAGGTCTGCGTACACGACTTAACGTGTTCCCCTCTTCATGTTCGCGCTGTGCACAATGCTTGGGTGAACACTCGAACTGCTCTTGAAGATAAAAGGACTGTAAAGATTTTCTCAGTGTTGCCACACACGAATTTCGGAATGGTACCAAAGACCTTGCAAATAAACACTAGGCTGTGCTGGTGTTCCTTAATTGAATGAAATACTGAACACCTTAGCGTAAAAACTCGGACGAACAAACAATTGAACGTCCAAGAATAAAAAGTGACTCCCCGATGGTACGACTGTAGTGGTAACGTCGTCGCCTTGTAATCAAGGATTCCCGGGTTCGATACCCGGTCGAGATACATTGCCCAGATGTTCGGATCCCACTTTAAGCTGTAGGTCCAGTCCCGATTAGCTTCTATGTGCACAAAGTGGACTCATAACCTCAACACCAAGAATAAAAACAACCTGCATAAACGAACAATTGTAGATCCTAGCGCAAAAACAACCCACAGGAATGAACAACTGAACACCCTTGCTTTCATTGATTGATTTGCTTTATTTTACTTCGCTTTTAGTGCCACGTTTGGCTAATTTGCGAAGTTGGGGATGACTGATGATTGGACACTCACAAACATCCATTCCCAGGCCGAGATTCGAACCCAGGACCCACTGAGTCATAGCGCGATGTGCTAACCACTCCGCCACGGGTGCCGACTGAACACCCTTGAGTAAAATAACCCGCATGAATGAATAACTGAACATCCTAGTGTAAAATAACGAACAACTGAACACCCTAGGACAAAAATAACCAGAATGAACAAACAACTGAACATTCTAGCGTAAAAAAAGCGCGAACGAACACGTGAACATCCTAGCTTAAAAATAACCCGCATGAACGAACAACTTGCCCCTCCCCCCCACCCCCCTTGGGATTTGTATTCTTTGTATTCAAGGAAGTTAAAATGTTCGTGCAACGTGGCAATACCGCACACAGCGATGTCCGATGAACTGTGGAAACTGCGGGCTATCACTGGTATGGTGTTGCCACATTCCACGTACATCTTTACTTCGCAGAATAACAATTTGCATAAAATCGGTTTCGCAATGTGAACTGACAATGGAAATGAACTTTAAGATCAGGTGCAAAGAGCTTCAATACAAGACCAACATTGTAGGAGTATCCAATACTAAGAGAAAGATGTTTCGCAAAATTGGTAAGAACTGTTTTCTGACAAATTTTAAAAAAATGAAAATTAAGAATTGTGTTTATAACCTCTCTGCCTGCCCCGTACTAAAATTCCATCACAATTGACCCTCCGTTTTTTATTTATAGAATTTCAAAGAGAGCAATAGTTTTCAAAACTAAAAAACAAAAAAAATCACTTATTTGTTGTCACAACGACAAAAAAAATTGGTTAGTATAGACTAACGCAGAATTGAATAAGATAAATTTTTTATTGGTCCCTTACATTGAAAGAGGAACATAAATTTGAGAGTACTTGAAAATAAGATCCTTAGGAAAATATTTGGACCTAAAAGGGATGAGGAGACAGGTGAGTGGAGAATGTTACATAATTTAGAACTGCATAATTTGTATTATGTCCAGATATTATTAGAATAATTAAATCAAGAAGACTTAGGTGGGCAGCCCATGTGGCACGAATGGGAGAGGAAAGAGGAGTTTACAGGATTCTTGTTGGGAAACCTGATGGTAAGAGACCAGTAGGAAGGCCAAGACGAAGATGGAGGGACAACGTTGAGATGGACCTAAGGGAAATCGGTAGGGAAGGAAAAGAGTATATAGATCTTGCTCAAGATAGGGAAAGATGGAAGGCCTGTGTTGCTGCAGCCATGAACCTTCGGGTTTAAGAAGGCTAGAGAGAAGTTAGTTTAAATTTTTATATAACTCGTTTTTATGTAGGTCCACTTGTTAATCTTTAATTCGAGTCCAAACTCGAGTAAATTTTTAATCCGACAGTAGATGATACGAACGTAAAACAGCCAGGTTTGGCTTTGCAACAACCGAGCTGGCAACACTGAATATTCCATAAGGCAGTTATGTACTTTGGCAAGCACCGTTCGGAAACAGTAATCTCGCAACAATGCCTTCTTTGCACCTCTGTTACGTCGATCTCGTCGGAGATTGCAGAAAACGACGCGTTGTAAATTCCGCCTAGATTCCCGCATTAGCAGACCCCCTTTATAGATGCACCCGATGTTGATTACTGTAGGCATAAAAACATATAAATGTCTGTTTTTCATCAACACGCCACGGCCATAAGTGTTGGGCGGATATCCCGGTCAAAAACCTCCAGCCATTGTCAGATTGTTTGACGGATGTGGTACCCATATCCCGTGCATATGTTTACCGGGTTATGGTAATGGACAAGTTGGAAGATGTTTTAAGACAGGAAAGTAGTCTTTTATGCAGCGTCTCTGGTTGTGGAAAAACTTCCGTATGCTGATGTATCGCACAGTTTTATGGCATCACTGCTGGAAGAACTTTTTACTGCCCCTCTTATTGTGAAAATAGAAATTATCAAATTGTTGGCACTTCTCTTAACGCTGATGTCTTCAACTCCTCTCAAATAAATATCCTATATTTAAACAATCTTAAAATTTTAAAAAAAAGTTTATAAAATTTCTCACTTTATCACGTTTCCGTAATGAAATACAGCATTAACACACAGAACACAACATAAATATGCTGACTCCAACAAATGATGTATTTTTGGTTCATCAAAATGCACTCAGAAATTCATGAAGGTTATAAGGGGTTGACCTCTGAAGCGACTAAAATATCAACCTCTGTTCCTTGCAGTACACCCTGAGGTGTATTTTGCAGGCTGACGAGACACTGGTGCCTGGATCCTTAGCCAGGATAATGGGACTTGTATTGTGTTGCCTTGCCTGTATGTATTTGTGACTGTCCCATCATCCATCTCATCGTCGCGATTGGCTGAACGTGAAAGAAAAGCGACGTAAATAATCTAAATCAAATTATGGAAATGCATGGATGGGTACTTTTATCAGCGGCTGTTCCGTTTGATGCATTAAAAATGCGCCATTTGCGAAGATCAAACTCTGTAATTTGATTTGGTTTATTTCACTTGGCAATTCTGCCTCTTTTGGTTGATCGCGAAGATGAGGATGAGTGATGAAATTTATGGAGATTCACAAAAAACACTCATGACCAGCCCGGGATGTTTTCGGGATCGTAGCGCGCTGTGCTAACCACTACGCCACGGAGGTCGGCACGTTTAACTCTGTCAATTGATAAAAAAATGCATCATCCTTGGTT
The DNA here is from genome assembly GCF_977018435.1 of Lepisma saccharinum. Taxonomy (NCBI): domain Eukaryota; kingdom Metazoa; phylum Arthropoda; class Insecta; order Zygentoma; family Lepismatidae; genus Lepisma; species Lepisma saccharinum. Next base: position 23,961,780 of record NC_139251.1, on the reverse strand, counting down.
ATATGCAATTCCGCGTTCTTCGTCATTGAAGAACTTTCCTTTTTCTCGGAGGGGCAGATGCTGAGTCACAGGAAACATAAAGTGTACATTTTTCCGACATATTAAAACAAGCTAGACATACATTTGTGTATGTGTGTGTATATTCACATCAAGGCCATTACAGGGGTTCGTTTTAGATCCAATTTGCGATCAGATAAACTAATCGGGACTGGGACTTCAAAGGTGACCCCAAACCAGTGTATAATGTTCTTCCAGCAGGATACGAACCCAGAACCTTTTGATTATAAGAGCATTTGTATTAATTATTACAGAAATGGTTAAGCTCGCTTTCCGTCTATCAATTAACGTTAATCCCTTGCAGCCATTGCTTGAAGTGAAGAGGTATGCGCGGGGATGGTATTCCCCAGTTAGAAAAAAATTTGCACCCCCAACCCAGCTGTATCATGGCGACCATGCTAAACCATAGGAACATTCCCACAGATAACCCCACGGATCGATCAAACATCCCATAAGCTAATATTTTCCACTTCAAGCTACTTGTAACCAACAGGACCTGGATTCGATTTCCGGCGTTGACAGTAATTTGGTCGTCCACAAATAGACTGTAATAATTCTATTAGAAATAAAATACTTAACGGAACGATGTTCCAACTATTGCTGATCATACTCCAAGGATTAAATACATTGTACCCTATCAATACTTTCTTTATACAATACTTAGTCGTCTCTTTTGGGAGGAGCACGTGCCCCTCCCGCTAAATCCGCCCATGACTCCAACCATTCTCGCCCTCGTCCATTGTGAAGAGGTGATATGATCAGCACCAAATCCTGGCCGCGTTCTTCTCGAGACCCCGATGCCCATCAATGAAAAGTTAAGGGAGACTCAGAGCAATGCCTTCTTGTAACAAGGCATGTGCAGAAAGGCTTTGTTTACATGCAACGTCATCACTGGTAGGCTAGGATCAAGGACGGTATCATCGTCACAGTCACAAATGTGTAGTGAATGGGGGAAAATAGGCTTAGTTTGAACATAGTACTTTCGAACTAGGAAAACACAGGAGGAATTACTATATTATTAACAGATCGAAATCTAAATACCTCATTTTTTGACCCGGGTTTAAAATGATCATTTCAATGCGTATTGTTTCATTGAAAAAAGGTTCCTGGACCCTATTTAAATTGATCCGGCAAAAAAGGTTCCTGTGCCAGGTTCAAATTCAGCCGTAAAAGTTTCTGAACCGAATTTAAATTCAGCCGGAAAAGTTTCTGGACCGAATTTAAATTCAGCCGTAAAAGTTTCTGGACCGAATTTAAATTCAGCCGTAAAAGTTTCTGGACCGAATTTAAATTCAGCCGTAAAAGTTTCTGGACCGAATTTAAATTCAGCCGAAAAAGTTTCTGGACCGAATTTAAATTCAGCCGTAAAAGTTTCTGGACCGAATTTAAATTCAGCCGGAAAAGTTTCTGGACCGAATATAAATTCAGCCGAAAAAGTTTCTGGATCGGATTTAAATTCAACCGTAAAAGTTTCTGGACCGAATTTAAATTCAGCCGGAAAAGTTTCTGGACCGAATTTAAATTCAGCCGTAAAAGTTTCTGGACCGAATTTAAATTCAGCCGGAAAAGTTTCTGGACCGAATTTAAATTCAGCCGGAAAAGTTTCTGGACCGAATTTAAATTCAGCCGGAAAAGTTTCTGGACCGAATATAAATTCAGCCGAAAAAGTTTCTGGATCGGATTTAAATTCAGCCGTAAAAGTTCCTGGACCGGATTTAAATTCAGCCGGAAAAGTTCCTGGACCGGATTTATATTCAGCCGAAAAAGTTTCTGGATCGGATTTAAATTCAGCCGTAAAAGTTTCTGGACCGAATTTAAATTCAACCGGAAAAAATGTGAAACTTCACAGATAAAAAGGTTATTTACGGTCCAAAAACGATTTACGCTTGCTGATTATCTCTCCTGGATCAGAATTGAATTTATTTAAAATTCCTGGACCTTTAACAACCCTGGTTTAAACAACAAAGCATAGTACAATCAACATAGTATAATTGAAATGGCATGTCCTACTAACAGTTGTCGTTATTTCAGCGCCACATTTCCACCTGGCGGCGAAAATTTGAACTATTTTTTTTTTTCGTAGGCATTCGCTTCCTCGTTGTTCGCATAGCCTCTATACCAAGTTTCAACGCAATTCGTTGCTTGGAACGCGCTCAAGAAGAGGACTCTAAGCGGGAGAACTTTCATTTCTAACCACCCGGTACTTCTTTCATCGTACCAGCATTGTAACCGAATCGACACTGAAAAAAAGGGAGGGAGCAAAATTTGCATAAGTGCCGATGGCTTACCTGGACTGCCGTTCTTCCCATTGGCGCTTGCCGATCCCTCCAATGGCCGAGGGCGGGTCCCTCAGCGCGTGACTCTTGGCGTGGTGTCCCAGGTGGACACTCTTAAAGTTGAATATGTGCCGCACCTCCTTCGAGTAGCTGGCGTAGGAACGGACAAACGACACGTATGCTGTAAAGAAAGAAATAAGAGGGTCGTGTGAATATACGAGCACACTAACAAATATTCACTAAACACAGTAGCGTTCGCAGGATTTCATCAAGGGGGGTTATTTCTAAAACTTTCTCCAAATTCACATTACCATTGTTTTATTACACTACTCATAATTGATTAATAATACTTATAATTAATTAATTAGTTGAATTACTACTAATAATACTACTAATACCACTACCACTATTAAGTAGTAGAGATCTACATAAATATAGTATTTACGAAAGCAATAGACCGAAATTAGTTTCTAGTCATTCGGTTTTTTACAAATTCTAGGAGCATTTTTTTTTGTTTCTTTGTTACGAAATAATTGTCGAGTCAACGAGGTGAGACATTTTAAGTGTCAAGAAAATCCATAAAAACAAGAACATATATTTAAATAAATTGAAATAATCAAAGTATAGAACTCATCCAAGGAGCTGCGGTAGTCTGGTCGGTAGGGTGTGTGACAACATTCAGGAGATCCGTGATCGATTCCTGGAATTGGTTGTAATTTTTCCAGCTTTGTCCCCGCATAAATGTCCCCGATAATTCACATCTAGATTGTCTCGCTGTTCTTACAAACAAAACATTTTACAATAGTTAAAATTGTTGTAAATTGAATTCAGAAATTGAAACGTGCCGCGGTAAACAACTGGTTACAGTGTATTCTTGTCCGCCTAGCTTTGTCTATACATTAGCCGCTTACAACGAACCAAGAACTTTTTTAGTTAATACTCATTGTTCACACAAAAAAATACATGTTCATTGAACATTGTTCCAGATGAGATACAAAACAACTTTTTTCTCTTTTAAATCATACTTGACCTCATATTTTATTTTCAAGAATTCTGTTTATTTTCAAGGCATTCACTCTTCAAGAACGCGTTTGTTTGGAATGCTGTGCTTTTCTCCGTGCTGCATGGGAATAATAATAATAATTATTATTATTATTATTAGTAGTAGTAGTATAGTATAGTATTGTCGCAGATCTTTGACTGTGATAAATCGGCCATTTTTAATTTGTTCCACACAATTTTTCATAATATTTCAAAAGCGTACGCCACTGACTAAACATTTCGAGACATTATTTACTTTAACCCTAGCTTATTTTTGTTATAAAAAAAAATAAAAAAAATTACATTGTTCCTTAGGGTGTTCTCAATATTCTGTATTTGTCTACTTCATAAAAACATACATGTAATGTAAATAACAGGCAAAATGCACTTCGTGGCCGTGCATCTTTGAATGCATGTTATTTGAGACGCTCATGCCATTGATAGTGTACTATTTGTTAGTAATGATGATATTTTTATAACTATTGTAATTAATAAACAACTGCCTCTCTATAAACAAAGAAGGACTAGTAAGAAATTATTATGGTTTTCGTGAGTCTTAACGAATGGTAAAATATGTGTGTGACACCCGTGCAATACCCAGATAGCACATAAGCTTGTGGCAAGCTTGCGATAGCTTCCTTTTAGACTGTCAAAGTAAGCTTGATGAAAGCCTATGATAACTAGCGTGATAGGGTGCATTTTTTAAAAATAAAACAATAGACACACCCATTTAATATAACAATAGAGATACCTACTTATTAAACATAAACAATAGTGACAAAATGAAATAAAACCGAAATACAGTGGAATAAATTCCAGTGCGAATAAAGCACCAAAGCTTTTATTCCATGCGGTATACACTAGATGGCAGTGCGACTCAAATGTTAAACAAACATAAGTTTTAGTAACATCAGTAAGGATAACTTTGATTGTAATTAGTGAAAAAAATGTGTTTTATTATCCTTCGAAAGGTGTGTGAATATTGAAGTTGCAACGAAGATCAGAAACTAAAATGTGGTGAATAAAAGTGAAACTCCCATGATAAATATTTTTATCCAAGATTATATAATCAGGAGCTAAGTACTGCAAAGAAAAATTGAATACCAGTGTATAATTAAGAGATTGATTTGATTAGTTCATTGAACTCTTCATCGTAACTATTGCCTATTTTGGGGGAGCACGAAAAGTTACTATAAGTTGCAAAGAGATTTTGATTTGATTTTGATTTATTTGTTGTTTTAAGTCCACTTTATGCACAGTAAGGCTAATCGGGACTGGACCTACAGTTTAAAGTGGGATCCGAACCACTTGTGCCTCCACCGGGTATCGAACCCGGGACCCCTTGATTACAAGGCGAAGACGCTACCACTGCGCCATCGGGGAGGCTAAGTTGCAAAGAGAAACTGTGATGTTATGTTACAAACATGGGTGTTTGTTGTTAATTAGCCCTAATTGTTTCTAGTTTTGCTATTATGAATATATAAGTGTATACAATGTACATTACAGACATGTTTATACACATATATATATATATAAATTTAGCTTAAAGATACATATTATCGCTTACTTCGAGCATTGCATTCTGTAAGCTTACAGCTAGTTATGAAAAGCTTGATGCAAGCATGCCTTGGCAAGCTTGCTGCAATTTCCAATTGTGGTAACTAGATTGCTTAATGCAAGCTTGCATCCAGCTAATAGCTTGCCATGGTAAGCTTGCTTCATGCTTGCAGCAAGCTGTCTGTGCTATCTGGGTAATTTGTTATTATTTTTTATTAATGATGATAATTTTTGTAATTATTATAATTACAAAATAACTAAGCTTATGTAAACAAGAAAGCAAGCAGCGACTCGATACCAAAATGGTTCCTTGAATTTTAGTGATTAAAAAAAGTGTGGACCTGTGAAGGACCCTCTTCAGGTAAATAAGTTTCTCGTACGGCACGGTTAAGCTAGGGTTAAAACAAGATACCGTCATGCTCCTTTGTACAGGACGACAGAAACCTTTTATTCGCAATGAAAAAGAATGAGGGCATTGACGAAGGACACTCTCAAAGAACGCCAATGCCCAGGGCAGAATATCGGGGGCGAGATAGAAAAGTCGTCCACAAGCACTTAATGGCGGAGTGGCTATCTCAGGACGCTACGAATCCAGGCGTCTCGGGTTCGAATCCCTACCTGGACATGTGTGTTCTTCATGTGAGTATCGCTTCAATCTCATCATATCATCACGATTAGCCAATAGTGGCAGAAAAGCAACGCTAAACAACAAGAATCAAATTGGTAACTTACGCGTTCGGCTACCGATCCGACTTAATCGCTTCTCAATATTGTCATCACTTGTAATCAAAATGATTCGGGGTTCGGATCGCACTTTAAGCTGTAGGTCCAATCCGGACTAGACTGTCTGTGCATGTGCTTACAGATTAATTCCTCGATGAAATCACAATGCATCGTGATTCAGATCCCACTTTTAACTTAGTAACGGTTTGGTTTTGTAATCAAGGGGTACCGGGTTCGATACATGGTAGAGGCACATGTTAGTTCGGATCCCACTTTAAACTTCAGGCCCAGTCCCAATTAGCCTTTCAGTGTATAAAGTGGGCTTAAAAACAAAAGTAAAAAAAAAAAAAACACTATTAAGTTGTTTTGGTTTTGAATTGCTTTATTTTACTTCGCGTTTTGTGCCTCTTGGCTAATTTGCGAAGATGGGGATGAATGATGATGTGATGAAATTGATGAATGGACACTCACAAACATCTATTCCAAGGCCGGGATTCGAACCCGGGACCTCTGGCGTCGTAGCGCGATGTGCTAACCACTCCGCCACGGGGGGCGGGCCCACTATTAAGTTTCGTTCCAGTCACGATTAGCCTATAAGAGCATAAAGGTTGTTTTTTTGTTTTTGTTTTTGTTTTTTTGAGAAAAAATGAGAACAAAATACGTGCTAGTGAGAAACCTGAAATTTCAAAGTCTCAGTTCAAATCTCAATATTCACGGGAAATTTACCGTCATTTTGAAGAGAGGTGCAAATATGAGTTCAAAATCTTATGACTGACAAATAGTTTCTAAGTAGATGGTGCTTCGTACATGGCTGGTGGAATTCTCTCGCTTTGCACTATAGCTCTTATCTAGTCTTACGGCGGGCAGTCTACATGCTGGCAAGGAAAGTGGGGAGAGGGGAATACGCCGCAAACCAACCAGACAACAGCTTTGGCGCCGAGAGTTACAACGTCGCGGGAGAAGGTGCTGCGTGTGCCTCGTTCTACAAGCTATTGTGTTTCTCATCACGTGTTGGATTGGTCGTTTCCCCGCTCTCCACTTCGCTGGCCAGCGCGTAGGCTAAACGCCGTAAGGCCAGACAAGAGCTGCAGCATCAAACATTTGACGAACGGTAGGTGTGACACCCAATCGTTACCCGAGCACATCCATTGGATTGAGGTCGGTACTCCGCGCCGGCCAGGTAAGTTCTTCAGCCACCGCAGTCCTCAAGCCACGTAGCTGGACAACTTCTTTTTAGGCAGGCTGCGATGTAGTGCTGGTAACCTGTCCAAAGTGTCTAAGCATGCACAGACTTGCAAACAAATGCGCCAAGTTTAAATCACGAAGGAAAAAGCTACAGCCGCAGCCTCCGAACGTCAGGTGTTCGGGCACTGTTGGCAACATATCGATCTATTGATAACCGATTAGGTTAACCGATTAGGTTATTTATTTATTTATTTATTTATTCATAGAGCTCAACAGGCCGAGCCCAATTATAGTGCTCTAATTACATAATATTACTACAATAAATTCAGTGTTCCAGTAATACTATTTTTTAAATTGTATAAACTCATTGCAAAAATATCAATTGTGTTATTTACGCATGAAATTGTGTTGAAAGAGTTGCACGCTCTCCACACCGGAGAGGTAGAAAGGATTGAAGTTTTCGCTCTCTGGCAATGAAAGATTTTGTGCTTGGGGCGTGTTTTGGAACTGGGAACATTAAACGACACGGCTGACAATAAGTTGGAATCGTCTATTATACCGTTAATTACTTTATACAGAAAGAGCAGGTCATTTACTTGTCGTCGGAGTGCTAGTTTGTTGAAGTTGGTCTCTGAGACTAGATTATCGTATGAATCGAATGCTGGATATTCTCCACAGGCTTTGAATTTGAGATATCTAAGAAACTTGGACTGAATACGTTCTAGTCTATGAATTAAGTTTATTTGAGTGGCATTCCAGATTACTGACGCATATTCTAGTTTTGACCGTACGAGGGAATAGTAAAGTATTTTCACTGGTTCTATTTTCGTGAAGTCGTGGCTTGATCGGATTATAAAACCTAAGTTTCTGAAAGCGTCGTTAGTAACAGCTTCAATATGCTTATTAAATTTGAACTTGGTGTCGAAGGTCACTCCAAGATCTTTAATTTCATTTTTGCGCGTGATTTGTACATTTTTAATACGGTATGGAAACACACAAGATGCTTTGCGTTTTGTGTAAGTGACTACGCTGCATTTTGTTGGGTTAAGATCCAACTTGTTACTTTCACACCAAGAGATCACTCTGTCTACATCTTCCTGCAGTTTTAAACAGTCTTCAGAGGTAGTTATTTCGTGGAAAAGCTTAAGATCGTCGGCGAAAAGCAACTTTTGAGAATTTTGTATGCAATTGGGCAAGTCGTTGATAAGTAATAAAAACAAAAGCGGTCCAAGATTGGACCCTTGGGGAACACCAGAATATGGTGTGAAGGGGCAACTTTTGATTTTCCTGTATATTACAGTTTGCGTTCGATCGGCTAAATATGAAGCAAAGAAATTTAAAGTATTAAGTGAAATATTGAATGAAGCAATTTTCTGTAGTAATATATCATGATCAATTTTGTCAAATGCCTTAGTAAAATCGGTGTATATTGCATCGACTTGTCCTGTGTTATTTAGTACATTGCATGCGTAATGGGTAAAGTTAGCTAAGTTTGTTACGGTAGACCTCTTTGGAGTAAATCCATGCTGATAAGGAGAGATAACTGGATTGACGTGTGCTAACATCCTCTTGTAAATGATTTGTTCAAATATTTTAGCAAGACTAGAAAGGATTGCTATCGGTCTATAATTTTCTAAGCTTGATCTTTGGTGAGACTTGGGGATAGGACAGACGGACGATGTTTTCCATCTTGAAGGAAAAGTATTGGTATCGATGGAAAGGTTAAAAATTTGCAGCAAGGGATATTTTAAAATATCGCAACATCCTTTAACTATATATGGTGGTATGTTGTCAGGGCCGGTCGTTGATTTGGATTTCAAATTCTTGATGGCAGCTTCTACTTCGCTTACGCGGATGTTGCACAAAGTGAAAATATCAAGTTGTTCGTTAGCAATTCCTATTTTCAGATTATTTACGTCATATTTAGCTCTTTCGGCTGCGTACAGAGAATGAAAGTAAGTTGCAAAGGCATCCGCGATGTCATTTTCGTCTGTTAATATGTCTGCGCCGACTTTAATAGCTTCACAGTTTTGATGGGACTTTTTACTTTTGATATAGGACCAGAATCGAGTAGGGTCCACACTTATCTGGTCTTCAGACTGTTTTATGTAATTAGTGTAAGCTACAGTTATGTCTTTCTTAACCTGTGCGCGAAGCTGAAGAAATTTTTCTCGGTGATATTCTTTGTTTGCAATACTTTTCTTCCATTTTAACCTATGGTAAGCTTTAACTTTAATTCTTTTCACTACAGCAGGCGTAAACCAGCAAGGATATGCTGAGTTCTGTAGTTTTTTAAGGGGAATGCATTGATCAAATATGCCATAAATTAATCTGTACAAAATATCGGCAGCTTCATTTACGTTAACGGCGCTATTTACTGGCGTCCAATCCGTTTCTGAAACTAAACTGAAGAGTTTTGAATAGTCGGCTTTCTTAAAGTTGTATGTGGAAATGTTTTGGTTTGACTTTTTATTTGATTTTACGGAAAGGCATTGGATCTCAGTTATTATTGAGGGGTGATGTGTGTCTTCCGGTAGGAGAGGGTGCAACTCTCTGCTTACATCTACATTACTAACATTCGTTAATATAAGGTCAAGTAACCCACAGAAAGGCTTCTGGTTGAAGACAGCCGACCAGAACAAAGCTCCCGGGCGATAATCGGTGCTCGTTGTTTCTCCCTTGGCTTCCTGGCGCTGTGATTGTCCCTCCCTCGACTCCAGCTTCGATTTCCGATATACCCGTCGACTTACAACACTGAATTGCACTTCTGTGGGCCCGCCGCTTAACAAAAGTCGCAGGTCATTTGCCAGAAACAAATGAAACGGAAAACGCACACCCTGCACAGGCCGATGCGTGCTTGGCTCCCAACCAGAGTGAGCGAAGAGTCTCACGCAGGTCTGTACCTCTTCACACTTTATCACACATGCACTCTAAACGATGAAGCTTATCACACAAGAACAATAATTTTTCATTCGCATGCATTAATGATATGCAGAGAGCGCGATTCTGCCGTTTGTGTGCAATGGCGGATTAATGATCTCCCATCGTGGGGGCAGCGTTTGATTCTCTTTTCCTTTTTTTTAGTCGACCACAACGCGTTCTGTCACCGAGGCAGGGCGACATGGCTATTTGCATGTATGTGTGTGTGAGCACCGGAGACGGGCGAAACTCAGATCATAATGGATTCGGATATGAGCACAAAGACTGAAGATTCGGATATCGGATTCAAGTTTCGTCTTTATTCGAATATCGAATCCAAGGTTCTTCGGATATCTTAACCATGATAATTCAATCACGCAGGATTCAGATCCGGATCTTCTGATATTAGGATTCGAACCTCCCTCTCTAATGTGCACATGCACACGTGTACATACACAGCGGGAGAGAGAGGGGGCGAAAAAATCTTTTCCCACATTTACACCCTGGAAGGGACACCCGCAAACAAATCATGCAGAAACCAGGACTCGAATACGTAACCTTGGGCGTGACGCGATCATAGAGATGGATATATGCATGTATGTATACATATTTATTTAAACATATGCGTAACAAGGGGTCCCGGGTTCGATACCCGATGGACGCACATAGTGGTTCGGATCACACTTTAAACTGTAGGCCCAGTGCTTATTAGCCTCACTGTGCATAAAGTGGATTTAAAACACCAAAAGAACCAACCAAAAAATGCATAACTTTTGTTCGTCTTGATATGAAGTGCATGTAGCCCACATATCATCCACATGTACTAGGAATCGGAAATTTGATACCGCGATATATCGTCAAGAAAATATCGTGACAGGCGATATGATATTTTTTTCCCGTATCGTGATATCGTCGGTATAGCGTCTCCACGATATGGATCGCCAAATATCGTGGCGATATATCGCTGACACAATATACCGAGTGTCCCAGAAGTCTTTCCCCGATTACAAACTTTATTCATATCCGCTATATGCAATGTAGAGATGTGAAAGGGTTTCAAAATGTTGGAAAACTAACCAAGTTTATTTGTTGCAGGTTTCAGTAATGTGGTTGTAGTGTAGCAGTGTCAGTGCCAAGGAATCCGGAATTAATGCTCTTGACATCGGGTGGCATCTTTCCATACAATGTTTCTTGGACTTGACAGGATTTGGGAATGAAGATAAATTCCATTTTTTAAATACCAACTTATTGATGGCAGATATTTTAGACGAAAGAATTATGTACATTTGAAAGTTCCTCTGCATTGTTATTGGTGACCGGGTCTCGTGATACCAGAGGACATGCTGAGCTTCTTCCTGATTTGGGAACATTTCCGGTTTTCTGGGCACTGACACCAATACACTACAGCCACGTTACTCAAACCTGCAACAAAAAAAAACTTGGTTAGTTTTCCAACATTTTGGCACCACTTTCACATCTCTACCTTGCATATAGCGGATATGAATAAAGTTTGTAATCAGGGAAAGACTTCTGGGACACCCGGTATATCGCTAAGATATTGTGACGATATATGGACAACACGATGTATATCGCCAAATATCGTGACAATATATCGCCGACACGATATATATATATCGCCAAAATATCGTCTAGTTGATATCGGCTGAACGATATTCTCTCATTATCGCGATATATCGCACAACACTAAAATGTACCCACTCTTGGGTTGTATGATATGAAAGAGCGCAATGCGCACGCGCCCGAACGAAGCCGGCGCCTCCGTAATTCTCCCAAAACGACTGCAAAACACCCGTTGACACATCTCCCCCCCCCCTAAACCCCAAGCGAACAACCAATGCAAAGCGGCGAAAATCGAGGGAGAAAAAATTGTGTCCGATGGTCCGTCACGCGCCGTGTGCATCACCGTGGACGCGAAACACCGATGCCTCCTCCCCCCCCCACCCAACCCCCAAAGCGCGCGAACGTAAATCCCAAAGCTGTGTTTAGCGTATTAAATATATCGCCACCGACGCGGAATCCGACGGTGGGAATATTCGGTTACCGCGCATCGCCGCTTCGGCAAGGGATAATGGATTAATGGAATTGGCCAGGCACGATGAGTTACGCCGTGCACTTTTTTCAAAATTTGCGAATCGAAACAAAACGCGGGGGGGGGGGGGGAACAAACCGAACAGATGAAAAAAGCGAAAGAATGCGTCAAAAACCATGCATTTCAAAATGCAACAGGACATGTAATGGATTGGAAGCGAACGATTCGGCTTTGCGAAACAAAGTGGCGTTCAAAATGCGATGTTCGCTCGTGTGTGTGCGCGCATCTACCTACAGCCCTGTAGGGTGTGCAGTCTTGCTCCTGCCTCGAATTTCGAGCTGAAATCGAGACTGCGTTTTAATTCATATTTTACGTCGCATTTCTGCCACTTCTAGTTAATAGCGACGACCAAGGTGGATAACGATTACCTATACTGATCGCAACTCCATCTGACGGGTGACCTTGATGGCTATTTCTGGCGCGTTCTGTCCCCGAAACATTTTCGGGAATGTGTGGTCCGATGGGTGTCAACAAACTAGTTGCAAAGCAAAAAGAAAGAGAGAGGGGGGAAAGAGAGAGAGAGATAAAGAAGAGAGAGGAGAGAGAGAGCATTCCTCTCTTTCTTTCCTTCTTACTTTCTGAAAGAAAGAGAAGAGAGAGAGAGAAGGAGGGGAAAGAAAGACTCTCTCTCCCCCTTTCCTTCTTTCTCTCTTTCTTTTCCTCTCTCGAGAAAGAAAGGCAAGAGAGAGAAGGAGGAAAGAGAGAAGGAAAGAAAGAGAGAGATAAAAAAATATATCTCTCCTGGAGAGAGAAAGAGAGTGAGTGAGAGAGAGAGAGAGAGAGAGAAAGAGATAAAAAGAAAAAGGGGAGGAGAATATCTCTCTCCTTTCTTTCTCACTCTCCTTTTCTTTCACTTCTTTCCTTCTCTCTCTCTTTCATCGAGAGAGAGAGAAGAAAATCTTCTTCTACAGGGAGGTTATTTCAGTCGTTCACCGCCAGAGTGACGGCCGGTCGGCGGACTCTTCATGCAACAGGTCCCGGCAAATTGCATTACAGGAAGTCCGTAACAGAAACCGCTTGTTTTCTAATGTTTCCACTTTTCACAATTACAGTTACAATTACAATTGAAATAAGCACGTACCTTGCCGCAAGGATGCTGTGGAAACGGTATCCTCCCAAATACAAATATTTCTGGCACCTTATCTCTGACATCTAATCTTAGATTAGTCATCGCTACTTTATCCTCAGTTGTCGCGACAGCGCCGGCAGCTTATCGGGGGTTGAGTGAGTTGTCTGTCAGCCGCGAGAGGGAGTTTCATACTGCACGTGTCGGCAGTGATGCCAACCGTAGGGACATGTCCCTAAGCATAGGGACTTTTCACTAAATTTCGCCCGCGTAGGAACGTAGGGACAGATTTTGCCAAATGAGGGAAAACGTAGGTACTTTTTTCAATCTTGGTAAATGACATTTTATGAATTAGTTTATCTGGATACTTTAGCGAAGAGGAGGAAAAAGAACTAACTAACAAATCTCCATCAGAATTTTGGAACATGTTATCGGTTACCAAAAACTTTCAAGGCAAGTTCCTTTTTTAAAACATTTCCACTCTCGCGAAAATAGTGCTAACATTGCCACATTCTAAAGCGGAAACGGAAAGAATATTTTCAATGTTAAGTGATACAAAAACAAAAAAGGGAAATAAAATGGGACCAGAATCGTTAAAGACTGCAGGATATACAGCATCACCAACCAACATCTATCTCTGCACAGCAGCAGCATGTATGACTTCAAATAACATAATCAACAGTAAACGACTCAACGTTATTCATTAGGGGTGTGCGGGATCCTTTACTTTAAAAAGTCGTTAATTCTCGACGTTTTCTGCCTTGTAAGTTTCTGGAACTTATCGAAAATTGTAAGTTTTTATTCTAGAAATGCAAAAACAATCACTTAAAGTGAAAATGACTTGTAAAATTCGAGATTTCCAGTGCTTCGGGAAATTTCGAACATTTTCCGTCCCGAAAATTTTCCGACTTGGTCGGGAAATTGCAAATTTTTCAGTCCCGAATGTCGGGATTTAAAAAAATTACCGTCCCGATCCCGTCCCGACCCAAAAAATTCTGTCCCGCACACCCCTATTATTCATTAAGGCAAGAATTTCCAATACCGGACCCTTCTGTAATTTCTATGCTACGTCTTATACTCACGAAATAATTATTCGTGATGATTTATCTCAAGTTAACATGTTGGGGTGAGGGGAAAAAAATGTTAATTAACGTGTAAAAGTTGTAAAATAAGCATTTCAATTCTCGCAATGATTCTCCGTATACAAGTATGGTAGCCATATTTGTTGATATGAACAAATTACAATTAGTTACGCTGTCTACAGCGTTGCCACACTGTTGATTTCATACTTGGAGAGCATGGATTGTGTAAGAATAGCGGAAGAGAACAGTAAAAAAGTTGTTAATGTTATACAGATTGTTAGGTGGAGTGTGCAGGAGGGCTAACTAATAAACTTATTCATTTCAGTATATTGCCCAAAGAACATGCTTACATGTGACAGCGACAATCACGATGTAGAAGAACTGATTTGATTACAGGTAAATTTGGCAACATTACATCAATCATAAAATTGCAGGATACGAAAATGGCGTCTTCGATGATGTTAAAGTGCTACGAAAAAAATATTTTTTATCGGTTCGTAATCACAATTACCGCAAAACCATTCAGGAATAGCCCCACTGAGCATTCTCGGTAAGGTTAGGTTAAGTTAGGTTAGGCAAGGCAAACATAGTTAAAAATTGGGCTCGAAAAACGGGTAGCCCAACAAACGATTGACGGATAGCCCCACGAACCATTCAGGTACAAAAAAGGTAAAGTGTTCCCCTATGCATAGCACCACGCCATGAAGGCGTATAGGGGGTGTGAGGGTAACGCCCCACACTTTCTTGATCCGGTCGTGAGTGGGGGTGATGTGATCAGCATCACGCCCCTGACCGCCTTTACCCCCCAGGGTTTCCCCCAGGTACCCATGTTATTCGACGCTGGGTAGGCGCCGGGGCCGCTTCCAGGTACGGTTAGGTTAAGTTAGGATAGGCAAATGTAAATTCGCTCCTTCATTAATTGTGGAAGCACCGAGCAGAAAGATTTGGTAAGTAAATGTGTATATTTTATCTTCTGTTTTGCATGCTCATGAGGTGATAATTTTTTTAGTCGCTTTACTTGGCGTAGGGACATTTGGTCAGTTGTAGGGACATTTTGACTACGTCTGTAGGGACATTGCCGAAAAATGGTTAGCAACACTGTCGGCTACCAGACGTAGTGAGTCTAAGCTCATGTTCACTTCTGTTTGCGTTTATCAGTACGCGTGTTGTTTATACTGTGTTATTGAGTTGGTGTGCTAGTGCTTTATTGTGTGTTAATTGTTATTCATTCATTAGTTATGTCGTTAAACAAATATAGTCTTGAACAGAGAGTTTTTATGTACGATAATTACGTGAAAACGAATTCTTGCAGAAAAGTGGTCAGGGAATTAAGATAGACAGGATCTCTTGAACCTAAGAAACGTGTTGTATTGCTGTTAAAGGAGGTCATTTTCAACATCTCTTATAACACAGGAGGTTAGTGATCATCATTATTATTACTTTTAAATATCATTTTACGCTTTCGGTTTGCTTTATGCGCCGGGATGCTGTCTTCCCTTTCTGACAACTGACGATAAAGTAGCGATGTCTAATCTAAGATTTTCTGTCAGAAATAAGGTGCCAGAAATATTTGTATTTGGGAGGACACATTTTCCAGCATCCTTGCGAAAAGGTACGTGCTTATTTCAATTGTAATTGTAACTGTAATTGTGAAAAGTGGAAACATTACAAAACAAGCTGTTTCTGTTACGGACTTCCTGAACGCAATTTGCCGGGACCTGTTGCATGAAGAGTCCGCCGACCGGCCGTCACTCTGGCGGTGAACGACTGAAATAACCTCCCTGTATCTTCTTCCTCATTCTTCTCTCCTCCTTCGTATCTCTGTCTCTTTTCAGGCCCCCCCCCTCTCTCTCTCTCTCTCTCTCTCTCTCCCGCGAGGGAAGAAAGAACGAGAGAGCCTCTATCTCTCTCTCTGTCTCTACATCTCTCTCTCTTTTCTTTCTTTCCTTCGAGAGAGAGAGAGAGAGAGAGAGAGAGAGAAGGAACCCCTCTCTCTGTCTCTCTCTATCTCTTTAAAGAAAGAAAGGAAGAAGGAAATCTGAAGGGATCACATCGCTCTCCCGAAGCAACGTTGCGAAGCGACCGTGTGTCCGCCTGCATTGCGACCTGTGGGTGGTCCTTCCGGAGACTTCATCGTTCAGGACCGCGTGTGTAATTGTACCATTAACCCCCGCTCATTTCTTGTGCTGACAATACCGTTCCCCAAGAAGACCCTATCTCGTTTTACAGTACGTTTGGCAACATGTGGTGTACCCAACGCTCATTTGTATCGTCCCGAGAACATCGTTCGGTACCTTGTGACTCGAAAATGCCCGATCTCAGTCGAAGAAAATTCAACTGATCGCTGATTCGCTGTTTCCCAGCCGCCAGTTGGAGTTGCGTTCAGTATAGGCAAAAATAGGAATTTAGAGCAATGTAAGGGCTATAGTGATGATACAGCATAGCGACTAGGGATGGTCAAATCTGTTTTGAATTTTATCCGGATATCGGATAATATTCGGAGGGTTAGCAAAAATGCCACATGACGCTCTCGTGGAGTCTAATTATCCTGGAAGATATGCAAAATGAGTTTCCTTTGATTTTGTACCAATTCACTAATTCAATGATTTCTGCCAAAGGTGCAACCTCCACGCTGTTCGATCTTCAGCCCTTCGCTTTGTGCCCATTTAATTTGAAGTCGTCAAGCATGTGTATGTGAAGAAAAAATGTATTTTGTGAATACTTCACACATATTCTGATATAATTTTTGAATATGTTAAAGCAAAAATCTGGTAAAGTGATGCTTATGATTGGAGTAGAATAATCACCTACTAATAACTAGGGGTGAACGATATCGGAAATTTGATATCGCGATATATCGTCACAGACGATACGATACGATATTTCTTCCGTAGCGTGATATCGGCGATATATCGTCTCCACGATATATATCGCAAAATATCGTGACGAAATATCGGACATGATATACATCGTTAAACTATCGTAATGATATATCGCCAAATATCGTGACGATATATCGCTGACATGATATACATCGTTAAAATATCGTGATGATATATCGCCAAATATCGTGACGATATATCGCTGACATGATATATATCGCTAAAATATCGTGATATATCGCGAACACGATATATATCGCCAAATATCGTGACGATATATCGCCAACACGATATAAATCGCAAAATATCGTGACGATATATCGCTGACATGATATATATCGCAAAATATCGTGACTATATATCGCTGACATGATATATATCGCTAAAATATCGTGATGATATATCGCCGACAGGATATATATCGCCAAAATCTTGTGACGATATATCGTCCAGTTGATGGCGCCTGGACGATATTTTTTCAACAGTGGCGGCGATTGGGGGGGGGGGCGGTTGCCCCCCACTTTTTGCCACTTTTGCCCCAGCACTATGCTAAACCTTATCTACCAAGGGAAAATAAACTGTCCTTGCCCCCCCCCCCACCCCAGTTTTGGAACCGAATCGCCACCAATGTTCTTCAATATAGCGATATATCGTCTGGACGATGTGTGTCACCCTGTGCTTTTTACGTTCGTCTCTAAGGATTAAGAAGCATGGGCGGTGTTTATTTACAAGAATCTTGAGTGAAACATGAGCTGCACGGGCAGCAGGCTTGGAGATTCGGTTGAATCAGAGTATTAGAAGCGATGCTCCCACCATGATTGAGTTCCACGTCCCTTGCGACGCAGAGACCGGCTGCGAGAGAAAGGGAGAGATTTTGCCCAAATGAAGATGTGTTTGCGGGGAACGATGGGTGCAACCCGGGTGGAAACTCAACCACTCCCAGAGGAAGGGAGACGGGAGGTTGTTCCCGTAACAAGATTGCATCTCTTAATCCCCCGCTTCATTATTATAATTGGCTGGTTCCGTTGTCTCTAACAAGAGATAATAATATGGTTAGATATCGGAATCTTATTACCCAACTCGGAGCAAGCCTAACGAGTTTGCCTTGTGGGACGGTTCCGAGTTGAAGGTATTCCTGATTGGAGGAGCGCGTGTTTTCCCAGAGACTGCCAAAGCAGGAACACCTCCCCCGGGTGGAGGGAGCTATCTTGTGTCTGCGCCGAGAGGGGGGAAGGGAATTGTTTCGAAACGAATATGGGGGATGAAAGATTCAGGCGCGTGCACGGGGGTGGTTTCCTAATTGAGCCTATACCCCGGGCAGTTTAAAGTTACATGCTGGAAACAACATTAAAAGGATTCTAATTTGCTCCAATTAAGAGGATGTCGGTTTCGCTCGCTTCTGATTCCGGCGGTGTTCGGTTTCTGCGGTCGACTTTTCATGCGTGGTGGTCGAGCAGGCAGCTCCTCCCTGCCTCTGTCTTCAACAGCGTGAAATTACTTGCATTCACTCGTTCAAATACACACATGCAAAGGGTTTTTTTTTTTCACTATTAGTTCTTTCCTGGATACAAATTGGGCTAATTTTCTCATATCGGTACATTTCTCCCCCTTGTGCTAGGGACGTTCAATATATAAGTTTCCCTGTGCTATAAAATATTGTATAAAGCAATGCCATTAAAAAGAAGCACATGGTTGACAAGCGCCATCCTTCGTCTACAAGGAACAACAATCGATTCGTTACCAGACGTGAAGGCGCATGCGCTCAAGGGCGAAAAGTAAATGCTTGTTCGGAAAACACGGCCTCGCGTCATAAGGAGTTCAGAAGCATGGATGCTAAGGGTGTTCTGCTGATGGACGTTTTGGAGCGAGGAAGAACAATTAATGCTGACCGTTATTGTCAAACATTGGATAAACTGAAAAACGCAATTCGACATAAGCGACCAGGTCTCCTGTCAGCTGGTGTCATTCTTCTTGACGATAACGCTCGCCCCCACTCAGCAGTGCAAACACTACACAAAATTGAAGAATTGGGGTGGGAACGGCTGCCCCACCCTCCATACAGCCCCGATTCAGCGCAAAGTGATTTCCATCTTTTCCCGGTGTTAAAAGTCTGAATTGCAAGGTAACCGTTTCGAAACAGATGAAGAAGTGAAGCTGACTGTGAGAAGAGTGCTCAATAGCCAGAGCCCTGACTTTCTTGCAAAGGGTATGGACAAATTGGTGCAACGGTGGGACAAAAACCCAAATCTCTATGGGGATTATGTGGAGAAGTGAGGAAGGATCCTCCTACACATGTATGTATAGTTTTCTAATGTATCTTAAAAATATTTTTTTTTTACAGCATACGGAAACTTATATATTGAACGACCCACGTATCATACACTACAACCATAGTCATAACTTGGGGCCTACTTTTGGAGGCGGCGGGGGGGATCAAACGTAGTAGAGCCTGGATTGCAGTTTGCAGACTAAAGAGGCTCTGGCGTCTGAACTTACAGCCAGTATAATCCTCTGGATGTACTGAAATTACTCAATAGTATTTTAAGCATTTGTTTTCGTTGGTTAAAAAGAGAGTAAAATAACTAACTAACCAACTCTCTGAAGGTTTATGGCTGCAGCCTTCCATCTGTCCCTATCCTGAGCACAATATATCCACTCCTTTCCATCCCTACCGATTTCCTTTAGGTCCTCTCAACATTATCCCTCCATCTTCGTCTTGGCCTTGCTACAGGTCTCTTACCATCAGGTCTCCCAACAAGAATCCTGCAAACTCTTCTTTCTTCTCCCATTTGTGCCACATGACCTGCCCATCTAAGTCATCTTGATTTAATCATTCTACTAATATCTGGACATGAATACATATTATGGAGTTCTCCATTATGTAAACCTTCTCCACTCATCTCTCTTCCTAATCCCTTTTAGGTCCAAATATTTTTCGAAGGATTTTATTTTCAAATACTCTAAATTTATGTTCCTCTTTTAATGTAATGGACTACAGTGTTACTGTCTTGCATATTTTAACTTTTAGCTTGAGAGCTTAAAAAACTTTTGAAAAAGAAACGCAACAAGTTTGTAAGGAGGAAGAATCTACACCAATGCACAGCTTTTTGTTTCGACTTTGTCACATTCACAGGAAGGCAAGGAAGAGTCACTGTTCTCAGCTACTCACATATAAAGATCCGACAGATGCTAATTTAAGTATCGGTTCTAAAAAGCAGCTACATTTGCTCCAGAAGCAAAAAAAGGCTATTGCGTGTGTTGAAATATGCAGTGGAAATGCGTTGAAATTAACTAAAAAAAAAATATATGTATAACTAATGTTGAACCTGCACTGTAAAAAGTAGACTACGGGAAATTACAGTCTGTGACCGTCAATTTAGGCTGGCCCTCCAACTACCGTAAAAAAAGATGACCACGATCGTTTCTATGGTATTAAAGGCTACTCCATAGTTTATTTTAATTAATGTAATTATTCAATTTTAAAATGTATAGCCTACTTACGGTGCACACAACTGCAATTTATAATTATCTATCTAAATGCATGATAAATAATTATATTTCAAAACTTCTTCTTAAATGTCTATAGTGAGACCGTCGTATCAGACACCGCCGTTATGGCAGTAACCCTCTGTTGCCGCGTTTACCTAGGCTGTGAATGGGGACCGGTTCATATGACGGCAATATTATAAATGTATTACAGTATTATGTATATGAACCTCTGTGTGTGTTGAATATTCCAAGCAGTTACCCACCAATTTTTACTTCTCATTCCATCCACAGCATATTTCGCCTAATCCCGTTTCGCCTAATGGCTTATCAGCACCCGTCAATCACATCTGACAGCTGTACGCCAGCTGGGCCCAATCCCATTTCGCCTAAATCAGTTGGAAGGGAAATATTGCAAGTGAAAGAAAGTTTGACGGTCTCTGAATGTAGCTAACGCACGTTGATCAAGGTAAACTCCAAACAATTCGGAACATGTAACATATTTACAAAGGGAGACATAATAGCAATACAGGGTGGCGCGGAGCCGACTGACACATTTGAAAGTTGAATATATTACGCATGCGCCATAGTTTGAAGTGGATTGCGGAGGGGGTGAGAAGAGGATAGGACGCCATTTCATAAGAACACAGCAAGTCATAATGGACCGTTGGACATCGCGTTTTCTGTGTTCGTAGTATTACGAAACGAAGTCAGTGGTTAAAGTGCTGCGATTGTTCAGAAAACAATTCATTGTTAGCCGACATGGTAACGTACCATCTGAGAATACCATATTGGCTTGGGTGAAGAAATTTGAAGAAACTGGCAGTGTATTGGATGTGAAACATGGAGCTCCAACAACAGTGCGTACGCCCGAGAACTTGCAGAGAGTGAGGAAAGCATTTGAAAGTAGTCCACAACGCTCGGCACGCCAGCGGTCTCGGATTTTAGGCGTGAGTAGGAAGAGTTTATCTTTAATGCTAAAAGATACCAAATTTCACCCATACATACTTCAGGTTGTTCAAAAACTTTACGACACTGACAAGGAAGCAAGAGTTACATGCTGCACTACCATGATTAATTTGCTAAGGGAGAACCCTGACACCATCAATAATTTGCTGATGACTGACGAAGCACATTTCAACCTTTCGGGCTATGTAAACAAACAGAACATGCGCTACTGGTCACTAGTAAACCCGAAACGCCATTGAACTCTCCCAAAGTGACAGTTTGGTGTGGAGTTGGTGTGTTCGGGATTGTTGGGCCGTATTTCTTTGAAAATGACAATGGAGAAGCAGTGACTGTTAATTCGGAACGTTATGTGGCAATGTTGGAACGCTTTGTGAAACCTGAGTTACGACGTCTAGGTATTGATCCCAAAACACTTTATTTCCAGCAGGATGGAGCAACAGCCCACACAGCAAGACTCAGTATGGAACTCGTTCGACGGTTGTTCCGAAGTGTTATCTCTCGAAGGGGAGAGATTGCATGGTCAGCTCGGTCACCCGATCTTACTGTCCCTGACTTTTTTCTCTGGGGATTCTTGAAAGACCGTGTGTTCAGAAGGCATATCACGACTCTTCAACAACTGAAAGAAGCCATTGTTGAGGAAGTAACGGCTATTGATGGGAAACGTGTGTACGATAACTTCCAGAGAGGTCTGCAACAATGCATTGATGCCGAAGGAGGATGATGTCTGACAGGAGATGCCTGTCTGACGTAATTATCAAAAAATGAACTTGTAAGTTGTTAGTAATAAAATTGCATACTTCAATGTACAATTACATACGGTTTTCCTTATTCTCCTTTCTTTCATCATCTATGAGCATATCAAACGTGTCAGTCAGCTCCGCGCCACCGAATAAGAGCCAATAGTCCTAGTCGTTTGCTAAGGGCTAATTAAAGTTAGATTAGCATAGGTTATTATATTAACCTAACCTTAAGCCAAGTGGCAGAAAAGAGAAGTAAAATAAAACCAAACAAATAGGATGAATTAACATAGCAAAAACTGAGCACGTATCTCCTCCCTGTACATAGACCGTTAAATTTCCCTCCTTTGAAATATTTCCCTTTCACCCAGTTTAGGCGAAACGGGATTTGGAGAAAGGAGATATCCCGTTTCGCCTAAAATGGCGGTCGAGTCAAAAATCACGTTACCTGCGCTGATAAGCAATTAGGCGAAACGGAACTGCGCAGAGGCTACGATATGAAAGCCTATGTGATAAGAAAAAAAATGTTGGGTCACGTTGTTACAGATTAGCACGTACACTATTAAATATTAACGGTGGGCTATTGTAAATTTTGCAGTAATTCTAACAGTGTGGACTACTTACAACATGAGTTGTGTTTTTACTAAAAGCCTGATGTCCTTGTATTACGAGGACATAAGTAGCCTCAATGCTGACGCGTCCAATACAAGCATCAGCCTCTGCAAGCCCTCTATGCTGAGAAACATCTATTTGGTTCCTGATTAGTGACCATGGAGAACATAACACAGCTCCAACACTTGATTTTTACAGTTCCCAACGGCACTTGTGGGTTTTTCATTAGCAGCCGCTTCAACCACGCCTTTCGGTTCTTTATTATTCCATCGGCGTTCCCGAGTCCTCGGGTACGAATCCAGGAAGAACGGAAACATGGATTCTCGGCTAATGACTGCGAGTGGCCAAATTGCAGCGTTTATCGGAGTTCAAGCGAGTGTTTACGCTTCGCATTAGAACTCCGTGATTGCATCTTTTGGCAGAAACCCCCGTCGGCTGAAGCGGGGGAAATTGCCCCTTTTAATTCCGAGGTCGTAAAACGGGAACTCTTGATTGCTCCGAAGTAGTTGCCTGATGAAGAGGAAGGTTTTAACTTTTCATCACCTACGGAGAATTGAAAGCGGAGAAGAAACGTTGGAGTCCATGCCTATAGGTTCTGCCGACATCCATATTAACCCTTAACCAGGCGCACCGTAAATTTGACCCCCAAATATAAAATATTATTTGTAATCAAGTAAGATACGAGGGGCGATCAGGTTGCTCCGACCTTAACATAGAAGGAATGACGTCACGATTGAATTTTTATTTTTTTATTGTATAGTGATCCTTTATATGCTTTCAATCTGAATTGCAAGTCTGAGTAGCGTACAATTTTCTTTTTACATGGGTTTAACTGAGTGAAGTTGTGTCAATGTGCCAGAATGGAGAAAACTGAGGTGAGAGCGGTGATCAAATATTTTGTGAAGAAGAAAACATTAACAAAGTCCACGATATCGTGCTGAAGGATCGTCGAGTCACTATCCGTTATGTTGCTGAGATGTGTGGCCTGTCATATGCCACTGTGCAAAACATAATTACCCTCGAAGACTCACCCCAGATCAGAAGCGCACCCGAGTGCTCATCAGTCAAGAACTTCTTGACAAGTTTCGTGCTGATATAGACGATTTCCTTGCCCGATTTGTAACTATGGATGAAACATGGGTCCATCTCTTCGACCCAGAAACAAAATCACAAAGCATGGAGTGGAAACAACCACATTCTCCACCAACGAAGAAGTTCAAGGTGCAAACGTCAGCCAAGAAGGCGATGGCCTCAATTTTCTGGGACTGCAAGGGTGTCCTTCTTGTGGACTATCTACAAAGAGGCCAAACCATCACTGGCACATACTACAGTGACCTAATCAAGAAATTACGTGATTCCATCAAGAAAAAGAGGCGTGGGATGTTGACCCGTGGTGTGCTCCTTCACCAGGACAATGCACCTGTCCACACCTCACGCATTGCGAGGGCCGCTATAGCAGATGCATCGTTCGAATTGCTGCCCCACCCACCCTATTTCCCAGATTTGGCCCCTCGTACATATGCACCAAAAAGTACTGTTATACGATTAAATTGACTATTGTCAAGAACTTAAAGTAGTTTTTTAATATAGAAAAGAGGTTCAAATAATTTTAAAAAAATAATACTATGGGCATTGCATTTTCAACATTTCAAAACCCTTTCTTGCAATAGTTAAATCAAATGATAATGAAAGTGTGAAATAAGCAATACAAAAATTATTTTTTGTAGGGTATACACTTTAAATATTTGTGTAAATTTACCAATATCCATTTTTTTAAAAAATAAATATAAATATTTTGTCTTTTCCCAGGAAATAAGTTTCATATTCATCCGGGATATCATTCTCATCATCATGATTTGTCTTAGAATAAGTATAACTTTCTCACTCAGTAACACATTTTACATCATGATCTTATTTAGTTTGTAACAGTCCATGTCGGTCGGGGGAGGAGGAAAGATGACCAATAGCTTAGTTAGATAAGTGTTACAAGTGTACCCATAATGCTAACCTTTTTCTCCAGCGGTGGCATGAGACTGTATTGGCACTCAGGGTTCGGGTGTATGTTGCACTTAGAGGGCTATGACGTAATTTACCAGTTAAGTTCATTGACAACTCAAAATTAACTAAAACATATAAAGGTTTATTTCATCACAAACTTAAGCAAGAAAGGAACTTAGACCCTTTTACAGTAGATTTATACATCCAACTTATAGTTTCACAGATACAGATATATATTCATATTTGGGCCTCTATATAGTTACGGCCTTTTGTAGTTGAACTATAAAAACTTTTAACCCTTGAAGAAAAAGGAACAGGTAAACCCATACAACTTCGTATATGATACCTAGTACTCTTGTTAGAAAACAATCACAAAGGGTTTATGAATAAAGCATATAAAAGAGAAAAATTAGTGTAACCTTGGAAACTGCTTTTTGTTTCCATGTAGGAGTAACAGGCCAAAAACTAAGGAATAGATTCTAAGAAGCGAATTTCCCAGCATCGAGGAGACGGGGTTTCGCTGTAACCATCCCCAACGTTGAGATGACGGGGTTTTATGAAAGGAAAAAGTACCTAAATATCTCTCGCCCGAAAGCGGAGTGGGTCCTCTCACACTAAAGTGGAGTAAATTTCTCTCACCAGAAGGTGGAGTGGGATATCTTTTTCTCTCTCCTGTTAGGAGAAGTTTACCTCTTGCCCGTAGGCAGAGCCCTACTTCTCTCGTCCGCAGACGGAGTCAAACTGAGATGCTTTTTTTTTTTTTTTTTTTTTTTTTTTAGAGTTGACAGGGCTTTACTGCCCCAGCATCCGTTTTATTTTGCTGGAATCTCGTTAAACTTTATTTTACATGATATACGAAAAAGGAATACATAATAGAATTTAACCTCCCGCAACTGTCGCAGGGAGGGGGGATCTGTAAGGTTCCCTAACGATACAAAAACGAACACAACATAAAACATAAAGGAAGTGGTATCAGATGGCCGCTAACAGTTCCTGAAGAAGCTGCAGTCGGGCATCTGAATCAACAGTGCGACGAATAGCTTGTAGTCCATCCACTAGCACTCGCAGGGGCTGAAGTAAAGCTGGATTCAGCAACGTGTGTATCAGCCGGCGAAGAGTTTCCAGGTCGTCAGCGTGCTGTAATTGTGGGCTCGGAGAAGTGTCCATGAATTGGCTGGGAGAAGAGACAGCCACTTCTGATTGGTTGGCAAGCTTCCTGGGTTGAGGGGCGCTCTGCTGTTCTCGTAGAGGTGGTAAAATGGCGCCTTGCGACGAAGTCGTAGCTGGTTGAATAGAAACCTGCTTCGGGGGTAGCTTCTTCTCCTGGGGCGACTTCTTAGGGTGCAAACCGCGGGAAGCTTCCAGGATGCGTTGATACACCGGACAACCTTTAAAGTTGGCCGTGTGTGCTCCTTTGCAGTTCACGCACTTCGGAGGAATATCCGGAGAGCGCTTATGACAATTTTCGATCGAATGTGTTTTAGCACATTTGACGCATCGTGGGCTATACGAACAAAACCGCTGACCGTGACCATAAAGTTGGCAGCGGTGACATTGTAGTATTTTGTGTGGACGAAGTTTCTCTACAAGGACTGAAAAGCCCTTGTAGCAGCCGAGTTGAAAAATTTCTGAAGAGGGTCTAGCCGTCTCGGAATAAAGTTCAGCTCGCCGTAAAGTAACGACGACTAACGGACATCTATTGCCCGTACGAGTTCGGGCGGGAGTCGAATCATCTTCTTTGGAAGAAGTGGGTAGTCGGAGACGACGAACAGATTCCACATGAAATCCAATGTCAGCCAAACTGGAAAAAATTTGGTCCTCTGTATACTCCATCGGAATATGACGAATTACTACCTTAAGGTAGTTTTTAGCTGCAGAGCCTGCTGCCACAATTGGGGTAATTTCTGGTCGGTGTAGATATTTCCACACCTTCTCAAAGTCGGAAGCTGTTTTACATATGACCTTTAACTGGTCATATAGCACGACAAACTTAGGGCAAGTGTCCGTAATATGCCGAATAGAATCTGCCATAGGCCCGCAGCGGTTCGTCTTGATAAAAATTGGACGAACATATTTGTCAGTACAAAATGGAATAGCGTCGCGTGGATATGAAAATATATACTTC
This sequence comes from Lepisma saccharinum, assembly GCF_977018435.1. Classification (NCBI taxonomy): domain Eukaryota; kingdom Metazoa; phylum Arthropoda; class Insecta; order Zygentoma; family Lepismatidae; genus Lepisma; species Lepisma saccharinum. The sequence continues at coordinate 23,934,955 of NC_139251.1, read as the reverse complement.
GGCGATGCTGACGATCTTTCATTACTGGAGTTTCCACTCCTTGGCGTGCTCTCCCTGCGACGTTTCGCCTTCGTTCCAGGCGCCGAAGGTGCGGACATCCTGTCCGATCATGGCTGGGCAGGGGGATGTAGACCCTTTTACAGTAGATTTATACATCCAACTTATAGTTTCACAGATACAGATATATATTCATATTTGGGCCTCTATATAGTTACGGCCTTTTGTAGTTGAACTATAAAAACTTTTAACCCTTGAAGAAAAAGGAACAGGTAAACCCATACAACTTCGTATATGATACCTAGTACTCTTGTTAGAAAACAATCACAAAGGGTTTATGAATAAAGCATATAAAAGAGAAAAATTAGTGTAACCTTGGAAACTGCTTTTTGTTTCCATGTAGGAGTAACAGGCCAAAAACTAAGGAATAGATTCTAAGAAGCGAATTTCCCAGCATCGAGGAGACGGGGTTTCGCTGTAACCATCCCCAACGTTGAGATGACGGGGTTTTATGAAAGGAAAAAGTACCTAAATATCTCTCGCCCGAAAGCGGAGTGGGTCCTCTCACACTAAAGTGGAGTAAATTTCTCTCACCAGAAGGTGGAGTGGGATATCTTTTTCTCTCTCCTGTTAGGAGAAGTTTACCTCTTGCCCGTAGGCAGAGCCCTACTTCTCTCGTCCGCAGACGGAGTCAAACTGAGATGCTAGCCCCGCTCTCGCCTTTATATTGGGTCGGCGACGCTAGCGTAAGCAAGTGGAAGAAATATAAACTATTAAAAGTATATTCTTACATTAAATATTGAGTTAGTTTAACAAATTAGAGGTGTAACCTGTTTTTAGATTGATACATTTCTTATTACATATTTTTATCAGAAAGGTCACTAAAATAGAGGTGCGACTCGTACAAATTGTGACGAGACGGGTTCGTTACAAGTTTTTCTTGTATGTACGCATTGCTTGCATTGTAGAATTATTTTCCTGTAGTTTACGGTTATTACAAGAATAAGAAAACAGTTTTTCTTTGTGACGTTTCAGGAGAACACACGCTCCTTTCATCAGACACTTATTTTCATTTTGACTAAAGATACACTTATAACATAGATATAACATACAGATACAGTAACATAGATCCAGTATGGAGTTTTCTTTTTCACAAATGGAGTAAGCCACTATCTTTAAAATTTAATGTAACAGAAAACATGAAGAGACTTTGTGAAAACAATGATGATATTTGGGAATCATAAAAAAAAAATATGTGACCAAATTTTTTTTATCTGAAATAAAAATAAAACAGACTGCTTCTTTACACAGTTAAGTTGCTATATTACAACAATGTAACACTGACAACATCCATTATATAACGGATTCTTTTTGTTTAAAAAATTACTAACCATTGTTATAACTGTATCTTCAGTCAAAATGAAAATTAATGTCTGATGAAAGGAGCGTGTGTTCTCCTGAAACGTCACAAAGAAAAACTGTTTTCTTATGCTTGTAACAACCGTAAACTACAGGAAAATAATAATCTTATTTGGAGTCAATTATTCATCTTGAAGCACTTCAGATGAACTAGGTTCGAAATGTCCTCCAACAGAGACCGTATACGTCCCCTGCTGTCTTTCATACTACAAGCTTTTGAAGGATTTCTTATAAAAATCAAACATTCACTTTAAAACACGATCACACAACACAGATCAAGTAAAAACTGTTAAAATATTTCACTCACGAAGCACAGTAAGCGAAAGTTCTAAAAAAAGAACAACAAAAATATCACATACGTAACTAGGCGCGTGGGGGTAAATTTGACCCCCCATCAACTTTGGAACAACTTCGCCTTGCTGCAATTACACACACAATGAAGGAAATGACCTCGACAGTTGAATCAGACTGTTTTAGGAAGGTACTACATAAGCTAACACCGGGGGCAACCAACAAGTGTCTGGGCGTTAAGAAATACTTACCTGGGGGTCAAATTTAACCCCGCGCGCATAGTTAAGGGTTAGACTGGAACGTTGGCCGACGGCGGCGCAGCAGTTCTCGAAATTTCCTCTTCTTCACAAAAAAAAACCGTGATGTTCCAAAATCTAAAAAATTAGTACATATGCGTAGAATTTCTTCCACTGCATTCACGTTAATCCGCGTGTCGTTTGACTTCACTGTTGCCTAGGTACGTAGGTATTCGCATAGGTTTCGTGGCTACGTAAGACTATTAAACTATGTGGCATATACTTTGAAATAAATATATTTTGAATGTCTTACACTGTTTTTCTTAATTTCAATTATTTTTCAAGACAGATTGGCAACTTTTGAGGCAACGCGTGTATTTGTGTATGTAGGGTGATAATTAATGAACTATATGAAATAAAACAGTCATAATTTCTGAACGGTTCGCGCGATGACGTCCAAACTGCGTGGCTGGCCACAGGGCATGATGGGAATTCGTATGCGTATGCGCACGCAACGTGTTGATGTCGGCCATTTGCTCGACCCCATCGGACCATGAGAGAGTTTGACGTCCTGGAGGAATATTTTGGGGACCGCATTCTGGGTCTGGGGTACCCAGAGGCCACTGGAAGGGGACTCGCTTGGCCGCCATATTCCCCGGATCTGAACACATGCGACTCATTTTTGTGGGGCTATGTTAAGGACAAGGTGTACAGAAATAACCCCAAAACCATTGCCGAGCTGAAAACTACCATTCAGGAGGTCATCGACAACAGAATTTTGCTGTTCGACTGCCCCACATCATCGCCAGAGATGGCAGACATATCGAACATGTCATAACCTAAATCCGAATGTCTGTAGTACCGTTTACATGTGCAATACAGTTTGTGTACTACGTGGTTTGTCACTAATTTCCGTTTTATTTCATATAGTTCATTAATTGTCACCCTGTATAAGGACACTAATTTAGACGGATTGTTAGCGCTCTCGAGTTTGGTAAGAGCACGTAGTGGCTAATGTTCTCGCCTTGTAATGAAGGGATTCCGCGGACGATTTTGTCAAATCAAATCCCCCAGTCTTTCCAGGCATTTTCAAATACATTTCCCCAAAGTGCTGGAACGTTCTAACTTACTATAACTCTGTTTTTACTATATATTGTAGACGGTAGGGCAAGAGTGACGTATGCAACACCCTTGCTCAGCATAATATACGTGTGCTCCAACTTGGCAGGAGCCTTGCGTCTACTCAGGAGGTCATGCACCTCCGAGTATAAAAGTTCCCTCATTGCTCTTATCGCTACCAAGGACTGTGAACCGTACAGTGTGCAATCGGACTGCATCGAACTGGAGGGGGTACCCGGTGTTCTCCGGTAAACGAAAAGAGGACGTGAATAATAGTTCGATACAGTCCGATTGTACACTTTACGGTTGACAGTCGATGGTAGCAATAAGTGCAATGAGAGGGGTGAGACGTTGCGTTCGCTCTTTTATACTCGGAGGTGCATGACCCCCTGAGTAGACGCAAGGCTCCTGCCAAGTTGGAGCACACGTATATTATGCTGAGCAAGGGTCTTGCATACGTCACTCTTGCCCTACCGCCTACAATATGTATGGAGGACATTTAATACATCTGTTGTAACACGTGAGCGAGTCTCTCCAGTGGATAGCGTCGACGGTTTGAAATCAAGGGGTTTCGGGTTTGATACACGGTGGAGGCATAGTAGTTCGGATCGCACTTCAAACTATAGCTTATCTGTGCATAAAGTGAGCTTAAAAGCAAACTTATTAAAATAAAAATACCTGAAAAAAAAACAACATTATCGGCAAGAGTACAGCAGAATCTGCGATGGCAAGAGCTTCAGTACGAGTATATACCACTCGAAGTATTCGGCTATCAAAGCGGTCCTGGCTTAAATCACACTAATGAAACTTATCACACCTATCAAACGATTGATTGCTTTGGTTATTTTACGTAGCTTTTCCGCCCCTTTTAGCTAATCGCGACAATGAGGATGAGTAATGATATGATGATTTCATGGCACTCGCAAAGAACACTCATGCCCAGGTTGTGATTCGACCCGGTACCCCTGGCGCCGTATCACAGTGCTAACCACTCTGCCACGAAGGTCGGCACATGTCAAGCAAGATTGCATAGGAAATCATTAGATCCAAAACACGGAAACCATCACTTTTGAACAATTGACAGCGAAACAGTTCACACCTTTGCAAGATAACCCAAGAGGAACACGAATAAGGAATAAAACCAGCCGTAATTCTTTTACATAAATATGGCCGACCTGGAACCCAGAAAGGTGAAAAGAATTCAAAGACTGAATAGGTCGTGCTCGCTCGAAGCCGATTAACGATCACATTTGGTTGATTGCAAGAAAACTGCTCACACGTTTTTTCGTAAATTTGCAAAAGATTTATCGCTTCCCCATTCTACAGGGGAAAACACTTCTGGGACGGAAGATCGCAACGTGAACAATAAATATGATTGCGGACGGGGAAATATCTGGCATCTTGTGGAATAATGAAGAGGTTGGAACGTTTGATGAAGGCTGCCCCATTCCACCTCGTCGCAACCATTCTCGAACCAATTTGACTCTAACGAACGTCGTCGGATTCTGAAACCTCTGGGCGTCGTTTCCCGCCGTAAACGGCTCGGCTTTTACGAGCGGGGAGGGCAGCCATTTGACTCTTCCTCGAGGAGCCATTTTGTGTAAATTGTTCGAATGGGGCTCGTTAGGGCCATGAGAAGCAAACGGCTTTTCAGCACATCTGCGGACGTGGCCTAAACGAAGTCCAGTTGTGTGTATGCGTTGGATTGTTGGTAGATAGCACCTTAATAGCACGTCCACTATCGCTAATTTATCATTAGAAACATTTCCAAACGTAAAATGGATTGGATTTTAAATTCTGATTGATTACTCACGTCCGTTTCCAATAATTCCATCTTATGATTGATTCATTTTACTTCGCTTTTCTGCCACTTTTGGCTAATCGCAAAGATGGGGTTGAGTGGTGATAAGATAACATGGATAGGGACAATCACAAACATACATGGACGACACAATAAGAGCCGTACATAGCATGAATTTAGCCGTGAGTCTAGACGCCAGAGCTTCGTTAGTCTGCAATGCAGTCCAGGATGTTCTACGTGGAAGAGAAGTTGACAGATGGGTGCCTCACCAGAATGTCGTCCATTGCACCCTGAATCCGCCGAAGAGAACAAGCAGGCTTCCGGAATAACAGATCCTGCACTGACCAGATCAGTGCTCAGCGTGTAACAGTGGATCAGTGCAATGAGTTGAATGCAACGCTGTATCTCGTGTTTGTCGTCTTTCTAAAGGCTTCTGATTCCCCCAAAAGGATGTCTATTTGGAAGGATCGAGCAAAGTATGGGATACAGGAGAAGACTGTAGAACTCATAAGTAGTTTCTACGACGGATACGAATGCCAAGCGGTTCACAACGCCCAACTAACTGACCCAGTAAATATCAAGACGGGAATGCAACAGAGTTGCATCTTGTCATCAACCACCTTCATCACTATGGTTCTAGTCGTGACAATTGTAACATTTGCACTGACAACCGGACTTCAATGGAAAATCATTCAAGGTCTGGAGGATTTAGACTTTGCCGATGACGTCTGTGAACTCTCTTAATCCATTGCAGATATGGAGGACAAATCGACTCTTGCAAAAACGAGGAGCCAAGCATGAGGATCAATTGTAGGAAGACATGAGAGATGCGAATCAATAGTACCAGATACCCAAATGGAAAGTTCCAAAATAATGGAGGATATATTGAAACTGTGACAAGAGTTTCAATACCTGGACAGTGTCATATCAAAGAATGGTGGAGCCAGGAAATGCCACCTTTGTACAGTTGTACCCAGTATGGAAGGCTCGGAACATCTCACTTAGAACCAAATTCAAAATCTTCCGCAGCGATGTCAAAGCAGTACTCCTCTACGGCTGCGAAACTTGGAAAGTGACTACCGAGATCTCCAGGAGTCTCTAAGTCTTGATCCATCTGCCTCAGAAGAATTCTACAAATCTAATGGCCTGACAGCAACTGTAACAAAGGACCTCCTACAACAAACTCGAGAAGAACCCATCACTGTGCAAGAAAGACAACGGAATTGGAGCTGGATAGGTCATAGCACGAGGCAGAAGAATGTGATGGAGAAAGAAGCCCTCAGATGGAACCCACAAGGCAGTAGACGAAGAAGGAAGACCAAGGATGAACTGGAGAAGGAGGATGGAGGAAGGAATGAGGGAAATGGGACAGTCTTGGGCAGATCTCCACATGATGGTCAGGAATAAGACCCGGTGGCGAAACTTTGCTGCAGTCCTTTGCTCCAGCGGGAGATTCAGGACATAAGTAAGTAAACATGGTCGATGCAGACATGGGATTTTGGGCTTTGCACTGTTTTTTTTTTGCAAGATAGAGACCTAGAATTACTAGGCTAGATGTAGTAAATGAACGGTGGTCATCGTTTCAAAGAAGCTACGCAATGTCATCGTGACCCTAAACGCTTGAATCTCAGCTAGATGTTCCCAAAACAAGCTGGCTCTTAAGAGTTGAATTCTTAGTAAATAAAATACAAGACGGGAATGTAAGAAATGCATATCACAGAGACAAGATGTTCTCATGGACCTTACGAATTCCAATGTCTCGGCAGGTGGTAAGGCCTAACAGCCAGATCTGAATGAACAGGTATTGGATTTTGTATATCTAAACAACCGATTCGATCTGAGAAGATCGGAATGAAAATTTCGGGATCAGTGATGATTTTACAACTAGTGTGAACACGTCTTGTGAACAGCTAGGGAACAGGTTTGTACCTGAATGACAGAGATGTTATCACATGTCTGAGCTGATTATGTGAAACCTAGATCCCGATCAGCCATTTTATATTTAAAGGAAGAAGGAAACACTAGTATCACATAACCAATTTCTCCATAGCAACCTACTTTTAACCCCAACGAAGCCATGATTGAGGCGGAGGCTTCAACTCCCAATCACAAAATTATAGTTGGATACATTCTAAACAATGTGAATCAAGCAGAATAACTCACTTGATGTAATTAGCGAACGGTCGAAAAACTTCCTTTTACAATAATAGGAAATCGCGGGTAAGGAGCAGTTAGAGCCAACATCACGAAATAGCTTTGAGAGCACCGTATCTAGCAGAGGGAGGAAGCCGTTTGCATATAAAGCGGGACTTCCCCTCTCTCGTTTCTGGGGGCGCCCAACCCTTTTTGGCTTTTACGGCGAAATTAAACGATACGAGGCAGTGTACACGCTGACCGGGACTTTCTGCAGGAGAATTAAAAGCCAAAAAGCCTTAATTTTCTAATTTGGTTCGGTTTGGTTGGTAGGATAAGTACGGAGCGGGGCGGAAGTCGCCGGCGTGGTGGAACTAGTTAGGAACTTGCTCGCCGGCAACAAAGGAAAGCCTCTGTGACATCCCCCCCTTCTCTCCCTCTCCCGATACGTATATTCTTTCCTGGGGGATGAGTCCACCCATCGGCCGCCGCAAATGGGAATCCACTTACAAAAAGGAAGCGAATTTCTATAATTGTGGACCCTCTTGTCGAATTACAACCCCGTGACTAATGCGCCTTCGACAGTAAAAACCAGTGTCCCATGATTTCTCCTAAGCCGGAAATGGTTGATATTCCTTTTAGCTCCGAAAGTTTTGCCCAGTCAATCCGCATTTTCCGCTCTTCTTTTTTGCCCCCTCCTCCCCCATGTTTGAAAGAGTAACGGAGGCTCTTGAGAGGAGAATGAGGAAGACAACCTGCTACCTTTGTTGTCAATACCGTTCTGTAACATGTAAAGGGAAATACTTCTGACGCCGCCTCTTATTAAGTGCCTTCCAGATATATTTGCTGTAACTTAGGTGGCTTTCTTTTGCCGTATTTAGCTAGTCGCGACGATGGGGATGAATGATGACAAGTTGATTGATTGATTTGGTTCTTTTACGTCGCTTTCCTGTAATTTTTGGTTAATCGCGAAGATGAGGATGAATGATGATATGAAATTCATGAAGGCACACTTACAAAGAACGCCCATGTCCATCTTGGGGCCGTGCTAACCACTCCGCCACAAACTTACAACATAGAAAATAGGAAAAAGCTAATACTTACATTTACATGCCAAACTGTACAAAGATTTATCTTCGGTTACGGCCTGCTCGAATTTCATCTGCAGTGCTGTGGCTGAAGACTCCACCATTGTGTTCGACATGTGCTGAAAGAAATACAGAAAAAAATTCAATGCCGTTCTTCCGGGAAATCATTATCCATATGCATCAGAAGATAGTATAAAATAAGCATTATGCCAACAGGGCCACATTGATTCTGTAACCAGATTCACACTGGTACACTGTGGAAGTGTCCGAATTTGAGACTTTCACTGTCCAAAGCACCTTTCCATCTTCCGTCCCGTTAGAGTCCAAATTCGCCATAGACCATTGTTTCTCAACCTATGGAGCGCGATCCACTGCTGGGTTGCGAGGGGCCGTTTGGTGGGCCGCGAAGTCGGGCTCGGGAATTTATTTATTGTCTCTTAACAACCTATTACATGTCAATTACTATGATATATTGTTTTAACAATTCAAATTTTAAAAAATGTTTTGAATTTCAGCATGTGTATTTAGTTAGACGTTAGGCTAGAAGTATTTTAAATTTCATATTTATTTTTCTAGAATGAAGTATGTGCAATTTGTTTAAGCAAGCGTAAAAGATGGCTTCTTAAAGTACTCGATGTTAGCAAACAATATGATTATCAACTGGGTGCACACCCCTTCAAGTAATTCTGCCGGCGCCCATGCTTATGGATCCCATGAAGTGTAATGTCCTTCTAGGTGGGTCCCGGACTGAAAAAGGTTGAGAACCACTGCTGTAGAACGAATTATAAGATCATTAATTTTTTCAGATTTTGGAATATCATAGCGGTGTTCCGAAATGAGAGGAAAATTCGGAAAAAACTGCCCTCGCGTCGGCCAAACGTCCAGCCGAGCCTCAACTTTTATCAAGGGACTCTCTACACCCCCCTTTTAACATCCAGGTAAGATATTTAGACACTATGCGAATTAAGCTTTTGCTTGGGGGGTTGTCCAGTCAGTGGCGTATTAGTAGCTATTTCATTTCTGGAGGTAGGTTTTGGGGGGGCTATGAAAATTTGTATATGTTCAGTCAGATTGTCTGGAGGTTGGTTCTAATCTAGCCCATGCAATTTTATGATAACATTCAGAAACACTTAGTATATATATTTAGCTACATATTAGCAAAACCAAAACTCATTAAAAAAAAAAAAGTTATCGACCTCACCAAAAACAAGAACAAATTTATATTGCCAACCTACCTACAAGTTTGTTAAAATATCAGAACTTTGTCATGAAAACTTTAGTGGAAAACTGCCTCCTCTTGGCTTGGCGAGTTGTTCAGTTGCAAAATGGTGTTCTTTTTTTAATTCAGAAGGACATCTACAAATGAATTTTCAATCGTGTTTGTTACAAAGCTAAAAAAAAAAGGTACTCTATGCTTTCATTTTCTTTGAGGCGTATAAGAACATCCCTGGCAGGGATAAATTGTCTCTTCCCAGGGATAACATTTTGTGGAGGGGGGAAATCCATGGCAACCCCCCCTCACCCGGTTAATTCGCACACTGGATTCGTGTACTTTGAAGGGTGCAAAATGGCCATATGTGCCATTGGTAAGAAACAGCATTACTTTATCTATTTAACCTTATTAATGAAAAGCAAAAATATATTTTACTTGCATAAACAAGTAAAAGTAAAAACTTTACCCTACCTGATCTTGTCTCACGTATTAATTAATTAATTAATTAAGTATTCTAGTTAGATAATGAGTTGATAAAGGTTTTAATATTTAAACATTTTTATATTTATTCAGTAACGAGATCACTTCCTTTCAGCGGCGTATACTCTGGGTCATCTAGGCAATCGCAGATGACCCGGCTGTATTATTTTTAAATAAATATATATATATATATATATATTTCTTGGCAATATTCTTCCAAACCAATTTCGATGCATGCATTTCTTTGCTTCCAGCGCGCGAATGCTGCCGCCGAATGTCCGGGAACCTTTCTCCAGCCGGTGGAATGACTTCAGGGAATCTCACCCTGACGTCATTCCTCCCTCTTCCCTTAAAACCCTCGGCGAGGAGGGAGGAGAGAGGAAAGAGAGGGAGGAAACACTGTTTCTCAGGCGCAGTGATTCCGTGGCCAGGGTATTCTCCTTCTTATGAGAGTCCACCGGTCGCACTCTCAACCTTCAGAGCCTTTACCGTTCCCTCCGCTGAACTAAGGAAAACATACCCGGTAGAATGCGAAGAACAGGAAAATTGAATAACATGGGCAAACCAATTCTACGCTAATTTACACTTTACATTTGCTTTTGTCTGTTACTTGAACATAAATTTATCAAAATGAAAAAGCTTAAATATTGAATATGAAGCAAACTAAATTAAAATTCAAAGCTTAAGCTGACTCCCCCATCCTTGTATTTACAAAAATAGTGATTGTTTCTCCTCTCTAATCTTCAAAAGCAGCGAGAATACTTCTTTCACGGAACTGAATATTTTTAAAGGCAAAGATATCAAAAATAAATTATATATATATTAGTTAATTTAAGTTATATTCCGCCTCTTTAGATTAATAGTGATGAAGATGAACGAATTAAACATAAAACGAAAAAAAAACACATCAGGCATGTAGCCAGGTGGAGGACTCGGGGGGCTGAAACCCCTCTCCCCGAAATCCTACAAATATCTAATTTAAAAAGTGTATAGTGCTAATTAATTTTACTTCATTAGCAGGATTAAAAACCTTGCATAATACGTTGTAATAATCTGAGATTCATCTTCAGGACTTCTAACCCCACTGTTTCAATTTTATGTGGCGGCTGCTAATAAGGGATGATCCCCATCCCGAAATAAAATTCTGGCTCTGGCCTGCAATGATTCGAAGTTTTAAAACCTGTCATTTCGAGCTCGGAAAGGGATTTTTTTTTATCATTCATAGGGAATTTCATTCTGAGCCAGGAACACAACAACAGAAGTTTGGCGCGTGAAACTGAATGCGTGTAGTCGTTTGCTTTGTGCTGTGCTTCGTGTTTATTATTTATTTAGGTGTTAGTGTTTGTCGTGATAGTGCTGTGTTAAAGGGTAATGGATGTGATACAAGATTTGCTGGTGAAACCTTTTGGAACAAGATCTTTTCAGGAGAAGTTGCAAATTGTTAATACAGATAGGCCAGTGTCATCGCTTGAACTTATTTCTACACACAGACAAAAATCGGGAATATGCGAGGCATTTTCGCAAGCAAATTATGACAAAACACCATGGTTGACAGGAAGTACGTATAAGTGTTAATAAGCCTGTTTGTTGGCCGTGCTTACTTTTCGGGGCTGAAAAGAATGTGTATATATACACAGTAATCCAATCTTTGCAACGCTTGTGCCAAACATGAAAAATCAAAAAGTCACATAACTTCCTTTGTTAAGCTGCAATCTTTCGCACAGACACGTATTGACGTGCAACTGGACAAACAGCGTGCTTTGGATGTGGTACAGCACAAGTAATCGGGTCCTGGAGTAAGTTGAAATTTGCACTTAAATTAATATTGCGGGTTTTTATTTCACTAGTGCACGTCTTTCTTTTTATATTTCACAGGTTGTTTTTTTATAGTTTTATAATACTGTCTTGTTTTATTATTTGAAATTCTACACGTATATTAAACTGCAATAATGAGAATTAATTGATTGTGGTCGTAGCAATAAGACAAACATTCCGACACAATATTCCTAAATTCAATATGGATCCTGACATAAATTGCACGGAAACTTTTGGAGTTTGAGGATCAACGGTCGGAGATTACCCACTCGATAGAACCAGCATACGCCACTGCTTCCTTTATATATAATATAATAACAAATTTACATGAAGAATTCAAAACAACCATCAAAGAAGAACACTAATATTCATTAACATATTTCCAATAATCCTAATAGGATAGTCATTTAGTATTCACTTTAACATTAGCTCTATCAATATGAATATATTTTATATTATTTGAATGAATTAATAATACAAAACATAGATTAGCACATTTAGTACCACTATTAATCCCATTATAGTATGTAATATCTGTAAAATTAGCAGCAAACATAATACATAGTTGGACATTTAATACGAGGCGCACTTCAAAAGAAAGGGCCGATTTCTTATAAAAAGTGACTGGCAACAGTGATCGGATCGCGCCTGCGCAGTAACATCAAATATCCCTTGGCGACCCAGCAATCATATTTTCGCAAATCAGCTGTTGGTTATTCTGTGTGTTGGAGCGGGTTAAAATGGTTGAGCGATTATACAATCCCGCCAGTTGAGAAGTACTGTCTGTGATTCGATTTCTTAACGCTGTCAAACTTCACCGAGAATTGTGTGAAGTGTATGATCCGAGTGAATGAATGAATGAAAAGTAAGGCAATGGTGTTTTAATTCACGCCCACCAAAGGCGAGAAAGTTCAAACTCCATCTGCAAGAAAAATCATGGTAAATGTGTTCTGGGACCAACAAGGTGTGTGTTTGGTGATTTTCATTGACCCGGGGTAAACAAGCAGATCGCAGGCGTCCTGTGAAACGGTATCAAAACTCAGACGTGCATATAAAACCGACGACGTGGAATGCTACGCTCGGGAACTGTTCTTTTTCATGACAACGCTAGACCACACACTGTTGCCCTCAGTCCCCAGACGACTGACAGGTTCGTTCGGATGGGAATTTTTTGATCACTCCCCGTGTAGTCCGGACATGGCACCTAGTGACTATCACGTCTTCCTGCACCTCAAAAAGTGGCCTGCATCTCAACGATTTGAAGAATCGGAGGTGTTGAAAATGGAAGTATTGCCTTGCCTGAATTCCCAGGCAGCGAACTCCAACGCAGAGGGTATAAAAAAGCTTGTACCATGGAACCAAAAATTCTTGGAAAATAATGGTGAATATGTTGAGAAAGGAAGTGGATACGTGCGTGTTTGTAACCACTAATAGTGTTGCTACACTTCTTTCCTTCTTGATATAATCAATCGGCCCTTATCTTTTAAATGCCCCTCGTATTATCAATAATTGGGAATACAGGAGCAATACTAGAAATTATTGGACTTTCAATATTAATTTCGGCACAAATCTTATTAATTATTATAGATCTGATGTCTTTGCACTACCAGTTGCTATTTATTCTAGAGAATCCAAATAACTAGTGTCAACAATTTTAACTCGCATATTTTTTGATGAAATGTGAAACGAGAATGAATATTCCTTCATGTCTGCCATAATTCTTGAATAACGCGTCTCACATGATATTAGGATACCGTGAACGGCTTTCCGGCTCGAACTGGCCTCTTCTCACTTGACGAAACTTGCATTAGATTTCCGTGGGAAAATATGCAAGGAGCCAGGGGAGATATTTGAACAGGGAAACCCAGGAGCAGCTGACGTTTTCCCGAGAGCCTCGGAAATTGAACTCAAAACGCACAATTACACGAGGCGCGAAGACATTGTGCGGGGAGACACGAGTGGACATTAATATCTTGACCAGCTGACAGGCATTTAATGCCGTGAAAAATCGCCCGCTCTGTTCGACAAGAGGCTGAAATCAACCACGGGCAGTCAGGAAGACTGGGGTGAAAAAACGGACTCGATTCAGAAGGCCGTATTCACTTGGAAAATTCAATGAACCGTTGCGGTAGCATTTCCTGGTGATTGATTGCGTTTAATCTAAAAATGGCGGTGTGGATAGCCCTTCGTCGCTCCTGACGCTGGTCGCCACAGTACAAATGCCGTCCGTAATAGCCTGCCTTTTCATGTGTTGTAATGTAGGGGGCGGAAGAATCAACAAAGGAACTATATTTCATTCCACGCTCTGTTTCTTAACAGCCAATATTCGTACTCTAACAGGAAAATTATTATTTTTTACTACGAGGGGTGTTCGAATATTAACGAACATGTCTGCAACATACAAGTTTTCAATGTAGTCCACTTCGACTCAAATACACTTTTGCCAACGTACACGAAGCTTATGAATACCATCTGGTCGTCCACGGATCCAAATGTACACAGCCAACACCTTCTTATATCAAAGGTAGGTGCAAGGCCCTCATCGATTGCATGCAACGTCATCAGTGGTAGGCCTCGATAGGCTATATTTGCAGTCAAAAAATTAGGGCCCTAATTCCCTGAGGCACCTCACTAAAGGGGGAAACTAGGGTGAGCCCTGAACTCACTTTTTAACTTTACAGGTAAAGTGACGTCATCTGTCTGTGAACTTTATTAACGATAGTGTTACGTGTGCTAACAAAGTGATAATCTATCATATAAATGTGATAATAAAACATTAATTGACCCTGAAGCTGAGATTTTTGTTACAGACAATGTGACGTTCGTAACTTACGTACAGATAAGTATAAAATACTGTGTAACCAGTAATTACTAAACAAATTGATTATAACTGTCCTTACTTTGCTGAAAGATCCCTGTGCACCATGAACCGCAAGCTGTTGTAAACAATTTTCCATGGACTCCTCTTCCAACCTGAAACAACGCGAAAAAATGAATATTAATTACATGAGGATTTGTTATTCAATCAGATAATTTTGAAATATGAGATATTATCACAAAGTTCCCGAAATAACGTCGGCAATAGAGTAATGTGGGGTGACTGTGATCTGTGTCGGCTGAAAGTGAAGCTGACGAGTAAGGTCCTGTCCCGTGCATCTTCGGGAATGTCGATTAGAGAAACACACACACTGGTGCCGCAGCCGTCTTACTCGCCTGATCTGGCTCCTGCAGACTCTGGGCTGTTTTCTACTCTCCCGAAGTTCTGAGGTTTCTCAACAATCTAGATTGATTGATTGAGTTGGTGTTTTAAGTCCACTTTGTGCACAGTAAGGCTAATTGGGACTGGACCTACAGTTTAAAGTGGGGTTCGAACCACTATGTGACTTCACCAGGTATCGAACCCGGGACCCCTTGATTAGAACGTGTCGACGCTACCACTGCGCCATCGAGGAGGTCCTCGACAATCTAGAATATCGAAGCGAATGCAACGCTTGGTTTGGAGATCATGCCGAAGGTGATGCTTTAAAAGTGCTTGTGGCAAAGACAGGACTGTTTGAGAAAGTGCGTATGTCTGTATGTGTGTGCAGAGAGTACATACATCGAGGCTTGATTTGGTTTATTTTACTTTGCATTTCTGCCACCTTTGACTAATCGCGGCGATGAGGATGAATGCTGCTAATGTGAAATGAATGAAGGGACGATAACAAACTTACATTGACGACACAACACGATCTCCATAGAGGATTATCCTGCATGTCTAGGCGTCAGGGCCTCGTTAGTCTGCAAAACGCAGCCCAACGTGTACTATACTCTGTCCAGGGAATGTCTGGAGCTAGTAAACAAAAGCAAGTCTCGGCGCAAGTAGTGACTCGAGAGGGCTTGACCAATGAACACGTGAGAGGGGACGGGATCGCGTTAAAGGAGAAAAGGGACTGCAGCTGTTTCGCTCCGTCCATTCGCTTTCTCCTTTCTCTACCGTTATGCGCGGCCTTGCTTCAGATATTCCCGGGATAGTGTATACGTGGAAGTGAGGTTGACATTTGGGTGTCTAGAAGGGGTCACCCCTTACACCATGGGCGCCCGCAGGTGGGGGCCAGGGCGGACACTTGCCCCTCCTGAGATTTCGGGAAACGGTTAATGTAATTCGAATGGTGAAATTGTAGATATTTTACATAAAAAAGTAAAGTGCTCCCCTGTGCTTTGCACCACGCCATGAAGGCGTATAGGGGTGTGTGGAGTTAGGGCCCCACACTTTCTTGATCTCGGCCGAAGGTGGGGATGATGTGATCAGCACCACGCCCCAGAGTCGGAGACGCTTCAACAGGGATCCCCCGCCAGGGATCGAACCCGGGTCTCTCGCATAGTAGTCAGACGCCCTAACGACTGAGCTACCGCGGCTACAGATATATTTTATAACAAAAAGTATTGTTTTCTGTGACTTACAGGCCGTAAGTTACAGCAACTATTATTATTATCTGAAGTAGGGTTCCATTTAAGCTTACAGTCTATTTTACACTGATTATCTAACTATAAAAAACAGCTTTTTGTCCTCCATGAATTAATGTTAAGTATACAGTTATGCAAATTGTATAGAGATATACAGAATATGGAAATTACAAATGTATGTAATTTAAAATACATAAGTAGTAGTAGTAATGTAATACAGTGTAACCTTGACAACTCGAACCTAAACAACTCCAATAAAACCTTGATAAGACGAGTTTTTGTATAGTTTATGGGATGCCGTTCGAGCTGAATAACTCGAAGATAGGCTATGGAAAACCTCTATGAGTCGATGTTAAATTCTAATCACCTCTATAACTCGAAGTTTTAGTCCCACGGACCTCAATAAGTCGAAGTGTAGTAAACTTGAGACCTCTATAACTCGAAGTCGGCGATTTTGTCCCTCCATAACTCGAACCTTGGTAAGTCGAAATCCTTGATACCTCGATTTCCCCACCCCCCTTTCAAGTTTGATTTCTCAAGGTTCCACTGTAATAACAACAAAAATAAAAACAATAAATAACAGCAGTAAATATCAATAATAGTAATAGTAATACTACTACTACTAATAATAATAATTTAAAAAATTGTGACTGCCCCCCTGTGAACAAATCCTGCAGGGGCTCTTGCCTTACACCCCTCTTCTTCCTCGACATCGTGCTGAACAAAAAGGGTACTTTTGACGCCATGGGGGATTCTCATTAGTTGAAACAGGTTCGTGGAGTACTGGAGACAAATGCGGAGGTAAATGACGCAGAATAACAACGCTAAATCACCGTCGCCCGCTAATGGTCACGAAGGAAGCAACAAACCAGACTCAAGAGTCTCCAATAATGGGGCAAAAGAGGCTCCCTCTCCCTCCCCTTCCACCTCGACCAATATCTTTTGTGTAATCACCGAAGTGTCGTGCAATCAAAAGACATTGCGGGGGAATAATTCATTCGGGGCGAAGTAAGGAAACATTTTCGGCGCAGCTAATCTCTGCCCTCTGTGCGCCGATTCTCACTTACGAAGCCCCATTATACCGCTGACCCGGCCGCATTCAACCACTTGACACGCCCACTGTATTGTGGGGCTCTTGACGGGTGATCAAGAGCCTCCCCAACCCCCACTCTACCTCTTTGCTCTGGCCGTGTCGGCTTGATGTGCGGAATCGATTTTGGATTCCGTGACTTTCGAGCATTTATCTTTCCCTCAAACCCCGTGCAATCTGAACTTTCCACTCCGTTGTGTCCTTCGAATGAAGCCTACCCGAGCACAACGGAACAGTTCTCATTGTTTCAGTGACGTGCAATGAAAAATGCGCTGGCAGCCGTGGTCTAGCGACTAGTGTACCCGACACGTCCCGCATTATAGGCGAAATCCCTCATTTACGTGGGCTGGAAATTTAATAGTGGCAACACTGCTGTGTACAGGCACGCATCTACAAATATGTTTCGGAAGGGGGGGGGGGGGTCCGAACCAAGTGTCTCAAAATATTAATAATAAGGTTTAAACTAAATTTATTATATGAATTCATTAAAATAGTATTAATTCAAATATTCAAATTAATATATTTTTATTACATGAATAGGTAAAAGACGGCATGATATAACAGCACCTACTCATTGTCTAACTTACATCTGCAAAATTTATATTAAAAAAAGCCCTGGCAAGGAACAAGGAAATTAATGTCAAATACATAAACTTTTGAATAATTATTTAACATAAAAAATGGATGTTAGATCCAGATGACGAAAAGTAAAGTTTCTGATAATATTTTATGCATGTAATTATAAGTAGTAATAAATCTAGCATAAATCTTCTTTGGTACTATCATTCAAAGTCGTATGATCCCAATATAATCCTTGCCTTCCAACAAGTTTGGCAGAAATAAATAACCCTGGATTAAAGAAGAAGTATATTTTCATTATTTAATTTTTGAACTTAGTAATTCTCTCGGGGGGGGGGGGCTGACCCCTTGGACTCGGCTCACTCCTACTTTATAAGCCAAATGTACCTCATTTTCTTGGACTGCAACTCCTGAACAAATTCTGCTTCCGAAGGGGTTAGAAAGAGCAGGGCAAAGCCAGCGCTGCCGATCCTAGCAGTGCGCCCTACCCTGTGAACATAGTCCGTCGGGGTGGACGGGGCCGTGTACTGGACAATCCAGTCCACTTGAGGCAGGTCTAGCCCTCGGGCTGCCACATCCTGCAAAGAAGGTAATAGATATACGTAAACTATGGAAGAAATCAGTTACAGTAAGCAAGTAAGAACAGAACAACTATGAGATGAGGTATAGTCACGCACATTTCTGGGTTACAACCCAGGAAGTGTCCGTGACTGTACAATTTACCTGTTCAAGCCAAGAACTGAACCCACTCGGCAGTGGAGCTAATTTAACGGACCCAAAAACTTGCCTTTTATTATACAGGGTGAGTCAAAAGTCAGGAACCACAGTGCTTATTCACTCATATGCTCAATATGTTGATCCTCTTCGGCAAGGCACATGTTCAGTCGACGCTCCCAGTTCTTCAGGACGCTGAGGATTGTGGCAGGCGGTACATTCCGTTATCCTCTCTTGCAGATGGCGTAGGTCGTGAGTCTGGGTGGAATAAACCATTGCCTTCATGTGACCACACAGGTAGTAATCCATTGGTGTGAGATCAGGGGACCTCGCGGGCCACCTCCCCGGAAACTGCACTATCCGTGCACACATTAGTCACACACTGTCCTATGGTTCCTGACTTTTGACTCACCCTGTAATTTTATTTTAGAAATAGTCTCCCCGCTTAAGAAAAAAATAATTCTAACATAATTACTGACTGCTCTCAAAATATTTCATAATACTTTTACACATCTGACAGGGGTGTATGAGAATTTTAAGAAGAAGACAACTTGCACGTTAAAAAACGGTCAATACATTGTATAAGGACCTTTAACATTTAAAATGCAAGTGTGTAAAACAGGTGTGTAAAACAAACTAAAAAAATACACTTATTTCAAAATGAAAATGTGACCATCGGTAATCCCTTGTAAAAATTACGGTGATTCCCTATATGCCTCTAAAAACATTTACAGTTTAAAGTGGGTTCCGAACCCCTATGCCTCCACCGTGCATCGAATCCGTGACCCCTTGATTGCAAGGCGACGACATTACCACTGCGCCATCGAGTAAGCATCTTCGTAAAAGAGCGCCAGTCCGGAATTTTTTTGATAATCCCTCGTATACCTTAACGTTTCGAAACAGACGCTCAGAAACCTACTTTGGAAAGTGTGGCTGGTTCTATCGACTGGCATCAAATGACTAACAGTTCCTATTCCAAACAGAAGTGCTGGAACTTCTCCATCACAGCATGAAAGAAACCGTGACAAATCACCCCAGAGACCTTTGAGAGACTCAACAACTGATCTGGAATTGGAAGCCAGGAGAAGAATCCGTTCAATCCCAGGAACTGACTGTGTCTTTCTCAGTAAGGACACTTTCAATCAAAGATCGTCTATCAGTCAATGGTGCAACGGGAACCGTTTTGATTGGTGAAGGAATTCTGAAGCAAGTTTTGAATCGGAATCCGTTAAGGTTCATTTCCGCTGCACCGTTGCAGGAAACAGAACAAATTTAATCGCTTGGAGAACCAAACCTTCCCATCTGCCTGTCCTCTTAAGTACACCGCGTGCCAGAAGTCTGTGGATCAAGGCCGCGCATAACGGTAGACAATGGGAGAAAGCGAGTGGACGGAGCAAAGCAGTGCGGCTGGTAGCTGCAGCCGCGTTTCTCCTCCACGCCTCGCTTCCCCTCTACCGCGTTTATTGGTCGAGTCCTGCTTGCGCAGAAGTCTTGTTTTCGTTTGCTTGCTGCACAGGCTCCTGGAGGTGAGTATATATACTGGCGCCAACTTGTACGGGCCTGTGGGACTCGAGCCCATCCAATAATTTTCAGTTGTAATTTATTTTAGAAATAAAGTCCCCGCGCGAAAAAAAAATCTGCGTCATCTTACACCTAAAGAAATCTAACAATTAAATACTGGCTGCTTGTTATCAAAATATTTCATAACAATTTGTTACTGTTCCAATATGATAATCTTCAGTGTCCTATGTTATTCACACTATCCGTGGTCAAGTCGTTGTTATTATTAGAGTAATGGACGATGGGGATTGATAGGCACAAAAAGCGCTCAAAATACGAAGACAAAAAGGCACCGAAAATACACAATTGGCACTAAAATTGATAACGGAGGAAGGAAAACATAAACAAAGAGAGGAACAGAGGAAGAAGGAAAGATGCAAAGAGATAAATAGAGAAGAAGAAAGAAAAAAGAGTAACGACAGATTTTTCGCCTTTCTTGGATTAGGCACTCAAAAAGCAATCTTCGACACAGGCACTTATGATGACCAAAATAGGCACAAAAAAGGGTCACTTTAAAATCCATGTATTCCTCTAAGAAATGGCTTGAAAGGGCATTTAAAAGTAAAATACTACATTTTCAGGTCAAGGTATGGTCGTCGCCTTGTAATCAAGGTGTCTCGGGTTCGATTCTCGGTGGAGGCACATAGTGGTTCGGAACCCACTTTATACTGAAGGTCCAGTACCAATTGGCCTTACGATGCATAAAGTGGACTTAAAATACCAAATGAGCCGCAGTCGTTGGCTGCGACGTACATTTCCATCCGTACACCCTTCCCTCGGAGTCCAGTTCTTCTAAGCACAAGCTCAGGTAGTCCCGTACTACCTGCTTGCTACGAAGGCACCGACCTCTCAGCGGTGGTACCTTACGGATTACCGTTATACACAATAGCTCAGTCGATGGAAGAGCAGGGCCAATATCTCCGCTGGTTTCATCCAGTCACCTCCAGCCGCCTTTATGCACGCGTATACGCAGAAAAATTAAGACGACCTAAACTTCTTGGCCGTAGGAAAATTACGGTGCGTAACATCCGCAGCTCCCCAAATTCTGTCGGATTTCTACGTCGCGTGCAAAATTTAATGACTTTGATGTATTTTTACGTAGGTGTATGGGCCGCATAAGGGGTGATCCTTTCTCAAGACACTTAAATGTCTACCTCTCTTCCACGTTGTACACCCTGGACTGCATTCCTGCAAGTTATGAAGGCTCTGGCGCCTGGACGTACAGCCAGTATAATTATCTGTGGGACGTGTAATTTCATTCCTACCTTCGCGATTAGCCCAAAGTGGCAGAAAAGCGTCACGTTATAAAACAAACCAAATCAAATTAAATCAGACCAAGCCCGCTTCCTACCTTCACCCAAATACGTGAACGCAAACCCATTTACATAAAAAGTCAGGACCTCTCGATGGAGCAGTGGTAACGTCGCAACCATGTAAGCAAGAGGTGACGTGTTCGATAACCGGTGGAGGCACATAGAGGTTCGGATTTCCTATAAATATTTTCGAGACGAGGCAGTGGACGTGACGGCATTTTCACGAGACGAGACAGACAAAGATCTCGTCTTATCTAGTCGAAAACGAGACACGAGACAGACCAAAATCTCGTCTTGTTGTCAAGAATATACACCAGAAGAGATGGCATTTTCATGAGACAAGACAGAGCAAAGATTCATCTCGTTTGCGGGACGGGACAAAATAATATTTCCGAGACGAGACCGACCAGAGACACGAGACAAGACGGCATTTTTACGAGAGGAGATGAGACAAAATCTCGTCTTCTTTTCGAGACGAAGATTCAGACTCCCAGAGCACATATTTCCAACATTGTAAGGCAGGATGAATAACAAATCCAATATCTCGTAAACAGAGAACATTGTGTTGCAGCACCACTTCAGGTAGTTAGAGCTCAACCGAATCTCCACCGAGCCGCTGGAAAAAATCAAGAGCGATTCTCGAAGGGCAATTGAGGTGACCTCACCATCTCCTGCAGCGACACCTGAAGAATGGCCACCGCTGCCCTGGAGATTTAACCCCTCCCCTCTGATTCCGAACGAAAATTAAAGCGTCTCGCAAAACACCAACAACCGAAAACGAACTTCGATGTCGTTTAATTTCGGGAAAGCAATTCCCCGTCGGCCATTCGTTACGGGATATCGGAGGTCATTTGTTTTCGTTTGATTTCTGGGGCACCGTCTGCTGCGATTGCGGGGTTGTTGTACAAGAAATTCCCTCTTGCAAAGAACATTTCCCCCTTTTTCCCACAACAAAAACTTTTCTCCCTAAAGGTTGAATCACACGAGGCTAGATTTCTTCTTGGACTTGGACTAGTGGTGTGCGTACTTTCTCACCTGCTACGTTTCCCCTTACACTATACTAGTCGTAGTTCCCACAAGGCATTGCGCAGAACAAACGAACTAAAAAAAATGGACGGGTGACTTGAGGAAGAACGTCGTACAAAATTAAAGGTTTAAGAAGAAAAAGAACGGCATGGTCTAGAAATTGAATCGAAAGAAAATATCATAATCAAGATGTACTCAACATGCTTTTTAATGAACTCGAGTGAGTTAATCTGGGTGAGCGAGTTACCGGTTTAAGTCCACTTTATGCACAGTAAGGCTAATCGGGACTGGACCTACAGTTTAAAGTTGGATCTGAACCACAATGCTGCTCCAACGGGTATCGAACCCGGGACCCCTTCATTACAAGGCGACGACGTTACCTCTACGCCATCGGGGAAGCCAAACTCTAGTATGTACTTATACATGATTGATTGAACTTGATATTATGGGAACTGAAGCACATACACTATATTGGCCCGTCACACAATAGGGGGATACGCCTCTTAACTAAAACAAAATGGAGGACAGACCTCTAACAAGAAAATATTTTTTTTCAATTTTTGAAAAGACGATCTAAACTATACTGTCTGTGAGGATTAAAATACTCGAATCTATACTGCTGGACAAAAAAACCGGACACCTTCATATTTAACATCTGAATTGCAATTACTAAAAAAGTAAAAAGTACCCTCCCCTTTGAAAATCCTAGGCACGCCACTAAGTCGTTAATTTTAATTTGTTTTTTGTTGAATATAATCAGGTTTTCTAATTTCCAATAATTTCCAATATTTAGTCAGCCTTCGATTCAGAATTTATGCGTTATCACAAAAAATGCAAGTGTCCGGTTTATTTTGTCCAGCAGTGTAGTAACAGCTGAGGCTGTAAAGGGGACACTCAGCACACACAAGGACAACGCAGCCCTACGGAGGATTATACTGGCCGTATGTCCAGACGCCAGAGCCTCGTTCGCCTGCAAGAATGAAGTTACCGGGCTGTACTACGTGGAAGCAAGGTTAACTTTTGGTCGCCCCTATGTTTTCATACATAACATTCGCAGGATTAATGCATTTAAAAAAATTGTTGTTAAAAGTATGTCAAACAATTAACATACTAGTAGGGGAGAAGGGGGTGAGTTGACCATAGGGGTGAGTTGATAAACTGTGTTTTATTCCTACCAGGCGAAAGTTGGTATGAATGGGAGTTACTGTGAATATGTCAGTGTCGTTAAATGTCCAGGAACCTATAAATTTTAATGGGTTCAATTGGGTTCCGCTGAAGGACCGGAACATTTTTTCTCGCACAATTTAAATTCGGTCCAAGTTGCGTATTGTTACATTCGAAAAGGTTCCTGGACCGAATTTCAATTAATCCGGAAAAAAGGTTCGTGGACCGAATTGAAATACTTTACAGATAAAAAAGGTACCATACGGTCCAGAACCCATTTACGCTTGCTGATTTTCTCCCCTAGACCGGAATTGATTTAAAATTCCTGGACCCTCAACAACCCTGGAATATGCGTCATCTCCGAGACCAACTCGCAACTGAGAAGTTTAGCGTCTTGTACACGGTGTTTCTAGTGTGTGACAAATAACATAATTCCCTACTCGGTAAGTAACTTTTTCTCACTTTTCCTTATACATTTTTAAAGTAACTAAGTATGTAGTTTATGATAAGGCTATCGAGAAGACTTGCATCGATACTACATGCTGCTACTTTATTGAACTGCATTCTACAGCAGCTGTACTCGTATGAGCAGAAATTCTCATATGGAAATCGGGATGAGTTGGCGATATTGTCTACTCACTCCACCAAGCTGTTATCTGTTTCCCCATACGTCTTTGCCCAAAAATAATTTTCTTTCATTCTGTGATTTTCTGTTTGACAATAAATAATATTATAATGTATAATGAATGTATTTAACACATATTTATAATTATCATATCTCACATTCCAAAGGTTAAGAATTTTGTGTACAAAAATATGAGCAACTGTAACTTGACGTAGCAGGGTGTCTACCAAAATAAAAAAATCCAAATTCTTGACTTTTCTTAGGCTTTTTCTTACCATGTATGTAATCGCCCCTACTTACGTATAGTTGGAAATTAAGAAAATCTTATAGTTATATTTTTATTCAATGAAAAATTCCTACCACAGAGATGAAAACTGAAGCTGTACTTTAACAAGAGATTTAGATTTACTTTAATTATAATTAAAGTTAATAATATTTATTAACATGCATTTTATTTATTTTTACATGCATTAATAATAATTATTAATGCATGTAAAAATTAATGCTTCATACTTCATCCTAAATGGCGAATAGCCACATTATTCTTTTTAATATTTTTTCAAATCAAACGTAATTCTTAAGAAACAAAACATTAATAACTCAATACAACTTTAGATTTCAAAATATTCAATTTCGTCACATCCGGGTACAGGTATATAACAATGTCACTATACTGTAAAAAGTAGCAAAAATTCTTGACCACAATCATAATTTCTTGACTTTCTTCACCTACCTGTTGATTTCTTGACTTTTTCTTGACAGGTACACACCCTGCGTATACGTAAACACAATGCAAGTCCGCGTAAAACAATTGGAGGGCCAAAGGAAATAAATTCTGCAATCTCGACAGATGGAAAAAATTAACTGAAAATGGAACAGAGTTAAAAAGCAAAACGTCAGAAAGGAAAATGAAAGTGTGTGGCAAAACAGTGCAGATATTTTTTTAAGCCAGTCAAGCGGGGAAGATGACAAAACGCAACAAATGCCTGTACAAGTGATTTGGGCAGTTCAGAGGAAGAAACCTTTTGTCTACTTTGTACTGAAAACTACTCGAACTCTAAAGAACTTTGATATAGTGAACCAAGTGCAAAGGTTGGTCACACGAACTATGCACTGCAGGAGGACAGCTCTATCTTTGTTAAAACTGTTACTGACGCTTCATTTAGACATGTAGCTTACTGTAGGCCTATTGAGAAAATTTTTCTTCAGTTAAATGTTTAATGAAAAATTAGTGTTGTCCACGGAACGAGACGGGACAGGCTTTTAAAAATTCGAGACGAGACGTGATTGACCATGTGTCCCGAGACAAACGAATATTTTCGAGACGAGACAGCATTTCCACGAGACGAGACAGGTCAAAGTCTCGTCTCGTGGGCAACACTATGAAAAATAGCCTAGCACAATGGTCCCCAAAGGAGGCGCCGTGACTGGCTCACAGGGGCGCCGCGAAATGCTCCAATACTTTTACTGAAATGACACTTATTCCAAATATGTGCTTAGTTAGTACTTTTTACATGTAAAATGTTTCTGAATTTGAAACATATGTTTATTTCTTAACTTAAGGCAAGCAACCTAACCAAACTAACCAAGTGTTGGATATGCCTACATTCTGACTCGGGCACCGCGGAAAAAAATTTGCAACACTAAGGGCGCCTTGAGACGAAGAAGTTTGGGAACCCCTGGCGTATCATATAGGCACCTTGTTAGTAATCTAATACATAAAAATGGATGTCTGTGTGTATGTTTGTTCCGGCATAACTCTCGAACGCCTGGAGCGATTTCAACCAAACTTGGTACACCTATCACTTGAAATCTGGAAAGAAATACTGTGGGGGTAGGACACCCCTGGCACCCCTAGGGGGGGAGGTGGGAAGGGGTGACGTAAAAATAATCGAAAACGACCGTTATTAGTGTGGAATCCATAGTTTTCGGGGTCGCTCAGATGAATAGTGACTCTCCCAATGACGTTCAACTTCAAGACACCCCTGGCAGCCCTAGGGGTGGGGGTGGGGGTGGGAAGGGATGACATGTAAAATAATCGAAAACGACCAATATTAGTGTGGAACCCATAGTTTTCGGGATCGATAAGATGAATAGGGACACTCCCAATGCCGTTCAACTCCAAGACACCTCTGCCACCCCTAGGGTTGGGGATGGGAAGGGTGACATGTAAAACGACCGATATTTGTGTGGAATCCATATTTTTCAGAACGCTATGATTAGGGACATTGAATTTTCGCGATGCGCGAAATCGCGAAATGTGAAAAAAAGATGCAATTATGAACATTCTGGACGTAACTACACCCCCAATGATGAAATATGCATGAGTTTTATTCGTGAAGTAATGCGAAATGTGTGCTTTTCCACGAAATGAACGATTTTTCGCGAAATAACCGTGAAATATCATCAAATGAAGTAGAAAACCCGCAAAAACCGGCAATCGAGGTTGTGCGCGCAAACTGTCGATTTGTAACGAAACGTTTGCATAAAGTTTCCTACCACTTGCAGCTGAAGAATGTTTTATCTTCGATCACATCAGGAAGACGCTCCAAATTGGGATTTCCCATGCACATAATCTCAGTTCGAAAACTTCGCTCCCTGTCAAGCTGCATTCCTTTCTTCCCCCGAATGTCTACTCAACTTCCAGTTTCATTGAACTTCCACCGCTCGTATATACCGCTGATCTAACGTTTTATTTACCGCTCTCCTCAGTTTTTATTTACCATAAATTTGTCTCCCTAGCTATGATGAATAGTGACCCTCCCAATGCCGTTCAACTCCAAGACATCCCTTGAACCCCTAGGAGTGGGGGTGGGAAAGGCGTGACATATAAAATTAATCGAAAACGACCGATATTAGCGTGGAATCCATATTTTTCGAGATCGCTAAGATGAATAATTACACTCCCAATGCCATTCAACTCCAAGACACTCCTGGTACCATTAGGGTGGGGTGGGAAAGGGGTGACATGTAAAACGACCCATATTAGTGTGGAATCCATAGTTTTCGGGGTCGCTAAGATGAATAGTGACACTCCGAATGGCGTTCAACTCCAAGACACCTCTGGCACCCCTAGGGGTGGGGTGGGAAGGGGGCGACACGTAAAAATAATCGAAAACAACTGATATTAGTGTGGAATCCACAGTTTTCGGAGTCGCTAAAATGCATAGTGACTCTCCAAATGCCGTTCAACTTCAAGGCACCTCTGGCAACCCTAGGGGTGGGGGTGACATGTAAAACAACCGATATTAGTGTGGAGTCCATAGTTTTCGGGGTCGCTAAGATGAATAGCGACACTCTCAATGCTGTTCAATGTATTTATTCTTGCTCCTGGAGGTGAAACTAAAAATGTTGTTTATAATCAAGTTTTGAGTTCAATTAATATTAGGCTATAGTGAATTTGTAAAATATTTTACTTTATAATTTGTATACTGTACTTATACTTTTAAATACCTGTAAATAAAATTAGTTACATTTTACACTATTGTTAGAATTCATTATTTTCCTGTCTAATAGAAGATTGGGATAAATAAATACCCGGACAACACCGGGCAATCAGCTAGTAGTATAATCGATTAGAATTATAGGATAGGGTATTACATTTTTATTTGTGCTGATTGATTGATTTGGTGTTTTAAGAACACTTTATGCACAGTAAAGCTAATCGGGACTGGACCTACAGTTTAAAGTGGGATCCGAACCACTATGTGCCTCCATATTTGTGCTATAAAAATAGAACATGAACATTAGGTTATAAAAAAAATCGGTAAAAACTTCTTGTAATCCTTTCTTTTTACAGTTTGGAACATTTATATTTGGCATTATACTGTCAATTTGAATACACTTTTGCAATGTGTAATTGTTAAAGTAGTATATTTTTAAAAATAAAATATTCCAACCCATTTGAGGTGTACAATTATGGGCGATA
Organism: Lepisma saccharinum; assembly: GCF_977018435.1. Taxonomy (NCBI): domain Eukaryota; kingdom Metazoa; phylum Arthropoda; class Insecta; order Zygentoma; family Lepismatidae; genus Lepisma; species Lepisma saccharinum. Next base: position 23,906,918 of record NC_139251.1, on the reverse strand, counting down.
TAAATAACCTGTACGTATATCAGCAATATACAAAGACCGCTGGAACAGATTTTCTCACTCTCCCCCAATTTCCCCTGGGCTAAGGGATGCATCCCCCCCTACCTACCATCACCTCTGGAGGTCAGCCAATCTCCTCCAAGGTTCGGTCAGGGGAAACTATTTGTTTTCGCGGAGGAACACGATCGGCGGGGATGCACGTCGTTACATCGCCACCCCCGGTGGAGTTTGACAATGTTAATTTACCTCTTAGCGTTTGATGCGTAAAGTTTAAATGATTGCCTCCGGTGTTCGCGCACGGCTCGCCCATCCTTCATTGTCCCCCAACCCCGATTCTGGAGAGTGTTGCTCAGAAAATCCCTCACGAATGCTAAATTTCCCGTATAATGCAAATAAATTTCCCACTTTCCTAAAAAATTTCCCGCCACTTGGAACAAGACATAAATGATGCGTGAAACGGGAAACGAGGAGTAAAAATCAACATGGAAGGATCCTAAAGACGATGGAAACCTACGATTTAAGAGGGATATTTTCCGAATTATCCTAAAGGGTGATATCGAGACAAAATGAATGACGGTCTCGTCTAACTTCGGCTTTAGACGAAAGCATTTCCTTTTTAACATTTTTGGTAGCATAAGTGCTAAGTAAATGCTTCCAAAAATCTTATAGCAGATAGTTCTTTACGCGAAAGCATTTCATGGAACATTTCGGTTAGCTGTTTCGATTACAATGTACAATATATACAGCACGAAAGGCACGTCGAGTTACACCATCTAAGGTGACTGCACGGTGTTTACAATTGAAAAAACCTAATTTATTCTTCCATACGCGTACAGTAAACGCTATAAAGTATGTATTCAAGCAGCGCCATTCTTTTGTACCTAAAATCGTTTAATACGAAACGTTATGACTCTCAGTTGAATAGTTATCAGCTTTTAAAAATGTGAAGTGATACATTGTTTACATCTCACGCGGCCGCCATTACAACTGTACACGTGACCATGAGGTCGCTTCTGATTGGTTACGCTACGAAAAATGCTACGGACCGAGCCTATCCTTGAGAAATGCCATGAAATACGCATATGAAATGCCATAACATTTCTCACTTTACACGGTAGCATTTTGGTCATGGCGTAAATGTTAAGAAAAATGCTAAGGAAAAAGCTTTCGTCAAAAGCGGGGCTAATACACTGAGATCAAACAGTCCGACAATTAAGTAATGAGACTGATTTTATGCTGTTCCAGGTGTGCATTCTATCTGTGAAGTAACAAGTTCGTGGTGTAGTGTTTTCCATAACCTGACAACTCCTCATGAACTTGCGATGTGCATGCTGGTAATTGTGCCGCCATAATCGTTATGGAGAAGAGAGCGAATATCAAGTTTCATCAAAGACATTCGGAAAACTGCTTGCAGGAATAAGCATATATTGAATTCCATTGTAGTGGAGGGCAATACAGAGTATTTTCACTGCGATCTTTCTACGAAACGACATATCACAGAATGAAAGTCGCTAAATTTACCAAGAAGCAAGGAAATACAGCTCGAAAAATCAAAGATGAAGACACTGTTGTGTTTTCTTACGACAGCAAAGTCATTGTTCATCATGAATTTGTTCCAGAAGGTGAAACTGTAATTGGCTATTACTATCGTATAGTGTTCTGAATGATTTCGAAAGAGAACTGACCGTGTCCGACCTTAGCATCCTGAACCGGGCAGTTGGTTCCTGCTCCACGATAATGTACGGTACCAGGTTGCCTACAGTGTTCCTGAACAAGTGAACGTGTGGAATCATCCTCTCTACTCCTCAGATTTGTCTCCTTGTGATCATTTCCTGTTCTCGAAAGTGAAGTTGCTGCTGAAAATACGCACATCTGATTTTAAAGAACATACAAACACTCAACAGGTTGTGAGGTACAACCTTCAAGTCATACCACATGAAAACTTGCAGATGTCGTATCGACCGTTGGCCAACCGTGCCGATTGCTGTATGGATGCAGGAGGGGTGTACTTTACATAATAAACAGGCAATGCTCAAATATTTTGCTTCCTTTTTATTTGAAAATGACTGTCTCATTACTTAATTGTGGGAATGTATTTTTCAAAATCGACATGAGAACACAAAATACTTCGAAATGTCGAAACGTTACCGACACTTAGTGTCCGAGAATTTTGTCTTGTTCTGGATTTTAAGCCATTTTATGGTCAGATTGGTCAATGAGGGATCTGAACAACGATAGATTCAACCGAGGACCTCTTGCTTACAAGTACCAAGGCGACAACGCTACTCAATTTGAGTAACATATACTCTGTCCGGGGTATCTCTACATCAAGCGATGAAACACAAATCTCTGCGCAATTAACGCGCGAGAGGGAAAGGGCGTGCATGGAAGGGAAACGCGGCTGAAGCTACCAGTCGTTTGCAGCACCGCGCACTGCATTGCTCAACAAAAACAACGAAAATATCGCACTCAGGAAAATGTGTTTCCTCTTTAGTATCATTTTTCCAATGGCATGTAACCATTATTCATCCTCACCGACGAAATTTCTCAAACGTGCAGCAAAATAGAAGAAAAATCACACTAAAACAATGGGAACGTGAAACAATGAGGGAAATTTTCGAAGACGAGGGAAATTTCCCTCCCTCCACCAAACATGCCGCATATCCAGAAGGCAAGTAACAACGTAATCTTTCCGCAGCTGGGTTTATGGACTTTTCCCGCTTGCAGCAACGATAATATTTTCCCTCCCGCAGCTGCAGGGGTCAGGGGCGGCTTCAGAAATAATTAACGGCGACTTTGGGCTCTCGCCATGCGGCCCAGGCGCCCGCTGCTATGTGGAGCCCACTGGGAGCCCCAAAGCACAAAGCACGCTGACCTAATGAAAGCAATCAGTGGGGAGCAAATACTTTTTCTCTTTTTTAATTCTGGACTAGAGATATTCTGCGAGAAAAAGCGGAACTTACGATAACTGTGGAATGTTACGGGTTAGTGGTGATGCGTGAATTTTTCCACGACCAATGTAGAAATCATACATTCGTATAGAGAAGTGTAAAAATTTGATACCAAATATTGCCCAAATCTTCCAGTTTGCACACAAAAACTGTTTATACTTTTTCGGTCATTGCTATGTCGTGTTTTCTACCTATTGGGTTATTGGTTGATTGACTTTATTTTACTTCGCTTTTGTGCCACTTTTCGCGAATTTGGGAACGTTTAGATGAGTGATGATATGATGAAATTGATGAATGGACACTCAAAAACATCCATGCCCAGGCCGGGATTCGAACCCGGGACCCCTGGCGTCGCAGCGCGATGTGCTAACCACTCCGCCACGAGAGCCGGTTCCTATTGGGTTATTCGCGGCGATGAATGAAATATGACACTCCCAGGATTCCAACTTAGGATTTTAGCGTCGTTGCCTTGTAATCAAGGGGTCCCGGGTTCGATACCCGGTGGAGGCACATAGTGGTTCGGATCCCACTTTAAACTGTAGGTCCAGTCCCGATTAGCCTTACTGTGCATAAAGTGAACTTAAAAAACCAAATCAAACCAAACCAATCTAACTTAGGTTTTGTAAATCGAAGAGGGAATCGAGAACGAAATAGGCATTCGCAACTGTAAACAAGATCTCTGAATACCAAATACGCGGGGGTGCTGATAAGCCTTTAGCTTTACTTAGAAGAAATGAGATTCGGCAAATTGCGATGTGGTTTCATGCGACATATTCTCCGTGTAAACTAACACACTTGTGTGACTTTTCTCGGAACTTTCGAGGACCTTCTAAAAAACACACTTGTGTGACTTTTCTCGGAACTTTCGAGGACCTTATAAACAAAAGTATTAGAATGCTCCAGAAACCACACATTTACAGCCTGGATTGTAACATGTGGGCTTTATAATGATGAAACAGAAATATGTTCTGGCAACATCAGTCCGTGACGTCATATAAGATCATGGCGACTGACATGTGGAGTAAGCTTCTTACGGAGTGTCCAATAAATTTCCTACTGGATAATGTTTGTCTATTACTAATTTATAAACACGTTAGAATACGAAACTTGGTGTCAGGTTCGGGGTTCGACTGTTAATATAAGTGGATGCGTTGAAATACGTAAGTAGAAACTTGATATTATCGTCGAAAACATGGAGACGTTTAACACGCCAGCTGTCATGCAGTTTTCTGGAAACGTTGGTGAAAACTGGCAGAAATGAAGAAATAAGTTGAACAATTATTGCAATAGCGTCAGAAAAAAACTGAGAAGCCGGACAAGATAAAAGTCGCCATACTATTAAATCTCATAGGAGATGAGGGACTTGAAGTGTTTAATACATTCAAATTGAGCATGAAGAAGATAAAGACAATTTCGAAATTGTAGTAAAGAAATTTGACGAGTACTGTCAACCACGTCAAACTGTAGTATTTGAACGCTACAAATTCTTCTCATGCAGTCAAAAAGTTTACCACTCAAAACGTTAGCAGCCACATGTGAATTTGGAGACCAAGAAAGCAGTCTAATTCGTGACAGAATAGTGCTAGGTCTACGAGATGCTGTTCTACAAGAAAGGTTATTGAGGGAGCCGACCTTGACAGTCGAGAAAGCAGCAGACTACCTCCGAGCAACTGAAGCAAGTAAGCAGCAGTTCAGAACTGTGCGGAGTAATGAAGATGTTCCAGTAAGTGTGGACTTTGTTGGAAGAAAGAACCGAACCACAGGTAGGAAGAAAGTGCTCCGTAAGAGTGTAAAAAGTGTGGTAAACTTCATGTGAGAAGTAAGTGTTTTGCATATGGAAAAATTTGCAATAAGTGCAAAGGCAAAAATCACTTTGCAGTGGGGTGCACTGTGACGAGAAATGATAATTAAGTGCAAACACAAAGTGAAACGAGTGATGAGCATGAATCATGGTTGTATATTGATATAGTGCAGCAAAGTGTTAATTTAAGCAGAGGTAAGAAATCGAATAATGTAAAGGTAAAAAAAAAGGTAAAGGGTTCCCCTGTGCTTAGCACCACGCCATGAAGGCGTATAGGGGGTGTGGGGGTAACGCCCCACACTTTCTTCATCCGGTCATGAGTGGGGGTAGTGTTGCTCACGGGACGGGACATGTCCCGTCTCGTCTCGTGTCTCGTCTCGTTTTCGAGACGAGACACGAGACGGGACAAGCCTTTTGAAATTCGAGACGGGACGAGACGGAATGTCTTTCTCGTCTCGTTTTCGAGACGAGACACGAGACGAGACGGGACGGCTTTTGAAAAGTCTCGTCTCGTCTCGAATGTCTCGAAAAAATAAAAGCAAAATATTTAATCAGTTGCAAATACTTGTTTGCTTGGAATAAAGTATTTCAATTAGAAACGTTAATAAGCGTGTATTAAGTCAAAAGAAGACTATTCTAGAGGGAGTAATGAATGAATACCTAAACTTATTTTCAATACTCTTTCCAAACACAGCATTACTCCCCATTTTTGTTTTTCAATTTATTCCAGGTTAATAATTTTATGTTACGATAGTACTCCAGATACTAATACAATTCTGAATAACGTCAAGTAAAAGGGCAGGTAGAGAAGGGGGAAGGAGGGGCCAAAAGATCGTGGAATGTCTGCGTCCGAGGTTTATCTTGTAAAAATAGTCTCAGCTCTATAGGTTGGAAAGATAAACGGACCGACGGATAGGTTTTATTTTTACTATTTAATTTTTACATCAAAGGGTGTACAGAGGTGAATGTTATTAGGAAGTAGGAAAAACATTGTAGGAAACATGGCAGTACAAATTGATAAGGAGTTGTTGGGAAAGTTATTAAGGAATCCAAGATATTAGCAAGACTAAGAGAAGGAGATAATTAGGGACAAATAATCTTGCATTATCTCACTCCGAACAGCTGAGAGCTAAAGAGATGGAAAGAAGTAATTTGGTGATTTTAGTGTTTACAGGAAACCACGACAAGATTTTACCACATGATTATTTGCACGGGTTGCGAAATTATTAGAATGTTATGGAAATTTCGGATATGTCTTTGTTGAGAAAATTCTTGTTGTTTCCCTCAGGCATTCTACAGGTGGTTGGATTCGATTTTTTACGTCCGTTTGAAGATTATTTGCAATGCTTTTATTTTATTTATTAATTTCTTATTTAAGGAGAATACTATTCCTTGGATTGTAATAACGAAATACTGAGGCTGATATAGAATAGATTTCAAATGAAGGAAGTGCACTAAGTTCTGTATAATCGTCGTAGAAGGAAACTTCGTTCTATGAGGGGACTCCCCGATGGTACAGTGGTAGCGTCGTCGCCTTGTAATCAAGGGGTCCCGGGTTCGATACCCGGTGAAGGCACATTGTGATTTGAATCCCACTTTAAACAGTGGGTCCAGTCCCGATTAGCCTTTCTGTAAATCAGATGAAGGAATGTTGTAGCTGTTCTTTTTATTCTGTAAATTTAGCCTTCAAGTTTATGAGCAAAATACATGTAGTATCTACTGTCTACATTTTCACTCGTTACTAAGCACATTTCACAAAGTAGTTTTATCGAACTTCAGAGGGAAGCTGACAGCAATGTCAGGGTGGCGGGAGCTTGTTTACGACCAGGGTGTATTCCGAGACTATTTTTCAGCCGTTCCCCACTGACAGAGGTTTCGCTTTGAACAATGGACACCGTTGCTTCAGGAGGCAAACACCAAACATAGGGCGAGGTTGACCTATAGTAGCGAGTACGTGCCATAAATCCAGGCCTAAAGTAGGAATGAAAGTTGATGCAAGGGAGGGGCAATGAAAATTCTGTAATTTGGTTTGCTTGCTGACAGAAAGTTTTGTAGGAAAAGCTGAAAAGGAAAACGGCAGACTTTGAATGGAAGAGGGACAGTGAACACAAGTTCTTTGTATTATTCGCCGACACACAAGCTTCCATTTAGAAGGTGAGGCTATCAGCAGCGAAGTTATTAGAGGGTTGGAAGCAGTGACGACGCCAGAGGGGAGCAGGGGGACGCCCCACGTCAGACACTTCGCCCCCCCGCCCCCGGCCGGGCCCCCAACTGAAGTTAATTAAATATCGAATAATAAGAGAGTTCACCTTTTCAAAGTGGTGTATTCTGCATGATATCACTTTCCTGCTTATAATAACAAATTGATTAACAAATATTAATTTGTTTTGACCAAGATTCGAGCGCCGACGTGGGCATAGGTGATTTCTCATTCATTTATGTCCTGTAATAGCCGAGATTAACCTAAGTTTTAACCAGTCTTACGAACTGGGAAAAAGTGTTGAATGTGGATGGTTTTAAAACATCACGAATATTTTCAGGACCACAAGACATCATCTGTAGTACGCGCAAATTATTCTAATCGTGGTCGTTAGTGACAACGCTAATTATTAAAAGACATTCAAAGTTGATTCAAGATTTGGTTGGTTGGTTGATTTGGTGTTTTAAGTCCACTTTATGCACAGTAAGGCTAATCGGGACTGGACCTACAGTTTAAAGTGCCTCCACTGGGTATCGAACCCAGGACCAAAGGTGATCGAAGAAAACCCGTCACTAAATGTCAGTTGTTGTGGATTCATCGCGGTTTCTTACTATTCAGGGACTTGAATTTCGAGATGATGAGTCTGAGGAAACCTTAACGAAGGGAATTTCTTAGATACTCTTGAAGCTAATGAGGGGATATTATTTGGAAATGTATTGAACGTGAACCTTAAAATGCAAATTACACTTAAAATTCGATTCAAAACATATAGCGGGCAGGTAAAAGAACGCTTATTAGGATTTGCCACTCTTCAATCATTAGATGCAGGTTCGCTCTTTCTCGTACATATCAAAATCGAAGAACTTCTTCCCGCGAACTCCATAGGTGCCTGTAATTGTGCAGTACAGACATACGTTGGAGTGGTAGAGTAAGAGTAAGTAATGCCAGGGTCCGAATATTTCTTGAATTATGAGATAACTGTAACCTTTGTCTGATCTTTTATCCTGTGATAACATTTCCCTGAAAGATGAAACACAATTTTTGCTCAAAACTCTTCAGCGTTACGAAGATGGTTGTCCTTAAAATCTTTGAAAAAGCTTGCTCAAAACAGGATGCTGGATGCAAACTGCCTCCCTCATTTGGCTGTTCTTGCCATTGAGAAGAAATGTCAAGTCCTGGACGTGCCAAAGGTGGCAATGTGTTCTCCAAAGCACATAGAGCAGAATTCTCCTACAGGAGAATTGCACTTCACTAAGTGCCTCACATTGTTTCTAATACTTAAGAAGATTCATTTCTTCCAACGTCACGTATATTTTGCAAGAAAATTAAACTCTTCGAAGCATTATTTTCATCATTTATATTATTATCTTATAACTTAAATATTTATATCAGTAGTTTCATCTCAAGAAAGACGATGAATTATAAAATTATGAATGTCTTTCAATACTGAAATAGGCCACTAGAGACAACGCAACTTACCAATAAAAAAAATTAATGTCTTTATTAAAACGAATCATGTGGAGATAAACTCGTAATCAAGAAGTAAATTTAGGCAGTAAACGTCCACTCTAAATAAAAAAACAAACACAAAACACCTTACAATATTTTGTTTCCAGCCTCCGCCCCCCCCCCCCGTCATATTTCCCTGGGGCCATCACTGGTTGGAAGCAAATTTATTAGGACGAGGAAAGTAACATTAGCTGTTGACAGTGTTGCACCAAAGGACGTGATATGTGCTACTGTTTGTATAAATGATAGGAAATTTAAGCAAAAATTTATAATTGTTGAGACTTGAGAGTTGTTTCCTTCATTTGATCGTAGGAAGACGTTTTCTGAGACAGAGTGGGATTATTTTACACATACATGGGAAAGGGTGGTTGTTTAAAGATAGAGACGTATTTTGCACATTTTTTAAAAGTTCAGATAAAACTAGAATTTAGCCTTACCGTTATGAAAAGAAATAACGCAGTACAAGGAAATAATAACTTCACATTTCTCGCACCTCGTGGGATGCAACACAAGAGTATTGCATGAAGTCTATGAACGAAGATGAAGAGGGATATGTGAAATTTGATTTACCTGCAGGTGAATTAGTGGATTCTAATATTCTTAAGGTTGATTTTTTTTTAAGTCCACTTGATTCACAAATAGGCTAAATGGCGAACCGAACTACAGTGCGATCCGATCCACTTTGTGCCTCCATTGGGTATCGAATGCGAGGACCCTTCATTACAAGAACAATAAATGCTTTCTATTTGTAATATACTAAATATTGAAATTTTAAATAGTCTTTTGTGTTCGTACTACACATTTAAAAACTTTTTTTGTTGCTCCCCAGCGCCAAGCTTAGAATTTAAAGAAAAATGTACATTTTCATAGTGCACGGAAGTTCAGAAAAAAAGAAGGTCTATTGGAAAACATTTCAAGACTTCCAAAAGGTATAGCAGTAATGAAAAAGAGCACTCACTTATACCGTGTTTGTTACAACCTGTCCCGCTTCCCGCGCTAGCTGATTGCTGGCTTTTCTAGCATAAACCAAGCGGTGTTGCTGCTGAAGACCGCCTGAACTCCGTGCTGGGGAAAGCCAAAGCCAGGCAGAAAATTAAAATACGCAACGTGACAACAGCGTCTACGTAAGCTCCTCTCTTCTGGCTTCCATTCGCTCCTCGCTGCCCAGCAGACGACTTTTTTCTCGTTTCTCATTGGCACCAAAACTGTCGAGCGATCGCTAGCGCGGGAGACGGGACAGGTTCTAACAAACTCGGTATAAATGTACGATGGATAGATAGTTGTATGAAGCGAGATAAACCACAAGGTAGATTTCATAAGATACCTAGCAATCAGTGACCAACAAACTGCATTTTTAATATTAATGTCCTCATGATTAACGAACCTTATTTATTCTCACCACGCAATGGGTAAAATATTTGAAGCTTTATCCCACTTTCTTGAAAAATATTGTGTTTCTGCTACTTTTGACTTTTGTTGGCATGATATCTCGGATCACTTTTACGAGACGAGACGAGACAAAACGAGACGGGACGAGACGGGACGGGACAGAACCCTTCGAGACGGGACACGAGACGGGACAAACTAATATTTTCGAGACGAGACACGAGACGAGACAGCATTTTCACGAGACGAGACGGGACGGGACAGACCAAAGTCTCGTCTCGTCTCGTGGGCAACACTAAGTGGGGGTGATGTGATCAGCATCACGCCCTGACCGCCTTTACCCCCAGGGTTTCCCCCAGGTAGCCATGTCATTCGACGCTGGGTGGGAGCCAGGGCCGCTTCCTACGTTAGAAAAGTTCCCGGATTTGAACCGGCCGGGGATCGAACCCGGAACCTTGAGCATGGTAGTCAGACACGTTACCGACTGAGCCACCGCGGCCACTGAAATCGAATAATGTTCCAAGTCAATTGAAATCATGGAAAAAAAAAGAAATCCAAGTGGAAGGTACAAATATAGAATTTAAGCTAGACACATGTAGTGAAACTAATATATTGCCTCCGAGGTACTATAAAAACAAAGTGCAAGGAAGGAATTAGACCGTTGAGAGAAACCTCAATGTTGCTTGTGTTATATGGAGGTAACACAATAAAACCTGAAGGTATTACTACTATGAAATGTAAAACAAAGAAAGGTATAAATGTTCCTGTTGAATTTTACATTGTTCAAAATTAAACTGAAAATGATGCAATCCTGAAGAAAATATGCAATTTTGTGACATGTGAAGAAAACTGGCCTAGTGCCAAAAATGCTAGTGACCTTGAAATTAAACATTACTACAAAATAAGGCATGAATTACATGTAGAAGGACTACTTTTCCTCAACAACAAAATTATTGTTCCGAACATATTGAGAAAGGATATGCTAATGTTAATCCATGAAGCTCACTTCGAAATCGAAAATTGATTGTTTTGTTGTTTTAAGTCCACTTTATGCACAGGAAGGCTAATCAGGACTGGACCTACAGTTTAAAGTGGGATCCGATCCACTGTGTCATGTGCCTCCACCGAGTATCGAACCTGGGACCTCTTGATTACAAGGCGACGACGTTACCACTACGCCATCGGGGAGGCCTCGGAATCGAAAAGTGCAAGGCAAGAGCAAGAGAAGTAATGTACTGGGGAGGAATGTGCAAGGACATCGAAGAAGTCGTATTACAATGTGAAGTCTGTAAAAAAAGTTTCAACGGGCTAACACAAAAGAGCCTCTACAACCACATCCAATACGTAATAGACCTTTTGAAAGAATAGGGTGTGACATTTTGATTTTGGAAACAAATCATATCTTGTTGTGATAGACTATTATTCTAAATGGATAGAAGTACTGACTTTACAAAATAAATCGGTACAAGAAGTAATAACAAAATTGAAATTTGTGTTTGCGATGTTTGGTGTGCCTGAATTAGTAATATCTGACAATAATCCGTTCAATAGTGCAGAGTACAAAAAATTTGCAGCAGAATAGGATTTTCAGTGTGTATTCTCAAGTCAAGTCCTCATCACCACAGAAGTAACAGTATGGCAGAAAGAGCAGTTGGTATTGCAAAACAAATGATGAGGAAAGCTAACCATGACAACAAGGAAAATTATCTTTGACTTATGGAATATCGAAACACACCATTAGCAACAATTAGGTTATCACCAGCTCAAATGATGTTTAGTAGAAGGTTAAGAACTAAATTACTTATGTCTAACAAATTGTTGAATCCTGAATTGTTTAAAGGAATTAGAGATGTATTACACAAAAACGAAGTAAAGCAGAAAAGTTGGTATGATAAAAATTCAAAATCATTAAAACCTCTTAACCAAGGTGATAATGTAATGATCAGAAACCTGGATAGAAATATTTGGGAGTCCGGAAAAATATTATCTGTAGATAACAGTCCAAGATCATACAGTATATTGTACAGAAACAGAATGGTAAGGTAGTTCGCAGAAATCGTGTTCACCTTCAGGAAAACAAAACAAATGAACAATTGCTAGAACAGAAAACAAATAATGAGAAAAATCAAAATTATGTCAATGGTAAACTTCATCAAAGCTCAAAGTCAAATCATTGTAGCAAGGAAAATGTAAATAATGAAACTGACAATGTAACTAATCCGAATGTACCTAATATTACTTCTGATGTCAAGTCTGAAAGTAATGGAAATGTATACACTAGATCAGGTAGACTTATAAAGGAACCAAAATTCTTGAAAGACTATGTATGTAACTAATGTACATAATTAATTATCATGTTTGTACAAGGGGGGAGATGTAACATATGGGCTTTATAATGATGAAACAGAAATATGTTCTGGCAACATCAGTCAGTGACGTCATATAAGATCACGACGACTGACATGTAGAGTAAGCTTCTTACGGAGTGTCCAATAAATAGCCTACTGGATAATGTTTGTTTATTACTAATTTATAAACACGTTAGAATAAGGCAATGTTGCCAAAATCATTTGCCTTTAGGTGTTTTTCTTAGATTTGGAAAGAGGTGGTTATCCGAAGGGTTTAAATCTGGTGACTACGCAGACAGTCCAACAATTCTAGCCCCAGGTCAGCCAATTTCTGCATTGTGACTGTGGCTGATGCATTGTCCTAGAGGAAGATGGCTCGTCTGGACAACATTTCGCGGTGTTGATGCCAGTGTCTATCATCATTTCTTCAGTAACCTCTTCTCTTTCAGGAATGAATATAATATCCAGGAATTCTCCAGAATCTAGTCTTTACATACATGTACATCATTGCATTGTTCCATAGCCGATAGTAAAAGTTACGTCTTCGCAGTCAGTTTCCAATGCCGAAGCCCTGACGCTTCGCAGGTGAATGTTTTCTCGCAAACATCCATCCCTCCGGGGCAATGGCTCTTGTGACGTCAGGCTTAGCCCTTGACAGGTTCAAATTTAGCAGTGCCATCTCTTGTTCTTTATTGTAAGAAGTAGTGTGAGCAAGAGTGCGAGTGGCGCCTCTCAGCAGATTATTTTGAACTTCTTGCGGAGAGCAATTCCCAGCTGGAGGTCAACGCAGAGGTTTTGCTCCCTGAGTTCCAAATCTTCATATGTTTATCTGTGATATTACATAAGATCCCAGCACCAAGGATGGCAAGCAAGATCCGTGGTTTCCTTCCAGGAGTCCTTCAGAGCGAGCCTCCAGCGATCCACCGCAGGGGGTGGCGTCTCACCTACGCGCGTAATTTCCTGGACCCCCGCGCACAATGGAGACCCGCTTGCAGGAGAGGAAGGAACTTTTGAAGCGAGGAATCCACTAATTAAGCCGCTGTCACTCACTGCGCGCCAATGACAAAGGACTCGGGGCCATCTCTCTCGAGGCCCGAATCGACCCGACGCGTTAAACCGGGTAATGAGTTTCATTTGCCTCCCTGCTACGGGATCCACGCAAGTTTACATGCGACTCCCGGAGTACAAGCCAATTAAAAAAACGACCATGTTAATAGGTGCCATTTACCAACATCCAGACTCGAGAAATTCCTCCTCTGATTGTTGTCTTCTTCTCGGGTTCCCATTGTTGGCTTGGAGACAAGAAAAGACTCAGTAGTATAAACACTCGAGGACACGTACGAAGACGAACTAATCTCGAAATCGGATCTGATTGTGCTTATTATGAGGGAGGACGGAGGGATGGAGATTTCCAAAACTAATTATTAATAAACGCAGAGTAATTAGCGAAGAACCGGTCTAAGTTGATGTCAAAAATTAACTGATCACCCACAAAGACTTCCACAACTACAAGCCGTAAAACAACCTACAGGAAATAGATTGAGTTGAGTTCACTTTGAGTTTTAGGTTCACTTTTTGCACAGTAAGGCTAATCGGGACGGGACCTACAGTTTAAAGAGGAATCCGAACCACTGTGTGTCTCCAACGAGTATCGAATCCGAGACCCCTTGATTACAATGCGGTGACGATACCACTACGCCATCTGGGAGGCCTTAGAGAGAATACAGATCGCCTTCTATTCTCTTTCAAGTGGCGGCTCTATTTGAACTATAGAGTTTGCAGTCCCTTGCAGAACGATCTGATGTATCGGTATCGGAAAGTATCAGTTGGATACTGCTACCGGCCGACACCTTACTCTGGCGTTTTGATCGTTCGCGAATCGCAGGCGGGGACCGCAAAAATGCGCTGTGACACGTTCGCGGATTCTAATTATCCTGGAAGTTTCACGAAGTTTTCTTCGATTTTGTACCAATATTACGTGAAGAAACTGTATTTTGTGATTGCATAACAGCATTTTTTATACGAGGGTTATTCTTTAAGTAAGGTCCATTTTGCAATAAAAACGAACAAAGTAAATGTTTTTTTAAAACATTCTAAAAACATTTTAAAACTTCTCTATTTTTCTACATAATTTCCTTGCCGGTTTAACGAAATACGAGTTTTTGGATACCCTCCTCGTAGAACTCTGCCGCCTATGATGATAGCGAGTTACTCACGATCGTTTTCACTTCTTCATCAGTGTCTAAACGCTTGCCGCCCTCCACAACGAGGAAGGTGATGAGTTTTTGAGTCATATCGTCACAGGAGATGAGACATGGGTGTCCCACGTGACTCCTGAGTCAAAACAAAATTCTATGGAGTGGCAACACACATCATGGCCGGTCAAAGTGAAAGCAAAACAGACACTTTCAAAGCGCAAGATAATGGCAACTGTGTTTTGGGACAGGGTGTTTTCTTAGTGGACTTCTTGCCGCAAGGAACAATAATTAACTCAGCTTCCTACTGTGAGACCCCAAGACAACTTCGTCGAGCAATCCAGAACAAACAGCGTGGAATGCTGTCAGCCGGTGTCGTACTGATTCATGACAATGCAAGGCCACATGCTGCGGCTCAAACTCAAGATCTGATCGAATATTTTGCCTGGGAGGTATTCGATCATCCGCCATACAGTCCAGACCTTGCGCCTAACGACTACCACCTCTTCCGCCATCTGAAGACCTTCCTGGGCGGGAAGTATTTAGACACTGATGAAGAAGTGAAAACGACCGTGAGGAACTGGCTATCATCACAGGCGGCAGAGTTTTATGAGGAGAGTATACAAAAACTCGTAGTTCGTTAAACCGGTTAGGAAATTATGTAGAAAAATAGAGAAGTGTATGTAAATTCAGAAAATAAATGTTTTCTTTTAAAACATTTACTTACTTCGTTTTCATTGCAAAACGGACCTTACTTAAAAAATAATCCTCGTAATATTATGGTAAATAAAAAGATAAAGTGTTCCCCTGTGCATAGCACCACGCCATGAAGGCGTATAGGGGGTGTGAGGGTAACGCCCCGCACTTTCTTGATCCGGTCGTGAGTGGGATGATGTGATCAGCATCACGCCCCTGACCGCCTTTACCCCCCAGGGTTTCCCCCAGGTACCCATGTTATTCGACGCTGGGTGGGCGCCGGGGCCGCTTTTTTTTATTTTAAAGCAAATCTCTGATAAATTGATGCTCATAATTCTAGTGGAACACTCACCCACTAATATCAATCAATATTTTGAACAACTTTCATTGTTACAATTTTCAAGCATCGATATATTGGTATCGATGAGAATCGGTAAGAATATCGGTTCAGCCCCAATAAAAATACTAATTATAAACAGGGTGGTAATTGACAGGAGGGATGAGAGGTGATTTCGTCATGGGTTATTGCAGCCACAAAACTATTGCAAAAATCTGGACAACAGCGAAAGCAGACCAGTAGTGTAAAATATACTAATACTGGGACGATAAATGAGGAGGTGTTTTGACTGAATAGAAATACTTAAAACTAAGGCAAAATGTCTATAAAATTTTATTGTTACTGTGTAAAACCTACGATTTGTTTTAAAAAAAAAGCTTCCGAGAAAAGAGGACCCCCCCAAATTGATGTGACAAAACCTGAATTTGCTAAAATTGCTGTTTATAAATATGTTAAAAATATGGCTTTTCTCGATATTGATTTGGCATCACTTAAAACTAATCCAAGATCCTCTTAAAAGTTTTTTGATTATACAGTACTACACTGTAATATAATTTTAAATACTTATTCAAAATATGTTTGTACTATTATGTTAATATGTTGTTCTGTAATATTCTAAATATTTTAATTCAAGACCAGGTACAACTTGTTTATTTAATACTAAGACAATGTAATATGCAGAGGTTTTCTAAAATTGCTCTGTGACTCTCTCATTTCTAACATCATAAATATATGATTTTTCACCTATAAGAATAACACTACATATGGTGTCGGCAGGAAGTGTATCATGGAATTCACAGATAATTTTAATGTTTGTCCTGTCATTAACCACAACTTGTTTCCTTTTTGAGGTGTTGATGACAAACATGGGTCTCTGTGTTTTGAATTCATCTGGTGAGTAATACATGTCAGTATTCCCAATTGTGACCCTTTTGTATGCTGTAAATGCCTCATATAATTTAAGAAAATCATCCTTGGACATGTTTAAATTATAACTTTCTCTAGGGAACACCTCATTTCTGCCATTTTTAAGATATATGTTCTTGATGTTGCAGTTATCAAATTTACTTGAATTTTTTTCTTGATTATTGTGTCTTCCAGTCTGAAACAGTACCACCACAAAATCTGGCATGTCATATTGTATACTGGAGAATGAATTTGTAGCATCAAATTCATAATAGCTACCAGTGGCAGGCTTCTGCACACACTGATATGTATAAAATTGTAAAGGCACCTGTGGATTTTTTAGTATATCTGCTTTGTATTTAAGAGTATAACTGGCTTCATATTCAACAACTGGAATTCTTAGCTCCATAGTCTGAATAAGGCATTTGCCTTCATCAGGTAGGGTATTAGGCAGAGCTGCCCCAGTAGAATTTAATGAACTGTACCTCATCAAAGCATTATTATCATTGGCAGATCTTCTAAATGTAATTCTTAAACCACCCTTCCACATAATTTCTTTGTAATCTGAGAAGAATCCTGGCAACAAGCGCATAGGAAATAATACTGTGTGGCTCTTAGATATTATTTTATCACCAGCCTCAAATCCACCTATTTTGTAGTATGAGGCTCGGTCTTGGATAATTTTAGTGTGGCCAAAGCAGTAGATGTAATACCAGGATAGTCTACTCTGTTTATAACAACACCATGTTTTCTAATCTCGATTTCAGAGAACAGATGAGGCACAAAATTGTCTACCAATCTTATATTTGTGTTAGCCGGATAATCTGTACCATCGAGCTTGACAACATCAAATTTAATATATAGGTCTGCTCTGTGAGGGTGTATAAAGCCATCCCCTACATCAAGGTCAATCTCAATCTCTGTGTTGGCTTGATTTAAATTTGCAAAGGTCCTCCGGTTTGGGGGGAATGATTGTAGCTCATAACTCTCAATATTTTCCATTTTATTTATTTATTTATTTTATTTTTTGTATGTATTTTTATTTAAATATTAATTTCTATGATAGCAGTTGTTGTAGCTCCAGCAAAATCAACTAATTCTTCTTTTTCATTAGTGACCATCAACTCAATATAATCTATTCTATTATGGCACACAGGAAAATATAATGTTAGCGATGGAGTGTAGATGATCGATTCCATAAATTCAGAGTTAGGTTTGAATGTTGCAATAATGCCAGTTTGTTTGTGAGTGCCTATGCCATTTGATTTGGTGATCATACCCTCGGCCACATTACAGTGAATATTTAGAGTTTCTATGGCTAAGAATTTAGGTATATTAATAGCAGTATGTTTAATAGCTGATTCAAGTTTTGTGTTGTTCTCGAATCCTAATAGCTCTCCTATAGTACCCAGATCTACTTTTTCTGTAGCAGACACAATTTCTACTCTGTGAGTGACAGAATTTTGAGTTAACAATATACCTCTGGGTAACTGAGCATTTAAAGTAGACAAATTATACTGCCCTGGAGTGATCACAATTTTTTGGTCACCAACTGCAATTTTGTTGTTGTGGTGTGTAATATTAGGGATCAAATACATGACATAGAATGCTCTAAGAGCTATTGTTTTGGGATAAACTATATCATCATGTAGTTTGAGTTTCAATATTGAATTTTGGCTGGTAAGATGGAATACCCCCATGATGTTTTAGATACCACAAAACTTTTTGAAAATTTTCAATTGATGGTTTATTTATTTGAGATAGATATTTAAGAACAGATAAACACAGATGTCCACAATTAATATCTTTGAAATTTTGAATACGGGTATTATTATAATAAAGATTAGTTGATTTTAGATATTTTACTAAATTCTCAGGTGGAACACCTCCAAATAAATCAAACACAAATACCTCATTGTTTAAATATTTAAGATAACAAATCCAGTGAGTGCCCTGATTTTTGTACTTATCCAAATTAACTATGCCACACTCTTTTTTGAGTGGTTGTTCTGGTAAAGAATCGGACATGTATACTCCTCTAAAATTTTTGATGCCCAGTGGTTTGATTAAAGCTTCAATGTCTTGGTTGGTAAGCGGCTCTTGTTTTTTTTAACTTATTCATAACTTTCTTAACACCTTTGCCTTGTTTTTCTATGGCCAGATTATGGCGCTTTTGTTCATCTAATTCTGCCTTATTCTTCTTGGCATCTATTACTGTTTTTGCTATGGCAGCTGATCCCCCAGCCAAGCTGCCAACTGCGCCGAGAGCTGCTAAAATAGCTGGGATACTAAATATAAATCCACCTATATGTGATTTTTTCTAGATTGTTGTAATTTTTTTAATTGTGGGGTACTAAGTAATAATTTCATACCATGTCCCTTGGCAAGACAAGAACTTTTCTTCTTGCGCTGCTTTTTGGTTAGAAGACTATCAATAGTTTTAAGAGATTTAAGACCTGCATAAGGTATTTGATACATAACACCTTTGGCCTTCATTTTTTTGGTTTATTATATACATATTCTGGGATTAACTAGTTCAATTAAATTGTAGCTAATTTACTTAATTTATTACAACCCCCACCCCAATTTTTGTTTGGTGTTCATAGTTATGGTAGTCCCCAATGCTGCTATTCTCTCACCCAAAGAAGCATCTTTGCTTACAAATCTACCAAATGCAGCCTCTTCTAATTTTTTGTCTGCCACATGTCGCTTGTCAAGATCGGTATGTGTGTTGTATGCTATGTCATGGTCTCTGCAAGCAGCATCTAGGGGATTAACACCAGGATCACCTCTGTTTAGTCGATGGTCTAGTTTGGTACCTGGACCACAATACTGATAGCCTGGTATGTGTAGCTCAAATAGCAACTTGTTTATGATGTCATTAACTAGCCCTCGACCCTCAGAGATATTCCAAAATTTAGGTGGTAGAGTATTAATAATTTTCATAAGATATCCAATGCCCTTAGTGTCATTCACTATAAAATTAGACAATTTGGTGCTTATCATGTCCATAATTCCAACCTTTTCATTGTAAAAATTGTGGTTACCGGCATTTTCTTCCCCAGCTATCACCAGCAACCTATCTACAAGTTTCCTGACATCGTCAACCCAGACAAATTCTTTAGGCAATGTGTTGTACTGTTTGATCCCACTACCTGTCTTGATCTGTGACCATATGGGGTTGATTAAGTTGTTGTATTTTGCTCCACTGCTAGATTTGACTCTTTTTTGTGTGGGATCATTGTTCTGGTATAGAGCATCTGATTTTATTAATATTTCTTTGTAGTGCTCATAGTCTTGATCTGTATAGCTGCCAGGTCTCTTACGAGTCATCAATTCCCATAATCCAGGTGTGCCAGAATACTTAACAAAACCACCTCTTTCTCCAAGATGATATTCTGAATATACTATTAGATCATCTCCCATAAATGTTACTCTAAAATTGCCAATTCTATGTATGATGCTACCATCAAGTTCTGTGTCGGCATATAAACAAAAACCTCATCTTTGTTGTCTTTAGGTGTGCTTAAATATTTTTGAGCAAGAAGACCCAATTCAATAGGATCCTGACTAGCTTCAATTCTTCGAGGAGCAACAGGACTAGGTGTATGAATACTAGAAAGTGGGGTGATTGGATAATCTAATATGTTCCTAGCAGCTACCGGCACAAGCTCTGTGATTAAATTTTGATTTTGCTCTGTAACAGTTTTGATATTTTTACCTAGTTCACTACTAGCATCAATAATCGGCTGTTCTGTGCGCTTGTGTTGTTCATACATACCTCGGTTCTCTGATTTCCACCCCTTAAATCTTTTTACAAGATAATCTCTTAATTTAAGATCATCAATAATTGTTTTTTTCATGGTTATTTTTATATGTTTCAATATCTAGAAAATTGTTAATTTTATTTCTATATTTGCCATTATTAGGTTTCCTTGTCATATCAATTGTGACAAATCCATAATTGTCCTGGTTCCAACACCTACTGCAAAACTTAGAAAAATTATTGTAACTCAAGTCGCCACCTACATATTCATCATGTATGTGTTTGAGATTGGTATGGTCTTGATGAAACACACATATAAAATTGCTGTTGTCTCTTATCAATTGTTTTGGTATTTTAGAAAAAGTTTGTGCCAGGTAGAAGCAATCTATGTTTTTGTGTCGGCCCTGTGTAAAAAAATTTCTAACCTTGTTTTGGTTTTCCAGTATAATATCATCAAATACAACAACAGAGTTATCGAGACAGTCATCGAGTGGCTTAACATCTGATTCAAAACTGGCTATATCCAGTCCATCATATAGATTCATCAGTTGCTGATATTTTAATTGTTCTAAACTCTTAGAGAAGACATACAAGTGCCTGTTTTTCCAGTCTAAACAGTTGGGTGCCAATATAAAATTATCAATCATTAGTGTAGTTTTACCACAAGCCGATGGCCCAACAATAAGACATCTAATATTATCAGGCAACAGTTTGCCATTTCTCTTATTCTGCTGTTCAGGATCTGGTAATCTTTTTATAACATCCCAGGTGTTCATAATATCACTTTGTCTGCCTCGATCCAGCTGTGTTCTGGAAGTCCTAGCTATTTGACCAGTATTTTGTTGCCTTTTTTGCGAATAACTTTCTCTATAAGATATTTGTCCGGCTGCTTAGTTTTGTTAAGTTCTTCTTCATAAAACCTGCCTTTGAGAATTTCACCTCGGTGATCTTTTATTATATATGTATTACGAGCCCCAGGTTTAACTTGAACCACTGTAAATAATTCAGTACTCCAATTTCTTGTAAAACCTCTTTTGAATAAGTGCTTATATTTGCTAATTCTTACTTGATCACCAACTTTGTATTTAGGTTTTTTTGTTGTTGGTTGGTATCTAGGATAGTAAACAGTACTAATCAATTTTTGCTCATCAGATGAAGTTACCTCAGAGGGTTTCATGTTGATTGTAGTGTGAACTGAATTATTATATCTATCTAGAAGTTCTGGTAGGATAGTAAGCCATTTATAATTACCTTGAAGGGTAAATTGTTCATACATATGATGTTTTAGAGTTCTGTTAAATCTTTCTACAATCGAGGCCTTGAGATCACTGTAACTCGAGTAATGTTTTATTGAATGGTTTTTAATAAATTGTCGGAACACCAAATTATAGAATTCTTTGCCATTATCTGTTTGTAGATAGCGTGGTGATCTTCCACTCTGATTAATAATTGTCCTGAAGGCTTCTGTAACACATTTTCCAGTCTTAGATTTTAGCGGCAATGCCCAGGCAAATTTTGAAAATGTATCTATGACAGTAAGTATATACTTGTATCCTTTGTTGACCTTGTCTAAGTTTTTCAACTGTCCCCCATGAGGTGCCATCTCGACCAAGTCACACTGCCATAAATCATCTATGCCTTTTGTGACCACTGGCAGTCGCTTATAGTTACGTCTAGCTGGTTTGTGTAGTTCATTAACAATAGTTTGTCTAGACATGGTATGTAAATAAGAATATTGCAACTATAGGGTGTTCAGCAGCAGATACTACAGGATTTTCTAAATATAATTTGTCTCCTATTTGTATTTTAAATTCCAGAGATCCATCATCTTCAGCATAAGCTGTCTCTAATGTATTGGGATCTGTAAAATCCTCTAACTCTATATTGGTGACTTTTGGTTTGTTGTCAGCATTAGTTATTGATAAGGTAGGGTAGTGGTGTGCCTGTGGTTGTAGCCAATATTTAACTTTGATTGATCTAAGTGTACCCCCAACAAAAAAAACTGGTAATAAAATTGTGCAGGGGACAGCTTATACAGTTTACCACCTGGTGTAAATGGTGAATCATATTCTTTGTTGGGGATACTGTTTAATTCAAGAATTACTGTATGCTTAGGATTCTCGATTAGGCCAGTTATTTCTTTTTCTGCTGTAAGCAATCTATTTATTACAGATTCAAGATGCTCGTTGATAGTCCTAACAATCTCATCGTGGCCTGGTTTTATTCTTATGTCCACAGCAAGTTTTTTGTATTGTTCGATAATTTCTTGTAGCTGGGTAGCAAAAACAGACAGAGTATTTGCTTGGTTGGATTCCATGGTCCCTAGTTGTTGCTTGATGTTGGCTACAATTTGCTGTAAATTTTCAACAACTGCCAATTTTGAATTTTGAGCAGTAAGATCATGAACTTGTCTTCTGATATCCTCAAACAAAGCATGCAGTTCATTAATATGTTGATTAGCTGGTAGAGTGGCCACTGTATGAGTAAGTTGTTTGATCTCTGTCTGGATATTCTTGATATCTTCTGATTTCAGTATGCGATTTACTGCTCTTTTAATATTTTTAAGTTCCTGTGATGTAGGCAAATTGGATACAGTATTCTGCAAAGATTCAAGTGCCAATTTCACACTATTTGATTCACTAGCGTCAGCCACACTACGCATAGCATCTTGGAGCAGGGTTATGTCTGCCTGAGTAGGTGTCGATTGTTGTAAAATTTCAAGTTTTGTTTCGATATCATCGATCAAGTGATGAAAATGAGATAGCTCAGATTCGGTGTTGAGGTTTTCAAGTTTGGTGATCTGTTGCTGGACACTGACAAGGGTGTCTACAATACCAGGCAAGCGAGATTCTAGAGTTTCTTGTACATTTGTCAGATCACTTTGTACTGCTGCTATGATACCCTCAAGGTGGGTTATGGTACTCTGAATTTTTCCAAAATCTTCATATGTCTCAAGTTGCAGCTTGATGTTAGCTACACTACGAGTTATAGCACTCAGAGCATCAGAAGATGGTAAGTTGTTCATAAAATTTTCAAGTATCTCAATTTTTTCTTTAACCTCAGCTATGGCATTGTTCAAGTGGTCCAGATTAGGTATTTGTAGTGATTGAATTTGTTCTTTTAGAGTGGAAATTACTAGATCAAAATCTTCTTGTGACTTTATGCTTTTGACAATTGTTTGGAGCTTTGCCTGGACACTACTAATCTGCTCTTCTAGTTGCTGTTTTAATTGTTCAGAGTTGGTAGCCTGGGTTTTTAATTTGGCTTGAAGAGTTGCTACAGCTTCCTCTAAATTTTGAAAATTATCCAATGTTGCCAAATCAGTATATTTCTGAAGCAGCAATTTGAGTTCTGAATCAATTTTAAGAAGAGAGTCCATGCATTGTGATTGTAAATTTGTAATTTCTAGTTGAAGACTGGCATTGAGTGTGCTTTGTAAAACTTGTAAATCACTTCTTAATTTTTTCACTCTGACATCAAGCATCAGAATTTCATCACTGTGATCTTCATGTCTTGTATGGCCAAATATATCATTAGGCATTTTTATTTTTTGTTTTAGGGGTTATTTATTATAAAATATCTAATTCTTAATTCTATAAAAAAAGGTATAAGTTTGTCATAATATCCCGGGACCTCAATATATAAACAATCACCGGCAGAGACGGTATATACAGTGCCAGAAACCATGTTTGAGTGCTTAATTCTATAAATATTTCTCCCTACTGAAATCTTGACATCACCCTTGGGAGTTGTAATAAATTGTAATTGACCACCTATAGGTAATTGGTAATGATTTAAATTATTGTTAAATATGTATAATGTTTTACCTGTTTTATCATCAACATCTGTAAGTATGCTATTTAGATGAATAATTAAGAAACCACTTAGTTTAGATATTATATCAGGAGAGGGTGCTGGTGTCGGCAGGTCCATAATAGCTTTTTTTTTTTAATCCAAATAAATTCATTGGCATGTTTTATTTATTTCAAATCATGCTCTGTAATTGGGCATTGATTACCACTTCTCAAGTCACAATGTCCCCATGGTAGAGTATGTACACCACATGATAAAATACATCTCTTATCATCATGTGGGTCTAGAGCTACTTTTCTTACAATATTGCTAGTTAACAAGTGATCCACACTCTGAATTCTATTTTCTGATGTTTTAATTAACTTCTGTGACTTGAGACAATTTTTGTAATCTTCAAATTCAAGCTCTTTATCTACAGTATCTCTACCAATACCCTTAGTCTTTTGGCAACAGCACCACTACATGTTTTAAAACTATACATCTTGGCCCTTAACCCAGCAAATCCTACAATAACATCGCCAAGTGTCTCATCTTTTAACTTGCCAGGCACCTTTTTGTTGTGGGGGTGAATTTTTGAATGTTCACTGGTATCAAAATATTTAATTAATTCAGGATGTGATATATCTTTATAAACATCTTCTGTTTGAATATCAAGAATAAAACTATCTGTGTCCATATACATCATAATAAAGTTTTAACATATGTAATTTTGCCAATTCTAATATCACCGCCCCTACATAAATAGGTTTATCAAACTTAATCTTTGTTTTCTTCATATTAAAAAGTGCCATATTGTCATCATAAATTCTTCTATAATTAAAATTCGGCTTTGCCACTAATTTTTTGCTCCGGCTGGGGTCGGTAACTAATTTAACATCACTATGCTTTCTAACATTTTCTATTGTTTTGCCATATACTGAATTTACCATTAATTTAAACAAAGTTTTATCAAATTGGCTTACTGCAGATGTTCGAAGCTCGGTATTGGTATCAATATATGGTTTTACCCATTATGAGTGCCTAAATTTCAAAACTTTGCCAACCTTAGTTACTTGAACACCATGATGTATTACGAACTGGAGATTTTTGTAATATATTATATAATTCTGTTTTGGATCCAAAGTCATCATTAACTTTTTTTGTTTAGAATTTGGTGAACACTCAACCTCAGAAATTGGGGGCAAATCAGAAAACTTATTGTGTAAATCTTCAGGAATTATCAGATCAACTTCTAAGAACAGGCCATAGTTACTGTCATCAAAATCCTGAAGATCCCCAATACTAAAATTTTCAACCCACTCAAGCCCTGCATATGGCAATTTATCCATCATAGCATGCCCATATAAATTATTAGCATCTACATAAAGTATATAATTTGATGGCAATTCTGGATCATAATTAGAAATATATTTGTTATTAGCCCTGGCATATCTCTGAGAGCATTGCACCATCCCTCCTCTTATACACTGTTCCATAAATAGATACATATCTTGATCTTGGATTAAATTTAATTGCATTTTAGTTTTAAAAAACATTGCAGACCATGCTAGGCCTGGAGCACTATATAAATAAATTGGATCTACCTTATAATTTTCTATTGAAGATTTTCTAAATGCCTGAAGTATATCGGCTAAAAGAGTTACATCAAGTTTTAAATATGCTTTATGATAATCACCAAATGTCTGGCATTTTAAGTTGTCCCACATCAACTGAGCATGGTGATAATCTTCATCAGTAATTTCGGATGCCCTGAGTTTACTATAAAATGCTTTTTTTGGTGGCAGAGCACACTCATCAAATTTAGAAAAATCAGTAACATGGTCATATGGGTATACACCTTTTCGCCTAATTAATTTCAAGTCCTGATTTGGAAACATGTCACAAGTAATTTTAAATTGATCATCAGATAATTGACTGGCCAGAGTAGCCAAGCTAGCCGACAAAATTCTGTATGAATCAAGAAATCTTAAGTGAAAAGAAACACCATTAACTTTAATTATCTTGCTAATAGATATATATTTCTCATCATTTTCTGCTAAAATATTTAAATTCTGCTTGTCAAACCCCTCGTACCTGATCAGATGATGAAAATCATAATTACATGCACCATGGCAAAATATCGGGACAAATTTTGGTCTCTGGATCTTAATATTACAGTTATTACACAGTGCCATTAAGAATTTACCACTTGTATGGGAATGGTGTTTTACCTTGATATTTGTATTTGAAAATTTAAAATCACATATCGGGCATTTTTCTGTATTATTGAAATTTTGAATCTGTTCTTCTGTTAAAGGCATCATAAGTTTTGATTTTAATAAGATATTAGATGCTATGTCATGGCACTCATTTTCAATTCTATGTGCAAATTCTTTGATAGCATTTTGTCCCATGTATAAATATTCTTTACTAACCACACCATCCTGTATAACAACATAATAAAAACTAGAAGGTTCATGTAATTGGTATGATCTAATTGAAGATTCATCAGGATCTGGGTTGCAGAATGCAAGAGGTTTCAGGTTTGACTCAAAATCACAAACTATATATGCTGGGTGTTCCAACAAAGCTTCAAATTTTTTGAATTTGGCATTTTCACTTGGGTTAGGCATAAGCATATGAACAGGTTTATGGTTCCCACAATATTTTAAATGTTCAACTAACTTGTTTTTAGCAATTTCTGAATTTTTTTCACGAACACCATTTATTATTTTTTGACCATCAAATACTGTTAAACATCTTCGGCACAACTTGAATATTCTATTAAATTTGTCTATTTGTTTTCTTACTAAAGCTTCAAGATTATATATCAAAGTATACTGGTATGTGCCATCTCCTTCAATTAAAAGCAAATCAATTGGAACAGCAAAATCATCATCAACTGTACTAATTCTGAGAGGTTCTATCAAGCAATTCCCAGCACCAGTGGAACAAATAAATACATTAATAGATAATGGTTTACCATTGATATCTCTGGCCTTTTTTTCAAATTTATCAATATTCTGAACATACATTGGATATTCTAAGCCCTCCATTGCATCATTAAAATCATTTTCATGTTGTTTATAATAACTTATTCTTTCTGGATGATCTAACACTGGATACAAAGTAGCTAAAATACAGCACAAAAAAAATTTCTCATCATTATTTTTTATGTTAACCACGGCTTTTTTGTTTATAATATTGGTAGGTAATGGCAGATATGTCGAACCTTGTAATGGGTTAAATTTAGAAATATTAATATATAACTTGTGTGGACTTCCACATAAACTCCATCCTGATTCTTTAGCAGCAAATTCAGAATGTTCAATAATTAATTGCTCTATCAAACTGCTTATTATTTTATCTAAATTTCTATTTGAATATATAACTACAGTTTTTGTTATGTGGGGGTGTGTAAATTTTGTTCCATTTGCTTTCTTATATTGTGTAAATAATTTAAAAGATAATTTATAAGAGTTATTTTGTTTATTTAGAATATCCTGCACATCAGGATTTATATTGTTCAAAAAATTCTTAATATCACATTTTGGGTCTGATATAAAACGGTAATCACTTAGTTGACCATTAAAACTACTATGAATAGGTGCATAGCGTGCCTGCTTTGCTGGTTTATAATTAATAGGAGTTTCAAGTTTTCTTTATAATCCAGATGAAGATGTAGATAGTTGTGATAAAGTAGAAAACTGTGCAGAACAATTATTTTTATGTTTATATAAGAAATATTCCAGACTATATTTTTTATGACATTTTGGGCATATTTTTGTAGGAGTTCTATATTTGCCTGGATCACAATTCTTTTGGTGCCTAGCCCAATTGTTGCTAGAAATATTCGTATTGCATTGATCACAATATTTTTGATTTGGCATTTTGTTATTAGTTATAAAATTTCTTGGGGTTTAAATTAAAACTCTATATTTAATATAAAATATGAATTGGGTTCAGCAGTGTACTTTGTATAATTATTGTATATATTTAATATGTTAATATTATTAATTTTTATCCTCGGTTTATTATATCAGATTTCTTGGGTTTCAAATCAAAATTTTATACTTAATAAAATTATGACAAATTGTAATGCTAATATAGCTTACATGCACGAAGGTGGAATAATTTTATTAAGTATAAAATTTTGATTTGAAACCCAAGAAATCTGATATAAGAAACCAGAAGTAAACCGGATAATCCGGAGGTGGACCGGAAGTAAACTGGAAATGGACCGGAAGTAAACCGGAAGTGGACCGGAAGTAAACCGGAAGTGGACCGGAAGTAGTGTGGCAGTGTGTGAGCATCTTGGATTAGTTTTAAGTGATGCCAAAACAATATAAAAAAAAGCTATATTTTTAACAAATTTATAAACAGCAATTTTAGCAAATTCAGGTTTAGCCACATCAATTTGAGGGGGTTCTCTTTTCTCGGAAGCTTTTTTTAAAAAAATCGTAGGTTTTACACAGTAACAATGAAATTTTATAGATATTTTGCCTTAGTTTTAAGTATTTCTATTCAGTCAAAACACCTCCTCATTTATCGTCCCAGTATTAGTATATTTTACACTACTCAGACCACATGAAGATTCACGTGAATGCTCTAGAAGGAATTCTAAGCAGACGTAATTTGTCAAATTTTGAATATACATATAAGCGGTTTTTCGAAAGGATAAGAAATTTCTGGCTAATCGCGAAGATGAGGATGAATGATATGATGAAAGAGATGAAGGGACAAACACAAATGAACAGTAACACCCATGGGTCCAGACGCCAGAGTCTCGCTAGCCTGTATATTGCAGTCCAGAGTGTACTACATGGAAGTGAGCTTGACTTCGGATGGCTTCTTCACATCATGGGCTTCTTCATCTGCGGCCTCCCCTGATGGCGTACGGGTAACGTCGTCGCGTTGTAACCAAAAGGTCCCGGATTCAATGCTCTGTGGAGGCATATAATTTTTCGGATCCCACTTTAAACTATAGGTTCGATCTCGATTAGCCCAAGTGCAAAATTTCAAAGAACGAACTACTTCGTGTGCGACCCTTTGTCGATTTCATTTCATTATGGTCGCGATTGACCAAAAGTAGCCGAGAGTGACTAAAAATAATAATTTTGTGATTTGTTTATTCGGTAAATTTCTCGTATCGGACAAACGGATTTCTTCAAATTTACAGGAGAAATTACTTACCGAATGCAGTTTCTTTAGTTCGGGGAAGTGTTTTCTCGCATCGTTCATTGAATTTTGCCCGTAAATCATCTATTTTTCGATATAAATGTGTGACCGATGCACGAAAGCTCTTGCATCCATTTACTTCCAGGTGGATGTAGCCTGTGTGTAATGCGGTCAGTGTTTCCAAACACGTGTTTTTGTAACTGAAGAAGGTACGTTTCCGCAAATGGTTTGTGGGGCTGTATGTCAATGGTTCGTGTGGCTATGCGAGAATGGTGTGTGGGGCTACGCATGTTTTTTTCGATACCAATTTTTAACTATTGTAACCCATACGTGACCCTACCTAACCTAACCTTACCGGAAATGGTTCGTGGGGCTAGGTATGAATGGTTCGTGGGGCTATGCGTCAATGGTTTGTGGGGCTACGTAGGTATTTTTGGGTGCAGTGGGGTGGAAACACTGCATGCCGAGTACGGTAGTGAAACTGTGACCGCCATTTTGCGTGTTACCGAAGGCAAAAAGAAACGAAGAAAACTTACTCGATATGTCACAAATAGAGATTTCCGTGAAATAAGCGAAATGCCACCTTCAGCAATGTTTCTCAATGCAGAATACGTAAGTAC
Organism: Lepisma saccharinum; assembly: GCF_977018435.1. Taxonomy (NCBI): domain Eukaryota; kingdom Metazoa; phylum Arthropoda; class Insecta; order Zygentoma; family Lepismatidae; genus Lepisma; species Lepisma saccharinum. Next base: position 23,877,236 of record NC_139251.1, on the reverse strand, counting down.
GAATATTCAAATTAAATGAACTAGCAAATTTCAGCTGTTTGTCCGATACGAGAAATTTACCGTTTATTCTAGTTTGCCAATTTTGGCTAGTCGCGACGATGAGGATGAATGATGATATTGATTACGAAGCACTGACACAGAACACCCATGTTGGGATTCGAACCCAGGCCCCCTGGTGTTGTAACGCGCTGTGCTAACCACTCCGCACAGAGACCGGAAGATAAATAAAAGTAAATGAATATTTGATAAAACACACACACACACACAGAGACAGACATGAAATAAATCAGACTGCTTGGACATGGGTTTCCCCAGCGCTTGGAGGACATATTTCTCGACCTGCTGAAAGGCTTGAAGGCTCGCTCCAAAGTCAATTTCAACATGAAATCGAGTCACATTTGTCTGTTACGTTTAATCCACAACTCTTCTATTTGGTCGTGCACTGTCCATTGTTCGGTGGACAGTTTGATGGAGATAGCCTCCGCCTACGTGAGCCTCCATTGAACACTGGGAATTATTTTCTTAATATTGTTGAAACTCGAAGCATTGATCTTGATTGGCTACTCGAGGCATGGTCACCTGGAAAGCTATCAAGACTACAGTCAGTCTGTAGCTACATAACTTATTCATGGAGGCACGTTAACAGGGTCTCCTTCTAAGATCCACTAGTGATTTGCTGGTGATCAGAAATTTATCAAGTAAAGGAGATGATCTCTGCTGTTATCAGGTGCAGAAGGGAAAGTTTGGGAAAGATATTTCCAAAATTTCTCCTTTCGAAAAACAAACATGATAAGGTAGGTGAGCCAAAGGTAGCCAGTGTTCCCAAGGTGGCCCACATTATAGTGGAACCACAAGCAAAGAAACCTGCGCAGACCCGCGACTCCTATGCACCGTACTCCCGCGTGAAGGGGAGGGGGAGAGTGGACCATGCTTCCTTATGGCCCGAGCTGAACCGAGGAAGAGAACTTTTCGTCCAAGGTTCTTTTCCTTGTGGTCGCTCTATACAAATCCTATTATTACAGTGCGTACATTTTAAAACCGGCCCCGACCACAAATATGAGAAATGTTACAAGATAGTGATCTGCGCATTTAGTACCTTACAACAAATGTTTGTGTATATTGTTGTACACTTCTCCAAATGTTACTTGACTGCCCTGAAAGATTTCTAAGTACAGAAATCGTTAATTTTTCAACATAGCTCTGGAGAACCAGCAGAGAGTAGCCAACGCTACTGCAGATCCCTCTACTAGGCGAGAAACACCGTGGTGAATGGTTTACAGTCTTGTTTATAACATTAAGTCAGAAACTATGTTCACCCAACATATTAATAGAGAACAAAACGGAAAACTCAAGTATGAGGAATAATTTAAGAGAATACTTGCGATTCGGCATGTTCAAAATGAGATCAGAGAAACTGTTGAGGTTTCCTGCAAGAAGGACGTCATTTCTAAGGTACTAAATTCGCAGATTACTATATTGTAACATTTCTCATATTTGTGCTCGGGGCCGGTTTTAAAATGTACGCCCTCTAGTATTTAACACAGCTAAAAAATAGCACTACATTAATATCCCCAGTCCCCTTCAGGAGGACTATGTAGAAAACGAACTGTCTCGACCTGCCAGCAGCCATTTTATTTGTTATTGTGGAACCCCTGGCGCCGTATGGACTGTGCAGACCAGTCCTCCACAGAGGTCAGCTATTCGTCATTGCTGTTATATAATGTATGTCAACAATCAAAAGTTTGACACCAACAATTTTCTCCAATAAGATGTAGAAACGTGAATAAACCTGAATAAATATGTTTTCGTGAGCACAAACATCATTTCCTAGGCCAACTATAAGTCGTGGGTCACCTTGGGAACAGATGCAACGGTTTTGTAGTTCTTTTTATTTTTTTGAAACATAGTTAGAAGAAATGTTACAAAATATCCATTCGGTACAATTAGTCATAGGAGTTATTTCTTTTAATTTCTGAAATTTGTCTCTCATTAGAGATTTGTAAATCACCTGACCTGGCACACCTCGATTTTACTTTTGAGTTTTCATTCATCGACCTGGAAATCTGTTATTGAGGACATCCCGAACTTCGGTGAAGTAGTGATGTGGTGCGCCATTTTGTTGAACGTGGATGCGACCAAAACAAACAGCAAGCTCGCTCTTTGCCTTTGAAAGTAGCCATTTTTAATGGAAATGCTGCTGGCGCTTGCGGTGGAGGAATTCGGATAACCCTGTAAATATTTTTTTCTGCGTGCCTTAATTTCTCTCCTCCCTCGCTCTGGTTCCATCTGGCATTATAACCCTTAGTGATCTTTAGCCTCATCCAACCTGGCCTCGAATTACACCATTTCCGTTCCTATTACTTAAACAACACGAGCATTACCATTGCAGCCATTCTCTGCATGGCCATCGCCTGTCCCTTCTCCACCAAAAATTGCACCGACGCGCTTTTTCAATTAACCCCTCGCTCGATATCACATCCTGACATTAATTTTTCCACACGGCCCAATTAAAGGTTCCTATTCCATTTGCATATCAATTTAAAACCATTCTTGCGAACCGAAAACGGAATGGAACTCCAATCAGCAAAATAATGATTGCAGTCATAATATGATGTGGCTAATTTTTTCATCCGTGTTACGGATCTTGTGTGTCTGGCCAGAATACTTCTCGACAACAATTCTCGATAACAATAATCTGGTCGCCATGTTTTACAGTATTACGTGGTGCATTGTTGCTCCTCACTGCATTATTGTGTTTAGGGATGTTGAGTCTGTTGATGTTTCAAAACATTATAACGGATGCCTCAGCAGTGAGGCCATTTGCACCTTTCTACCACAGGAATTGATCAAAAAGTAATGCCCCTCCTTTTCTTTTCTTAAGAGTGGCCTGGAGGTTGGCATGAAAAGAGTTTTCCTGCCCCGGCTCGATACAGAGACACCTAGCGACATATCAGGGAACTACAATTATTCTCGGTTGTGTCCTAAACTAGAGGAAGAGCACAGGCCGGGGGACAGAGGACCTCCCCCCCATGGTGGAAAGACTTGCCACCATGTCTCCCCCCTGCCTTCACCACCGCCTCCCTTCCGAGACCGCTGCGAAAGGGCACCACCTGTTTCATTTCATTCTGGTTCCAGTTTCTTTCAAGATTTCTCCACTGGCAAAATATTCACTGCTGGCTGGCCCTTACGTGGAAGGAAAGTGGCCACGGCAAACAGTCAGGACCTTCACAAATGAGATTTGGATTGAATAAATTTTGTTGATTACAGTGGCTGCTATAATTATGTAGAATTTCTCTTTGTGCGGTTGAGATTATAAATTGAGAGTAAAGAAGGAGGTAGAGATTATCAGTTGAAAGTAACGACGAATCAAGTAAGAAAAACTAATTGAAAGTACGCTGTGTAAATGTATAGCATACCAGTGGCATACTAGTCGCCATTTTTTTTTGTAGGGGGTTTCGTGTTGATACAAAATTTGTGTCTAATAGTAATAAGCACAAAAAATAGTAACAGTTATTATTTTAACTACTACGAACAGTGCTGATAATAATTCGAGATGGACGGGAGCGAGACTATTTCGAATTTAAGGGAAAAAGTCTCGGATATGTGGAATGACCTAGGGATAATCAGAAGACGCGAAAGACAAGCCAATGGAACAAAATGTACAACTACAGTAGTAGCAATGATGTAAGATAACGGATAGGTAAACATTGAACTTACACTTTATGTATTACCCATCTTAAAAACAGCTCAAACGTATTTGAAACTTTCTACATGTTATCATTTTGTATCATTATGACACGTGTTTCCCCTCGAACTAATATGTATTGTTGTTAAATTCCTTTCTTGTTGCACAAATGTTTATTGCTCTTTCCAGTTCTTGAAATATTTTTAATGTTATTCGTAATACCTTTAATTTGCTGCGTGATTTTTGTGTTATTTAATATTAAGACCTATTACTGATGATGTCACAGAATAGTGACTCACCTGTATGTATATATATTGTAAGACCTGATGCTATGGTAATTATGGACTGTGTTTAGTTTTTAGCTTTGGCTTTCACACCCCTCAGGATAAGTCACGTATCTGGTCATCTTGATCCGAAATAACTACAAGTATTACGGTCACAATGGCAGTCTTACGGATGACGTCAAGATGGAATGTTTACTGGAAACCGAAAATTGAAATGTAACACCACCGAGAGTGTAGATACGTTGATTGATTGGTTAATTATTTTTCGTCGCTTTCTGTCACTTTTGGCTAATCACGACATAAAATGGTGATTACATGGAATTGATGAAGTGATACTCGCAAAGAACATCCGTGCCCTGGCAACTTATAATCCCCACCTCCCCATTACTTTCAATTGATAATCCACACCTTCCCATTACTTTCAATTGATAATACCCACCTTCCCATTACTTTCAATTGATAATACCCACCTCCCCATTACTTTCAATTGATAATACCCACCTCCCCATTACTTTCAACTGATAATCCCCACCTCCCCATTACTTTCAATTGATAATACCCACCTCCCCATTACTTTCAATTGATAATACCCACCTTCCCATTACTTTCAATTCATAATACCCACCTCCCCATTTCTTTCAATTGATAATACCCACCTCCCCATTACTTTCAACTGATAATCCCCACCTCCCCATTGCTTTCAATTGATAATACCCACCTCCCCCATTTCTTTCAATTGATAATACCCAACTCCCCATTACTTTCAATTGATAATACCCACCTCACCAATTTCTTTCCATTGATAATTCCACCTCGCCATTACTTTCAATTGATAATCCACACCTTCCCATTACTTTCAATTGATAATACCCACCTTCCCATTACTTTCAATTGATAATACCCACCTCCCCATTACTTTCAATTGATAATACCCACCTCCCCATTACTTTCAACTGATAATCCCCACCTCCCCATTACTTTCAATTGATAATACCCACCTCCCCATTACTTTCAATTGATAATACCCACCTTCCCATTACTTTCAATTGATAATACCCACCTTCCCATTACTTTCAATTGATAATACCCACCTCCCCATTTCTTTCAATTGATAATACCCACCTCCCCATTACTTTCAACTGATAATCCCCACCTCTCCATTACTTTCAACTGATAATCCCCACCTCCCCATTACTTTCAATTGATAATACCCACCTCCCCCATTTCTTTCAATTGATAATACCCACCTCAGCAATTTCTTTCAATTGATAATACCCACCTCCCCAATTACTTTCAATTCATAATACCCACTTCCCCATTACTTTCAATTGATAATACCCACCTTCCCATTACTTTCAATTGATAATACCCACCTCCCCATTACTTTCAATTGATAATTCCACCTCGCCATTACTTTCAGTTGATAATACCCACCTCCCCATTACTTTCAATTGATAATTCCACCTCGCCATTACTTTCAATTGATAATACCCACCTCACCATTTCTTTCAATTGATAATACCCACCTCCCCATTACTTTCAATTGATAATACCCACCTTCCCATTACTTTCAATTGATAATACCCACCTCCCCATTACTTTCAATTGATAATACCCACTTCCCTATTACTTTCAATTGATAATACCCACCTCCCCATTACTTTCAATTGATAATTCCACCTCGCCATTACTTTCAATTGATAATACCCACCTCCCCATTTCTTTCAATTGATAATACCCACCTCCCCATTACTTTCAATTGATAATACCCACTTCCCCATTACTTTCAATTGATAATACCCACCTCCCCATTACTTTCAATTGATAATACCCACTTCCCCATTACTTTCAATTGATAATACCCACCTCCCCATTACTTTCAATTGATAATTCCACCTCGCCATTACTTTCAATTGATAATACCCACCTCCCCATTTCTTTCAATTGATAATACCCACCTCCCCATTACTTTCAACTGATAATACCCACCTCCCCATTACTTTCAATTGATAATACCCACCTCCCCATTACTTTCAATTGATAATACCCACCTCCCCATTACTTTCAATTGATAATACCCACCTCCCCATTACTTTCAATTGATAATACCCACCTCCCCATTTCTTTCAATTGATAATACCCACCTTCCCATTACTTTCAATTGATAATACCCACCTCCCCATTTCTTTCAATTGATAATTCCACCTCGCCATTACTTTCAATTGTCTATCCCACCTATTACTTTCAATTGGTAATCCCCATACCTCACTATTACTTTAAATAACTAATCCCACGTTATATGTAATTCCAATTGCTCACAGCCTCATTATTTGAACTTACTAAATTTCGTGTCTCATTATTTTCAACTTTAACGCCCTATTATTTATTATTTGGATTTACTAAATTCAAATGGAAATCGGTAAAATTTTATGTATAGAGCTCTTAAAATATTAAAAATTTAAATAATGGAACAAAGCATTTGTGGTGGTTGTGCAAAATGCAGCAAACGTATGACGAAGATTAATATGTACACATTCATAATTATCAAAATTCACAAATTAACAAGAATTGTGCAAAATACAAAGAAAGGTAACTAGAAAGAGAGAATGAATTATTTACAATTAAACCTAAACATATTGCTTGTCCTACAACGTTTACTTCAATACAGTTTGTAAAATGCCAAACCAGTGTTATGACGAACAACTGCACCCGCACATCTTCCTCCATATGAACGGCCAGCAGAATAATTAATCCTCTTTCCTCCAACGAACTTTGCCACAGCAGAATTATAATGTTCCACGCGATTACTGTCCACGTCTTGCATGAGACTTCTACTGTGCAAACTAAGTTGCCTCACTACACTGTTTATTTTCTCGAGCAAACCACATTCTTCCAGTTCCTTGATAAAGCACTTTTCATGCAAATCTTTTGTGTTGCAGAAATATTCTGCGCAGCTGTTGTGATTTCCAAATACATGATTGGTTATGTTCAAAATGTATTTTCTAACATTTTCCGTTTGTTAGCTGTTGATACATTTTCACTTATTCGATACTGAACAGCCTTAACAACTGCTGTTCTAAATCGCAGTATGTTCTCGCCCAACTTCTTCCTCATCACTGTCGTGTTTCTTTGTTTGTCACTTGTGATAGTGATGTCATGGAGTTTATTGCAGAAGTTTCGTAATAGGTGATTCCTGCACTCCACTTTCTCCGCATTAACGAATGCTGGGGCCTACATGCGGGCCGCGAGTTTGACTGGCCGAAATATCAGGAGAAAAGTTGTTACGCTTCTTCCAGGAGACTCGAACCTGTGCGCGTCCCGTAGCTGGAGAGCCCAAAGCATGACGCCTTAGACCGGACGGTCACGATGCAGGACAGTAGGCCCGTAGGCACAATTTTATTTTTTGGTGGGGGATGCTCATCCCTTATCAGCAGCTGCCATCTAAGGGCGAAAAATTGAGGGAACCCCTGAAGATGAGTTTTTGTTTCCTAATTTTGATTTGGCAAAGGGGAGCTCTCTCACTGCACCAAGCGCCGTCAACCCTATGCCGGTCGTTTGAGTATCTTGAGTTTGAGTTTCTGTAAGTCTTCTTTATGTATAGATTGGCTAATCGGGACTGGACCTACATTTATAGTGGGATTGAACTATTGGGCGTCCACCAGGTACCAAACTCGGGACCTTTTGACATTACGAGGGTCATCTTTACCATTACGCTATAGGGGAGGCAAAAATATCTGAAACTAAGAAGACATTTTGAATGGACATGTAGAATGTAGGAGGCAGGGTTCGCGCTGAAGAGGAAGAAGACGGAATTCTCCCTCCCCTTTCCTAACCTGTACTTCTCTAATGTAATTCTCAACCAAGCCAAGAGTCTTGTCCTTCTACATTTTATGTCACTTTTGTTATTGTTAATGAAGAATTCAAACTAATAATTTGTCTTTAAATCTCAAGTTAGCAAGTCAGCCAAAATTATGTTTTTTATACTAAATTTTAGATTAATTGAAGATTTGCAAAGAAACAGTAGACCTTTTCATGATCCTTCCACTCCAAAAACAAATGTTTTGTAAGAGTCACATCAAGTTTATGTTTGGAAATAGTGAAGTTCTAGGAACCCCCCCCACACACACACACACACAAACACACCCCCCCCCCACACACACACACACACACCCCACACACACACATATGTAAGCAACAACGATAGTAGGCTATTGTAATTTGGAGAGGATGTGATTTGTGAGCGGAACAAGCATGGGAATTTAACGAAGTTCCTTTGCGAATCATCAATTATGTGTGCGTGTGTGTACACGTATTTCCTATCTGCACCGTTGACTCGCAAAGTACTACATGTGAGGTAAAACTAACGAAATGTAAAAAGAGGAAGTGTTACCACCCTCCCCGCCTTATCTACATTTTATTCAAATCGAACACGAGGAACGTATCCAGATATATATATTTCGGAGGGGCGTCCTAACGTAATGTCTCAAAGTAATACGCGTAATATTAATAATGTTAAATTAAAATAAGTATAATTATATTAAATTAATTAATATATTTTATTACATTAATAGATAAGGCGATATAACAACAGTGATACAGTATAACATCACGTATTCAATATCTAGCTTACGTGTAGTTAAGGTCGGCAACATTTGTAAATAAATAGAAACTGCCCTGGCAAGGAAATTAATGTCAAATAGATAAAGAATATATTATTTATTGAGTATGAAAAAATTATGTTAGATCCAGTTGACGAAAGTAAAATTCCTGGTAATATTTTGCATGTTATTATAAGTAGTAATAATTCTTGCATAAATCTTCTTTGGTACTGTCATTCAAAGTCGTATTGCTTTCCAATATTTTTGCGGAAATAAGCAAATTGCGATTAAACAACAACCTTATTTTCATTACTTAATTGAAGTTATTTTATGATCTCATTATTTAAGTTTTGTACTTGGTAAGTCTTTCGGGGGGAGGTTGGGACTACTGGACCCCCTTGAATACGTCCTTCGCGGTAGGGGTCGAGATAAAGTTACTGTGTCACTGGTTCCAATTTACGGTAAATATGGTCTACACAAACTCATGGCCTTCCAGCTTTCTTGCCTGGGAAAGAGGCAATAAATCAAGCTGTGACAGCTACGGGACCTTCTGACGAGGGGACGGAACCCAGCTGTGCAGAGGATTCAAACATCCGCGCGAACTAGCCCTCCCATCAGGCTGGGGCAATTTTCGAACAGAGACATCTAGTGGCCAAGTGGCGAACTATGATGAATGAAATTCGGCTGAAGCGGCCGTATCATTCGCCGTCGATAATACATGACATTTTTAAACAATCATTTTGGGCTGTGCAAGTGACTTTTGAAAGAAAAGCCCTCCCTAGCTTAGTCATAAAAGGATTGAGCATTACGTTAGTATGCATCATAATGACCATTTTCGTTGGTGCTACCCACAAATCCTATAACCATTCTGTGCTTATTTACGTAATTCCTTATGGGAAATTGAAAAAAAATAATGGAATTTGTGCACATTTATCGAACTGAAATTGCATAAATGTGTCATGTACTCAAAGTTTCATAAAGTAAGTTCACATCCACTGCGTGTTTTCCGGCACATTTTTGTCCTAAAACGTTATATTCAACAAAATGCAAAAAAGCCCATGTTAAATTTAAGCACTTTCCACGGCGACCTTCGCCAAACTCCACCGCCCTCTTAAGCAAAATATTACGGGAGACAGGCCTAGAAATACGAGGGCTATTTTTTTTCAACCTCCGGTAGAGCATGAAATCAAAACCACAGTGAATAGCAAAATGGGTTTATTGACAAATGTTACGTACTCGTATAATTTACTTTTCAAGTAAGCACCAAGAGGATTCAGACATTTATCGTACCGATGCACCAGCTTTCCAATACCTTCTGCAAAAAGAGGTGTCGCCTGTCTCTTGAGCCAGGTCTGCACTGTGACCAGAAGCTCCTCATTGGTGTGGAAGCACCGTCCTCACAACCACTTCTTCATCACCGGGAAAAGGGGAAGTCATTCGGCGCCTAGGGTGAACAAACTCTTCCCAGTGGAATCGTTGAAGAAGGTCTTGGGTTGACGCAGCAACATGTTGCCGGGAATTGTCATGAAGCAAGACAATGCCTGAAGACAGCATGCCTCTCAGTTTATTCTGGATGGCTCTGTGCAGTCTGCGCAATGTCTCACACTATGCAGCCGCATTGATTGTGGTCGCCGGCTCCATAAAGTCAAACAGTAACACACCTCGCACTTGGCGGGAGAGTCTATTGCAGCAGACATCTCTACGCGCCCGTCGTTCAGCTTCAACTGAAGCGTTGGCCTGGGCAGTGGTGGTGGTAGTGGCAGGGAGAACGCCAATCACGCTGCGTGACGCCCCGCTTCCTAGCGCTTCACGGCCCACCTGGCGGCGCCATCGGAGGTTGAAAAAGAAATTACCCTCGTATATTTCGGGAAGGTTCCCAAACAAGTGTCTCAGAAATAAATATAAAAATAACATGTCTTGGAATTTTCGTAGATAGCACCGTTTAGACTACTCTTCTACGCCATAGAGAGACGCTGTGGACGTAAATCACGAAATATTAACGTCTTTGCAGAGTTTCAGTTGAGCGTCAACTGCACGGAAACTATGAAAGCTGAAGATGTGAAATTTTGCAGGCGCAGGCACCACACTACGCGCTAAGACACTCAATCGAAATGGTGCACTATCTGCACCGTGGGTTCCCAACGTAGGCCCGCAATGCACATAGTGACGTCATCACTGGAAGCTGCACGCTCTATATGAAAACGACCTGAGCGCCACACGGTGGACGCTGAACTAACCAAAAAAATTGAGGTTGCATGGGACATGTTCCCGTACCTTCCCGACCCCAAGATTCCCCATACCTAAAATTCGTAAACTTGGAATTTCGTGAAAAAATTGCAAATTTAAAATCGACCATAACAATATTCCAACATGGCGGACAAACTAAGGCCGATAGAAATTCGCTCTACATATTATTCAATAGTTCCAGCCTTGGTGAGAAACATCCACCTCGGATAATTTTCCCAGGACACCCAGCGGGGGCGTTGGTGTCACGCAAACGTCCAAAAGTGCAACTTTCTTTTGTGTCGGAAATCGGATAATTTGAAACAAGTGTACACGGTTTATCAGGCTCAACCTGGAAGAATGAACATCCCTCTGCATATTCGTAGGACCTTGTGGAATATATCTCCGACAACGACTGCTCACGAAATTCCATAGTACACCCTGAGGAGGGACCACTGGAAGCCATGTTTCCAAATATAGTCGCAAGGTGGATTTTGTTCACGGCGTCCTGGAGTCGTCAACAGAATTCCAACGTGGACAACCCGCGTCGTAGTTTCACAATCCATGCCGAGATTCGACTTGTCTTTAATAGCGCCTTCATCATTAATGCAACAGTGGTTCGTAGCGACGACAATTTCCCGCCCGCACACAAAACTGAGGACAATGAAGGCATCGTCAAACTTGGTTGGACTGTGTTCCCCACCCACCCTACATTCCGGATCTTGCCCCATCAGATCTCTATCTGTTCGGCCTAATGAAGGCTGCAATGCACGGAACAAGATGTGAAGACGATGAAAAGAGTTGTTGGGGCTACCAAGAGATGGCTACAGGAACGAGGTAAGGCCTGGTACAGGAATGACATAAATGCCCTTGTTCCACGATGACGCAAGGCCCATAGAACCGAACAGAGAATTTGTTAAAATTAACCTATGTAGCAGAAAAATGTACTTTTGCTGAGTGTGAGTTTCATTTATGTTGAACGGACAGTTTCATTAAAAAAAATGTGGGGCATTACTTTTTGAACAACCCTTGTAATACAGGAACAAAAAGTCATTAGCAAAAACTAATACGTCAGTGAATTAAAATAATATTATGAAGATAACTTCTTATCAACAACACATTAAAATAAATCAAGAATCAGCTCTGAGAAAAACTGACATCCTTATTAAAACAAGTTTAAACAATTCTGAACTACTATCATTGGGCAATAAATAAAATATTATATTCTTAACATGAAAAACACATGTAGTACTAAAATCATTACGCCATTTGTAAAAGCTGTGTGAAATAGTACTCAGCACATGGATGGAGAAGTGACATGACAGCACACAACTCTCACAGACCATTACAATGGATGTAGGCCCGCGGGCCATTAAGGTAAACCTTGTCTTTATTGCACTTGTATTTCGTTTTCTGTATGTGTTTCTCTTTAAGAGAAAGAGTGACAATTTCGCACCAGTTGCGCATTTATTTCAATATCGTCGGAACGGGTACTGCTACTAAAAAAAAAACCTTGTCCATACAAGAGAGTATGAATTTCTCTCCATGTTGCATATAGAAGCCGTTTTTTAAGGTGACTATTAAGCTAGACACGATGTTTGAAAAATATAATAAATAAGTATTTACAGAATCACATTTATTCCTTATGGGGAATCAACTTCAATTACGGCTAATCAAATGGGAGATTCGACTTTTCCCATGACTAAGAGATTGTTAAACGTGTCCTCTTTCCGTCCATGCACATTTCTACGTCATTGGGTGCTTGATATTCTCGAGAGAACGAATAAAATAATGCTCCCATAAGCGTAATGAATTTCTCCTTGCCTCCTACGGTCATCCTGGCAGTGTTGCAAACCTGATGTGCATAAAAGAGCTCAATTTCACCTTAAATGGAGCTAAAGTTGACTTTGAAGGAGCTAGATTAACGAAGGCTTGATAAAGTGCCTCCTAGGGTAATTTTAGGTGTCAGAGGGGTGGGGGCGTTGCTTTTACCATTACCTTTAAAGTGATGACAGCGGCATCACCCATCTCAATAACAATATTGTGATCTCCACCTCAGCCACGGCGCTACATAAAAGTTGCAAGGGAGGTAAAAGAGGGTGGAGCAACGCACCCAATATAATAATATCACATCACGTGAAAAATGTATACTCATGGTAAATGTGGGCCAGAGCCTGTGATGGCATCATAGGTGGAGGGTGCCCCAGTTCACACCAAAGAGAGATCTCTGGCTCCAAAAGAGCTTAGTTGGCATCAGTGCTCCCCCGCTGTTGCAGAGAGAAGGATCTCGGGGCAATTGTCCCTCATCCTCTTAAATTTTCAAGAGTTTTCTGCACTGCTTCTGCATGCATTTATCTTATTGCCTTCGTCCACTGCTCTTCTAGGACAAGTTATGCCATTTTGACTCCCATTCAAATTGCAGTCAATGATAATGACCACCGGAAGAAGTCAAAAGCACGGAACTAATTTTAGCGTTCTCTCATTGCATGGGTATTTTATTTGGTTAGTTGAGTTGGGTTTGAAGTCCACACAGAAAGGCTAATCGAGACTGGACCTACAGTTTACATTAGGATCCAATCCACTTTGTGCCTCCATCGAGTATCAAACCTGGGATCTCTTAATTACAAGAGATATTACCATTATGCCATCGGGGAGGCCCCCGTGTATTGTATTTGACAAAGTAATGGTACTTTCCCCAGCAGCCTTCTGGTATCCCCCAACATGTAGTAACAAAAACATTTGTATTTGTATTTTTGTTAGTTAGCATAACTTTTCTGCCACTTTTAGCTAATCAAGACCATGATAATGATTGATGATTTTGATGAAACTGATGAAGGGACTCAAACCTGTGAACTTTGGTTGCAATATTGAAATGTGACGACTTAATATGCTCAACCAAATAAACGGTATCACAAATTGCAGTGATCGAAACAAAATATTACCTTCTTTACTTACCAATTTAAAAAAAAATGACAAATTAAAGATCAAGATTAAAAAAGATTGACTGGTACTGATTTTACTGTTCATTTTCACACCCCATTAAAGTGGGATCGAAACCACTGGATGCCTCAACTGGGAACCGAACCTTGGAACCCCTTACAGAATTAACCAGTACACTACTGATGAAGCACGGCATAAAGATAAAACAACGAAAAAAAAACACAGTGTGAATTGATGATCAACAGGAATATATTGCTTCTTAAACAAAACCAGATAGATTGAATGGGACATTGGGCATTGGCTTCCCTAAGCGTCACTCGTCTAGTTTATTAAAATTTACACGTTAATGGAATTTTTGTAAACCTCCTGGGACCTGAGGAACAAGGAAATAGAGGGTTGGTACTACCTTGAACCGATAACGGTACTCTCGCCGATTCCCACTGATACCGATGCCTTGAAAACTGTGATAATAAAAAGTTGTTCAAAATATTGATTAATATTAGTGGCAAGTATTTTACTCTTAATTATATGCATCAATTTACCAAGATTTTTCCTTTACGATGTTCAAGAATTACATCAGAATATTAAATTACATGTTATGTTATCACAAGCTAGTGCAAAATAAAAATAAACTGCAAATTTTTAGGATAATTAGACTGCAAAAGTGTCATGTGGTATTTATTGCAGAGCCTGTGAAAGACAAAATGACAGAAAAGTATTGGTCGGCATTGGTAAATAACTTACAACTGATACTTCCAATATTGATACATCAGCATCGATATCGGTTCAGCCCTAGTAATTTCCATGGCTTCTCAAATAGTAATTTTTATGATTTCATAAATAGTAATTTTTATGATTTCTCAAATAGTAATTTTTATGGTTTCTCAAATAGTAATTTTTATGATTACTCAAATAGTAATTTTTAGGATTACTCAAACATTACTTTTTATGATTTCTCTCAAATAGCAATTTTTATGATTTCTCAAATAGTAATTTTTATAATTTTTCAAATGCAACAGTTATTTAGCAAAATAGACAGGGGTGCTATTTTTATGGAATTAATGACTTTTCAATTCCCCCTCGACAAAGTTCAACCACAAGTTCGGTTCAACCTCCCAAGTTATGTTCAGTTAAGAAAAATTAGGGATGGGCCGATATGAAATTTTGGCCGATACTGATAAAGTACCGATATAAAATTTACCAATACCGATAACCGATATTCTACCGATCCGATATAAAATTAGAAATGGTCCTTGAAGAACCTGAAATGTACATTGATCTCCTTAATAAATGTGTATTTCGAGGTGACTGCAGTGCAAAAGAAGTTGAATATTTAGACAATAACTTTGTTAAAAAGTAGGACATCGAGATTATCCATAAAAATTACAACAAAATGGCAGAATTTTGCACTAAATTATGAGATATTTTTCGATATATCGGATCGGTAAAATAATCGGTAAATTTACCGATAAACCGATACACCGATATGCCTATATCGGCCGATACCGATTGAGTACCGATTAATCGGTCCCATCTCTAAGAAAAATATAACAACACACACATCATGGAAAAGATAAGTTACTTACCGTACACAGTAGAACTCCAGACTCAGCTTCCCTGAATGTTTTGAAAACTTCTGTTCTGTCCTGCAAAGGGAAAAGAAATCCAAATAAATGTTGTGAACCAAAAGTTAAATTACTAATACATAGCCTACTGCCGCAATGAAAATGCATTTGAATGTATTGCAAGTCTGAAGTTTTGTAGATAAAGTGATTTAATCTCCACCATATTTAATCTGTTAGATGAAAAGGAAGAATTTGGGGAGGCAGATCAAGTAAAGCTACATTAAAAAAACTGACTTCAGAATTAGACTTGCTGTCCTGATGAAATACTTTATGGGGATTATAATATGTTCTAGGGAGAACATGGCCTTGGGAGGGAGATGGGCACCCCTGTATAGGTACATTAATGTTGGCTGCCATCCAGAAAATATTATATCCCCTCCCCCTTCTGCTTCTTCGTTATTTTCTTCTGGCACCATCATGGGTGGATTTCAATATGTACAGGGTGTTGAAAAAAAACACTTCCCCACCGCCCATTGCATGCAGGAATGAAGATGAATAACTTTTGTTAATAATGGTTTGCTTGTTGAGGCTTTGAAAAAATATATTTGCTTTCTTGTAAGCATGCAAGTAAGTGGCACAGATTCATAGTTAACACTGACAACAACCACTCTCTAATGAAGCAATTTTTTTTTTTTTCGTTTCTTAACAGTTGTGGCTTTAAAATCCTCCAAACGAGTTTGTTGATGTTGTTTGGTGACACCCTGCTCAGCAGCTGAAAGAACAGAACCGGTAGAAATCTTATTTGGCAACAAAAAGGAACAATCAAAAAATTCCCGGAATGGCAATATTGCAGTTGAAGGAAATTAGATATTGCACCCTGCTTCAAGAAGTATTACCTTGCAACATTGTGCTTCATTCCGGCAGTTAGTGATGTAGTCGTATTCTGTAGTTTGGAGACACCCTGTTGAGTGAAAGTATTCGAAATAAAAGTACATCAGCAAAACAGAAAATTGTGATAAAAATGACATAAGTATGTGCGTACTCACCTTTTGCAACATGTTACCATGCAACTTGAAGAATTCAATATCAATTGCCTCCACATCCTGATGTTCATCCTCTTGATCAGTGTTGCCCTCTCTGGTTGAACAGAGAATACGGGACAACAACTCTGTATGGAAATCGACCATATCTTGAGTGGCGCAAAATATCAACATCTTCCTTTCTTTCGTAAACTGAAAAGTAGACAAATAAAAATTATTATTAGCTGAGTGGGAATATAATCGAAAAACTTTGTGATAGCCTAAATAGGGTGGTACAGATTAATTGAGTTTTTGTTTTAAGTTAACTTTATGCACAGATAGGCTAATTGGGACTGGACCTATAGTGTAAAGTGTGGAGTCCCAAAGCGGTTATCAACAATTCACAAATTCCTCAAATAACATTTAAACTGAACTAAACTTAACTCCATTTTGCAACAGTGCTGTAATGGTATAGACATACAGAAGCAAACATGGTTAAAGATTTCTTTTCCTGGAAGAAAATTATCTCTGCTAATTCTCTTGACAGATGAATAAGGGAAACATAGCTCAAAGCTACTGTTACGTTTTTGTGATTCATCCCTCCCCTCTCCAACCACAAGCCAATTTTCAACTTTCCACGTGAAAGTGAATTCTCTATCGACCACCACTGTCTGTTTTACGTGTGTTCTTACAAGAGTTGGCAATATTGAATGGACATGAGGTGGCCACATGCCTCTTCATATCTTGTCAACATTGTGAGAAAAATAAGATCTGACTCCCTTTAACTTTGTTCACTGGTTTATCATCTCAACCATACACAAAACAAAAAACGAGGTTTTTTTCAAGTCCACTTTATGCACACATTGGCGAATTGGGACTGGACCTACAGTTTAAAGTGGGATCTGAACCACTATGTGCCTCGACCAGAAAATAAAAAAATATAAACAAAAAAAAAATTTAAAATATGACATGCCTCATATTCGTTTAGTTTTTAGACAATTATTATTTCTGCTATGTAAATTATCATTATGACAGTAAATAAATAAAGGTGAATAGTTAAAACGATGACACAAACATCTATAGTTTTACCCAAAATGGCTGCTTATACAGAATTTTGAAGATAATATGAAAATGACCAATAATTCTACTGACAACATGAAATCTAGTTCTTATGTCCATTACTACCTGAAACAAAAAACAGTACTAAATAATGTTTCAAAAAATTATAAAAGTAAAACAATTTAGTGTTTTAAAATGTATCTTATAAAACATTTGCCAAGAGAAAATTTTGGAAAAAAATGTTTAAGAATTATTGAGCACTGTTTACTGAATTTCTGTAACATTGTTACTTCAAATTTAATTGTTGAAAGTGATATTAGATCAAATCAAATTTTTCTCTTGAAAAAAAAAAACATTTCTAGAGGTTTCTTTCTATTGTAATTACCACAATTAACATATTGTTATTTTGTAATAGGCATAACTAATTTCTAAAATTGAATTATTTTGTAGTAAACCACTCCTGGTGATTATTCAACAAGTATTTGCTGAAGGCAATTTTTATATACTTCTATACCAAGTGAAACGAAATGATCACAGTAACCTAATATGCCATACAACTGATACTTTTTAAATCTTGTGGTAACAGAAAAAAAAATAATAACTCGATCACACCCAACCAAACAAGACTAAGTTCAAAACACAGCACAAAAGTACAAATATAGTTCTTAACTGACGAAGCCAGTCTATGCAACACACTTATTCCACCACTTTAGTTGTTTACTGCTTGATTACAACATTAGTACATTTTTACTCACCTTGCATTTCCAAATTACGAACGACGCTAAAGTCACAAGCCGAAGCTTGGGAGGCACCAGAATGTAAAATTGAGAAAGATTTTCCGGAACTACTAGAATGTCACTTTCAGATTCCTCTGTAGACTTTTTTGAAGCATCTATGAACACTGGATTCTTGAGGGTTACTCCAGCCAAACTCTCCACCTGTGTTGTCAATGTGGCAGATAACATTACTGTCTGACGGTGCTCAATTTGTTGTTCGTTTAAAGACTCAATTATGCTGTAAACAAAAAAAGGTACAAAACAATAAGATGTTTGCATAACATCTATTCCAGTGATCAAAGTGAGGGGGATGCAGGGGGATGGTATCCTCCAAATGGTGAACTTTTTGGAAAGCATCCTGCAGCTAATCTCTAGACTCGACCAAACATCCACTCCAGCTAACATTTTCCACTTCAGGCACTGATCTACTCCACAAATAATCGCCAACCTCCATGGCAGAGTGGTTACCACAGGATGTTATGGTGCCAGGGGTCCTGGATTCAAAACAAAGCCTGAGCATGGATCACTTCATCATATCATCACTCATCTTCATCTTTGCAATTAACCACAGTGGCAGAAAAGCAAAGTAAAATAAACCAAGTCAATCAATCGATCAGCAATTAATCACCATGTGGGGTCCAGAGTGTATAAAGGTTCCATGGTTATTTTGTTCCTTTGACTATATGTACTGTTTGGGTTAGGTATTATTTAGGAAATTATGACAAGTGTCATTAACAACGGTTCTGAAATATCTGCTGTTAGGGACAAACAAAATGGCACCCACAATATTTCTCCCCACACCTTTACACAACAGTTTCTTAAAAGAAATCTGCAAAGAACAAAAACCATGTTTGATAAGATACCTTCATTCTCCACAACAATTTAGCCTGTGAATGCTTTTGACATGTAATGACAACTTTTACATAGACCATATACGAGGGTTGGAGCAGAAGTGATGGCGATTATTATCTGTTTCTTGAGAATGCTGGACCCGCACGAAAATTCAAATTACACAAGTGGAAGAGGGCAGCGTATGGTACTGTGGAATGTATCAACAATGCAGATCATGTGTACCAAGTGTAATGCAGGGAAGCGAACAAACATCCATAAATGACAGTGTCATGTTACATATGTTTATTAGCCAGAAAGCATACATTAGCATTGCAGTAACAAATGAGGCGAACACATATTCACTCTATAAATACCTAAAGTAGTCCCCCAGAGCATCTGCAACACTGCCAACCAGTGGTATTCCCAAGGGGTAGAGGTAGTTGGGGGTCATAATCCCTACCATTCTGGCTAGTATACCCTCCAAAAAAGAATATCAAAGGCAGGAAAAGGTGCCAAAATGAGGGCTAACTACTATAAAAAAAAAAAAGTATATATAACCCCCTCCCTCCAACCTAATTTTTTTTAAAAATTCTGGGCCAACTGCAGCCAATGATGAGCGAGCCAAAGATGTGGCAATGTCAGAAACCATCTCCCATGAAATGGTTCCTTCATTTTGTGTATCAGGTCGAAATCCCAAGGAGAGACATCCTGTGAGTATGGTGGGTGTTCCAGTACTTCCAATTCTCAGCGATTGAGTAGTTCTCCTACACATGTTGCTGTATGCACTGTTGCATTGCCATTGTTCAGCAGATCAGGACGTTTGTCCTTAATGGTTTGACATAAATATTTCTGTAGAAAGGTTCTGTAGTAGGCTGTTGTCCCTGTTGTGTCATGTGCAACAATGTGACACAGAACCACTCTCCTCACGTCACAAGCCACAATGGCCATCATCTTCACGGAGAAAAAGTTTCATCGAAACTTCTTACTCAATGGTGATCCTACAGGCTGCAATTCCACTGCTTGACATTTGAACTCGAGATCATAAGATCTGGACAAACGTTTATGACAATTGGTAAAGCTTCCATTAGCTCTCTGTGGCATTCGCTGGTTTTCCATTTTTCTGACCATATTATGATTGATGGATTGGTTTGCTTTATTTTACTCCGCTTTTCTGCCACTTTTGGCTAATCGCAAAGATGAGTGATGATATAAGGAAATTCACAAACGGACACCCATGGGATTTGAACCTGGGACCCCTGGCATCGTTGTACAACCATGCTAACCACTCTGCAATGGAGGTCAATTATCCATGTTATGCACATATAGGTTGAGTGGTATTTTGAATTGTTTTTTGATTATTTGATTTTGTAATTTTCTCAACTTCTGATGATTAGTGGTTGCATGATACTGATGAATGAATGATCACATACATTGTGAGAACACAGAAAACAACCTTCACAGAGGTTTATACTAGTGGCTCCATGTGCCAGAGCCTCATTCGTCTGCAAGAATACAGTTCCCAGGATGTATTACATGGACAGGAATTTTTATAAAAAATTACTTTGCTGCTGCACACTAAAAGTCCAGCAAGGCCTTAAACGGTCTTCAAAGTCTCCAGATCTAAACCATGTTGTTTTAACTTTCAGAACTCTTGAGGATCAAAATTTACTAGTGACATATACTCAATATGACCTATTTTAACACACAAAACATTACTAATGCTACAGTATGGAAACCTACTGTTGTTGACTTTAGTATGACAACTGCATACAGCATGTAAAGAACTGACTGTTCCCATATGTATAGAGACTTCTGCACCATCCTGTTTACTAATTAAGAAATTATCTCACACTTACCGTGCAATGTCCTTCTCATAGCCCATATCCAGCATACGATCTGCCTCATCCAACACAAGCCACTGCACTTTATCCAACTTCAAACTCTTTGAATTCGTAATGTGGTCGATCATTCTCCCTGGTGTGGTGATGAGCACGTTGATTCCTTTCCTCAAACGAGCTTTCTCGTTACTCTTCCTCTCCCCACCAAGAAAGCAACCAGGAACGATCCTTACAAATGACTGGAATTAGAACAAATATTCTGATCAATTATGAGAAAATATGCACATGGTAAAGGTTAGGTAAAGTTTTCCATGCACATTGCACCATGTCATGATGGCACATATAAAAGAAACGTAGTGGTAGGGCCACACATTCTCTATCTTGGCCACTTTTTGGAAGTGATGTGATCAGCGCCATGTTGCGGCCACCTTTACCGCACCGCCAAGTAGCCATTTACTTCAGGCTGGGTAAACCCCAGAGCTGCTTTATCTGGGACAATGCTGGAAAATTTCTGACTTAGGTCATCCACCCCAACAATCGAATCTGGGTCTTCTTTGTGGCAGTCAGACGTCCTACCAACTAAACTGCAGAGGTTCCAGATATACACATACATATTAAATATAGAGCAGGTTTCCCATGCATTCCATTACTTTTTCAGGTACCTCTATATAACTTTCCTGGTCATTCTGTACATGATTTAATTTAATGATGGTAATAAATAATGGTTATGTTTTCAACTTTGCATGTTACTCTAGAGAATCAAATGTATCCACCATTCATGAAAATATAAAACAAAGGAAACCAGCTGAATGAAAAAAGCAATGTGTTTTCACTTTCCAATTCTGGTACAAAGAGAGAGAGAGACAGAGAATAAAGTGTTTATTTCTCCAACTTTTCCACGTTTTTGAAAGTTTTTACAAAATTCCCTGCCTGTTTCATGTCCGTTTTCACTCCTAAGTTCAATCGCATGACTGTTCCAGCTTTCTAAAGTTGGGGTTGGGGGGGACTGATATTGAGTAATTCGAAGTAGTGTGCCAAGTTCAAATAATTTCAGGAATTAGCATGGCTATATATAGGGATACAGAAAGTGATTTGTTCCTCTAAAGTAATAATGAAAATAGTTAGAACTGTGTCGATACCACTTTGAACCACTTAGTGATTCCCTAATACCAATACCGATGATTGAATATTGTACCAATTAAAAGTTTTCAAAATATTAATAATAGTGGTTAGTGGCCGCGGTGGCTCAGTCGGTAAAGCGTCTGATTACCATGCTAAAGGTCCCAGGTTCGATCCCCGGCCGGTTCAAATTCGGGAAATTTTCTGACGTTGGAAGCGGCCCCGGCGCCCACCCAGCGTCGAATAACATGGGTACCTGGGGGAAACCCTGGGGGGTAAAGGTGGTCAGGCGCATGATGCTGATCACATCACCCACCGGATCAAGAAAGTGTGGGGCGTTACCCTCACACCCCCTATATGCCTTCATGGTGTGGTGCTAAGCGCAGGGGAGCACTTTACCTCTTAATAATAGTGGTTGAGTATTTACTCCAATTATAACTACGTATCAGTTTACCACAGGTTTTCTATTAATATTAAAAAAATACACCAGAATATGAAAAATATATGTTATGTAATTACAAAATAGTTTTTTTTTTTTTTTTTTTACATAATATTGAAACAAAAACAAATGGCCCGACCCTGTGGCCGAGTGGTTAGCACATCGCACTGCGACGCCAAGGGTCCCGGGTTCGAATCCCGGTCGGGCTTGGTTGTTTGTGAATGTCCATTCATCAATTTCATCATTTCATCACTCATCCCCATCTTCGCAAATTAGCCAAGAGGCACAAAACGCGAAGTAAAATAAACTAAATCAATCAATCAAAAACAATGGAAATTCGAACTTTGCATAACTTTCACAATAATTAGACTCCAAAAAATCTAAATATCACAAAAGTATTGGCCATTATCGGTAAATAAAATCAACTCATACTTTCCGATACCAATACATCGGCATTGGTATTGGCTCAACCCTAAAGGTAATATATCCAAAATTGGGTCAGAAGCAATGTGAAAAAGCTGCAATGAGCATTTTCGTCATGATGCACACAAATAGGATTTTGATGCAGAAAGGTCCACTCATAATATGTTAAAGCGTCATCAAATTAATCTTGCAATGACATACAGAAGATCTAGAATTTCTTAATGATACATAATTTTCTTCCACGATAGTATCGAGATAGATACAAAAATTCCCGAAGAAAAAATATCACTATAATATTAGACTGCAGTATGCATCAACCTACCTTAACAAGCTTTTGGAACCATTCGTAAGTCTGCAGAGCTAACTCTCTTGTTGGAACTATAACAAGAGCAAATACTCCATCAGTCCTCGATATCTTAGGTGTAATTTCCTGCAGTTTCTGAAATAAAAGTATAATTTCCAATGTTTAAAAGACATTGAGGCATTTCATTTTTCTCATCTGAAGTGGAAATATCTTAGGAATGTACTCGTTAAAGTATAGCATGTTCGGCCTAAAAGTATACCATCAATTAACTAAAAAATATCATATTTATTAGTTCTCATTGCTGGTAATTTGTGCCTCATTGCTTACTGGTAATGACATCAAGTCGTTGAAGTTGTTCTTTGCACCCTGTTATCATTGGCACAGTAGGTGAGTGTGAACAAGCTGGCATACAGATCGCCCAACAAATATGTTAACACCCTTTAAAGCATGCTTGTGGTAATGTTTATGTACACGGGAATGGTTCAGCATGATGTCTTACGTGAAATGTCAACAGATGTACAGTCACTTACATTTCTTGGTCATAATGATTTTCACTGATTAGTGTTTATGGCATGCTGACACCTCAAAATCATTTACTGAAATCCTTCCGGAGAAATGCTTAAAAAATGTAACCACAAATATAGTGAGACATGTTCCAAATATATACAGAGGTCAGTTTTATAGTACGTATACCATAGGATAATCAAAACTGTCCGAGTTAACATACATTCTACTTTTAGGCTGAGCACCCTGTATGTTTAGTAAGAGTCTTGCAACATTAAGAAAATAATAGTGCAGAGTAAATTATTTATAAAAAAAGAGTTACTGCCTTCCAAGTCCGAAAACCAAGGCAAAGCTAAAAAAATAAACATATATGCTAACTAAGGATAAATAATATTCATTATGGGTTAGGAATTTTATATCCATGTGTCCATCAATAACATACCTGTATCAATGGTATTGCATATGCCAATGTCTTGCCACTTCCAGTCTGGGACTTTATAAGACAATCTCTGCCTTTTAACATGATAGGTATTCCTTTGCTCTGTATTCTGGTTAACTTCTCCAATTTCATGTTTTGCAGTAAGTTTGACACCTGAAAGAAAGGATATTTTCCCCACGCTTAGATGTATGCTACAAAAATCCTAGTTATAACCATTTTTTTAAAAAAGTTATTATTGTAAGAATGGTGTCTGAATTTAAGGAAATAATTAGCAAATAAATGATCGGAACACCAAACTGAGAATGTACGAGATACGCACAATCTCAGTGGCGAACACTCCATATACACAGGGGTGGGTGGTCTTAAGTGAGTCAAGCTCCCAATACAATTGACACCAATATGTCTATTCCCACGAATATACATATTATACAGGGTGTTTCCGGGCTGATGATACAAACTTTCAGGGATGATGAAGAAGGGCACATCTGTCAATTTGAGATAAGGAACTCTGGTCCGGAAACATCTTAGTCGAAAGTTATAGGCGAAAATCGGTGTATGTGGTCTGTTAGGAAAGTAATGAGACTGGCAACACTGTGCACGAACCGGCAACGCTGCTGCCCCCACCATCACACGGCAGGTAGGCGAACGCTTGCCGTTGACTCAGTACCAGTTGCAACTTGCTACAGTTCCTACACGAGTGTTGAGAGCGTCTGACGTGAAGTTGTGTTTGTGAGGTGCGTTACGAAAATGGACTGGCAAAAGTTTGAACAACGTTGTGCCATCAAATTTTGTGTTAAGCTTGGCGAATCCGCTACTGTGACTTATGAAAAGTTACAAAGGGCTTATGGAGAACATGCACTATCTAGGGCACAAGTGTTCAGATGGCACAAGTCCTTTTCAGAAGGCCGAGAACAAGTGGAAGACGAACCTCGTGCGGGAAGACCTTCAACCTCAAAAACGGATGACAATGTGGAAAGAGTGAGGTCTCTTGTGAGGTCAGATCGTCGATTGACGGTGAGAATGATCAGTAGTGAGTTAAATTTGAACGTGTGTACCGTCCATGAAATGTTAACACAAGATTCAGGAAAAGGGTTGCACGTGTGCGACCAGACATTGCACGCACTTGGATGCTGCACCACGCAAATGCAGCATGTCACACGGCAGTCTCCATCAATGGATTTTTGGCAAAAAAAAAAAAAAAAAAAAAAAAAAAAAAAAAAAAAAAAACATTCCTGTGGTTCCTCAGCCCCCTTATTCGCGGATCTCAGTCCCTGTGACTTTTTTTATTCCCCTTGCTCAAAAACCACTTGAAAAGATGCCATTTTGATACTTTGGATAATATCCAGAAGAGCGTAACCGACGAGCTAAAAGGTATTCCAGCAGAAGCCTTCCAGCACTGCTACGAACAATGGAAACAACGCCTCCATTGCTGTGTAGCTGCCTAAGGGAACTATTTTGAAGGAGATAACCTTGATTTGTAAAAATAATAAAATTCATCGTTACAGAAAATCAGTCTCATTACTTTCCTAATAGACCACGTATGAAGATGTAATACTTTTATTACCTGCACAAGTTTCACAAGCTGCTACATCCACAACAGTTGTTCAAAGTGGCATCCCCCAGCTTCCTGCAGGCATGACATTGTCGCACAGAGTTTTGGCGTACCCAGGCAGCGAGAATTCTTGCGAGGAGATCCTCTACAGTCTCGCTTCCTGTGACATTGTTCGAACGACCCCGGGGTTGTTCCAATGGGTACGCCAGAATTTTGTGCGACGATGTCATGCCTGCAGGGAAGCTGGGGGACGCCACTTTGAACAACTGTTGTGAATGTAGCAGCTTGTGAAACTTGTGCAGGTAATAAAAGTATTACATCTTCATACACCGATTTTCGCTTATAACTTTCGACTAAGGCGTTTCCGGAACAGGGTTCCTTATATCAAATTGAAACATGTGCCCTTCTCCATCATCCCTGAGAGTTTGTATCATCAGCCCGGAAACACCCTGTATATAAGTTCTTACATGTCAAAAGTCACCAGCATATCTAACATATTAAAATACTAGTTTTAAAGCACAATGAAGGCATAATTTTTAGGTATATTTGGCAGTAAGGTGTGCAAAAAATTAAAACGTGAATTCTGGGGAAAATAACACCAACATGATATCGGCCAAAGACCAGAAAGATTTCTCAAGCAAACAACAGTGTAGCAGCATCCTAGTTTTGAACTTACCATGAAAGGATGAAGAGGCAGATCCTGGAATGTCTTTGAGGAGAAGACTGCCTCCGCCACGCTGTCTACCTGAGTCTTCTTCATCGAAGGGATGCTGGGGTTGCGTCTGAAGAGGGAGGCAGTCTTGAAGGACTTCATAGGACTGTGCTCTTCCACCCTGCCTTCATTCCTTGCCGTTTTCTTCTTTAGCGACCTGTGCTTGGTTTCAGATTCATTGCTGGACGTCCCTCCTGTCGCATCATCCACATGTTCTTCTCTTTTTCGTTTCTGGCCCCTCTGAAGGAGAAAGAAACACACTTATTTTCCAAAGAGGTTGGAAATAGAACACGATGAACATAGACCGGTCAAGGTCGGACCTTCCCCTTGCCTCCTCCACACCCGTGGCCCTCCAGGGTAGCCACACTTCTTCTAAGTTACTTAGTCGGCACTTCGCGTGTTGTACAGTCATGGACAGTTCTGGGTTATAATGATACCATTAAGAGTCAATGAGGTTGTTGAAATTGTTGCTTATTGGCAACACTATAGGTGGGCGGCGTGACCTTGACTGGACTATTTTCATGGCTTTAGCTTAAACCTGTTTAGGAGCTGGTTAGGACTTGTTAACATCGATATTTGTCGTGAGAGAAATGGAAAAAAAAACTTTCTCGGAAATCATTTCCAATGTATTAATCACGAACAGGCGTAGGCCATGTGACTTACAAATTAAACTACTACTTTTACAGCTCAATCAAGGCATAATTTTAGGTATACAGTGGAACCCAGATTTTACGTTCCCGCTCTTTACATTTTCCTGCTATATGTGTTACATCTTGAGCTCCCGACATAGCAGAATGTTTTAAAATATTCCTCGATTTTATATTTTCCCGCCTTTTAAGTTTCTACAGCTTGGTACACTGAAAAACACAAAATCAAGGTTCCACTGCATTTGGCAGAAAAGTGAAAAAAAAAAATCAAGGTCCCTAACTATCGGTCAAATATCACCTCAGGTACTTTGGACAGTAATATGCCAAACAAACGACAGTGTAGCAACAACTTGATTGTGAACTTACCATGAAAGGATGGAGAGGCAGGTCCTGGATTGTCTTGGAGGAGAAGACTGCCTCCGTCACTCTGTCTACCGGAGTCTTCTTCATCGAAGGGATGCTGGGGTTCCTTCTGAAAAGGGAGGCAGTCTTAAAGGGCTTCGTAGGCCTGCTCTCTTCCACCCTGCCTTCATTCCTTGCCGTTTTCTTCCTTGGCGACCTGAAAGTCCATCCTATTGCATCATCCTCATGTTCTTCCCTTTTCCGTTTTTGACCCTGCAGAAGGAGAAAGAAACACGTGTTTGTTCCAAAGAGCTTGCAAATAAACACAAGATCAACAGACGGTGCTGACTGTCCTCATCGACTGAATACTGGAAGAACCTGGATAAACGAACACTTGGGTAAAGGCTGCTGATTTGCATTGGTCGAGTGAGCGGCAGCGTTACTGACCTGTCTGCTCGACTCGACCCTTCTATGGCGAGTAGCTGTTTACACACTTTCTGCTCAACTCTAGCAAAGTGGAGAGTGGCTACAGCTGTTTGGTGCTTTTTTTGACATAATGAACCCATTATTGATGTCGTTGGTGATTACAAAAAGAAGCTCTGAAACGGTTTACACACTTTTATGAAATGAATACAATGATGTACATGTCTAGGAAGAAAACTAACTTCCTTATTTTTCTATTTTCAACTGTTCTTGGTTGTACATAGAACGTAAATTCTTTATTATCAATTTTACTTCTACGCCAAATACATCAACTCCCATCTCCTGCACTTATCACCTCATACGCTCATAGTTTATTTGGTTTGTCCCTATAATCGACACAAATTCCATGAACACTCATATTCAAGGTACAGTTCTACAAACTTTATGTTGTCGGACTTATATCACCTCCTATTTATGGTTAATTTTTTAAGAATACAATTACGATTTATAAACAAACGCACAACACACTACCACGACACAGACTCTATACTCTCCTCAGAAAGCATTTACATTGATCGAGTGGCCTGTCGAGTTTACGTGCGAGTAAAAAATCGATGGGGGAGGAAGCAACTCTTTGGACAGCCACTCCACTGTCCTGACTACTGGAGCGAGCAATGGCTCCAGTACTCTTCCCAGATTTTTACACGGGGAGAGTAGCTCGCTTTACCCTACTCGTTCCAGCTGTAAACCAGGCTTTAGGATCTGGTTAGAAGCAGTGGGAACTAGAGTTCCTGGACAAACTCGGACACAATATACATAAGGTGTGAAGAGGCGCGTTGCCACCACATGTTGACGTGGGTGTCACGGGCTCTACATGAATGTTCAGGATGGGGAAATTTACCAAGGTGTAAAAAAAAAAAAGCTTTTCTACGAAGTAAGAACAAATCGTAGTGTACCTCACATTCCAGAGCTACCCTGGGCTTCGTAGAAGGCAGGATATACAAAGAATGCATTTACGACCGACGTTTGTAGTATCATGAGTTGTAAAAAGGAAGTAGGTGAGAAACTGAGAAATGGAGATCGGAGGTGAAGGGTAGGAGCGGGAGTCGGTGTTTGGCTTTGGGAGCGAGAGGATAAGAGAGAAGTTCAAGAGAGAGGAGGAGACTGGTTGTGTGAGTGAACATTGGAGGATTATCGATCAACTCTCAAATACGAGACAGGTAATTCCTTTATCTAATTATGTCCCTGCCGGTCAAGTCTTAAAGATCATAAAACCCCAATTTGCGTGTCGCCATTCATTTAAGAGTTGTCTAGATTAACACTTATGTAGGTACCTCTCCTGATGAAGATTAAGGCTAAATCTAAGCAAGTAGCTATGAACTAACGCCACCCAGATGCGATCCCAGCACCGCTGAGGTGGTAGTATACGAAATGTAAATAAAATATACCTGTGGAGTCGCTTGCAAAACTTTTCGATGTGTATCGATGGTCTCTGTAGATATTTATCGAAATAATAAAAGAATGATAAATATTTGTATTTCATGGATTACAGACGATTTCTGGGGTTAATTCTAGCATATTCATAAAAAAGTTGTTGTTTTTTCATTATGAGGTATACTGGCAACATTGGTGCCCTACATCTGGCTATGTTATCCAATGAGTGCCCAAATGAAAGAAAAGATTTGAAATTTATCATACAAAAAATAGGTCAGTTTTCTGCACTTATACTGATCGCGGGTCCAACTGGCGGTTGGCCTACTTGTTGCTACATAGCTACATCTGTCCACCAATCGTCTCCGGGGATGTGAGTCGATCAGTGTCAACAACCTCACTTGCGAAGTAAAAGCTGTAGGGGTAACATCGCTGTCCCGTTGAACCGTTTCCAAGCGTACGTCTGTCTTTGTCAGCCGTTTTTATTAGCTTGTTTGTACAGTGTTTTGTGTACTAATATTCCGTGCTTTGTGTACTATTGTACAACTGTATCCAGTAACGGCGCTAATCACCCCCACCCACAGTTTTACAGTACGTTTGGCAACATTCTCTGTACCCGACGCTCAATTGTCCGTCCCGCCAGGAACTTTCGGTGCCTTGCGACTCGAAAATGCCCGATGTCAGTCGAAGAGAATTCAACTGATCGATGATTCGTTGTTTCCCAGCCGCCAACTGGAAATGCGAGGGGTGTAGCCCCCCTCCTAATCGCCGCCACTGCACCCGGTCTTCCGCTGTACCAACTGAACCACCGCGGCTCTCCCAAGGATACGGAACTAATAATAATAATTAGGGACATTGAATTTTCGCGATACGCGAAATCGCGAAATCTGAAAAAAAAAAAAATGCAATTTTGAACATTCTGCACGTACATAACTACACCCCAATGATGAAATATGTATGAGTTTTATTCGCGAAGTAACGCGAAATGTGTGCTTTTCCACGAAATGAACGCTTTTTCGCGAAATAACAGTGAAATATCATCAAATTAAGTAGAAAACACGCAAAACCCGGCAATCGAGGTTGTGCGCGCAAACTGTCGATTTGTAACGAAATGTTTCCTAAAGTTTCCTACCACTTGCAGCTGAAGAACGTTTTATCTTGCATCACATCAGGAAGACGCTGCAAATTGGAATTTCCCATGCACATAATCTGAGTTTGAAAACTTCGCTCCCTGTCAAGCTGCATTCCTTTCTTCCCCCGAATGTCTACTCAACTTCCAGTTTCATTGAACTTGCTAGCTGTAGCAGCGATAAGATTAGTCTGTTCCTCACATCAGGGGAAACAATGGTGTAATTTGTGTTCAGTCATGAATTAATTTTGTTTATCATCATGTGATTTTCAACATGTGTTTGTGTATGTGCAGTAGTGATTATTTTATTTGTTGGACAGCAAGGATATCCTTTAAATACATACAATGAATAAATCCCTTGAGATATGCAATTTAGAAATGAAGTGATTTTGTGTTGATGTTTTTTTTGTTGTTGGACAGCTAAGTACTTGTGCATGTGTACAGTATATAAAAATGAAGTAGTTTATCAATTTATAGCTCTTCTGTATGTTGTTTCCTCTCATGATGAAAAAGTGCGTGCCAATTTTTTTTTCCACCGCTGGTATATACCGCTGATCTAACATTTTATTTACCGCTCTCCTCAGTTTTTATTTACCATAAATTTGTCTCTCTAATAATAATAATAATAGATTGACAAGATAATATTCTATAATTAACGTTCATAATACTTACTTTCTGAGTAATCTTTATCATTATTTCTGTTAAATTTCCCGGCCTGTGTACGGGTGTTTTTGTGAGTATCCCTTCATCACTCATTTTCGCGATTAGCCAAAAGTGGCAGAAATGCGAAGTAAAATAAACCAAATCAATCACACTACTCATAAATTTCTCGTGACGCCCCTTCCCCGAAATAAAATTGCAAATTCCGCCACTACTTCGCCTTGCTGAACAAATCACTGCCGAACGTGGCATGAAAGGACTAGTTTTCGCGTGGGAGAACTAAGCATTCTCTCGCGTGTATGCTTTGTGTTTCAAAACTGGCATGTATGCGGTTATTTGTCTCTTTCCCGCGTTTTTTTCTGTTGCCGGGCGCTTTTCGTGTCCCAATTCTACCGCCAATGGCGGACACTTCCGCTTCGTGGTGCGGGGCGCGAAGTATGGTAATGCGCCCTATTATTTGAAACAGGTAGAGGCACCGTCGGTGACTTATTTCCATATAAAAAGCCTTTATTTTAATCCTGATTTGCTGCCTGTTTACTTGTTTTGAAGCTATTCATGTTGCGTTAAGCTGGGCTTTTGTTTTCGGTTGCGAAGCTGTTCTCTTCCATACTTTCGGCCCGTTCTTTCTTTTCCCTTTTTTGTTGTTGGAAAATGTGTTTTTTGTTCCGTTGACGATTAGCATTCAGTCTGTGATTTTTAATGGAGGTTTCCGAAATGTTCTTAGCGCATGCTAAACTCGCACCCAAAACGCAGAACGATGGGTGCATGGAATTAACGTTGAATGGGGCCGATTCAAGGACGATGCCAGTTTAGGTCTGGTCTAAGTCACGATTGTGCAATTCTGATACAAACGCGTGGTTTCCACATGAATCTAATTCCATGCATGTATACAAGCACACATAGGCGCCGATTCCATGGGGCTTGGGGAGGCTCGAGCCCACCCCCCCACCCCAATGTTAATGATGTGAGCCAGAGCCCCTCAAATAATTTTGCTTTAATGTATTATTTTGCTTCTCTTGTAAAGTTTACTCTGAATTGTGCAACATGAACTTAACTTTAAATACACATTTGTAATGTTCTAGACCATCAACTTTGGGGGGCTGAGACCGCTAAACCATCAACTTTGGGGGGGGGGGGCTGCTATGACCGGAGACAGCAAAACACATGACTTATTACTATATACTAAGTATATAATTATGAGTATTGTTGACATTTTTACTAAAAAGAGTTTCAAAATAACGAAGTGATATGACAATTATACCAGTATGTTGTTTAGTGAATTCTGAACAATTTAAGTTCGTAAACACGACTTTCAGGCAATATTGCTATGTACGATATTTAGTTATCCTCGAAATCTCTTCCTCTAGTCCAAACAATAAGGGGAAAATAATTCTAAAGTCTCAGTTTATTTGACACTGGCTTGCAGTAAAGTACGCAAGCAAAGCTTATGAAAAGTCTGTATTGCGAAAGCGGAAACGGTTATGATCAAAGGCATTATTGCTAAAGCACGGCGTGAAGTGTTTTTTTTTATTATTGCAAAATTAAATTTAAAAAGTAAAATATTGTAGCAAGAACAAAAAAGTAAAACTAATTTTACTGCGATTTGTGTTAGCATTTATGTAAATAAATAAATAGAACTGTTAAATATTGTAAATATTCGTTATTTTTATGGGTACGTCAACACTAAGGTTATTTGCACCCGTCAAATGTCCTTTCTCTACAAGTCTGTTGCGGACATTAAAACACACCCATACCCTAGCCGGGGCTCGAACCCGAGACCTCCGGTTCAACGCGAATTGAGTCGATCACCCAACACGCTCGGCTACCGAGGCCGGCATAAAACTGTTATGTTGGCCTGTTAATGAAAATACATAGCCTACTTTTAAATAAAAATGTTAATTGTTATCTAAAAAAACAAATGAGGAGACAAAAAAAGACATAAAGAGACTTTGAAACATTTTCTAAACGTTTTTCATGTTACATTTCATTTGCATGAGGAATATAATATAATAGCTGCTTAAAAACTGCTATACGAAGACGTAATTTTTGTTTTTTAAAAAGGGAGGGAGTAACTCATTTATTAATTTATTTCAGTGATCAGAGCCCCCCCCAATAATTTTGACAAGTCGGCGCCCCTGCAAGCACATACTGAAGAGGTTTTCTCATTACTTACTGCCTTTTCTGTACAGAAAATTATTTTTGCATCCCGTTCTTACATGCTTCCACTCAGTGGCTCCGCACTATGGTCTCTTAATGCTAACCTTGTCTACCAAGAGAAAGTAAACGGTTCTTAACCCCCACCCCCCAGTTTTGACACCCAATCGCCGCCACTGCTTACACTCTGTCCCGGGAATCTCTGGAGCAAGCGAACGGAAACAAGTCTCTGCGAAAGTAATGACTCGTGAGGGCTTGACCAATGAATGCGCGAGGGGGAAAGTGGGTGCGTGGAGGGGAAAGGGCAGCTGCAGCTACCAGCCGTTTGCAGCAGCGTCCACTGGTTTGCTCCTCCCCTTCACTACAGTTGTGTGCGACATTGCTCCACAGATCCCCGATACAGGGTGTGAGTAAATAGGTTAGGCGTTTCAGATTTGGTTCTCTTATCTTCATAATATAGTTTCAGTCCTCATTGGTTTGATGTTTTTTTAAGTCCACTTTATGCACAGTAAGGGTAATCGGGACTGGACCTACAGTTTAAAGTGGGATCCGAACCACTATGTGCCTCCACCGGGTATCGAACCCGGGACCCCTTGATTACAAGGCAACGACGCTACCACTGCGCCATCTGGGAGGGCCCATCAGTCCTCATTGGAACGCCACTTTAATTCAAAGAGAGTTCCGAAAGATAAGTTCCCCCGTTGACAACCATATGTCAAGTCCACGTGGAGCTCACTAAATCCTCCCCTCAAACATTTACCACCAATAGCGTCCGTCGAAGAACTGACTGTACTTGTCAAGTCCACGTGGAGTAAATGAGATGTTGCCAATTCAGTTTCTTTAGAGATTTCTGAACGTAAGGTTGCGGTTGCGTTATCTTTGCTAGGTTGTGTTATGCTAGTTTTGTATACAATGTGGAGACATTGGGAGTATAACGTCGCGGTGAATGATTGATTTGCTTTATTTTACTGTGCTTTTTGTGCGTTTGGCTAATTTGCGAAAATGGTGATGATTAGACCTTGGATTTTAGGTTTTTAACCTATTTTTTTCCTTTACAGGTATGTAAGAAATAATAAGTTACGTCAGCGTTTCGTTAAACATCACAACCACTGATGAAGTTTTATAGTGTCTAAAATAACCTATCTTGCTTGTTAGAACCTATTTTACGTTTATGTGCCTAAATGAAGCATTTCTTTAGGTTTTTATATATTTTTAAAGGTTTTACAGGGCTTTTTATGTTACAGAGGGATTTGCTTTGTTTGGTCACGAAAAAATTCAATGGCGAACGTGTTTGAAACGTACTGTCCGTCGATTTCCCTTCCTCCCGGTCCATGGCGATTTTTCAAAGCTCTCAACAAAGCAAAAGGTTTGGTGCCACTGTTACC
The DNA here is from genome assembly GCF_977018435.1 of Lepisma saccharinum. Taxonomy (NCBI): domain Eukaryota; kingdom Metazoa; phylum Arthropoda; class Insecta; order Zygentoma; family Lepismatidae; genus Lepisma; species Lepisma saccharinum. The sequence continues at coordinate 23,842,755 of NC_139251.1, read as the reverse complement.
TGTACAGTGCAAAGTACAAGCTTCTGATCTGTGTCGTCTTGCTCACTTTCGCTTCACTTTGGTGTTTTCTGGCATTCACGCCTTGCAAAATAACATTTCAGCCATAAAGTTTGCACCACTGACTATGTTTTTATTGAAAGATTATTTTCAGCATATAAGATTATCCTCACAGATAAAATTGCGGAGTTTGACCGTAGATAACATGAAAAAGATACTTGCCTAATTATATGGCGAAGAGTGGATTTTAATACCAAATTTCCAATGGTAAGTTCTGCCATCTTAGTAGGGTTAGGCAACACACATAACGTTATGCAAGATAGTGGATATTTCAGGATATAGGTGTCCCATTTTCATTGCCGGTGACTATACCTAATCAGCATTTTTTAGGAATTTTGAACTATTTTAAGTTTTTTTAACCTACTTTAGGATGTTTCGAGCCTAACTTAAGATTTTTAGGACCTATTTTAGGATTTATAGAACCTATTTTAGGGGTTTTCGAACCTATTTTAGGAACCTAAACGCATACTTTTTAGAACCTAAAAATGCGAGGTCTAGTGATGATATAATGAAATTGATGGCTACTCATAAACATCCATACCCAGGCTGGGATACGAACCCGAGACCCCTGGCGTCGTAGCGCAATGTGCTAACCACTCCGCCACGGGGCCGGCTTGCAGTGAATGAAGGGATGTCTAAACACTGCAGGTAAAAGTGACAACAGCGCTTCTCAGAGAAAAACAGGTGCTGGCTCGAAACCAAATAGGCATTCGATCGGCTTCCTCACGAGCTGTGCCAAAGATACCGAACTGGCGTTCCAATGAAGACTTCAGCTATACCCTCCTAACACTATAATCTCTCTGGAATCTGTGGAGCAAGGTCGCGCATAACGGAAGAGAAGGGGTGAAAGCGAGTTGGCGGTGCAAAGCATTGCGCGCTGCTGCAAACGACTTCTAGCTTTACTCGCTTCCCCTCTCACTACTTGCGCAGGAGACTTGCTTTCGTTAGCTTGCCCCAGAGGTTCCCGAGAATGTAGTTACGGACGGAATAGTGAGTCACGTCCGCGCAAGCGCGGGTATTTTGTGGCTCACGAAATTCATCTGATCACCATTCATCACCATCGTCGCAATTAGCCCACAAAAGCAGAAAAGCGACGAAAATTAAGAAAATCTTCCATGTGAACATAGTTGAGTGGCTGGACTTGCAGTTGAAAATGGAATTCGACTTACTGTGCAATGTACAGCTCAAAGTGTTCAAGCGGAGAATTCCGTTGAACCATGAAAACTGCGGGCTGTCACTACGAGTCAGTCCGTGCGGTGTTGCCACAATCCACGTACAGTCCGGACAAGGAAGACGAAACTACCTGGAAAGGACGATTCCAAACGGGAGGGGGGAATCAGGGAGAAGCACTCGCCAAACTACCCTGTGGTATTTCGCTTGCGGGGGTTTGCTTGTTGTGTTTATTACCGCTTTCTGTGTTGTGTTTGTGATGGCTCTTACAATTCGCAACAAACCGTTTCGAAGTGGAATGAGGAAAATTGGGACGTTTTGGCCCCTGTTGCACATTCTACAAAACACCCTCGTTTTGCTAGAAAATGTCACAAGCCATTCAGTTACTATTTATATTTATAATACTATATACAACAATATTATTATTATTGAATACTATCCTGATTAATGTTGTGTACATTTGTGCTAATTATAATATTTACTAAGAAGATCAATTTAAATGAATGATCTAAATAAAGCTACTGGTTTACAAACAAGTTTATCTACTAATGTGACGATATGAATACTTTCCTGATATGTTCTGTTTGCTGATATAGTATATGACTGGCTTAAATAACCCTTACTTAATTCGTCAACATCTCTGTATGCATTTTGGCGGCGATGTTACTACGTCGAAACTTCATTGCTGTTTCTACAGCAGACGATTTTCAAGGAACTCGCTTCCTGTCCAAAGCTCTGTCACCCCTATTTAGCCACTGAACGCGTCCGGTTGGCGCATGCGCACTTCCGTCCATGGTCTCGGCTAAGGCAGCCAGACTATACATCTTTACTTCGTTGAATAAAAATCTGTATTAAATCTGTTTCACAATGTGAATAGACAATGATAATGGATTTTAAAATCAGATGCAAAGAGCTTCAAAACAAGACCAACATTACGTGGAACTTTCTGCGAAAAATGCAGGCTCGACCAGGACTCGAACCCGAGTCTCTGGCATACCGTGACATAATTTAATAGATTGACATCTCTACGCTGGGAGGAACCAGGTAACGTCGACTTCCACAGTGTTTCAAAGGCAACAGATTCCGTTTCGATAGCACTAGCAGAGACGGTTCCACACAGGTATAACAGCGGTAGCGAAAAATCAGGGAAAGCCAGGCCGGCTCGGTAGCTCAGTGGTCGGTTCAAAGGTCATTGTGGTTTAGTGTGGTAAACGAGTTGTTAGATCGTAAAGAAAACAGATATCGGTTAGGATTTTGTGAAGACGACTTGTGTGTAAGATATAAAGACAAAGATACTATAGAACATAAGTCAATCCAGTGCGACAAAACGAAAGAGGCGTGGTTACATTTACAGAAACGAATCAGTAATATTTGTCGTTCGCCAATGAAAAATGTAACAGTCGACTATGTATTAAGGCCAGAGTTCACATACTTCCCACAGACCAAACAAAGATCACTGCAGTGGTTAATAGCCACATTTCTTGTGTATGGGCTTAACGAAAGATGTACTGAATGTAATTTTATAAAATTCTGTCACGAGTATGCAAAATCAACTTAAAAAGTTGCAAGTGAAAGATGCGTCAGTGTATAGTATTTAATTTTATATTGTTTAAGTTTCAGATATTATAATGTATCGTTAATGTAGAAAATATTTTTTTTGTAAAAAAAAAAGTGGAAGAGGAATGGCACGGCATGTCAGAGACCCGGGTTCGAGTCCTGGTCGAGCCTGCATTTTTCGCTGAAAGTTCTACGTAGTACATCTCCTGTGTGTGCCTAATTTAAAGAAGACCAATATTGTATTTGTATGACTATCAATACTAAGAAAAACTTGTTTGGCAAAGTTGATAAGAACGGTTTTTCGACTAATTTTAAGTATCTGAAAATTTAGAATTGTGTTTAAAACATGTCTGCCTGTACCGTACACCCCCTATACGCCTTCATGGCGTGGTGCTAAGCACAGGGGAGCACTTTACCTTTTTTTACCGTACTAAAAATCCATCACGATCGGGCGTTTCAAAGAGAGCGATCGTTAACAAAACTTTAAAAAATATTTCTCTTGTAGTCTACGGTTATTACAAACATAAAAACACAGTTTCTTGTTGTGACGTTTCAGGAGAACGCACGCTCCCTTCATCAGGCTGTGTTTGTATGCTTCTAACAACCGTAGCTTACAAGAGACGATAAAAAATAGGAGGCATAAGCGGAAAAAATGGTTAGCGTAGATTAACGCAAAATTGAATAAGCTAAATGTTGATCTAAGTCGTTTATATGTAGGTCTACTGGTTCATTTTTAATTGGAGTCCAAACTCTAGTATCCATAATTTTTAATCCGTCAGTAGAAATCCACTTTTCTTTCATGTACAGTTAAAAAGTGCGAATTGGATAAGTGTGCAATGTGTCTCCACCGGAGATCGAATCCAGGGATACTTTGTTAGAATGCAATAGCGTTATCATATATTATTGGTGGAGAACATATCCACAAAGAACTCACGCTAAATGTGCCATTTCTTCATAACAGAATATGTTGATTGATTGATTTGCTTTTACTTCGCTCTGTGTGCCACTTTTGACTAACTGCGAAGATGGGGATGAGTGATGACATGATGAAATTGATGAATGGACACTCGCAAACATCCATGCACAGGCCGGGATTCGAACCCGAGATCGCTGGCGTCATAGCGCGATGTGCTAACCATACACAGTACAGTATTACAATGGTATTGCCTGAAGATTCAATTATTTCTTCCACTTACAGAAATATTTTTAGCAGGCTCGGTCGCGTGCGCGTTAAGGGATCGACTTTCGATATATAATAGCTATCGAAATTCTCGGGATCGAGTCCCGGCCTGGGCATGTTCTTTGTGAGTCTCCCTTCATCAATTTCATCTAATCATCACTCGTCCTCATCATCGCGATTAGCCAAAACTGACAGACAAGTGACACTAAATAACAAAAATTTGAATTCGAATGTTTGGGTGCGTCATCACACTTAAAAGGCCATTTTGCACCCGTCACGTTATACGGGGTCCAGCCCCTTACCTTAACTAAATTAACAGTAATGTCGCTAACTAAAATATTAACACATTCTGACTTCGGTTAAAAGCTAAGGCTGTAAAGGGTCACTCAGCACACATGACAAAATACAGGACAACACAAACCGCCCTACGAAGATTATACTGGTCGTAGGTCCAAACACCAGAGCGTCGTTAGTCTGCAAAATGCAGTCCAGGGTACGTGGAAGGATCCCCCCTTACATACCAAAAATACAAATACAAGAACTATTTGAGACATTTAGATGTTGTTCACAGAGTTAGCTCCCTTCATCCAAAAATGAAACACCGGAATTGAAAGAACTACCTAAAGTTTCGGAGTGCTATCAACTGGAGAAATTCCTACGGTGCAGAAGTAAGTTGTTACTGATTGGTCTGATTTGTTTTGTTTGACGTCGCTTATCAATTAGTTTTGGCTAATGGCGACGATGTGGTTGAGTGGTGGTTAGAAGAAAGTGATGAGGGAACGAACAAGGCACAAAACCCAAACAGCACAGACGCAGTGGTCAGGCACGTATCTAGAAATATGTTTCGGGGGGAGGGGTCCGAGCCAAGTGCCTCAGAAATAATAATAATATTTAAATTAAAAGAATTATATTAAATCAAATTAATAAAAAAAGTAAAGTGTTCCCCTGTGCTTAGCACCACGCCATGAAGGAGTATAGGGGGTGTGGGGGTAACGCCCCACACTTTCTTGATCCGGTCGTGAGTGGGGGTGATGTGATCAGCACCACGCCCCTGACCGCCTTTACCCCCCAGGTTTCCCCAGGTACCCATGTTATTCGACGCTGGGTGGGCGCCGGAGCCGCTTCCATCGTTAGAAAAGTTCCCGGATTTGAACAAATTAATACTAATTACAATACATAAATTAATATATTATTATTACACGAATAGGCAAAAAGAATGTAGGCCTATATAAGAATATAGATATAACAGCGCATATTCATTACGTCGCTTACCTGTAGTTAAGATCGGAATAATTGGCATAAAAACAAGTGCCCTGGCAATGAAATTAATGTCAAATAGATGAATAATTGAATATTTACCGAATATCAAAAATCATGTTATATGTAGTTGGAGAAAAGTAAGTTTCTGATTAATATTTTATGCATATTATTTTGAGTAGTAGTGTACATAAATAATCTTTGTAATGTCATTCAAAGCCGTATGATCCCAGTATAATCCTTGTCTTCCAATAAGGTTCAGAGGAAATCATAAAACAAAGGCTAAACGAATATATTTTTCATTATTTAATTTATGTATCTGATAAGTCTTGCATACGTCCTTGGTAGTGGTGGCAATTATCGGGGGCAGTTGACCCCTCGTTTTGACACCAAACGCCACAGAGGATTACGTATCTTGACTGTGGTTTCATGTGCCGGAGACCCATTACATCCCGAGTGTGAAGAAGAGACAATTACCGCGTAGCTTCGATAGACAAATTTTCATGAATTTCTTGTGTCCAAATACCTTTCTACAAAATGTGACCTTTACTTCAATGACGGTGCATATTGCCAGCATGTGTGCATTTATTTTACGCGCGAGACCAGCAAACACTTACTTCAGAACAACGGATAGCAACTAGGCAAATTGATAACAGATTTGACAATTTTAATTCTTTATTACTTTCCGGTTTCAAAACCAGAGGAGGGCAAGGTGCCAAAGACAGTAGATTTCCCTTTGTATATAAGGTTTAGCATAGGACTGGAACAAAAGTGGCGAAAAATCGCCGCCACTGCTTTCCGGTGTAATATTTGGTCAACATGTTTCTTATAACTTTTCTAAAATTACATTAATTTTAATCCTAACATCCTCAGGGCCTCCCGGATGGCGCAGTGGTAGCGTTGTTGACTTGTAATCAAAGGATCCCGGGTTCGATACCCGGTGGAGGCACATAGTGGTTCGGATCCCATTTTAAATTGTAGGTCCAGTCCCAATTAGCCTTTCTGTGCTTAAAGTGGACTTAAAAACTAAAACACTCAAACATTCTCCTACATTTTTCAGTTGTAAGCCAGAAAAAGTGGTTATTAACCTTCGACCAGTAAACAACACTCCTTTCCGATGAAACACCTAATATGATAAAACTATACAGGGTTAAAAGACACTATAGGGACAAACTTCGGGAGGTGATTCCTGACAGGTAAAGGAACAAAAAAGTTCATATCAACATATGTCCGGAAACGCATATTTGCCAAGGTAGATGGCACTGAAGAACGACATCATCCTCTCATAACAATACTCACAGTGTGCTTTTTTGTGCAGCAGATTGTGTGATTGGAGCTACGTCGAAGCACCATGGTCCGTTATTCATTCCAGGAACAAGCCGAGATGGTCTTCGTATACGGTCAAGCAGATGGAAACGGTCGAGAGGCCGCACGGATTTATCGAGCCACGTACCCAGACAAATAGCATCACCAAAACCACAAAACCTTTGCAGCCATTTATGAGCGTTTGTTGTGAGCACGGAACCTTTCAAACAGGCGAACACGGAGGGCGGCCGCGGGATGTGCGTACACCAGATCTGGACGAACATGTGATACACGATATTGAGAATAACCCCACCAGCATGGTATAAGCCAAGCGACGGTATTGTGTATCCTGCATAAAAACCGCTACTATCCTTACCACCTGCAACGTGTGCAGGGATTATCACCAGCGGATTTTCCTCCAAAGGAAAAGTTTTGTCGCTGGTTTATGCAACAGGCCACCACCATATTGGGATTTCTGTCGTCAGTCCTCTTCACCGATGAAGCGACCTTTGGTAGAGATGGCATCGTCAACCTACACAATCGTCATGTGTGTGCTACAGCCAATCCTCGGAGAATGGTTGAATCGTCTCATCAGCAACGGTTCAGCATCAATGTTTGGGGCAGTGATTATTGGCGACCACCTACTTGGATCATTTATTCTTCCACAACGTCTTAACGGACAGACGTATCTGAATTTCCTGCAGAACACTCTCATTTGCTTCAGAATGTGCCTTTGGCAATACGACAGGTGATGAGGCTGATGCATGATGGAGCGCCAGCCCACTTTCGCATTATTCTTCGTCAACACCTCAACAACAATATCTCTGGCATGGCCCGCTCGATCACCGGACTTAAACCACCTTGATTTTTTACTTGTGAACTGAAAAGTGTTGTGTATGCTGAGCCGGTTCCTGATGTCCAGACCCTAGAACAGTGTGTCCGTGTAGCCTGTGACACTATTCGGGTACAGGCTGGAACATTTGAACGAGTTAGGCAAACCATGATGCGACGTGTAGACGCTTGCATTGCATCCCATGGAGGCCAATTTGAACACCTGTTGTAACATGTATGAAAGTCATGCCATGTAATGTGTACCGGTACTAACTGCTTAATTGCAGACTCACCGTCCATTTCCGGACACAAGTTGATAGGAACTTTTTTTGTTCCTTTACCTATCAGGAATCACCTCCTGAAGTTTGTCCCTATAGTTTCTGTTCACCCTGTATAATGAGGTATATGAATTTGAATTCTGAAAAAATAACTGAATTCTTCACCATTATCTATCAGGATCATCTATTTTATAAAATGCAGTATGAGCCGGGGGGGTAGGTATATGAAGGAAAAACTCAGTTAGGAGAGATTTGAAGAGTGGAACAAGTGAGAGGTAACGCAATCTGAGAAAGAAAGGTACAGATAAATAAGAAGGCATGAAAGAGTAAAGAGGGAAATATGAAAGAAAGGGCGAAAATCAGAAGTGAAAGGGGAGAGAGAGAGAGAGAGAACAAATATCTTACATTTTTACCTGCCCACCCTAATGCATGAATATACAGCTACTGCCCACCCGGAAGATAATTTCTGGCGCCGCCCCTGACACTTGATTACAACATGGCATCTCAAATTTTCAACCTTGAAATTCCATCTGTTTTCGGCAAGAAAAGTGGTGACTTGCAACAAATATTAGAATGTCCAGGAACAGAAATATCTTACATAAAGCTCTACATAAATCTAGGTAAAATATCTGATCTACTAATTTAGTGGCGAATCCAGATGTAGAGTTAATCGTGTAAGGAACTTGTACAATACGATAGTATTATAAAATATTTTCATCTTATTACTATGTGGAAACTAAGCCAAAGTTAGTTTAAACTCCCCTTTATGCACAGATAGACTAAACGTGACTGGGCCTATAGTTTAAAGCGGGATCAAAACCACTATTTCTACATTCTGCATATGGGTTCTTATTTAAACAGTCAACCTCCTGTTTTAGCTTCAAGTGAGATTTTGTAATTAAAAAAAAATGCGCTGCAGAGGGATGCGATTCCTACCAATATATCTCTGCACCCTATTGCCTTTTGTAAGAAGTATTTGAGATATGGAAAAACAAATCCCAAGTCACAGCATGAATAATTTTCACATTTTGTATGTAAGAATACCCATGGGCGTCGCCTGAAAATTTTGTAGGGGAGGTCAGGCCATTGATAAAACTTGATTACTAGAAATCATATTAATTATTATTATTATTACCACGGGGGGTAAAGACAGCCAGCTGGAGCGTGGTGCTGATAACATCACTTACAAAATGGCCGAGATCGAGAATGTGTAGGGTCCTACTCCCACATGCCCTAAATATGTCTCCATGGTATGGTGCTATATGCGCGGGGGACTTTAATTGTATTAAGTTAACAAAAATAAACCAACTTTATTTCCATTTCTGTTGTTCATTATTTTCTTACATTTAGTGTACTGAAATTCATAGTTATTGTATTTTGTTACTAACTTTCACACACCTCGTCCGCACCAGTTTTTCGAAACCTATTTTCAACGGAAAACACTATTAACTCCTGCAGTACCACATCACTTCATGCCGTCATATAGAGAGCAGAATATTTAGTGTTGAAGTGAAGCCATTATTTTTATACAACACGTAAACCTTTGATTATATCTACAAGAAAAGCCGCATTTACTATCCATCACTGGCGGCAAGTCTCTACAAAGATCAGCGGCAGTCCAAAAAAGTGACGTTATGATTACATAAAATTTACTAAATGATTTCCTAATTTTCTTGCACGTGTTATTTCCTCTTTCAAATAGAAGAATCTGAAGTTGCAAAGGTAACTTTTTGTACCCAACTCACACAAATTGAACACTCACCAGCCACTTTCATCTTTTGGCAAACTGAACTTTGTAATTCTATTGGTTGCATTGCAAAGGTTCAAAATGTGTGATTTAACAGCGAGGATGGGGTGTAAGGGTGACCCTTTAAGAAGATGCTTGTGATTTTCCTTCATCATTCATCATATCGCCATTCATCCTCACCTTTGCGATAAGCCAAATGTGGCAAGAGATCGAAGTGAAATAAAGCAATCAAGAGCAAGGATGTTTTTTTTCTTTTTTGGCCTCTCACTAGTTAAATGCAATTGTAACTTGTTATTGTATGTTTACAACGTAGAACCTCTTTCTCGGAGTGTAAGACAACTTTGTACCGACCCTGCGTGGTCGCCATTCACTTATTATTAGACCTTGCGTGGCCGCTATATTCCTTATAATTTCGGGTGAAAGAATTAAGCGGAATGTCCCTGCGAAGCGTACGCTTTTAGTTAAATGTATTCTGTAAATGTTAACGGATCCACCTCAAAGTTTATTAGCTTCACTTATCATTAGACCCTGCGTGGTCGCTGTATTCTGTAAACGTTATTGTCATTTACACTGTTCAACTCGTTGTTTAGTATTGCAGAGTCCTGCGTGGCTCATTATTAATAGTATTGTCTGAATGTCTTTAATCCTTTTACCCAGCGCCCGCTATTCGGGGCTACCGATTGGTTTCGGCTAGGGATGTGACGAAGCTGAAAATTTACCGATGCCGATGGACTCACCGATAATTTTTGGAACCGATACCGATGCCGATATTTAACCGATTCCGATACATAAGATTAGTAAACAGAAATGGGATGATATTTTCTGCACGACAAAAATAAATTTGGTATGTACATTTCTATTGCATATCATATGTCTATATACATATATATTCTCAAGAGATGCGAATGTGCGTACTTTTGCATCTACAAAAGGTTACGTGAACCTAGAGATTTAACATTAGTACACAAGCAGTTCTTTGAAATGCAAAATGAATTCCTGTTCTGCCAGATTCAACTTCAGAAAGACGACATTTGGAAGCACTTCAGGAAGTAACCTACTTCTTCTCTTATCGCAAATCTGTTCAGCAACACTGAACACTCAATCACTGAATACTGATGCAGCAGGTATGCCCAAGTATTTTCTCAGGACTTGCTTCAGGTTTGAATATTCATTTTTGAATTTCCAATACAACAGCAGATCCTGGTTCAGCAATGTACTTTTATTTCCAATTTATAGTTAGGTTGATCCTCTGAATGAGAGTTTGCAATAATTTTATTACAAAAACTCTACAATAATGACGAATCATAACCAAATTTTCAATAAATCTTACAAAACTAGAAGGTAAAACTCTAGTATAATCTGTACCGGTTTAAATATCAAATTTTTGCCGATTCCGATACCGATATGTCAATTTCGGCCGATTTTCATACATCTGTAATCGGCTTCGGCACATCCCTAGTTTCGGCCAATTCCCGACTGTGGTTGGGGGTACTACGCGCAACCTACTTTCTTTTACAGGGGAACCCGTGACGTCAGCGGCGACCAAGGTCCTAAATAAAATTAGGTCCCCATACTCCCCCTGGCGCCTCACTGCGAGGAATGAATTGAATGATCCCTGCCCCCTTTATCTCTTAGAGACCAAAAGTGGTGCACGTAAATACAGGAGCGTGGTACCGGTAAATGCACGTAAGGGTTACAGGTGAAGACACGTGTGTAAGTGTGCTAACGGACATCCTTGTGTTATGATTATAATAAACATTTTATATATAAGGTATATGCCTGGTTTAACCTTTCTTTACACCCAGCAAGCCCTGAGATAATTCTGAGTCCTTGTTCTACGACTGATAAGGAAGTTAGCACTGTGTGGACTGTATTGAACATGGACCAAGAATTTACTGGTATGAACTTAAGAAGTAGAGGGAGGAAGACCATGGATTCAGAGTCTGGATTTGGTTTGCTGTGAAGACCTGGGAGAAGGGGCAGCATATTTCCAGTGTTGCCAGTGCCAGCCCCCAATTCACTGGAGCTGTGATGGAAAATATGTGGCTACCTTCCCTGCTTTAGGAGTTAAATGCCAGACGTGTGAATCTGCTCCGCAGACTCAAGCAGCGAAGCCCGCAATACAAGAACCGAGTCCGCTGACCAATCCTCCATCAGACCATTGGTTATTGGAATGGCTGGCGAAAGATAGGGAAGACAGAAAGAAAGAGAAACAGGAGGAAGAGAAAGTGCGCAAAAATGAGAGGCAGTTCAGGCTAAAAAGCTGAGAAAAAAGGAACTGATAGAACTTCGATCCCTAATAGAGTTTCATGAAGAGAAAAGAGAGCTAGAGAAACGATAGATTGAGGAGAAAAGAGAGCTAGAAAGAAGAGAAATTGAAGACAAAAGGGAAAAATACTTTGAAACTCTCCGAGCTTTGAGAGCCAAGAGGAAATAAGAAAGAAAGAGAAAGAGGAAGAAGAAGCCAAAACACGAAGAGAAAAAGAGGAAGACGAAGCCAAAAGACGAAGAGAAAAGATGAAGAAGAGACAAAAAGAAAAGAGGATCTAATAGAACTTGGATCATTAATTGAGTCTCAAAGCAAGGAGAAAAAGGAAGCAGAAGAGGAGCGTCGGAATGAGCTGCAAGCCCTCTTTGCCCAGCAGAGGACTGACATAGAAGGTCTTAAGGCCGGAGTAGAAAGTATCCAAATGACTTCTCAGCAAGGAATAGCTAAGGTTGAGGAAAGAGTAAAAGAGGTACAGGAAAGACAGGAACCATTACCTCAGTGGCGCGGACAAGTAGAGATTACAGTGGAGTCCATTGAGAAAGCTGTCCAAAATTTGGGAGAGAAGACTGAATCCACCGAGAAAGTCGTACAGAAACAGGAGGGAGGTGATGGAGTCAATGACATCAATTCTGCGGAAGGACGTAGAGCAGGCAGCTGAAGAGAAGGTGAGACCTCTTAGGGTAGAGTCAAGGAAGCTTGAAGTATCTCTACGAAGAGAAATGCAAGATCAGACAGGAACATTTGCCCAGAGGGTAAGCGAACTTCAGGTTCAGTTACAAAGATTGAATGCTCAGCCAGAACCCACTCCGGATGTTCGTTCCAGCCGTTTTACACCGGATAGAGATTTGAATCCGGATGCCACTCCTTATGAGCTGCATAGGTTAGTTGAGGAACCTCTATTCGCTGCCAACAGAATGAAGGCTGATGGAAGAAAAAGGCCTCGATACGATGATACTTCAGACGGATCGCAACCTAGAAGGCGGCCAGATTTTAAGGTGGCCAGGAAGGCGGATATCGCCCACATTCCTAAATTTAAAGGCGACATTGAGGCTCAGTCAGCTGAAAAATATCTTCGGGAGCTCAACGTCAGCTTTGAACTTATGCAGGTACCTGAACATTATAGGCTAGAGTTGCTTCCTAGAGTCTTCACTGATAAAGTTGAACACTGGCTGGCAGGAAATATTGATAGTTTCGTGAATTATGCTGACTTTTGCGCCAGTGCGAAACCTTTGTTTAGCACATGCGCCTAGAACGGTAGATGACCTAACTCATTTCCTGAAGGATTTTGAAATCTATGATGAACCGAAGGGAAAAGATCAGAATCCCTCAAGGAACTATAAAGTGCGGAACATATAAACGAGGTCGAAGGAAATAAGCGCCCTCAACGTTTCACTAATGAAAGAGGAGGCAGGCGTGATTTTAGAAGAAACTCTTTCCGACCTTACCAAAAGCAAAGACCCAAGAAGGATCCGTGAAGGTAGAAGTAGCCCTAGTCCTCCGAGACGACGATTTACGGGTGAGCAGAATGAGATGCGCGGACCTCCCTTTCCTAGACAAAACATTACTTCGGAGCAGAAGGAGGCCGTAGAAACAGCGCGGGAGTTTCATCAAAATCAAAGGTCCCAGTCTAGCCAGACAAACTAGGACCTTGTCTAAATGCTTCGTTCCTGTTTAGGCAAGGTACTTCGATGGAGCGACCCAAAATAATAGATAAAGATGTCCAAGAGTTACTAGTAAATTTCCAGCTAACAGAAACTGAAGAGACCAATTTACAAAAGGAATTGAAGTCTGCAATGCAATCCAAAATTAGATACAGATCTCCAGTGGACTTTACAGTAACCTGTGTGATTGATACTGGAAGTGAATGCTCGATCCTTATTTATTTCATCTGGACTAAGTTAGTAGATAAGATACCTGGCATACAGATCCAGAAAGTCTCAGAGCTGCGATTGGTAGATTTCTCTGGAAGTCATAAGAAGCGTGTATGTGGAAGCAGGCGTGTGGAGTTAGATATTGGTAGTTTAAATTTCAGTACTGAGGTTTTCATCTTAAAAGGATTTGGAACTGATCTTCTGTTAGAAATGCCTTTCTTGAAAGAGCACGAGGCTGAAATCAACTTCCGGAAAAATATGGTAACGTTGTCGTTCTGAAAAACTTCTGAGCAGAGAGAGGGGAATCCTTTAAATATTGATATAGTGCGGTATATCCAAATAATCCAAGATGAAGAAGCGGATGATTGGATGTATAAACCCACTGACCTCAGAGAGAAGGTCGATACGATAAATATTTTGCTCGATTCCCAGAAGCAGGAGTTATTCAGTGTGCTGCTGCAGTATCTAGAGGTATTCTCAGAGAAACCAGACACCATGGAAACTGCTGAATGCGAGATCGTACTGTAAATTTCTGAACCAGTTTAGCGCCACCCATACCCAGTACCGCTTTCAAAAAGAAAAGCTTTGGAAAAGGAATTAGATCTCTGGAAAACTTGGAATATCATCCAACCATCTGTGTCTCCGTACCTGAACCCATTATTAGTGGCCGACAAGCCGGACGGAAGTGTACGGCCTTGTCTGGATTTTCGTCAACTCAATGCAATCATTGTGGTCCCTAAGAGCTCCGTTCCACGAATTGACGAATCTTTACAACGATTCCGAGGATCACGATATTTCACTAGTTTGGATCTGGCCTCAGGTTACTAGCAGATTCCCCTAAGAGCAGAATGTAGAAAATATACAGCCTTTTCCTACAAAGGTCGTCAATATAAATTCCTAAAGATCCCCTATGGATTATCGAATGCAGTTTCTACTTTTGTATTTGTTATGCACCGTGTGTTTGGACCTGAGACTGAAAGTTATTTAACAGTATATATTGATGATCTCCTTATTCTTGATTCGGATTTTCCAACTCATTTAACACACATAGAAGTTCTTCGCAGACTGGAAGAAGTCGGTCTCAAGGTAAAATTAAGAAAATGTAATTTTGTGTAAGGAGAACTAGTTTACCTCGGACATTTAATATCTGGTGATCAGTTCAAGGTAGATCCAAAGAAGAATGAATCCATTCTGAGGTTCCCTCGCCCTACTGGTAAAAAGGACGTTAGAAAGTTTTTAGGACTAGCCAACTGGAGAAGAAAATTTATAAAGAACTTCTCTGTGAAGACAGAACCTCTGGTGCAGCTGCTTTCCAAAGCTACCAAGTGTAATTGGAGTCCAGCTCAAGAAGAAGCTTTTTCTCAGTTAAAATAAGATATGGTAAGTACTCCAGCGTTAGTGCAGCCGGATCTAGATAAAGAGTTCTGTATTCAGAGTGATGCCTCAACTAAAGGTTTAGGGTGCATCCTGTTTCAAGAGCAAGGAGAAGATAAAGCTGTTGTTCAGTATGCTAGTCGAAAATTAAAGAACAATGAAAAGCATTATTCAATTCATGAGCTTGAATGTTTGGGCATTTTATTTGGAGTATATAAGTTTGAAATTTATTTGAAGGGTAGACATTTCAAGATTTATACTGACCACCGTGGATTAGTATGGCTACAAAACTCTAAGAACTGGAATTGCCGTCTTACTAGATGGTCCCTCAGATTGCAGTTCTACTCTTTCGAGATTATTTACACCCAAGGAAAAGAAAACTTAGTACCTGACGAGCTTAGCAGATATCCAGCGGAAGATGAAGATGTGGAACCAGAAACCAGAAATTTCCATGTAAACTACATCTGGCAGGAGCGAGATGAAATAGCTGAGGTGGAAAGTTGGATAGAAGCTCCAGAAGCTGATGACTTTTGCCGGCCTATCATCAAAATCCAAGAACACAAAGAAGAGCAAGATTCACCTGCAGAAACAAAAATTAAGAAGTTGTACCAAAGGTATGGTAATCTTTTGTTCAGGAAGAGTTCTGGAGATGAAGTAACGTGGAAGTTGTGTGTTCCAGAAAAGTTCAAGGAGAAAGTTAGGAAAGAAAATCACGACGAGCAGGGACATTTCGGCCTAGCCAAAACCTTAAGCCGAATTACGACCCGTTATTTTTGGCCAAAATTGAAGGCATATGTAGTTAAACATGTCACAGATTGCCTCACGTGTGCTAAGACTAAGATGGATAAACTAGGAATTCTTAAGGACAAGCTGCACATAAATCAGAAGGATCCTCAACAGCTGCTGCCCACAGATTTAATTGGAAAGTTACCTTCATCTTGTCCCTGGTAGAAGTTGGTACAAAGTTTGTCTCAGTTTATCCCTTACGGCGAGGGACTGCAAGAGAGATAATAAATATAATGGAGAGAGGATACTTTTCCCACTTTCCCAAAGTTAAGACCATTTTGTTAGAAAGGGGTACCCAGTTTATTTCAGGACTATGGAAAGACTACCTTGACCAGAAAGGCATAAGATATTTCTTCACGACCGCCTACCACCCAAGCAGTAATACAATCGAAAGCATGAATCAAGAAATTGTAAGGTTACACAGATTGATCTGCCATCGTGAACATCAAAGTTGGTCTAAATTTTTAACTGAAATCTGTTGGCTACTCAATAATTCGGTATCTGAAGGCGTCCGCTTTTAGTTAAATGTATTCTGTAAATGTTAACGGATCCAACTCTGTTTATTAGCTTCACTTATTATTAGACCCTGCGCGGTCGCTGTATTCTGTAAACGTTATTGTCAATTACACTGTTCAACTCGTTGTTTAGTATTGCAGAGTCCTGCGTGGCTCATTATTAATTGTATTGTCTGAATGCATACAGTTTTAGTTTATTATGACACGTGCATCTAGTGATTTCTCAATGTCAAAAACCTTGATCATTCTCTGTATGGAGTTTGCTATATGTTAAAAAATGAGTTGTAGTACTTGTAGTTAAAATTTTTCACCACCCATGCGCCACCGCGAGTATAAAGCCATCGCAGCGAAGCCCGGAGCTCAGTTGGCTCCCTGATGTCAACGGGCAAACATCCAGGGTTAACTGGCCTCCAAGCCTGAAGACTAGAAGCCATCCCGGAAGGAAGGAGGAAGAAGAAGAGCAACCTACCTTCCTGGTCCGATCGCTTCGGCTGATAGGTGCTCAGGTTCTACCTGCCCGGCTTGTCTGGGAGTACCCGGACCTTCCTTTCCAACCTGCCGTCCCTGCATAGGAGACACCGATTGGCTCGCCAATTCCCCGTTAACGGCCGGCATTCTTTAATCATTTTACCTAGCGCCCGCTATTCGGGGGTACTGATTGGTCTCGGCCAATTCCCGGCTGTGGTTGGGGGTACTACGCGAAAACTACTCTCTTTTACAGGGGAACCCGTGACGTCAGCGGCGACCCAGGCCCTAAATAAAATTAGGTCCTCATAACCCCTCCCCCCGGCGCCTCACTGCGAGGAATGAATTGAATGATCCCTGCCCCCTTTATCTCTTAGAGACCAAAAGTGGTGCACGTAAATACAGGTGCGTGGTACCGGTAAATGCACGTAAGGGTTACAGGTGAAGACACGTGTTTAAGTGTGCTAACTGACATCCTTGTGTTTTGATTATAATAAACATTACAGACATATATATACTCTATGTGATCAGAAATATCCGGACACCCACCTGAAAATAAAGTACAAGTTTGGGCAACCCTCCATCGGAAACACTGGCAGTCAATACAGTGTTGGCACATCCTTAGCCTTGATGACAGCGTTCACTCTCACAGGCATACTTTCAATCAGGTGCAGGAAGGTTTCCTAACGAATGGCAGCCCATTCCTCGCAGAGCGCCAAAATGAGAAGAGGTATTGATGTGGATCGGTGTGGTCTAGCACGAAGTTGGCATTCCAAAACATCCCAGACATTTTTTTATGGGATTCAAATCCGGACTCTGCGCAGGCCAGTCCATTAGTGGGACATTGTTGTCGTCAAACCACTCCCCCACAAGCCCTGGAGTATGGACGGGCGCTTTGTCGTGTTGAAAGACACAATGGTCATCTCTGAGCTGGTCTTCGACGGTAGGCAGCATTAAAGCTGTTAAAATGTCAACGTAAGCTTGTGCCGTGACATTGCCTTGTAAAGCAACAAGGGGACCAAGCTCCCTCCAGGAGAAACATGACCACACTGTAACCCCGCCCCCTCCGAATTTCACTGTCGGCAATATACAGGCTGGTAGATGTCGTTCACCAGGCATTCGCCACACCCACACCCTACCATCGGATCGCCCCATTGTGCACTGTGATTCACCACTCCCCACGACTGTTTTCCACTGTTCTATGGTCCAGTTTCGACGCTCCTTGCACCACATGATGCGGCGTTTGGCATTTGTCCGTGTGATGTTTGACTTATGGGCAGCTGCTCGGCCATGGAAACCAAGTTGCCGCACCTTGCGCCAAACAGTAATGGTGCTTGGAGTAGATCCTGATGCAGTTCGGAAATCCTGTGTGATGGTGGCGATGGATGATTGACGATAATGGTGTACGACCCTCTTCAACACTCGATGGTCTCTGGAGGTCAACATGGGAGGTTGGCCTGCACGCTTTTGTGTTGTACACATCCCTTCACTATAACATCGGATAAGTGGACAGAGGAATGTTTAGGAAAGTGGAAATCTCACACGCACACTTCCTACACAAGCGGCACCCAACCAACTGACCACGTTGAAAGTCTGCGAGTACCTCAGACCATCCCATACTGCTGTCTCACACTGTCTGCAGACTACTGAGTTCGCTGACTATGTGTTCCACGCGGTAGATGGCAGTACTGTGTCGCCCTCTATGATAAACACGTTTCGCGGTGTGTCCGGATACTTTTGATCACATAGAGTATATACCTGGTTTAACCTTTCTTTACACCCAGCAAGCCCTGAGATAATTCTGAGTCCTTGTTCTACGACTGTGCTGTGTTGTTGTGGTCGTTGCAACTTATGTCAGTGGACAATTGCCGTGAAAAAGCTTTGTTCCAAATTTCCAAACATGTGGTTGTGCTAAAATCAAGCAAAATTGAAGCAAGTCACAAGCATAGCCTTCAGTTTCCTTGCTATACTTTCATAGATGCTAACTAAATGTTCATTGATAATTGATGTAGTTTGATGCTTTATTTATTTTTAACATCGCATCCCTAGATGATTGATCCTGGCGCCGCCGCTGCTCGTTCAGAAAACTCGTTTAAAAGTTTTGGAAAATTTTATTTATGAAGTCTGTATTGTAATTTTCAAAGCTGTGGAACCATTGATTCTTTGGATTAAATGGTAGAATATGAAAATATAACCTGGTTCCTCTATTTTGCACAAAATGTTTTTTTTACTTTGGTCATTCTGTTCGAATACTAACTAAACGAACGATATACCTGTTATTAACAAAAAAATAAAAGTTTCTGCTTTTTAAAACTTCACGGTTGCCCGACCCGTTTGACCCCCTGCCGACGTCCACGAATTCACTACTCAAAAAAGAAATGAAAAATAAAGTTACCACTTCACGACTCCATAAAATAAGCTAAACTGAAATTTGTTTTTTTTTTTCTGCACAGAGTTTGCACACCTTATTAGCTTATCTGCTGTCTTTCTCACTATTTTATAAACAAGAATAGACTTTCAGGACTGCAACTGAGAGTCAGACTTCTGGAGTGATTTATTCTCATATGTCTACTCAACCTGGTCTATCTCATGTATTGGAAGCCTCCCCGATAGTGGTTACGTTGTCTCCTTGTAATCAAAGGGTCCCGGGTTCGATACCCGGCAAAGGCACGTAGTGGTTCGGATCCCACTTTAAATTGTAGGTCCAGTCCCGATTAGCCTTACTGTGCATAAAGTGGACTTAAAACAACAGTTCATGTATTGCAAGTATCAGTGTTACAATTGGACGTTGGTTCCAGAATTGGACACAGTATTTAGTATCTGGACATATAGTACTATGTAACCAGGGTGCGAAATCCTGGGGAGATAAGGGGATTTTCCCCAACCAACAATCTAATCCTAAAAAATTCTCCCGCCAAAAGTGTCAGCACTATTGTGCTCCATCGAAATGTGGGCTCTAAAACAAGTCAACACTGATCTTTTTCAAATAACGGCTAAATGAAAAGAGTTCCTGGACTGTTCCAGGAAGGTGCACCGGGAATCAAGGTTCACAGTGTTGCCAAACAGCAGAAGCACGAGGAAAGAAACAAGTGGATCACTATTGTGAACTGGGTGACCACTACAATGTTAAATTATAGTAATCATCTCAATTTTTACAAATATTTGCACTATTGTTTTTATTATTTAGTTAGCTTCCTAACTTTACTCACGATTGGAGTCAGTACAATCTCATAAGAGACTATATGAACAAAATAGGAGAGGGGCGAATAAAAGAGATTGTAGATACTGTACTATTAAAAGGTGAAAGTGAGATCATCAGAATTCGAGCATAGCATCCACAGATGTTCATCACTTTGGAAGACACATTCTATTTGCATAACAGAAAATATTCATTCAGCTTATTGTTCAATGCTCTAGTCAAGCTGAAGCCCCCTCTCTCAGAAATCCTACAAATATCTAATATAAATAATGTATAGAGATAGATAATTTTACTTCCTTAACAGGATTAAACATTAGATCGAAAAAAAAGTTTAGTGTATAAAAGAGGAACCAGGTTATACGTATTTTTATATTCTACCATTTAATGCAAAGAATAAATGGATCCACAGCTCTTAAAATGTATAGTTTCCTTTGTGAGAGGTCACACACAATATAAACTTCATGAGTAAAATTTGGCTCTAACTTTTAAAGCCTTTTTCTTAACTGATTGTGTAAAAGTTAATAATAATACAATAGCTATAAATTTCAGTACACTAACTGTACAAAATATAAGAAAAACAATGGATAGTACTTTCGTTGAATATTTACTCAAACTGTGCAGTGTCTCTCCATTTATATAATCAAAAATAATAACTTATAATAGGCTAGTTATTATTGTAAAATGATATTTATAACCGTGGTAATAATTATTACTTCTACTAATCAAGTTTTATCAGTTGCCTGTCCCCCCCTACAAATATTCCTGCCAACGCCTGCATTGATTAGGGATGAAGCTGAAGCCTCCCCCCCCCCCCGAAATAAAATCTTGGCTATGGGCCTGGCTTTAGCGTTTCTTAATAGAAAAGTTTAAAACCTTCAGGTCCATTGAGAAATGGTAAGTTACTAAAAAAAAAATGCAACATTTATCTGCTTACACAATGATTGATTGAAATTAAAATTATGGGTGTGTCAGCACTTAGGCTATTTTGCTCACATCACATTATGCAAGCTTCAGCCCCTTGTCATAGCTAAAGTCAACATCTGTCTCTTATGATAAAATCTCCTTACCTAATTAAAAGCTGAGGCTGTAAAGAGACACACTCGGCACATATATGACAACACACAACCCTACAGCTTACTACACTGGCCATAGGTCCAGCCTGCAATATTGAAGTTACCGGGGTGTAATGTGTGGGTGCCTTCTCAAAAGGTCACTCCTAACACAAGTATCACAGTCACAGACACTTCTGGGTCATGTTAACCCCATTGCTTTCAATAAAATCATTACAATTCAGAAGTGTCCGCGACTGTACATGTGCTCCCAGTATGGGGAGTTTAAAACAATACATCGAAGCATGTTTCATCCTGGCAAATAGGCCTAAATACTTAACTTCTGAATTTATCAACGTAACAGTAGTAAAACTGACCACAAAGCAATCAAGTACCATTACGATTATTCGTGAAATTTTGGTAGTGTGATACTTGTGTTATAAGTTACTCAGTCACTCTGTGATACCACTCCCTCCCCTCCTCTGTTCCACCAGAATTGAGGCATGGATTTTTTTGGGGGGGGAGGCACTAGAATTGTAAAGGTGGATACTACATAGGCTGAGGGGGAGGTACACAATAAAATATTTTGCAAATTACTATTTGAAACCTTCTTTTAAGACAAAAATGGTAATGAGATACCATTTTAAGGGGAGTTTGCATTTGCCACTTTCGTTTTCTTGTGTGCATTTGATAATATTGATATCCTCAAAACTTTTGGAGGGGCTGTAGCCACCCACCCCCTTCGGGGGGAAAAGTACTCTGCCTCTACAATTCTACTTGATAATGCAAACTGCTGTTAACAATTATGAAATAATTAAAAAATAAATTGTGGAATTAATGAATTTGTTGAATAATATTTGGTACGTTGCTGATCTAAAGTATGCATCACCGATGCAAATTTCTCATAGTATGTTTAATTTCACATTAATCAATCTTAAAAAAACAAAGCATATATCTCCAAATATATCTAGCAATGATAATTAATGATGCAACACAAACAAGAAGAGACACTTAAAAAATTACACACACACGAGGTATGTCAGTGGCGAGATTACGAATACAGTACTTAACAAATTCTGGACATGCAATTGACTGTGCCCATAGTACAACTGCTACTGAACAATACGATGAAAACTGGGGGTAGCTCACCAATCATCATATTGTGAATGAACAACTTGCTCTATTCGCACTGCATCTCTTGTGCACATGTACTGTAACTACTTCTTTCAAATTGCAATCACTACATAACATGTGTGTATTGCTATTCATATCTACCGAGTTTTACTTGTACTCATGTGGAATTACATTGAGCTTCTGTTTATGCTCTTGACAATGGCATTGAACAATTTAAATGCAGATCACATTGTGGAAATGGTGTATTCAGTGGTTACGACATTTTTCGTTGGTTATGTCTCTATTACATATTAAAACTATGTTTTCAACAACTTTTACTAGAATGTCCTTTTGTAAAATATTGTTACATAAAACCATTCGACAATGTGAAAAATTGTATATAAAATCTAACATATATGATGTATGTGTGTGTGTGTGGGGGGGGAAGGGAATGTTTTGTAGATTTCAGAAAGATTTGGTGAATAATAACATCTTCAAAACATTTTTCTTGTGATGTTTTAATGGCACAAAATAATGATTACAGGTTAGTTCACAAAGTGCTAATGCATGTGACCACTGAAGTGACTTATGTAAGTTGTCAGTACATTTTGTGAAACAAAGCTGTAGGGATTATTTTCACAAACTAAAAACAAAGAGCTTGGCCAGCTCGGTGGCCAAGCACGTTAATCCACCTCCAAAGTTCCCAGATTCAAGTTGCACCCTGAGCATGGGTGTTCTTTAGTAGTGTATGTCTGTCAACTTCACCTAATCATCACTCATCTCTTTATCGTTGCAATTAGCCAAACGTGGGACACAAGCAATGCAAAATAACAAAAATGATGATGGCTGTGCCCATATGTCTCATAATGATTTCAACACTAGATCATGTCTAATATGAACACTCATGGAAATACATGTCTAATAACCATTTCAAAATAAAAGATATGAAAATGGAAAAATAAGTGTGGCTATCCCATTAAGGAAAAAAAGTTAAATGAAAAAATAAATATTCATTTTGGGAGGGAGTTCAATCTAATCAGGAATGGACCTACAACTGAAAGCGAAATCTGAACCGCTAAGTGCCTCTACCAGGTGTCAAACCAAAGACCCCTTGATCACAAGGTAAAAATGCTACCACTAGGACATCAGGGAGGGCCACATCAATCTTCAATTATGGCAACATTGCAAATGAAAGAAAAAAAAACAGTGTAACAACAATTTGGTTATATTGACTCACCACAAACAATATACGGAAAATATACATAAGCATATTTGTCATGATACAAACTACTTTCTGCACCGACCCTGTTTACTCCAATGTTTGAGAGAGTAGTTATTTTACCGTTATTTAAGACATGGCTACAGTTCCAAATATGTAATGGGTTATGCAAGCATAGAAGAGTGATGAATGCATTTAGACCACAAGAAATTATTGTGGAAGCAAGAATACAATTTTGGGAAACAAATTTGTGTATTTTAGACAGAAATAATAAATTTGTGATTATATCATGGAAAGTATGTTGCACAAGTGCTAATGCTTCACACCTTTCACATGGAATCTATTATGCATACATGTATGGAGATGATGGGAAGCATGGCACCACTAACATTCGCAACCTACATAAGATGCATAAATATTAACACGCTGAAGATTATTTATAATGCTAAGAGTAACAAACCTAACCTACTCACATACGCATACACCGGTAATGTGTTAAAAAAAATATAGTAAGTGATCAAATACAGACATACATAGAATTTGATCCACGTATAAAACACGAGCTCATCGTGAATACATAGGAATTGCATGAGCGGAATCTTGGCCAAAAAACACTCTTACCAACAAAGATATCTGCCCAATGTATACCACCAGGTGAGTGGGAGAATGAGGAAAGTGTCTGAAATCAGAATTAAATGTAAATAGGCTTCAACGCTTAGAGAATGCAATCCCAGAGTTTTCTAAGTTGCAATCACTGTTAATTTTGAATACTTTCGCTCTCGAAACGAAGGCTGCATGGAGGAAAAGTTTTATGTTTGTGCATAGAGGAGGAAGGAATGACAAGATAACCAACTCAAACCAGCCTAACCTACAAAAGCATTTTAAAAATCAGAAATTGGGCCAATATTGAATAGGATTTTATCAAAGCATTAGCTTCACCATGTGTTTGTACAACAGACATATAAAAAACAAACTACAATTGAAAGTAATCACATTTGTGCCCAACCTCACCTACCCCCCCCCCCCCAATAAATCATTCCTTGAAAATAATGCACCAATTTCATTCATGGGTGGAGTAGAAAAAAAGGAACAAGTTTACAATACCGGACCACTCTCCAATTTCTATGAAATTTCGCCTACTCACTAATTGTGAACTCCTAATCACGAATCTGCATGTAATAATTGGCGGTCAAGTATGGAAATCGAGAAAAAAAAATGAAATAAACTATGTTTTCTTAACGTAATGTAACCCTACCATAAGAACAATCGCTTCACGAACGACGCCATTTTTCCAACATGAAGAAATCAACAGGCAAGACAAGGTATAGTTCTCTTAGCTAAAATATTAATTTTTCTTTGTATTTATGCTAATGGAACCTAACCTAACCTCGTAGACATTCCTCGTCTGATGTCAGCAAGATTGTTGTGCGTAAAGGAAGACCATTAACGAATTGCGAAAGAAATGAGGTTCCGAATTGCTGTGTATGGACAATCATCATGGTAAATCGCAAGGTTATTTTACAACTTCTGCACGTAAATGTACAATTTTAACAAGTGACCACCAAATATGAACTACAGATACGTCATCAGGACACCAACATTAGTAAGTAGGTGAAATTTTATAGTAATTGGAGAGTGGTCCGGTATTGTAAACTCATGCCGAAAAAAAACTATGATTGCTCAAACATAATGAAAGTATGAATATATTTTACAACTTTATATGACTGTAAATTTATCTGACATCTGAAGACGGTTCATTTAGTTCTATAATTAGAGATCGGCACAAAAGACAATTGTTTATTTGGTCTGATGTTACTAAAATTTGAGCATTACACTAAATAATTCATAATACTAAGGAAAATACTTGCAGGTAATATGTGTAATGCACAGTGAATGCAAAATATTATGTGCTGCATATTTGTTTATGTTATGCAGTTCACTGTTCCAGGGTGTAGGAAAATTGAGACAATTTACAAAATATAGAAGAGGTGATAACACTGGATCTCGATATTAAAGAGTTAACTGTTGCTTTTAAAGCGATTGTAGATGTTTCCTAATACCTACATTCATAATTTTCTGGAGGATCAAGTGTTGCTTAGTGTACATCTTTATAAGAGCCATAAGCTTTAGAATACAGGGTACACGAAATGATATTTACACTTTTTTCTCATGGGTCCAAATTTCTTTCACATGTTAACACATGTCTATTATTCTCACTTTCTACACAGACCACGATCAATTTGAACATATACTGTCAGGGGGATACATACGGGAACATATTTCTCGGAAAACTTGTCCGCACACTGCACAAGAGTGTATTTTAAATTCCATAAACTCCATATTTACAGGAACCCTTGTCCGCAGATTGCACAAGAGTATATTGTAAATTCTATAAATTACATATTTCATCTAGTACGTACCTTTGGCTCTTGTTCTGACGTGGTCGGTTCCGAAACCACATTTATAAATAATCCTCCAAAGTCCTCAATCATGTTTAATTTTCACTTCAACTTCGCACTACACTCATTCAGAAAACACATGCCACACCACGACGTAAACACAAGAGCGACACAGTTGCCACCTAGCGGAAAGCAGAAAGGAACGAACAGCTGAATGTCGTTATGCGAGCGCCGCTGCAGGGGCATGAGTTGAGAGAGAAATAGGAGTTCGCCTTGTGCTTCGGTGTGAGGCGGACGTTTGTGTTGTGTTCGTCCCATTCATACCTCAAAGGACCCATTTACTTATTAAGTGAATGGGAGGAAGAGTTTTGTGCTGTCTTTTGTGTTACTATTTACGAAGGACCTATTTATGAATATAAATAGGAGGAAGAGTTTATTTTCCCACGGGATGTCATCGGATTTTGTCTGATGCATTCCTTCGGTACCGTTGTCCAAAATCGCCTTATTTAATGGTGATCGGGGCATTTTGAAGAAGAAGAAGAAGAGAGAGAAATAAATTCTTGCAGGCAGTCATTTCCTTTGCATTTTCATTGAACACAAATTAGGTGCCCGGTGCAATGTTGTCATATATAGGGTTACCAGACGTCCTGTTTTTCCCGGACATGTCCTACATTTTAGCCTTATGTCCGGCGTCCGGGAGGAAGTTGAAAAATGTATTAATGTCCTATACGTGTTTCAGTTGAACAAAGATAAATCATGCAAGTTACAAGTCAATGGACTGCGCTCCCAAACTCAATAGTGAAATGTATTTTGATTCAGTCATTGACCAAAAAGAAAAGAAAAGTTTGTCCTGCTAGAACAAAAACGGAAGCAGTTAATGAGCAAAGTTTTGAGGCCACGTATTGATGATGTCACTGTTCAATGCCTGAGGGTAATTTCTTGCCTTGGGATAGAACAAGATGTTTCCCATTGTTATTCATTATTATGATTGCAAAGCAGGGGTAGAGAACAAACTTATTTAGGGTGTCTGCCAGTCAACAAAGTCATGGAAGTCAAGAAAAAGTAAAGAAATCAAAAAGTAGGCGCAGGCCCGTAGCTAGAGGGGGGCAACTGCCCCCGAGAGCCTGCATTGCCCCCATGTGAAAAATACAGAACACATTCCTACCTGGAATTCTCACTAATCTTTACAATTATATCATGTGTTACTCTAGCAACATAACAAAGACACTTATTGATTTTGTGATTTATTAGGGTGTATGGGATCCCGAATAATGTCGTATCAGGATTGCGCGAGGGGGGATTCAGTTTCAGACTTCGGGAAATGATTTCGCAACTTTCAGTATCTCGAACAGTTGTGACATATTGAGTAGTCTTGTATTAAAGGTGCCTAATGTGTTCGGATGTTTTTCTTGGATGTGTTGCTATGAATTCCCAAGTCTACCTTTTGGTAATAGTGATTCATGGGGTAGAGAGAGGGAGTGGTTATTTGATTTTTGTTACTTATCGTTGCTTTTCTGCCACTTATAGCTAATCGCAACAATGAGTGATGACGTGAAATTGATGAAGAGACACTCATAAACAGTGCCGCAATCACAGGACGGCAGGGGGCATGGACGGAAGTCCATTCTAGGTGCAGCAAACAATGAAGTAAAAAAAAAACAAGACTAGGAGAATCTAAGAATAGCGGGACAATTGGATACTCATGATGGAATTAGTTTTCTCGTGTTCCTTGCATTTTTCTCCCAGACGGCCAAGGGCACTTGCAAGGGGCACAGAGGGGCAATTGCCCCCCCCCCCTCGATTTCAAATTTTATACAAATAAAAATATATTTCGTAAAATTTTCTTATAGTTCAAGTTCAGAGCGGCGGGAGTCTGCCCTGGGAGCCAAACGATCTAGCTATATGAAAAAAAAAATGTTAAAGAGAATGCCATGGCGCCCCGTAAAATTATTTGCGCCCTATTAAAACAATTTCATTCTATGAAACTTAATATGAAATATTAATGATGACATTAATCCAAGAAATCATTGATCAATCAAGGGATTCCTATTTGTTTGTCAGGTGTCAACACATGTATTTCAACTATAATATAATACAATTCAAACAATAATTTGCAAAATGGTTAACGTAACCAGTAGGCCAACATTCTCTGTAGTGATGCAAGAGTCTCCCCTTTGAGGGAAATAGAGTCCGTGGTGGACTAAGGTACCCATGTTTTAATGTTTTAGCAAGTACAAAAAAATGTATTACAAATTTTTACACAATTCATCAACCATTATTATTTAATTAATTCGATTTTTCTTGCAAAATGAGGGATATTCACCGATGCTTACATTTCTGTTCTTCCTTGGCGCGGGCGGGAACTTCACTTCCGGTTTTAAATAGAATAACATGGAGTAAAGGCAGTGTCTTAAGAAAAGGCGACAATCATTGTGTGGCTTTTGGTTACAACACGAGGTTAGGAACAAATATTTTTTCTCTGGTATCTGTGCACACTTTTCAGATAGATTCGATACGGAAAAATCAGAGAATTCAGGCAATAAAGCGAAAAGACTGGACACAAACACGAGGGAATAGGCTCTATAGTCGACACTACATCACCGGAGTAAATCAAATAAATATATTTTAGGTGTTTCGAAGATTATAATTGTCTAACGCAAATGTTTTGACTAAATTTAACAATCATTCAGAAATAAGAATTCCAAAAATTATAATTTTATGTGAGGTCACACAGTGCAAACTTTGATAATAAAATGTTTACTAACATCTAAAGTTTTTTCTTGCAAAAGTTAATAATAAATTACAATAACTGTGCATTTCAGTATTGCAACTATAAAATGTAAAAAATTAATGGAAAATAGTTGTGCTAGATATTCATAATAATAATAATAATAATAATAATAAATTCCGAATAAAATGTGTATATATAATTAGTTTATTAGTTATTGTACAATAACATTTATAACCGTCGTAATTATTATTACTACTATTCTACTTTTATTAAAGGCCTTTACCTCCTACAAAAATTTCTGACGACGCTTTCTCTAAACCATTATGATAAAATTAAAATACACATTGAATACACAATGTCGAAAATTATACATTTTACTGTTGTGAAATTGAAGTATTTCAATTTTCATAATTTATGTAAGTTTTATTTCAACCTGTAGAAGTCTTAGCACGAATCTGTTGGAAGAAGATCAACATTGTCTTGGAAAATATTAGTATTTTGTCCCTTGTATCTGCATCTAAAGGATCCGGGAACTTCCAATTTTTTTTCCAGATACTTATCGTTAGACTCTATCACTTTCAAATTTCAAGCGATCCAGTCGGTATGCGATCTTTGGTAACAAAATAAGCTCGAAGATAATCTGTATCCCACTTGGGAATTTGGTCAAACCGGAAGTTCTTTCCCCGCCATCGATAATCGAATTGCCTGATCGATTTTTTTTGTTTACTCAGGAATAACACCCATACAACACAATGGTGTTGTTGGATTCTCGTTATATTCCTTTGTGCGTAAAAATCTTGCATACTGGAAACTAGAGAGAATCATTATGAAGCATGATTTATAAAGGGCTCCCTTAATCAGCTCTGCAGAGAGGCTCAAAGCTGTTGGTACATATTAATTGTCTATTAACATTATCGACCTGTAAATATCAAGTAGATGCAGTCTCTATTAGCCTATTTATGTTAAACTTTATATTCTCTGGTAATCCGGAAAGGTCATTATCGAAATATTGTTATTTGATGTTGCTCGAAGTTTTTTTCCTTGTTCGTTCAAAATATTATCCCTTTTCTGTTACTTACCTCTTTTGGGGGAGGGGGGCTCTGTGTACCCTGCTATATCTGCCAATGCGACACAAGTCAACAATATATTAAAAATTTACCCCCTCTACAAAGAATTCCTGGCTACGGGCCCGAGTAGGCGAAGAAGACAATAAATTATACTTGTGGGCAAGAATGTTTGCTATCACAATGACTGATTAGTTGATTTAGTTTATTTTACTTAACTTTTCTGCCCCTTTGGCTAATCGCGAAGATGAGGATGAATGGTGGTAAGATAAGATGGACGAAGAGACAATCACAAACATATAAGAACAACAACACAAGCCCCACATAAGATTATACAGACTGTGAGTCGAGATGCCAGAGTCTCGCCAGTCTAGAAAGTGCAGTACGGGGGCATTAATACATAAAGCAGTTCTAATTCTCTGGTTAAATACGACTTTAGTTTTAATCTTAACTAGACTTTTGGTAGGTTTTTCATTAAATATATATTTATTTTCTTAACTGCTAATTTCCAACTTTACCTAAGTAGGGGTCAAATAAATAAAAGTTAAGAAAAACTGAAAAAAAAAAAGGATCACGAAAAGTCCTGAAAAAGTCAAGAATTTTGGATTTGTTATTTTGGTAGAAATCCTGGTATTGAAGTAAAAACTACCCCCAAGATGAAACGTCTGGAAATTACGGTAATTGCTGAATATTTGTTTGCCATTACAGGTCATAATGCATGTGTTAAGGACTCACGAGAGAATTTTTTTTTTCATAAAGTATGTAAAAAGTTTGGTACTGGTCCTATATGGAGTTTAAAAAAATTTGACTGTCCAGTCTCACATACATATATTTTGAATAAAACCTGAAATTTTGAGAAAAATTGGCTCCTCTGAGAATTACCAGTTAAACATCTAGTAAGAGGTTCATTACTTAGTATGATTACAAGTTTGAAAATTTTACATTAAAGAATTCATTAAGATATCTTTTTTTTTTTAAACTGAAAAGGGTCAATTTTAAATTACGCTCTAACGTGTTCTATAGAAATATTTATTATTTATTGCGAATGTTTTGTGTCCTACATTTTGACTCAATGTCCTACATTTTGGGGCATCATGTCCTACATTTTCCTTATAGCAATCTGGTAGCCCTCATATATGACCTTGACATCTGAGTTTTATATACTTGCACATACTTGCCTAAGGCTACATCAGTGTCCTTAAATCCTTAACATTATATTCTTCTTCGGACAACTTTATCTTCGGAATTCAACAGTTCATTTTTAATGAAGTCGATAATAATTTTGATTTCGTCTTTATTCCTAATTAAAATGTTTAGCATTTGCTACAAACTCATTGTAAATGTGTGAAAAAATAAACTGAACAAATAAAAGTTGTGCAAGGTATATTATATACTTTATATATTATGTATACTTTACAAGGTTTTTCTATTTATTTTGATTAGCTATTCCTAGTTATATTTAGTTTCTTTACGACGCTATTCTATCTCTTGGGTTAATCGCATCGATGAGGATAAATGATTAATTAATGCAATCGAAGATAGGATCAACACGCATCCAGATTTCGAACCCATGACCCTTAGAAGAGCGACACGTTAACCACTGCGCCACATATTTTTATTCTGATTTTATATTAAGATTTTATTACACCATGAACTTGAATTGTATGTCTTGCTGTGTGTTAAATCTCAGGAACATCGCTACATAAAAATGTATTAGAGGAAGGTGGAAGGTCAGACAAATGAAAATGGAATGGTGGAATGGCGCTTCCTAGACAGTCGGAAGAGGTTGGGTCCCTTAATTACAACTGCGTATCAATTAGATGACACAAGTCCACGCCAGCCAGGTTAATCGGAACTGGGCCTACAGTTGAAAGTCGGGCCAGAATCACTCTGCAATGTACCTAGGCCGGGATCGAACCCACAATCCCTTGATTGCAAG
The DNA here is from genome assembly GCF_977018435.1 of Lepisma saccharinum. Taxonomy (NCBI): domain Eukaryota; kingdom Metazoa; phylum Arthropoda; class Insecta; order Zygentoma; family Lepismatidae; genus Lepisma; species Lepisma saccharinum. The sequence goes on along the minus strand of NC_139251.1, from coordinate 23,811,380 downwards.
ACCGATAGCGTTGTCACCGTTGCCATCGGGGAGTCCTGAGCAGTTAGGATATAAGGTCGTATTTCTTTGCTCCAAGAAAAAGTTATTTTATAGCATAGACGTAGCCGGGCGGTCGTCCTGAATCCATTGAGACATAACAAGTAAAAACAAGTTGGAAAATAATAAACGAAATGGTGTTCAATGAAAATTATTAATGTTGTTGGTTTGCAAAGGAAAAAATTTAGTAAAAATTTCTTGCACTTCTAGTTTATATTTATTATTACTATGCGACATACATGTGAATTTTGCTCGAGTTAAGAGACAAGTTTTGTGTGTACGAATACGCACACTGAAAACAAAAGTTGATATATTTTTTTTTACAAAGGGCTCCCGTAGAGGGGCCATGGGGCTCTTGCTTCCATTGTCCACTGAGATATCTGGGGGGGGGGGGAATCATGTAATTCGAATGGTGAAGTTGTAGTTCTATTTTATTACAACTAATATTGTTTTCTGTGATTTACAGGCTATTAATTACAGCAATTAACTACCATGAATAACGAGAGACATTAGAATCATTTTGGGTCGTAACTAGCGGTGTGTGTGTGAGAGGGCGAAAAGTTTGGAACTGTTCTCAACAAAGTGATAGATGTTTATGAAAAGGTTGCAGGCGAATCCAGTATCTATTTAAATAGTGGGGTCAAGTCTGAACTTGTCAAGGTCAAAGTATTTTCAATTTAATTTTAATTTTATGATTTGTAAAATAATAATAATAGGAATAATAAAGTAAAATATAAGTAAGTTTCTATGACTGAAGGGTGAAACATGCAATTTTACTCTGTCCAGCTGAGAAAAATCCTGTGTGCGGCCTTGATTTTTACTGCGGAACTCCTTGGGTCTCGTCAGAGAAGATTCTAAGCCCACTTTTTGTACAGATAGGCTAATTAGGACTAGATTTACAGTTTAAAACGGGATCCGAACCACTATGTTCCTCGACCGGGTATTGAACCCGTGACCCCTTGATTACAAGGCGACGACGTTACTACAGTAGAATAGGTAAGCCAAGAAACTCCTCGCGGCCTCACGCCCAAGCCATACGTAGGGGAAGGACGCACAGAAGCAGGGTTGGCAGTGCATACGGGTCAAATGTCTACGCAGAACGAGAACACAAGAAAACTAAGCAAGACGATCTGAGTGGTGTGGTGGTAAACATACAACTGAATGACCGCGTTCTGCTAAGATGGAATCAATTTTGAACATCTTCAAACGGGGTTTGTTAATTTTCACCAAGGAATACAATTCTGGTGTGCGTCAAAGGGGGTGTTGTTTTGAACGAGCCACTGAATGAATCATAATGTCTTTTCGGGAGGAGGAAGAAGTCGCAGGATTTATTTGTACGTTATGGCATGAGGCGTTGTCAACAACAACAACACTGTTTCGTGTCAAATTTGTGATAAACTTCTCCCGGACCCTGTGGCTGAGTGGTTAGCACATCGCGCTGCGACGCCAAGGGTCCCGGGTTCGAATTCCGCTCGGTCATGGTTGTTTGTAAATGTCCATTCATCAATTTCATCATTTCATCACTCATCCCCATCTTCGCAAATTAGCCAAGAGGTACAAAACGCGAAGTAAAATAAAATATATCAAATAATAATAATAAAAAAATTGGCATTCATATCATGGTATTAATCGCCAAAAGATTTTCCAGATTTGAACATTAACCGCCAGCATGTACAACAATTACACGTTGCCCTTTAGACACCGGTGCTTTGACGGCAGCCGCGGTTCCATCCTCCCAAGCTTCTTTCTTTGTTGTCGAGCTGTGAAAATAAGTCCGTCAACGTAAACAATGGGTCGTCCTTGTCGACGAAAGATTTTTATGGCTTTGAGGTACGATGAACGTAAACTTCTTATTTCGTCCTTTTCTATAAGCAATTGTCTATTATTTTCTGCTTTTCCCACTTAAACTCTAGGTCACGTATTATCTTGCGCACACACCAGACACTGCCTTGGAACTCTATTCTTTGTTTCAAAACCCTTCGGATACCTTCCCCGTCCGTAAGGTGAAATTCGTGCACAACACGCCTAACAACACACTTATCGAACTCGTCTATATGACTTTTGATTTTTCGGCGAGATCGTGTTCTATGGGGCGTATGAAAGTGTTTCTTCAACGTAGTGCATGCTTTACTTTCTATTAGTACAATTCTTCTCACACTGCTGAATGAAACACCACATGCGCGAGCCACCCTCCTTTGCAACTGGTTTTCGGACATACGAACTCCCACCTGGTCTTTCATAAATGCATTGACATTATATACAATTTCTCGTCCTTGGCTGTGGATTACTTTCCGTCCACCGAGTTTACTTGCTTTCTCTGAAATGCAAGCTTACATGCTACCAAGTACACTGCACACAAAACACACACACACTTTAAATGAAGACAGGCAAGTCGATCGCATTGTTTCTCGGTGTTCACACAACATTAAGACGTTCGGCAACCCTGTCTGTGTGCACGATAGGGGAAGTTCGCGCATGCGCTTGCCGCGTTTCCGATCCAGCACATCGGTGGGAGAGTTTCTTGTCTCACCTCTTCTACTGTACTACGATATCGAAGAGGCCCAGGGAGATAGAAAATTTAAGTTCTTACCTGAACATGAGTAGACTATTCCTTTGTTGGTACTTAATTCCAGTATAACAACCAACCCCGTCCTCATTGTTGCATTTGGTCAAGAGTGCCACAATAAGAAAAAGAAAATATAAATCCTAAGGAGACAAGAAGTTGCAATAAAATATGGGGGGGGGGGGCAGAGAACTGCGCTACTTCACTGGCCTCAGAGGTACATCAATATAACGATTGCAGCGAACAGTTTCGAATTTTGCATGGACATTAAGAAATTATTCTCGCGAACTTGTGTTTCAGATTCAAATGTAGTAGCTCAATAATTGCTTTGCTTTTTCGAATACCAAAATCTTTCTATTTTCTTCCGGCTTCGGTGGTTAACGTAGAGAGTTACACAATGAAAACCTTAATTTCATTTTTTTTTATCTAGTATATTTCTGCACAAGTTTGATGCATTTTAACCCATTGCTGTTCTACATATACTAGGTATTTTCAACTCAGAGTTAGTGCCTGTATACCTCAAGAAGAAGAATCTTTGGGATGCACGTGCAGGTCTTTCCACCCATCTGCCTGCAAAACTGAGGCCATTGTCGAACTTCCTCCTAGATTCGTAAAGTTGCAGGTGTGCAGAGAGAGGTTGGATTTTCATTTGCCGGAATTTTTTTTATTAAGTTTTAAGTTTCAAGAGGGCTTACAGCGCTCTTCACTGGTGCAAGTCCGTCTCATCTTTAAAATTACCAAAAAATGGCGTTTTGAAGCTCACTTGATCAGTGTGGCAGCATTGAGGTTGTTTTGTAAACAACAGTTGATGTACCTCATATGCTTTTGAGCAGTGCTTTTTTTATGGTATTATGCAACGGTACGCCGTACCTGCACCTCTTTTTCAGGTATGAATAACTGTGTGTGTGTGTGTGTGTGTGTGTGTGTACATGAATTGACGATCATTTATGAACATTTAAGTTTTATATATATTGATATCATGTTTGCATGTCATCACAAGAAGAAGGGAGATTTATTTATTTATTTATTTACGACTTTGTTTACATGGCGAAGTTAAGGTCAATTGCTTTCCTTTACAATTAATTGTATACAATTAAAAAATGAGAAAGATAATTGGAAAATAAAGTAATAAAAGTAAAATTAAAAGATAATGAAAGTAATACAGTTCGCGTACGAGGAGTCAAAAAGTGGAATAACCATTAATTACAGTAGATTATGTTTTACTAACACAATGAAAAAGATAAATGTAGAGTAAAGTTAAAAATAAAAGCAATACAGTTTATATACGGACACACACACACACACATTCACACACAAGTACCTACAGAGAAAGCAAATTTCGTTATCTGAAAGCCTTATGCATTGTTTTCTGGGAATTCAATCTAGGTCCAAATTGTTTAACATGTGTATTTGGAATGTTACAACTGAGGAGGAGGCTTGGATTTCGGGGGGCAGTCTGTTCCAGTGTCCTGCAGAGGTAATGGTAAACGGATTAGCTTAGAAGTTAGATCTGTGGAGAAGAATGGATAGCAGACATTTTTCACGTGATCTGGTGTTGCAGGAGTGAAAGTCAGAAAGATATTGAAACAGCCTTGAGAGGTATTTTGGATCTTTTATTTCTAGGGCTTTGTACAGTAGCACAAGGTTGTGGTAAATCCGTTTCTCACTTAATTTCAGCCTCGCGATCTTCGCATAACATGACGTCAAATGTTCAAAACATTTTATGTCGGAAACGAAGCGAATGCAAGCGTTCTGGATTCGCTGAAGGCGTTTAGCTTGCTCGTGATTAACATCTGAATCAGTGGCGTATACTGGGTTAAGAACCTGGGCTATCGCACCATATCATAGTGTTCGAATGGACAAAAAATTGCTGGTGGGGGTGTTTTTGTTTTTTTAACTCATTTGGGGTGGCGGGTTGAAGTGATGTGAGTCTGTGATTAAAAATATATATACCTCATAAATAAAACATGGAAATATACACTGTCAGTAAGGAAAGGATTTCATTCTTATTTGCATAAATGAGAGGTCCATATTGTAAAATATTATGTAGGCCGATATACGAGAATAAAAATAAAATTTCAACATACCTATTTTCACGATTTTAAGTTCGGGTACTCCTTGTTGGCGCAGTAATAACGTCGTTGCCTTGAAACTAAGGGGTCCCGGGTTCGATGCAGGGTGGTTTAGATACCACTTTAACTGTAGGTCCGATCCCTATTAGCTTATCTGTTCATAAAGAGGACATACAAGAAAAATCCACAACGATTTGGAGCTTATCGTAATTCGTAAGCCGAAAAGACAGCTTATTAATTATGTCCCTCATTTCAGTTCACTACACAACACACAGCACATATTATTCACAAAAAAAAAAACAATCCACTCACTACTATATTCACACGCTGCCTCTAAATAAATTCCACGCACCAAGACTACTCGACGTGAGTTGAGTAGAACTGGTTCTTGTCATTTCGGTAAACCATTTCTACTCCCCACTGTATCTCTAGTTGTTTGAAGGTCAACGACCTCTTTTTCAACTCTTCTGCAAGCGTTCAATTATGTTCTTGTCCCTGCCACATGACAATTTCCTCTTGCCCGCGATAATTTGGCTTCAAAATTCCCCATTCCTGGGAAGATTACATGCTGGGAAAAATTAGTTTGCAACATTGACCCAGACTGTTGAGGAAGTTCAGAGGGTTTTTCCCCGCCATATGCAACCCTGTTCTCTCTTCTGTAACAGTTTGACTCCACAATTCCCCGATCCTGGGGAAATTACATGGTGGGAAAAATTGGTTTGCAACATTGATCGGAGCCCTGTCAAGCTTACCCCAGCCGTCTCGCGAATTCAAAGAAAGCTGGCAATGTTTCCAACTTCTAAGAAATAGGTTCATCTTATTGAAATGAAAAATTTTATGCACTTTTTTTATAGACATTTTTTTTCTGTATTTTATTCCCCGAGTCTGGGCTTCGCAGATAGCCTAGATAGCCCCGAATATACGCCTCTAATCTGAATAAACAGTGTGACAATAATCAACTATAGGAAGACAAGAGATTGAACAAGTTTGTTTTTTATACATTAGGGTAGGAAGTTTTTAAGTCGGTAGAGAGAGTGTAGTGCACCAATGGCTCTTTACATTCGAAAGAAGCGTTAGAGAAAAGACGAGAATCAAAGAAGTCACAGAGAGAGAGAGAGAGAGAGAGAGGGAAGGAAAGAAAGAAAACCGAAATTGAAGAGAGATAAGAAAAAATAACGAAAAGAAAAGAGAAATTTTATAAACAACACTAAAAAAATACATATTTTGTACATTTTTGGTGCACTTTCTTTCATATAATACGTACGAAATGTGAGCTAAAGTGTACGTTAAGTGTACCAGAGATGTACGACCCGATCAAGAAGTTACCGGCCGAACCTTTTCCACACTTTTGAAACACATGGGAGCTTTTTCTACACTTTTTAAACGCTTTTTGCATACCCTTTTTCAAAGTAAACTTTCATAACTCTTATTGTTAAACTTCTTAACGTCAATTTCCTAATTAAAGAATTGTCAGGATTACTATTTCATACTTTTTGACACATGAAAATCTTGTGAAAGAAATAAAATTTGACTTGCAATCGATTTCCAAGTGAAAACCTTTCAACAATAGCAAGAAACAAATAACAAAGAATGTAAGACTATTATATATTTTTTTTCTGTGAAAATAATAAAAGTTGGATCTGAATCGCTAGGAGTTGAATCTTGGTGCATTCGATTACAAAGCCATAACATTTAATTAAGCTTTAGTATAATATAAATTGGAGTAATTTTGCAAAACTCATTTTCATAGCATAATTATTCGAGACTAACTCGTAAAAGCGATGGGCGGGTGGCCAACTGTATTTTCACGAAAGTTACGTTGAGTTTTTGGTAAATATGCGATATGCCCGAACGGATTTCTTCAAATTTACAGGAGAAACTACTTATTGAAATCAGTTTCTGTAGCATTGTCGAAGTTCTTCGAGGTATTTTCTTTCGCGGAAACTGAAAACTTCACCATAGAATGCTGCAGAACAAGAAATAATCACTTTTTACGTAAGGAACTTGCATTTTCTGTAAAGCGACAACATTATGCCATTGTTTCCATTATGTACCTGCAGATGTCGCGAGCGTCGAAAGTCACGCGGTCTCGCCAATGTTTCTAAACTTGCCTTTTTTGACGATATTTTTTTTTAACTATGCTTACCTAACCTAACCCAACCTAACCTAACCTTGCCGGAAATGGTTTTTGGGGCTATCGTGAATGGTTTTTGGGGCTATCATGAATGGTTTTTGGGGATATCCGTCAATGGTTTGTGGGGCTATCCGTCAATGGTTTGTGATGACATAATGAACACGAAAGTAGGTACTTTTCGGTGAAGAAGGTTGAAACACTACATACCCATTCAAATCGACAAAACACAAGCACGACGCGCGATGATCCATGACGAGTGCACGCCATATTGTCTGTTACCCAAGCGGAACAAGAGAGACAACTAATGACTCGTAATATGAAAAGTTGACACTATTTTATGGAAAAAGGCATAACTTTACTTTAAAGAATCTTCCGCAATGCAGAATAGGTAAGTATCAATGCTAAAATGAACGAAATAAACGAGTGAGAGGTGTTCGGGCGATATCGCATAATTACCAATAATTTTACTTCCTTGGCATGATTCAGCATTAGATCGAAATAGTTTAGTGTACAATAGAGGAACCAGGATATATTTTATATTCTACCATTTAATCCAAAGAATAAATGAATCCACAGCTCTCAAAATGTATACGTAGTTTTCTTTGTGAGAGGTCAGACAATATAAACTTCATGAGTAATATTTGCCCCTAACTTTTAAAGCATTTTTTTTAAAGGGAATGCGTAATAATTAATAACAAAATACAATAACTACGAATTTCAGTATACTAACTGTACAAAATGTAAGAAAAGTAATGGGCAAAACTTGTCTCCACGTATGTAATAATATAAATAACAATAAATTTGGATAAAAATTGGTTTATTTTTGATAACTTATAATAGTTATTATTGTAAAGTGGCAATTATAACCGTGGTAATAATTATTATTATTTCTAATAATCAAGTTTTATCAATGGCCTGCCTCCCGAAATAAAATCCTGACTGCGGTTTTTTTACCTCATCCTTCGTGTTTACTATATCTCTCTTGAATATTTTTTTTCCCATGCTTCTCTCACATTTTAGGTCTCTTTCTTCTTTCTCCTCATTCATCTTCTATTCCTCTTCCTTCGCTTTCTCTTTTGCCTGATTTCCTTCCATATTTCTCCCTCTCTCATCTCGATTCCTTTCTCTCGCTCCCTCTTGTATTTCTTTCTATATCTTTTTCTATTCCTTCCTCTTTGTTTCTCTTTCTCTCGCTTCTCTATTGCCTTTTTATCTCTAGTTTCTCCATTTTTCCTCGCTTCCCTATTTCTTCCCCTCCCTCCCTGCTTTGCTTATTTATTTCACCTCTTTTTTTTTCTTTCTCCTCTCTCAACCCCCTCCCTCCTGTTTGTGTGCGACGTGTGTTCATCGTTTCTTTTCCTCGTCATTTGTTTCCATGGTAACCCGCACCAATCACACACCACTACAGCTCATTTAACAAATCGTATTTTGTTTATTTGTTTGTTTTATTACAAAATGAAGTACGATTCTCTATTGCCTTTTTATCTCTAGTTTCTCCATTTTTCCTCGCTTCCCTATTTCTTCCCCCTCCCTCCCTGCTTTGCTTATTTATTTCGCCACTTTTTTTCCCGTCCCTCTCTCTCCCTCCCTTCTGTTTGTGTGCGACGTGAGTTCATCGTTTCTTTTCCTCGTCAGTTCCCATGGTCACCCGCACCAATCACACACCACTACAGTTCATTTAAACAAACCGTATTTCGTTTATTTGTTTGTTTTATTACAAAAATGAAGTGGGATATCTTAATCTTATTTATGAAAGTTCAGAAACATTATTTTAATAAAACCCTGAATGTTAGCTGATTTGGTGTTAAGTCCACGTTATGCACATTAAGGCTAATCGGAACTGGACCTGCAGTTTAAACTGGGATCCGAACCATTATGTGCCTCCACCGGGTATCGAACCTGCGACCCCTTATTGAATGTTAGTGACAATGGTTCTATGTTAGCAATTACGTAGCATGCAATGTTAATTTGACATTATCCATTGTCTAGTGCTTTAATAAGAGTACTTTTAAGCACCAGAAAATGTCCAATTAACGTTCCATACTAACATTATGTCAGATTATTTAAAAAAAGTGATATTTCAAAATCAACATTTCACTTTTATTAATTTGGTTCGAAATTATAATCCTAAAATTTACATAAAAAGTTGATTTATTTTTTATTGCTACTTGCTGAAGTTTATTTACATGGTGCCATTTAAATGGAATTAAACTAGTGTTTTGTTTGAAATCAGTGGATAGGGACATTGGATTTTCGCGATGCGCGAAATGTGAGAAAAAGATGCAATTTTGAACATTCTGCACGTAACTACACCCCCAATTATGAAATATACATGAGTTTTATTCGCGAAGTAATGCGAAATGTGTGCTTTTCCACGAAATGAACGATTTTTCGCGAAATAATCGTGAAATATCATCAAATTAAGTAGAAAACACGCAAAAACCGGCAATCGAGGTTGTGCGCGCAAACTGTCGATTTGTAACGAAACGTTTGCCTAAAGTTTCCTACCACTAGCAGCTGAAGAACGTTTTATCTTCACATCAGGAAGACGGTGCAAATTGGGATTTCCCATGCACATAATCTCAGTTCGAAAACTTCGCCCCTGTCAAGCTGCATTCCTTTCTTCCCCCGAATGTCTACTCAACTTGCAGTTTTATTGAACTTGCTAGCTGTAGCAGCGATAAGATTAGTCTGTTCCCGCACATTAAGGGAAACAATGGTGTCATTTGTGTTCAGTCATGAATTAATTTTTTTTATCATCATGTGATTTTCAACATGTGTTTGTGTACGTGCAGTAGTGATTATTTTATTTGTTGGACAGCGAGAATATCCTTTAAATACATACAATGAATAAATCACTTGAGATGTGCAAATTAGAAATGAAGTGATTTTGTGTTGATGTTTTCTTTTTGGTTGGACAGCTAAGTACTTGTGTATATGTACAGTATATAGAAATGAAGTAGTTTATCAATTTATAGCTCTTTGTATGTTGTTTCTCATAATGAAAAAGTGTGTGCCATTTTTTTTTCACCGCTGGTATATACCGCTGATCTAACATTTTATTTACCGCTCTCCTCAGTTTTTATTTACCATAAATTTGTGTCCCTATCAATGGATTTATTTTTATGCTTATCCCAACTAGACGTCTGATGCATATCTTTTACTACAGTTATTGTTCATGAAGAAAAGAGAGGAATATCCAGAAAGGAGTATGGTGCAAAGGAATGTGAGGCAGTGAACCGACTGTAGAGGGATTTTTCTGTGGCTATTGTTGATGCCAACCAACAAAGCATGCAAAAAAAAAAAAAGTAAGCGTGTGATGCATTTTGTTATCTATAACATGTATAATTGCATTTACAAACCAATCAATGCTAAGAAAATTTCACTTTCCATAGAAAATTTCCCATGGAGCAATTGTTGGTCATGTTTGAAATTAGGACTTACACACAGATGGCTGCACGTGAAAGCATCAATGGAAAAAATAAATGTTGAATTAATGTAAAATGTTTAAATAATATTTTTTCTTCGTTTCACCATTAGATATTTTTTAGGCTGAGATGAATATTGCTTGACATCCAGTGGCCTGCCCAAGACGGGGAAGGGTTTGTGTGGGTCATACCCCCCCTCTTTGGCCCCCAGTACTCCTAAAAGAAGTATATCAAAGAAGGGAAAAGATGGCCAAATAGAGGGCCTATTTCTAATATATATATTAGAAATAAGCCCTCTATTTGGCCATCTTTTATATATTTTTATATATATATATATATATATATACACATAAAATATGTACGTACCCCCCACACACACACTTTTCGAAAATCCTTGGCACATCTGATAACATCAACCACAATCCAAATAGTTTCCCATTGGATGGTCCCATGCTAGACTATTCAGAATTTTGTCTTTTAGAAATGCCCAATTTATGGTCATTTTGGCTATAAATTTACTCTATCACCCATAAATACAAACTTACACCCCAAGATGGAAAATTCTGGTAAAATCCCTGCAAATGAAACGTATTTTTACGCAACTGATCAATACTTTAATATTATGGCCAATATAAAATTCAGTTATGTATTTTCTCCTTCATTTTTTTAAAATTGCTTGAGACACAAAATGAATGCCTTTTAACATCTAGCTACTCATCAAAGACTTGGTAATTTAATTATTACAACAATATTTAGTCTTTCTTATTTCTCTCTATTTTCTTTCTTTCCATATTCTCTCTGTCTTTGTTGTTTCTCACTGTATTTCTCTCCTTTTTAAAATACCAATGCCCACGGCTATGCTTTTGAGAGTGGAGTCCTCTCGCATTCTCCACCCCCTCTCATTCTTTCATTCCTTTCCAGGTTTAAGAGAGAATGAGAGTGAGTTCACATTCATATGATACAACACTGTCTTGTATTTTTTATATCATGTTTTTATGTATTTACAAGGATAAAAGTTTATGAACCAAAAAGTCAGGGGCGTATATTGTAGGCTAGCAAGGCTATCTGCAAACCCCATAGATTTTTAGGTAAAAAGGAACCAACGAATATTATGAGCTGAGGCTCAGTTTCTTTGAAATATTATAACTATTCTTTTCCTTCAACGTGCAAAATAATTTAAAATGTCAATTTGGCTTGAGAAAATTGAAGTATTAAAATTTGTGTAAGAACACAGCAAGTTAAAACACAGCCTTAAATATTACAATGAAAATTTTCATATTCCGTATTGAATTCGCAGGGTAGACAATTTCATAAATTATAATTTATCATGTTGACCTCCATATTTACTCATTCCATTAAACATATATTTTATCCCTTTCTTTGATCTGTTATTATTATTTTTATTATGTGATTGCTTACTTCCATTTTACTTCCGTTAACGGGGAACAGCGACACTTTCAGCATAGCTTTTCTCAATTCGAACACCACAGTGAGGTGAGATAGACTACATCTTGAACTCAGCATACGCCACTGCAAATTGTATTATGCATTATGTACTGAATGTATTCTTTGTGCTTTTCATTTACTAATATTGTTCATAACTGGTTGGATTTGAAAATTGATTTGAACAAGTGTCGGCGATTGGGTTCCAAAACTGGGGAGGGGGGCAAAATGACAAGACTAGGGGGCAAACTAGGGGTCTTTCCCTTGGCAGATGGGGCTTAGCACAGTGCGGGAGCAAAAGTTGCAAAAAGTCGGGGAGAGGGGGGGCACTGCCCCCTCACCCCCCCCAATCGTCGCCACTGTGAACAGGTTGTCAAGAAGTAGACTAGTTTTCATTGTAACCCATATGTATTTTGCAAAGTACAAGTATTATATCACTTCGTGTTGGCCTAGAAGCATATTTCAGAATCTGTCTCCTTTGCTAGCTTTAAGAAAATTATCATTTATAATATATTTACAGCACCATGATATGCTAATGTTTCACAGCAGTAAATATGGCATTATTTTGTTTTACAGTAACTTCAAGTGAATGGTTTCTTGGCCCTGTGCAAGGACATGCAACATGAAGGAGAAAGTACTCTTGCGACGTACAAAGGTAAGTGCATGCAATAAACTTTGATTACTGTAGTTGAGGGGAGGAACTGTGGGAGTAATATTGCAAAGGGGTAGAAGTACAATTTGAGTAGTTAGATTCTGAAAATTTTAAAGTCATTAGTAAAATGGAAGAGCCGAATATTTGGTTGATGTTCTTGCCTATGGTATGAGTTGTCCTTGGTTCGAACCCTTGGGTGCTTCAAAATTTATGTGTTGGCCAAAAATCATGAGATCAGTTGGGGACAGTGGCGTGGCGTGACTTCTTCAAAAGTGTCAGACGTTATCATCTCCCCTCTACCCCCCCCCCAAAAAAAAAAAACATGCCCTTGATCTGGATTCTTGTTCTCTTTTTCTTTTTGCAATCCGCTCAATGATTTATTTAGCCACAATCACTCCTAGAAAGAACTACCACTCATGAGAGAGTTACCGCGAAAATCCAGTGAATAGGAGTCGAGCCTTGTCAACTATCTCTGTTTCCTTGCAAAGAGGTGGAAATGGGAAGAAGAACCACACATTCGTCACAGTTTGGCGTTTTTGCGGTGAGCAGACGACAGAATTCCCCTCCTCCAGCGGTGGGAGGAAGTCCAGATGTACGTACTACTGTTGCCAACTTAGTTTTTTGGAGCAAGGTTTGTCCAAATCACGAATCGCATCAAGTACTTATCTTTTCGTCTATTACTAAACGGTCGTTGTAGTTAAATCCATCTTTGTCTTTGCAGTCTAGCTCTTGTTGCTTCGGAGAAATAGTATCCCCGTTTTAGGCAGGATTTAGCTCTTTTCTGGAAATCCAATGTGACAACACTTGCTGATCCGGTAGGCCACAGCGGCAACAGGGCCCCTAAACAGGCATATGAATAACCCCCTAGCACACTTGCCTCCAAGTCTTTCCCCGCTGTTCCCTTGCATTGGCACCCTTCCTCCTGTTGCCTCTTGAGGGTAGCGGAACGGCCTCTCTCTTCCCTTTTGTCGGCTGCAGAAAAAGTGTCCTCTGCAATATACACTCAACTGCAACGCTGTCGGTTAACTTATTTAACAATGTTGTTATTTTATTGAGAAAAAACGTCTTTACATTTTGCTGTTACCTGCGGTAACACCGGTTACATGCACGCCACGCCTCTGGTTGGAGAGCTACTTGAAATAAATAGTAGGCTCTGGTTTCGTAGGCCAGTAACAGTGGTGAGTACTACTAACCACTCCAATGAAAAGTAGCCTGGCAGGCTTTGGGCCCTCAAAGGGATATGGTGTCATGGAGTTTAGTATAGATAAAAAGCGAACTAATACAGGGATATACTTGAATGCCAAAGCATGGTTTATTTAAATTTATTTGTGGGGGAGGGGCTGAATGCATAGTCAGCAAGTCACACTGGTGTTAAAAATTGGCAGCAAGTGCAATAAGTAATAAATGCGGCGAATGGGTGCCAGAACTGGAGAGGAAAATCCCCTTTCTCTTGCTAGACAAGGCTTACCGTTAAGAGGCCATACTTCAGGGACAAAATGTGGAGGCAACACTAATTGCTTCCGCTGATAGGAACATATATATGGGACTTCTCGATGGCAATGTTGTAGCCTCGTCGCCTTGTAATCAAGGGGTCTCGGGATCGATTCCCGGTGGAAGCACATAGTGGTTCGGATCGCACTTTATAAACTGTAGGCCCAGTCCCAATTAACCTCATTGTGCACAAAGTGGACTTTAAAAACCAAGTCAAACTAACAAACTCACACACTAGAAGGTAATGGCAATCGGGTGCCAAAACTGGAGTGGAGTTGGTGTGCAACTGCCCCCCTCTTAACACTGCCACCGATGCTAGAGCGAATGAAAGGATTTATTTCCACCAATTTTAGCTTGTTTTAATGGGATATTGTTTGATCAGAAATAAACGTGATATTTTGTAATAAAATTCAAGAAATCTGATATTTATGAGTGCTTTATTCATTTATTTTCAGGAGGAATTACCATTTAATGAAGCAAGGAATTAGTGGAAGGAATGCTGTCCTGGTAGCTGGATGCTTGAAAGTGAACAATGTCCCAATTTACAAACATTTATCTATGTACTGGTTGGCACATACAATATTTTTGAACTTGTTTACCCCAAAAGATGTGCCATATTTATGGCAATAGTCGAGTATATACTATTAGGTCATTAATACAGACAGTCGCCCTAAACCATCTATATTATGTGATATGTTCAATAATTTAAAGCACAACGTGCAGTAAGCGCCAGTGTATTCTGTCTCAGGATCCTCTGTATTGTTTAATACTATGAACTGTACTGTCATGATTGAAAATGGTATTAATAGTTTTTCTATGTTTTATGTTACTTGTGTTAATTTAAGTTTACATGATATTGATTTTTTACTGTTTAGTCTTGCATCACTCAATTTGACTTCATAATTGAAAATTGTTGTGGAAGGGAAATTAATATATTTATTTTTTTCTCAGCATAAAACATGATTATCATCTCTGATCTCAAAGTAGTTTTAATATGTCCTGAAAGTGTTCTAGACATGTTTTTTCAAACTGTTCCAAATGTGAAAAGTGTACCAAAAGTAATCAAAAGTAGTTTCTTGAGAACACTTTTTGCACACTTTTTGGGAACACATGATGCATGCCTTTAAAACACTCTTTGACCGCTTCCGAACACATTTAATGTGTACCAAACGATATCAAAAGTAGTTTCTAGAAAGTGTGCAGAAAGTGTATTTTTTTTACAGTGAAGCAGAAAGAGACAGAGAGAAGGAAGAGGAGTAACAGGATTTGATTTGATTTGATTTAGTTTATTTTACTTCGCGTTTTGTGCCTCTTGGCTAATTTGCGAAGACGGGGATGAGTGATGAAATGATGAAATTGATGAATGGACATTCACAAACAACCAAGCCCGACCGGGATTCGAACCCGGGACCCTTGGCGTCGCAGCGCGATGTGCTAACCACTCGGCCACAGGGTCGGGCAGGAGTAACAGGAGACCGATAGGAAGAAAGAATAAAGAAGAAACTGACAGAAAATTAGGAAAAAGCACAAAAAGAAATGGTCAAGAAGAGAGGAAGAGCAGAAGCTAGAAAGATGAAGATACAAGGAAAGAAAGGGACAAAATAGTAACAAATAAAAGGGAGGGTGGAAGGAGAAGTAGAGGGAGATTATTTCCATAACATCTTTGGCTGTTATGCATTTGAAGCTTCGGAACGAGTCACAACTCTCGAAGCAGCCAATCAACGAAGCGAGCCGCTGACGTCATCTCAACCCAGAACCTATCGCTAAGCCCCCTGCTCAGGCTCTACACGCCCACTAGGCTCGCTAGACAGACTCGCGTAGTCCGCTGGAGATGTTCCGAAAGTAATTCGACTCGACGCATTTTTTCGCATTCCTGGAAGGTCAAGCATCCATGAGCTCTTACCATGAACGCAATAAAAGGAAACAATGTATAGAGTACCGGAAAAAAGTTCCCAGAAAAAAAGCTCTCGAGTTTAGCTGTATACAGTCTGTCCTGTAAATTTTGTAGGACTATTAAGGTTTTTGTTTAACTATTCCTCGTATCTATTTCATCAATTCACCTTGTCTGCCTGTTAACCTAGTGAAGTAGAAAGTTAAAAAATAAAATTCGCACAATTTTCATTTCTCTCCGATTTCCTGCCTTTGATATAAGGCAAACACTCGTGGCACAAAATTAGAAAACCAATATCATGCCTATTGTTTCTTACTCTCGTAGAAATGCCTTAGAAGAAGAAACAACACTAATAGTCAACCAAGCGCCACCTGGATCTAGATTACAGAGTTGCACAAGCGATGTCACATGTATAATGTAGACATGGCTCACAATGAGTGTGAACACTCGGCGCAAGGACGTACCCAACAGGAAAACTGCTGGCGCTAAACCCTTACGATAATTTAAGCATTTTCAAAATCGAGCCTGTGTAAGGTTATGGGGTAAATTCGTTCACGTTTTTCTCGAAAACCTGCGGACAGAATCTTTTCAAGTTTTACTTGAGCGCTGTGAGGGGGTGCTTCTAGAGAATCACGTTTTGATATTTTCATTTACTGCATCAACGTCCCAATAAACACATTAATTTTATTCTTGAAGTATCGCAACGCGCCCTCTTCCAGTCTTGTCCTTGCAGAGGCGTACGGAACAATCCGAACTGGCACGAATAAAACCGAGGGATTAAAATAAGCAGAAGTGATTAGGGTTTCCTCTTCAACGGCATTATCTGTGTGCGTGCGTTGGCAAGACGAAACTTTTCCTCCATCCGAAGAGAAAAATAAATAAAATAGAAAGAAGAGACAGAAGAAATCGGTTCAGAAGTAATCTCTCTCTCTTCCCCCTCTCCCTCCCGACCCTTTAGGCCACACCCACCCTTTCTTCCGCAATCCAACAATGGGGAGAGAAGGCTTTCAGGCGACCACTCAAAAAGCCTTGTCTAGTGCGGAGAATAGAGAAGAAAAGGAGGAAGTTTTGTATTTCAAAGAAATATGGTCAAGATTCCGACATTGGATAAAAATGTTCTCTCTTCTCTCTCCGTTATTTTTCGAGCCCCAAAAGCTACATTTGTGGCAGACTTTTCTCTTCGGAAAAGAGGAGGAAAGAATGGAGCGCGGTTTCCATTTTTCCGAAGACTGAGCCCCGTTGCAGACCTAATCGACAAAGAAAAGCTCTCGCTGTAGAGGGAGACGAGGCTTTTCTGGGATCCATTACGGCCCTTCCTTTGTTGCTAATAGGTTGATATCATTACGGGGTCTCCGGAACACAGTTTTGCTTTAATTGTAGCTCTCCAAAGTTGGGAGGATAATGGACAACGGTCAGACGTGACTGGAGACCACTCAGTACCAGATTTACGCTCCAGGTTTTTCCCCTCGAGGGAGATCTGTATGCGGAAACAATGAGGTGTATATTGGGCGCAGCCATTGTTGTATTTCTTTCTCTTGTTATATCTTTCCCGTTCGCTTGATTCTTGATCCGCTTGAAAGACTGATGTTTTTATTCTTACTCAACCTCGTACTTATATTTCGTTTGGTTTGTCCACTTTATTCGAAGTACTCATCACATTTACTGTCGGCTTAAAAATTATAGATACTCGAGTTTGGTCTTCAATTAAAAGTTAACAAGTAGCCAGGGTGCGAAATCACTGAAGATTGGTGGAGTAAGGAGCAGACAGACATACACAATATATATATATATATATATATATATATATATATATATATATATATATGTGTGTGTGTGTCATTAAATATGTGTCACTTACTAAATAATCAAATTATATGATAAAATATATAATATATCGACTGTCCTTCATTAAAAATTAAATTGTTGATTGAAAATTTAAATATACTACTAATGCTATGAACAATGATTTCCTTGACTAGGGGGAGGGGCAAAAATTGAGAAACATTAGGAAGATGATGGTTTCCTACATAAAATTCACATCTGAATGCTGTTACATGTTTTATTAATATATTTATATACTTTGCGGTAGCTGACGAAAGGCGATGATAAAGGGGGAAGAAATAACAAGTCGAACTCATTCCAATATTCTGGGGATTGTTGAGTTCAGTGTCCTTAGAGATGAGGCTCTTTGTTGTTCGTTCTTTGCGTAAGATTTCGATATTATTCCAGTAAAGTATATTCGACTCCTAAACTAATTGTTTATATTTGCTGTTAGAAGAAAAACTCTCCCCCCCCGGAAACGTTTGGTGGGGAGGGGGAATTCCCCCCGGTTCCCCCGGGATTTCGCACCCTGAGTAGACCTACTAAAAAACGAGTTGCATCAAACTGTAGCTTATTGAATTCTGCGTTAATTTATGCTAACCAATTTTTTTCGAGTATGCCTTTATATTTTTTCACTAGCAGTGACAGCGCACAGTTTCCACGGTTCAACGGACATCGCAGTGTGCCGTGTTGCCACGTTCGACGTATATCTTTGCTCCGTTGTATAATAATCTGTATGAAATCTGTTTCGCAATGTGAATTGACAATGATAATGGATTTTAAAAGCCTGCAAAGAGTTTCAAAATGAGACCAATATTGTATTTGTAGGACTATCCAATACTAAGAAAAAGTTGTTTCGCAAAATTGATAAGAACGGTTTCATGTCACAGGCGCAAGTCTGAAGATTTCGGATCATGGATACATGTCACAGGCGCACGTCTGAATTTTTTCTTTCTCTTCTTATGATTGACTTGTGCAATGGGAACATTTGCGATTGCGATATGTTATTTGTGTGATATATTGGCGGGTTGGACATTTCAGACATTGGATTTCATTTATGCGACTTCAGAAATTGGAATTAATTATTTCTTTTTGGCAACTGCAGGCCGTAAAGGGGAGGGTTGTATTTACTTGTGGGATGGGATAATTTGCGACTTCTTATTTTTATGATGGGAAGGGAGTGAACAGTGGTATTCTGTGGAAAAGGATAACAAGGACTTTCAACGTAGGAGTTACTTCATTTTTGGACTTACAAATTTAACTTCGACCCGCAATTCAGTGCCTGGCCTTGGTAAAAAGAGGTAAGTTACCTTCTTAGGTTTAATTTTAACCTTCAATTTTGGTATCTTGCCAATGCGGAAAACAGTGAGAAATAGTGTTGGGGGCAGGTGACTCCGGCCAATTTCTAACATGCCTTTAAAAGGGACTCTATAGATAAAGGCGGGGCCGCAGTAGCGGTAGGGGGCGGTAGGTCAATTACCCAAGGGGCGGAGCCCGGAATCGGTGGGAAATTTGGACTCAACAATTTCAAACGACAATGTCTCAACTTCAAACGGCTGTAAATTCGTAAATACTTGTTTTCGTACTCCAAATTTTTGTTCTGCATAATTAGCATCACATAACTTTCATAAGAAAAAAAAAACAAGCTCCGAAATCGAGGGTGTAGAATGGGATATCGGACCCCGATTTTCTGACAAATATTAAAAATCTGAAAATTGAGAATTGTGTTTAAATCCTTTCTGCCTGTACCGTACTACAAAATCATAACGATTGGGAAACCCGCTTTTGATTTACAGAATTTCAGAGAGAGTGATCGTTTGCAAAACTAAAAAAAAAGGCTTTATTTTTGTTCTCACGACGATTAAAAATATAAGGCATACTCGAAAAAATATTTGGTTAGCATAGATTAATGGAGAATTGAATAAATTAACTTTTGATGTAACTCGATTCTTTGTAGGTCTACTGGTTAATTTTTAATTGCAATCTAAACTCGAGTATCTATAATATTTAATCCGATAGTAGATTGTCTAATCACAACTTCATGCTTCTTAAAAATACAACATAAATAAAGTTAAAATAGACAGAAAAATACTACTGTCTCTGAAAAATTAAAACTGTTGGGAAATTGGTTACTTAGGATCCGTGGCGGAGGGTTAGCACAGGGTTCCCGGGATCTAATCCCGTCTTTGGCATAGGTATTCTTTGTAAGTGTCCCTTCATCAATTTCATATCATCATCACTCACCCTCATCTTCGCGATTAGCCGAAAGTGGCAGAAAAGTGAAGCAAAATAAACCAAATCGAACAATCCTAGGCTCCACAGTACGAGTGCTAAAGTGCTAACAGTGTAAGGATAAAGATCTACTTATGAATGTAATCGGTGTTTCAGATAACAGGAAATGATATTTGAGAGAGAAAGCAAATACTTCATATTCCTGTAAATCTCTAGTAGTTGCAGTTCAGCTTACCATATAAAGAGATAGAATATATTTGTGACATGGTTGTTAACTACACAATATCTAGTTTACCTCTTGTCTATTCCACCACCACATTGAGAAACCAACTCTCTCGACTTCTGGTGAACCTCTTTGCTCTTGGTAGGAATCGAACCTACGATATCCGTTGACACCATGTATACAACAGTCACTACTCTCAATATTGCTCCAAGGGTCCCGGGTTCGAATCCCGCTCGGGCATGGTAGTTTGTTAATGTCCATTCATCCATTTCACCACTCATCCTCATCTTCGCAAATTAGCCAAGAGGCACAAAACGCGAAGTAAAGTAAAATAAATCAAATCAAATCTAAATATTGCTGAAGTCTTCATGCTTTATTGTTTCGAAAAAAATTATAAAACCCTCCGTATACGACCTTGGTCTTTTAACACGCAACTCGTTTCCGTTATTTGGTCTGCATATGTCAAAAATAAAGGGGAAGACATGTGATGTTGACATGCGATACAGTTTAGTCATCAATTCGTTGTGTACACAAAATAAAGTATTAATGTACGACTTTGACGGCGAAAGTATTTGTACATAAATACTTTCGCCAACCCATAAACATTTCTGATTCATTCGTTTTATTACCATTCTAACGTAAAAACTGAATATGCAGCACAACATCTCTCTGGATCAACGCGAAGTCACGTGAAATTCATCTAAACTAAACAGGCTGTACAAATTATTTCTAGGTAATGTTCTAAAAAGATTTGCTACAAAAGAATGATAACACATAATTATAAAAACAGTGTGCAACACATCTTTGAGATTTCATATCGGTCTTGTTCTAAATTGCAAGGAAATTATTAAAAGATTTGCATAGCCATGTTTTATTTAATACCAACAAATATCACATACAGACAAGAAACAGAAATATAACAAGAAGACTCATTCGTAAAGTTCTTCAGTTCTCACCACTTGCTAACTTCCAATTTTAGTTCTCTCTAGCCACTATGAATATATCTGAATCCTCACTTCAGTTCTTTAATTTATTCTAATTACAAATGTACACAAATTAGTTTTTTCTTCCACTCCTATTTTAAGCATGCTCCTGAATGCTCTTGAAGTCTGTTTCATAAACTTGGAATTGGATCCCGGTCACCATCTTCACTTAATCTTTTTGTGTGTGAAAACTTTCTCATGCACAAGAAAACCACAAACTGTTGTTTAACGTTGAGTGCATCAAATCGTCCATTCCCTGTCAAGTTTTTGTGTACAATGTTGCACAGAGTACCGAGAGAAGAAACTGCAAAGTTCGGAGGTGGTGAAATAATGGCGAATTTTGATGAACAGTAGTTAGGGGTTGAAAATTCCCAGTGCTCACTTTCCAACCTGGAAAATGTCCAAAATATAGGATTGCATTTTGTAGTATCTGTTCGAGCTTCTACGTCGCGTCAATTCTGAGCAATAATTTACAGTGATGGGGAAATCTACACCATCGCAACCTCAATTTTAAGTTGATGTAACTACTACACATCAGGTTTGCGCAAATTAATTTGCACTAAGTTGTTGGTCAGCTATGAATGCAGAGAAATTAGTAGTGTCAGAATGTAATATCAACTAATTCTGTAGATTAGAGGCTTGTGAGCTTGTCAATGAAAGACTTATAGTTCCTGCAGAAAACCCATCCTTACTATGGTTAATAAGTGCATGTATGGAACTGATACTGAGAATGCAACACAAATAATTATGCCAAACGTTCCCCTGTCCACATAGCTAACCTACCATAAGTGTCATTTCGAAATGCAATATTTGAAGACTAATAATAATCTCACAGTTTTGAAATTACATTATTGGTCTAGACACCCTTGTGTACTGCAATGAAGTATGCAGCTTGGAAAAGTGAATTTGTAAATAATTCACACTCTGTTTTGGAGGTGTCGAAGTAGAAGGCATGGCTTTAAGAAAATTGCAATACCGAGGTACAGATCAGATCGCCAGCAATCGGATAGCTTTCGTGCCTTTAAATTATTATAGAGATTTCATTTAACGTTGATATAGGCATTAACAATGAGGAGAGATAATGAGAAATCGAGTAATTGACGGTTGAAATTTTTACCGAGTGGTCAACTAGTTGACCTGACAAGCCCCGAGACGAAAATTGGCGAAAACTGTGATGTTGGACTGACAGTAGAATGGCTGGTGGCACTACTGTTCAATTTCAGCCTTGCAATTTGCGTAAGAGTGCACCATCTTTCTTAATCTGTGGAAACCTGGTGTAGAACCATTTTTGCAAGGTGGAATACATAGAAGGTGGTCCCTTGCACTTTTTTGTTTGTTGTGGATTTTCGTGTGATGCAGGTCGGAGGATCTCATGGATTTGCACAAAACTGTTGTTTTCAGGTTCCTTTTTATCCCATTACAGCTTTCCAAGCACATGTGGGGAAACAACTGTTAAACAGCTAAAACTGTAATACTATTGTTCTTCAGAAAGTGAAGATCCGCCGTATGACGTCACCCACTTGCGTTCGCTAACATCGGGGACGGACTCTCCTCTACACATTCCACCTTACCATATCTCGTTGAAGATGAGTCAGACCAATCTGGGATCTATTTCTTGTCGTCGCTGATAGATGTCGGAGGCGGGGAGCTGCTATTGCCGAGGTGGAGAGGGTTGGCCAGTGAAGCGGAAAGTGGACTCGCGTACGTCGTTGGCAATGAAGCGCCGGACAATCCGCCGTAGTACTGGCTCGCGGCAGAAAGGGAAGACAATGTCGATGTGAGGGTTGGCGGCAAGAACACACGAGGAAGCACACTTCTCTGTCCAAGAGCTGCAGCCTGGCGATAGTAGAGATCCATTCCTGGAAGAGAAGTTGAAGAGTATATTGCAAAATGAATCGCTACATCACAGACACTTAATACCAATCTGGAAGAAATGGGTCCATGAACAGAATTATTCAAAGACCATGATTATCCTTCTTTTGATTGCAGAAAATATGAAAAATCTTAGATTTCGTCAAATGAACCAGAGCAACGTAACTCCAAAAATGTGGTTTTCAGTTTTCAGTTTTATTTTAACTCCTCTGATGAGCTCTATTTGGAGTCAATCGTTAGCACTAAGGTGGAGTCACGTATCTCCACTTTACTGACTCTTTTGAAGAGTCAGGCATATTCTTAAGAATAGATTATTTCCTCTCCCCTAAAAAATGATAATTTGGAGTTGCGTCCTCATACGACGATTTATGATGCCCAATTAAATAAATGAATATAAATTAATTATAACTCTAGAAGAATAACTGAGGGGATAATATACAGTATACTTATAACACTTAATCCAAAAGATAATTGATTCCATAAGAGAGTTTACCTAATTCAGATAAAATATGGACATTATTACGTATTTCAATATGTTAATGATTTGAAACTAAATTAAAGCAGAACAGGTGTGCCAGATCAAGTTCGGTTAAGTTGATGAATTTTGTAATATTGGCCAAATTATTTGGTAATTAAACAAATGTGCACGATTACTAAAACAGTTTCTTTCCGGTGAATGAACATTTGTTTGTCGCCTATTTAAACAGATTTGGTTACCAGAAACACTTTGTTTGTAAGTTGTTCCAGACCATGAGCGTACGGAGGATTTTTTTCTGAGGGGGTTGCGTTCTATGGGGGAGCGGGATACAAAATAAAATCTTGTGTAATTATCATTTTAACCTTCGTTTTGAATGTTGTTCAGAGACAAAAATAGTACTGGAGGGTAATTTTAAGGGGAGTTTGGATTTTCCACATTGGTTTTTCTAGAGTTCTTGAATGCTTTCATTTCAAAATTTTGATTGTCTCAAAATTTCGGAGGGGGTTGTAGTCCCATCAGCTCCCCCCTGCAAAGTTGGGTTGTTTTTCCTTATCATACTTTACTATTTAATGTTTATTTGGTGGTATTTTTCTTTTTATGTTGTATAAGAATGGGAGTGTATACAGTAATATCTCGCCAGTGTTCCAGACAATATTTTTTCTTTGTGTACATTCTTTAAAAAATAGGACTCGTATATCTATGACCTAAAAGCTTTAGAATGCATGAATTTATGTTCTAAAATGACGAAAAGATGTTTTAAAAACTGAAAAATGAAACCAGCAGCTTCGCAGTCACAACAGCTTAGCTTAGGCATGGATAGGATGCGGAAAAACAGGCCACGATGAAAATATGACGTCACAAAATTCTGAGCCCTAAAAATAAAGGCCTACGTTTGGGGCAAATTTACAGTAAGAAATAGGACAATATAGAAATTTCAATATGTTATGATGACGGGTTCTCGGGGAGAGAGTTCACGTGGGTACTCACCTGCTGACAAGGAGCCGAACTGCGACGGGGCGGGGTATGGCCAGTAGGGCGACCCGTATAGCCTGTTCACCGTCGCGTAGGTGCCTGCCTCCGCAAGGAACTCCAGTCCGACGGCCGTCTGTCTTTTCCACTTTGTGCTGGAAAGAGAAGAAAATAAACTTATTTCGCTCGCACTATATGTTAGTCATGAATGTAACGCATTACACAATGTAGCGAGCGAGATGATATAAGCTATCTACTGCACATGTTTTTCTAACGTTTATTCTCTTAACAGCAAACATTACAGTCATGATATACATGTTGGATTATGACTGTTTAGAATCATTACACATGCCCAATATAAAATTATACTCATAATATTTTATTTAATTGCTTCAGTGCGGCTTAAAAGTTAAATGAAAACAAAAGACAATCGCAGTTTGTGACTTAAGTTCCTTTTCCCGAGCGTCGTGAACCAAACGCCACACCCCCGTCACTTTTTCATCATTTCACATACAATCCTGGTCAGAAGCGCCAATTTCTTGTAAATATTGAGAGGCAAGATTGTCAACAATATGTCCTTATATAGGCTATAATGTATATACTTCTCGAGGAATTTTTGGGGGCAGGAAGTGCTTCCCCCCGTCCCCCAAACGTCGGCGCCTATATGGCCTGCAACGCGCTAAAGCAATCAGAGATCCAATGTTCGGACTCTGGCTAAGGCTCTGTGCATGTCCAATTATCCATTTCATCATTCTATAATCGTTGAGATGGAACTCAAATGGTAGCGTAAAAGTGACGTATAGCTGCCGAAATAGATAGTGTTTCTTGCGAAAAACAAAACTTCCGTCCTTCATTTTACAGCGAATAAATTGGATTGGATTGGATTTTTGTCATCTAGCATAGCTTTTCTGCCACTTTTGGCTAATCGCGACGAAGAGGATGATTGGAAAAATTGATGAAAGGCGGGACTCACAAAGAACACCCGTCCGAGATTAGAACTCGGGACCTCTGTCATCGTAGCGGGCTGCGCTAACCAATCCGCCACGGAGGTCGGCATCAGTGAAAAAACTTGCCAGTTTTGGATTCGACATTTTAAAAAAAATTAATTCATCTGCATACATGTTACGAATAGGTTACAGGATAACTATAATTGCCATATACAAATAAATAAATTGAAGTTTGACTGACATTAGAGAAGCTGAATATAAATCACTTTGTGCATTAAGATAAAGGAAAGATACATTGTGCATAAATAAAATAAATGAGTAGATAGCTAATAACGACATGGATTGTATTAAGTGTCGGTAAATAATTCAAAACTTTCGATTTGGCTCTTGTGTCCAAGAGTCCTGTCTCCAATTTTGTGGAAATTTTTAGTTAAATATTTGGGGCAGCAACGATTGAATTTGAAGAAAACTCATTCCTTACTCTCCTACAAGTGGCAAATTGACGCGTCTAGCCCACAACCGCGCAGTTATCACTTTTCACACCCTTCCCCCAATTCCGCCATTTTGTTCTTAATCCATCGCTTCTTCCCCTCCGTCAGTCTCACGACGCTCTCCCTTCTTTATCGACTTCTTGCTGTCACTTTCGAGTCGGCCGAATGTCAGTCATCCTTCACCGACGCAGCAGGTCTCCTTTAACTGTAACCGACTCCGTCAAAAGATTTGATGATAAGATCTTTCCTGTTGGGTGCTCTGGATACTACCAATGGGATCATCCAGAGCGCTCACCCTGGATATTTCAATTAGAACATCCAAAGCGGCCAACAGTATCTCATACCGTAGCGTGACTTTATTACTTGGGCATATATATTTTGATTCTCATCTTCCAATGTGCTGTGACTGCGTATTTCGAGACTCGAATGAAATCTGACGGGTGTTCATTAATTGAGACGAGAACGAATCAGACATCTGTAAAATCAGGACAAAACCTAGCATATTTGTATTGTATGTATTTATCATAAATTACGTAGCATTTCTGCTACTTTTGGCTGATCAAAGTGGTGAAGTTGAGCGGTGATTAGATATATTTACGAACAACCCGGAACCTACAGAAGCGAGGACGGGTCAGAGCTTGCATTGACCCAAGTAAACCAAGACAGTGAATGGATGGTATTGTAAACAAGTCGAGACTGAAAAGTTTCATATCATTCGTGGTCTCGTCTCGTGGTTTTTAAATATCATATATTAGTTTACCAAAGTTTCGAGGGACCGAGAATTTGCTCATCAAGTCTCGCCTCGAAGACTCTGGTTGTCTTGGTCTGCCCTGATGGTCTAGGTATTGTGTGTACTGTTAAGCGAGGAGAATACTTTTAACTGTTGCCTGAATCTTTTAAGTCTTCCGAGGAACTTTTGATCTTCACAAAAAATATTTTTCAAGCCGGATGGAGAGAGTGTACTTTGTAACAAACCAGTAGCCGCATTAGCCACATTATAACTTTGATGGATTTCTGAAGAGTGACCATACTATACAATACGCTCTTCTAACACCCACAAGTATGCAGTACAGTGGGATATATGAGTATTACCGTGCAAATTGTCCACGACTATTTTCATTAAATTTTATCTTGCATCCTGTGTGTTTTTAAGCGATGGATGTTTATGTATGCTGGTGCAAAAGTTGTCTGCAGCTTGTTTTGAGTTTTCTTTTAATTCTTGAAGCTCTAATTGGGTCAAATAAAGTGTACGAACATGGTGATGGACAATTTACACGGTGTACCAGAACCGGAAATTATGGATCCATACAGTTGGTTTGAACAGTTCATTTTCTGTAATCATAACACATTCAATGATTTATCAATAAATCGCTCTAAATTCCGTACGTTTTCATATAATTTCCCAAAATCGAAATATGGGCAATATTTTTTAGCAAAAATACTCACAATGTAAATTAAAACAGCGTTGGTCAAATTTCACATGCATTCGACTGTACAGTAGCATGCATAGGTATTACCAGATAAATTGTCCAATGTTTTCAAAAAAAATTCTCTCGCAGCACACGTGTTTTTAAGAAAAGAAATTTTATTGATGCGGTATAGGGGTTTGTTCCCTTCATGTCGTTTAATTTCATTTCTTGAACTTCAGTTGCGTAAAATAAAGTGAATGAACATGGGGATGGACAATATACCTGGTAATATTTATGTACTCCACTCTACAAGACAGAAAGTCTGTAAAGCCTATTCATCCACGAGTGAGATGTCATTCCCCAACATGAAGTTTCAATTCAAAAGAAGAGGAAAATACAATGTTAAACCTCAATTACTTCAACTTTTGTGGCTAAAATTCACACATTTCGGTTCGTTATTCAAGATTCCATTAGTGTTCAACTTCAAACTCGGTCTCACATATACTTGCTGGCCAATCACAACTTGCCCTGTTTAACGTTTCTTGAATACATTTAGCGCTAGGTCCCTTTTTTCTATTCAAATTAAGATTTATGTCCGCGCTTGTAAAATATCCACTTCTACTTCATTCGTTCTTAAGAAACTTTAGCATTCGAACTTACCCTCGTCTCAACGAAGCAAGTGGGTTTCTGAAACGGGGGGGGGGGGGGGGAGACGAGGAAGAAAGAAGATAAGAAAAAAAAGGACAGGAAACCAGCTTTCCATTAGTTTGCTGCGAACTCCGTAGAATATCCAGTGTAGGGAAATCCACGCAATATGAAATTAGAAATACATTACAAAGTTTTCGTCTAAGTTTCTTCTTCTTCTTCTATCCGAAAAAGGGAACGCCAACTCTTAATATCTCTCATCATCAATGCTTATGCATCACAGACGACGAGAAAAGTTGCCATGATAAGTGAGCAAACCAGAGAGAGAGGGAAATTCGTTCTTATTCATGGAGCCGAAAGTGATTTTTAAAGCCACTAAATGTAACAGACATTCGTCGTCCTCCAAAGAGTTTTTAAGAAAAGCTGCTAGAGGGCAGTATCGGGCAAAAATGGAACGAGGGAGAGCAAGCTTTACATTTACAAAACAGGAACGGCGCCCGTCATTTAAATGCGTAAAACCTATAAAGGGCTAATACGTCACCGAACCCTGGCCCGCTTTTATATTGTCGAAAACTAAACTTCATTTTCCAACTTGCGGAAACTTTTATGTATGCCTCATAAATTAAGAATTCCCAAACAGAGGGATGAGGTCGGTTGAAGGGATGGACTCGCAATCTTTCCTCTTTGCCTTTTATGTGTCGGCCGGGCAGGATTTGTGTGAATCGGCTATATTCAAATTGTTATGACTTGACTTCCCTCTTTAAAAAGAAGTTCCCCCTTTTTTCGCGGATTTGGCAGGGAGATAAGTTTCGCGAAGATTCTTTAGCTTCGTTCTTTGCCCTTGCACGCTGAAGTTCTGGACACTTTCGCTTCCCAAACGATGCACATGCATGATTCAATGCGTCAACGTTAATGATGGGAGTGCTGTTGTTCTCAGCGTTGTATCAAGTCGAAACTTAGCACCCGCGAAAATGTTTGAAAGGGCGAGCAAAGTAGCCCTAGAAGGAACATCAGCGTACAGTCAACAACGGAATCAAATATACCCATCTCCTGCATTACGATGGTCGAGCACTGCGGTAATCAAGTTATTTGAATGTCTTCCGGAAACCATTAACTTCGAAGACCTTCCGCACTCTTCGTTGCCTAGGCCCTTTTCTTCCACTCCCTCCAACACACACACACACAAACACAAACGCACTTTCCTCCGCTTAGAATCGCAGCAATCGCCAGAGAAGAGAGCTTTCATCAACCCTTTCAAAGTCACGGTGTCAACTCTGAAATGTGCACACTCCGAAGATGTAACTAAACGCCAATTCACCAGGCGGCGCTGATGTTGAACTTAACATTTTGAGTAGTAATTGTCCCAACCTCTACATCAGATTTGTTAATGGAAAAGAGCACATTGCTCGTGGTTGAATTGAACAGGCGTGTTCTGTCCGGAATATTGAAGGATCACTATTATTTGACGTCACGTTGATTTTGACTTTTTGAGGAATAAAGATTGATGCAATTACTTTCCTACACATGCATTAACTTACGTTCAATTAGATATAATTGGAAATATTTTAATGGGAAAAATCACACCAGAATAGTTGGAGGGCCTCCAATCGAATTCACACGAATATTTCCAAACATAAAAAAGAGCGTTCGACGGGCCCATCTGTACAAATTCCACTTTGACTCAAGCTGAAACTGCCACCAAATGTTCAAATTATTACAGGATCATATTTTGAAAATGGAGACGAGACCAAGACATCTATAAAATCAAAACATAAATCTCATTCGAGATTTTACTGAACTAGGATGTAAAAAGTACATGAACATTTTTCTTTAAACTAAAATTAATTTGAAATGCGAGTCATTCAGACACAGCAATAGAAGGTTGATTAAATTGTAGTTTAAACATAATGTTCAATAAGCACTTGTTCACATTTTTGCATCTATTATTTCAAGCTTTGAAACAATAACGAATTAAGCCTTTGAAATTCAGGACAAAACCGGGAAAGAGACTGAGTCAACGATCGATTGATTGATTAATTTGGTGTTTTAAGTCCACTTTGTGCACAGTAAGGCTAATCGGGACTGGACCTACAGTTTAAAGTGGGATCCGAACCACTACGTGCCTCCATCCAACGACATTGCTTCTACAGACTCGAATACCTTACCATATAAACATTGCGAAGGAAGTAAACACATTCTGCGTTCGTTGACGTCTGTAATCAGTGTGGCACTCTCATGATATTATAAACAAGAATAATCTACTATCAGATGCATTATAATGCTGCAAGAAAATTTCGCATGATGCTTCCAGATATAGACCAACTAAGTAGTTAGGTCCATTAACGTGGCAAGCACCATGTAATGCATTGCATGGCATGTGAATGTGTAAGAACATATTTGTTAAGCCACATGCCTGAAATAAACACACATGACTCCAACAGGCCTCCCATCTCATACATGGTTGTATTAAAATCGAATTACGTGCAGAAGCTAGTTGAAATAATTATTAAGTATTAAGTACAATGACGAATATATAAGTATATATTCGTGTAAACGTGGCTAAAAATTCAATTAAAATCCTTCTTAAGGTTATTTTACGCATCGATACTTATGTACACCCAGAATTGCGGACCTCCCCAATGGCGGAGTGGTAACGTCATTGCCTTGTAATCAAGGGTTCACGGGTTCGGTGTCTGGTGGAGGCACATAGGGGTGGATTCTGATCCCACTTTAAACGTAGATCTAGTTGCCGATCTCCGTGGTGGAGTGGTTAGCACAGCGCGCTACGATGCCAGCGGTCTCGGGTCCGTATCCCGGATAAGACATGGATGTTTGTATTGTCCTTAATGAGAAAACTGACAATTGAGTAAAAGTTATATGTGTGAAAAACCGAATGGCGGGGAAACTACCGGGGTTTTCCTAAAAAAAAAAAAGTCCCGATTAGCTTATATGTGCATAAGTGGACTTAAAAATTCAAATTATCCAGAATTACGTGATTAGAGGCCAGCATAGTCTGCATTTTACCTACCCACTGCCCGCTTGCCCGTGAGGACAGGTATACCTGCTAGCCTGCCCACGGCAACGAGTCGACTTGCGTCTTTACCCGGGTTCTTCGTCTTTCAGGCGCTCTGCGCTTACAAGGTAACTGGGCATTCAACAAGACCCGGGCGCCTGCAAAACCTGCTGGAAGGAAACAGCCCTCCGGCAGCGTGTCGCTCCAGGTGTTTCATCACCACGTGGACAGCTTCAGCCAGTGTTGCCTACTTACGTAGCTCGTAAATCCTACGAGGTCCTAGGAGGAGCTCTCTCCTCCAAGGAGAATTTATATACTTAGCGATTTCAGTTCAGCGTAAGCAGTTTTTATCTTATTGCCAGGAAATGCACGCAGTATTACAGCTTCATTTATTTAAATGAATGATCGAGCAAACAAAAATCTCCTCACTGAAAACTAATTGCTTTTCATTGCATGGTGCCTTAACCAGGCACTAGTGGCGCAACCAGAGGGGGTAGGGTGCATTGCTCACAAGCTTGGACGGAAATTAAGTCTAGCGGAAGGGTCAGGGTGGGGGTCAAACATTAAAGTACAAGAAAAAACAGACTAGCAGAATTTAAGAGTAGCAGGGCTAAAGGGTACTCAAGATGGAATTAATTTTCATATTTTTCTTGCATTTTCCTTCCAGACGGCCAAGGGCACCTGCAGAGGGGGAATGGAGGGGTAATTGCAACCCCTTGATTTCAAATTTTATGAAAGTAGAAATATATTATAAAATATTATCCAGTCTCATCAAGTTCAATGCCGTAGCAAAGGGGTAGCGGGAGTCGGCCCTGAGCGCCGAACGATCTAAGTGAGAAAAGTTTTAAAACAGAGAATGCTATGGCGGCCCGTGATATTATTTGCTATTAATGTTGGTTTGTTACGAGTTGGATGAATTGATTATGTAATACGTCGCTCCATGTGAAAATAAAATATTGTAGATGGAAATTTTACATGCCATATGTCTGTACATTCGGAATGCATTTATCATGCACTTTCTTTCTTTCAAAAACAGTTTGTGTGCTTGTTTTCCATTATTAGCTAATGTGAAATTGACGTGTTGAAAAAAAATATTTCTAATCCTCTGTTTCAACACAAATGCGCGTGAGAACCGACTTCTACCCCCTTTTTGCGTGATTTATGAGGATAATAATGCCTTTCATGCTACTTTATTACTATTATTGTGATTGTTCTTGTTGGCACGTTTATCCAAGTACTTGGCCCTACCCCCCAAACGAGGGTAACGGCAATGGCCCTGGCTGTCTACGGCCCTGGTGTTCGCAGTAGAACAGTGTGTTGTTCGACTCGCGACCTCAGCGTCGAACGTGACATGTTTCAGTCCTGTCCTATATCACTATATATACGTATATTGGTTGTTTACGACATATACTTATGGATCCTGTGCCACGGAAAACCTATTTCAATGTGTGTGGGGGAGGGGGGGTAGCAACATTCGTAAATCTCATTTCATTGGTGATGTGGCTTACGAAGCTTCGAGTTCCCTTTTTTAAGTAGTGCAAATCTATTGCAGTTGGCAACACTGCAGAACGGTGTGGGCCAGGTGCAGTTTATACTCGAAGCAACTACGTCATGCAGAGGGAGGGGTCTGCAGTTGATGGAAAGAACGAACTGAGACCTACTAGGTATCGTAAGACTGCGGGTACCCGGCGGGTCTACAATGCCTGCCAGGAACGATCTGTGCAGGTGGGCATACAAGCTGCTCAAGCGAGGGTGTTGCGCAGGTTGCATGGCATTTCAGGAGCGATGTCTCGCGAACGGGTCTGCTCCAGGTCTTATGCAGGCCTTTATACGTGATAGGAATTCCTTATTCTCCATTATATTAAGTATTATTTACAACAGAAACTAGAAAATATGCCGTTGGCCGTTCTTGATATCCAGTCCTGCGAAATGAATTCACAACACACTTCGAAAACGGCGACGTGAACCTACTTTCAAAACAATATGTCACCCTGCTATAGCAGAAATGCATTGATTTTTGAAGTTCTTAGTTGTAACATATCTACTGGTGTATTTCTAATTTCACGTCACTCTTCTTGACGCTTTTGGCTAACGAAATGAAATTTTAATAGGGGGCAGATAGGCCCACCATGTGAATCTTGCCTCCTACATATACATTACTTTCATGATTTTATGAAAAGGTAATAGAAAATCATTGGGAACACTCTAGGGAACAATGTAATCTTTTTAAAAAAATGTTCACAGTTAAAAATATCGAAAAAGTAAGAAGTGGTGGGCCTTGCAGGCCCCAGATCCTCCCCCCACCCCTTTCGGGTAAAATAGGGTTAAAAGCCTATCTGTCCAATTCAAATAACAAAATTGTTGCTAACGTTTGACTGGTGGACCTGGTTTCTTGGGAGAGACAGAATTGATAGCATGACTCATGCTCAAAATCCCGCCAAGCAACACCTGAGCCTTATACGTGCACACACACCAGCACAAACATTCATGGTGTGCATCGACATACACATGCAGCATGCAAACAATTCATTTCGCTCTTATTCTTAACGTAAATGTTTCTGAGAACAATGACTTAGCACGGAATATCTACATTAAACGTTCATTATAATCACAAAATCAGCATGAAATACACCCGCGTCGGTCGATGTTAATTTTTTGTTTAGTTTTATTTTCAGGTCTGGCTTCCAATCCGATCCACCCTTAACTATTCCCTGTCCCATCTATCACTGAAGCAAGGTCCTGCATATCGCCAGAGAAGGAGAGGAAATCGAGTGGGTAGAGCGAAGCAGTACACGCTCTGCGAAGGCTGGTAACTGCAGTCGTCGTCCCCCCTCAATGCAATCCCGTTCCCTCTCGAGTGACTACACATAGTAGCACCACTTGGGGTTGCATAAGTGGACCGGTATTTCCTCCCCACCTCCAAATCTAACATTGTAACAGTGATCTTTGAGGCGTACAGGATTCAGTGGGATGTACAAATATTGTTAGACACATTTGTCCTAAATCCTACGTGGATTTAAGGAGTAGATTTCAAAGTAGACTGGTGCAGACAGGTTGTCAGCAGCTTGCTTGGCATTTTGTTTGAATTCCTGAAAATCTCGTGGCGTAAAACAAAGACATTAAACATGATGATAGAGAACGGATTTATATGTAAATACATATTTATGTATGAAGCTGAAATCAGTTATATTTTGTATTATCCTTGCATGGATAATCCATCATGGATGATCCATCATGGTATGTAGACTCGAAAAATTCAGTTTTCATTTTCCATATTTTCCCATATATTAGGTTTTGGCCAATATTTTAGTTATTTTTACATTTTATTTTCATATTTCAGAACATTTCCCAACATATACTCCATTTTGTGTAATAATTACATGTCCCCGTATGACCGAGACAGTTCGGTGAATTTCTTGTGAATAACTGACAAATTTGAAATACACTCCAATTACTTCTTCTTCTTGCGATATTCAACGCAGTTTTAGTCAATATAAATCCATGTTAAGAGACAACAGAATTGTTTTGGAAACAGAAAATGAAACACATTTTGTGTTGTTTTACAATTAATGTCAATGTAAGCGTACTGTATTTTATGTAGCTCGTGTAACGTCATATGTTATTAAAAAGGTAATTTTTTTTACAATTTTTAGTCCATACTTAACTCCATATTTTGATGAAAATAACTAATTTGTATTTACCTATTTAGCACATATTTACTACACATAAATCTGTTCCCTGCTGATAGACAACTTGCTAGGTAACACCTATGCATCCCACTGTAACATTACAAAGTAACCTCCTGAATGACTTCATCCGGTTCTATTTTAAACTGTGTGTATGGAAGGCAGGAGGCGGTGTAATTTGCTCTTTATACAGTGCTATCGTTTTGGCTCTGTGCCGAGATAGCGCGTGACATGGTGCAGAGGCCGGCATTTTCGTCCCGTAACGTCTCGCTTATTTACGCACATATATCTTGAGCATGTAGACAATTATATTTATATTGCATATCGAGTACTAACCTGTGTTATAAGATTTGTTCAAAGTTGTCCACGCGCTATCTAAGTTGAATTTTTAACATTTTACAAATTTATAACAATGCTGATCAGTGAATGATTTTATATTTTTGCTCAAATGATTTCAAGGGATTTACATGCTCCATATTTTAATAACGCATGATTTATGGTACAATTCTTTCATGTAAGATAAAAAATAATGCATACAGAGTTATAATTATTACTATTAGTATATTTGTGGCACTATTATGTGGTGCTACCCCCACATCCTCCAAATGTTCCTTCATGGCAAGGTGCTATATGAACGGGGAACTTCGCCTATTTTTTTAACCTTTATATTTTGATAAGATTTTGTACTTGGCGGCCTCGGTATTCTTGTCACAAATAAAGCTTTATCATTATTATTATGAATTTGTTATTTTCTGTCACATGAATTACACCAGAATATTAAATATCAGTAATTCTACGTTGTACTAAAATCCTCAACCGGTTGGTACCGAATAATATACTCACAGGACATCAATCTAATACTGACAATGAAATATGTAAATCCATAAATGAACACGATATGTCCGTATGTTATTAACAGTATATTATACCTATTGCAGAAAATTTACTTGAACAGAGCCTCTCTCCTAAGTAATATAATTGGGAAAAAATCTTCTCCCTCCTTCAACTGAATTGAGGCTGAACATCAGAGCCATCTAGCGGAAGAAACGAAACAACATTTTCCTAATTACATCCTAGAGTGGCCCATCCCGATTGCAATATCGCGTTAATTTCAAATCGAAAGAAATCTCTTCCACATCATCAACCAGCTTTTAGAATTTCATGAAGTATCTTTTCCCTCCATTTCTTCCTAATTTTGCAGACTTTCGTGCATCGGAAATTGGAGACGATAAAAGCGCTTTTATTTCTAACAATGTCCATTACCAACTTACACCAACCACCGAAGTAGAATTTAAACTTTCCAAATGGAGTCTGTCGCTTTTCAAGAAATTAAGGAAAAGCGGTGTTTTAGCATCCAGAGATGGGGGAAGAAGCAAAAAGAATCTTTACTTACATTTGCATTTACAAAGCGGGTGGCGCTGAAGATGTTTCGACTTTTTAAAAGCAACCAAAAAAGGGGAAAGAACTCGTTAACATAAATTAAGTTCCAGTTTCAAATAAATTAGAAGATGAAATGCAAAGATGGGTTATTATTCAAATGACGATCAGAAGCAATATTGGAAACGGCTCCGACATTAATTACTCTTTATTAGAGAAAATTGGCTGTGTTTGATATCAATAGTACTTTTTGTTGTTGTTCCTTCTTGTATTTCTTTTTAACGTTGCTGACTGTCTTGACTGGATGTCTTCTACTAAAACAATGTCTTTCAGAAAGAGGAAGTAGCAATCAGTGATGTTAAAATTAAAAGAAAGTTATTCAGCAACTTATGAACGAACCAAAGAACACATTTTTAAGTGCTAAAAATATGTTTATTTACTGAATTTCAATCTCAATTAGTAGTTAAAAGCATTTGGTTATCAAAATTCTGAGAGTTGCACCTTCAACGTTAATGTTTATTATTAATACTCATTCTACAAGGACTACTAATGATGCTAAATATGATAATTAAGAACTAATTACTTAGTGGGAATGGTCATGTTTTTACGACAGAATTCCATTATTTTAATTATACTTATGTAGTTGACTTCTAATGTAGTTTTCAATAGGTTAATATGGGATAGTAGTGGCAAAGCATTAGTGCGCTAATTTTAATAATGATAAAATATAGATAACATGCTGAAATATCATACATAATTACAATAATAACTAGACTTTACATTAGTTTCATGTTGAATATGACATTGTCACAAATTAGAAAGTATGAAATCACGAGACTAATGATGATTTGGTTCATTTTACTTTGCTTTTCTTCCACTTTTGAATAATCGGGAAGGTGAGGATGAAAGATGATATGAATCCCTGCGTACCCTTCATCACTTGCATCATATCATCACTCATCCTCATCTTCGCGATTAGCCAAAAGTGGCAGGAAAGCGAAGTAAAATAAATCAATGGAAGAAGACAAAAGAGTGACGACAGTCACGCGTTTTAAAAATATATTTGATAGCAATATATATTTATATTTTGCATGCATTTACATATTTGTACAGAAGTCAAACTAAGGGGAAGAAACATGTTCTTTCGCTATTGTATGCTCACATTTGCTATCGACATAAACTCGCTTCCGCCAAGGTAGCCTTTGAAGTATTAAACAGCAAGTTAGATGTTCACACATGAAACACAAACTCTCAGAAGGAAAAACGATATCATTTGAATTCAGAATATCTCTCTCTTGCTTTGTCGGAAAACACAGTGTAACCTCGCTGGATGCAGAGCGGTTAGGTTTTTTGATTACGGAAGCACACAAAAATCTCCTGTTTCATCTTTAACCCTTTGATAGCTGCATGTTAGACTCGCTACAAGGAAAAGCGCATGTGTATTTTTGATCTTTCAGTTTTCCTAGTACACCCTCCCCACGCCAACTTTTCAACACCCCCCACCCACCCTTCGCGGAGTCCCTGCCATGGACCACCGAGCTCAAAAAGCCAGAACAAGAACGCTCCCCAACATGGCGGACGTTAGGAAAGCAGCGGGAATATGATTGCCAAATTTAACACTACATTAACTCCCAAACGTCAAATTGCCGACATCGTCTGCAAGGAAGCCAGGCCAGCAAAGGGCGGGTGTGGGGGGATGGAAACGCATCCAGAGGGACGATTTTGATGAAACGAGCAAAACTACCCTCCAGGCTGCTTGCCAAAAAGGAAAACTTCACCCATCTGAATCAGCGTTACCAGGTCATTTCAATGAAAATATCCCCATTGCCGAAATCAGATAACCCATTTTATCCTTCTTCTTTGGAAATGACCAAATCGGTCCTGAAAAATGTTTCTGCGACAATAAAATGTTGAAATGCATGAAATAGAATTCCGATATATATATATTGTCTGATAACATAGAGTAAAAAGAAAAATACAGCTCGACCACATATTTAACATTGAGCTGCAGAGAGATCTTATAATATAAATGAAATTGAGAATATTTCTTTGCTACATAAGAAACTAACTTTAAAAATTTTAATACGAGGGTCATCCATAAAAAAAGGAACGTTTTGGTGTAAATCACAAACGACAAATGATATGTGCAAATAATATTTATATGGTACAAAAACTACAAATCTTACACTACTTTTCCACACATTCACCACACCCATTCAAGCACTTATCATATAGTGAATGATACCAGTTTGTCATCGTACTCGATTGCAACCAAAGATTGAAAATGAATTGTATCCTAATAAACACTGATGTCATAATCATTCAAAGCGTGTACATTTTATTTTGACACCGTGTATATCAGAGTAAATCTACTTTTGACACAGACAAAACGAATAATATTTTGGTAGATTTGTTAAAGTTAAACCAATCCAGATAAAGCCGACAATCTGAAGTGCTTATATGTGTATGTGTACTGTACAAGGGCGAGACATGTCGTGGATTGATTAAAATTTGAAGGAAATTTTCCTCGACCTAGGAAAATTTGTAGTATATGAATTGCGGAGGGAAGACTGGAAATGTTCTTAAAAGTTGCCGAAATGTCGTCTAAAGCGACTGGAAGACCACGCAAACATTTTCACAGTGGCTGTTTCCCCTCTATCTTCTATTTTTCCATATGAAGACTTAGTAGTTCACTTTTTGTAACTGTAGTCAAAGTTGGGATGGTACAGAGAAGACGAAAGTGAGACAGACCTCTGTCAATCTGAGACTTTATTCTCCGAGAATCTCACTCTCGTTTGAGACTTTGGTAGTCCATGCTACTGCAAAAACTTACCTAAATCAAATTTACCTCACTATGTCACAATTCAGACAGACAAAGAAAGCGCTACGTGAATCCATTAGTGACAAATATGAGCCTGTCCTACGTGGTTGCATTGTACATTCAGCATACAAAGACTACGTTTTCGAGGGTTCTTAGCGTGGAAACGGGGCGTTAAACAGAAAAACTATTAAAGTGAGTAGTTTTATATACGCTGTGTAAGTTTATTGAGTGACACGCTCTAAATTATGTTCGTACGATAGCTATATTTCGATTTGATTTAGGCTAATATTTGTTATTTAGCGTCGCTGTTCTTCACCTTTCGGCTAATCGCAACGATGAGGATGAGTAATATGCTGAAATTGATGAAGGGACACTCACAAATAACACCCATGTCAAGGCCTGGGCACGAACTAGAAACCCCAAGCGTGGTAGCGCGCTGTGCTAACCACTGCACCACGGAAGTCGGCTCGATACATTTCGAGACAGAAACGAAAATAAGATGGGTGTTTACTCGAGACAAAACCGAGCCAAGCCTCCTAACAAATCTCCCGCTTAGAAGTGTATTTTGGCTAAACTTTTAACAACTAACCTCTATCTTAATTACAACTCTATATTTTCAATCATCTTACCATTATATTTAATAATAAATAAATAAAAAAGCAAACTATACACGTACAGCAAAGAGACGGAATTTTGCAGAAAAGTTTCAAGCAATGAGGTGTAACGTATCGACAGGTTTTCGAACCTGCTTTGAAAACATTCCCCTTGCAAGACACTTTTGAAATTTAATTTTCAATTTTCACTAGACCTCGGATTTTAAGGTTTTAACCTATTTTTATCCTTTGCAGGTAAATAAGAAATAACACGTTATGTCAGCGTTTCAATAAAAAAAACGCAACAACTGACGAAGTTTTATAGTGCCTAAACTAACCTATTTTGCTTGTTATAACCTATTTTAGGTTCATGTGCCTAATTAAACCTTTTTTTAGGTTTTACAGAATTTTTATATCTCTCAGAGGTATTTACTCGGTTTGGTGACAAAACAATTCAATGACTGACATGTTTGAAACATGTTTTCTGTCGATTTTCCTCTCTCCAAGTCTATGATGTTTTACAAAGCTCTAAACAAAGCGTCTGATGGCACTGTTACCTGCACACACTAGTGGCGATTAGAGGGGAAGTTCCCCCCACCCTACACCCCCCCCAATCACTATGAACTTTTAATGCTAAGTCTTGTCTACTAACAGAAAGTACACTGTCCTTACCCCCCCCTTCCGAGTTTTGGCACCCAATCGCCCCTACTACCCCATAGTCCAAAGTGCAAAACTCCTGATGCTTGTGGTCTAACTCACTTTCGCATCAATTCGGTCCTTTTGTGACATTCGTGCCTTGCGAAGTAACGTAGCAGCATTCAAATTTGCACTACTGACTGTGTTCCTGTTGAAAGATAATTGTCAGCATATGAAATGACCCTCACAGACAAAAGGCGGAGTTTGACTGTGGATAACATGCAAAAAGATTCA
This sequence comes from Lepisma saccharinum, assembly GCF_977018435.1. NCBI lineage: Eukaryota > Metazoa > Arthropoda > Insecta > Zygentoma > Lepismatidae > Lepisma > Lepisma saccharinum. The sequence continues at coordinate 23,771,180 of NC_139251.1, read as the reverse complement.
GGGTCGTCAATAGGACCACGATAAAATTCAAGTATAAGTCCCGATTTTCAAGGCGAACTTTCAAAAAATGCAAGGGTATGTAAAAGCAGATGTTTTCTGTATTCCAAACTTACATATGACCAACTCTCACCACCCTCACACACAAATACATAATGGGTCTGTGTGATTCCAATGCACCTCAAATTTACCTAATCAACTTCAAGATATCTTATTTTGCAATAATCTTCCGTCTGTTAGAAAGATTGTTCTGCAAAAAGCACTAACAAAGTAAACGGAATGAGAGAATTCTGTTCTATATTCAATGTAGCTTCTTTTTCTTCCCGGATAAAAACAAAAGCTCAACTGAGAGAAACTTGCCTCAGGGCATTTATAAATATGTATAAATTTAATGGGATTTGCATTAACAAAAGTTGCAATTTTTTACGTCTACGGAGGACAAAATTGGGATAGAGAAAACATCTGCTTGTACATTTTTTTATACATATTTTACCAAAATTTCAGAGAGCCACCCTGATATTCTGCAGCAACGTAATTCATTTCCGCATCAACAAGTAACTTTTGCTAACAGCACTTAGTATAGTATTACAATAAAAAAATTAAAATTTGTTTTAAAAATTAATATTTCGTTGTTATATACGCCTATTAAAATTTCTTAGTTGTTGTGAACTTTTTAACAATTGTAGGCTATCTAAGCAGTATTTTTCATGAATGTTGTACCATTTTTAAGTTTTTTGGTACCTATTTTAGGATTTTTTAGAACCTATTTTAGGATTTTTAGAACCTATTTTAGGACTTTTTAGAACCTATTTTAGGATTTTTTAGAACCTATTTTAGGATTTTTAGAACCTATTTTAGGATTTTTTAGAACCTATTTTAGGATTTTTTAGAACCTATTTTAGGATTTTTAGAACCTATTTTAGGATTTTTTAGAACTTATTTTAGGATTTTTAGAACCTATTTTAGGATTTTTTAGAACCTATTTTAGGATTTTTTAGAACCTATTTTAGGATTTTTTAGAACCTATTTTAGGATTTTTTAGAACCTATTTTAGGATTTTTAGAACCTATTTTAGGATTTTTTAGAACTTATTTTAGGATTTTTAGAACCTATTTTAGGATTTTTTAGAACCTATTTTAGGATTTTTTAGAACCTATTTTAGGATTTTTTAGAACCTATTTTAGGATTTTTTAGAACCTATTTTAGGATTTTTAGAACCTATTTTAGGAACCTAAAAGCACACTTTTTAGAACCTAAAAATCAGAGGTCTAGTCATCACATAAAGACTATTTTGCACCCGTCACGTTATACGAGGTCCAGCTCCTTACCTTACCTAACTTAATTGTAATGACGTTAACTAAAATATTAAAACATTCTGACTTCGGTCGGTTAAAAGCTGAGGCTGTAAAGGGACACTCAGCACACATAAGGACAAAACACAGACGCCAGAGCCTCGTTAGTCTGCAAAATGCAGTCCAGGGTGTACTACGTGGAAGTTAGGGTGACAATTACAAGACACTTTGCAATTCAATACCAAAATGAAGGAAAGGAATGTTTGATAAAATAAGATTATTTCATTCCTTGTTTGTAATCCTAAAAATTGTCGACATGCATTACTTAGCATGGATTGGACATTAAACTTTAGTTTTTAAAAGTTATATTGAAGTACAGTTTCTATCCCTGGAATGGCTGGAACTTACATAGAAATTGGGACTATGTTGCTTTTTTGTTTTGAGAATAGCAAGCCAACTTCAGTCAGCGTTTCACGCGAAACCGGCTTCGATAACGTAATCGAGCTCTTTCCGCGCCCAATTCCAGAACAGAATCCTCACAAACATGTTTGTTTGAGACGGTTTAGCAGGAGCCAATCAATAAAACCACCGCCGGAAACTTTTCGTCGCCTTTGTTATCACCTCCCAGTAACCCCCTCTTCCCGCCTTAACCCCAACCAATAACCTCCCCTTCGCTTCGGCTCCGGCCCACTCGGCAGCCCCAAACACGTCCTCACATACAGAAGCCCTCTGTCAATACTTTTCGTTCTAATTATTTCAACCAACCGCCTTTGAAAATCCTCCCAGACTTCCCCATTAGGGCCTTTGAATACCGCAAACGGCGGGGGTGGGAGCGAATATTAATTACTTTAATTACATCGTTCACGCGAATGCAACGGGCCATGCCTTCCTAATTGAGACTGCCTCATAAATCACCCGCCCAAAATTAAGAGGGAAAAAAACGAGGGATTTATACTTTTTTTAAGACAAAAAAGGAGGGAAAAAGTAGCTTTGAAGGGATACTGAAGAAGTGCTTTTGAACCATGTGGAACGTTGAAGCAAACTCCCATAGACATTAGCGGCGTGAAGAACTGTGAGCTTACTTCGCACTTTGCCCAAACTAAGATAAATTATGTATTAGAACATCTGCTTTCATGAACGTGCTACCATAAAAATGTTTTTAACAAAGGCGTGTGAAACACGTATGACTGTAACTCACGAAATGGTTGTATGCAAATGAACAGTTACACGCAGAAATCTAAACGTACTAGATTATTTTACCTTTAAGTTTTTGACAACACACAAACTTCACACAATTTACTTCTGCATATCACTGTACTAGCACACATAATACTCTTAGAGTTAGCTACTCTGTTCAATAACACAAGATAGTCGGGGAAGGGGAATAAAATAGCTGGTTTTCACAAGAGAATTCGAATGAACTTCAATTTGGAAACAAGCATAATGAAATGTTAATTTTTTCCAGAGGAACTTGTTGAGGTTTTAAAATGTCACAAACTGAATGATATTCTAATTAATCTACTTAAGCACTACTACTCAAATAAAATAAATAAATATTTGACGATTTTGACATGAGTATTGCATTTTCGTAATTTCATTCTTTGGGGCAAGTTCAATGTGTTTCGAAGTGAATTATTATTGAGGAAGGAGACATGCGATTATAAATCACGACACCAGCGCCCCTAGCGGCTGGTATGAAGTTTTCCCGTTCTCTCAGCGCCATCTAGACGAACACTACAAATTACTTAGAATGAATCGCGCAAGAACTTGAACGCGGTGATCAAAAGAAGGTGTCAAGATTGAATTGACGATCTTTTTGAATTAGTCCTGGAGGCGAGGGTAGCGACCGATGAGTATGTTTGGCTTTCCTGATGAAACGTGAGGAAGCTAGAGAAAGAGTGTTGAACACCAATTACTAATCGCGAAGCCGAGCTTTCGAATCAAAAGGAATAACAGAGAAAATAACAGCCAGCCAAGAGAATTGGCTCATTTGGACTCTTGTCTACGGGACGCCCTTCGGCAAAGGACTAATTTTCGCTCAGGAAAGCAAAAATCAGTCGGTAGCTCACAGTTAATGCAGTGGCTTTGTTGGCATTTTTCCTCTGTTCCATTACGCACCTCGTCTTTCAGCTGTTTACTATCTGGCGGCGCCTCGTACGATATTAGCTTCATTCGAAGCCCCAGACTCAGGTAAAAGTGTAGTTTGCGACCGTCTTTCACAAACAACAAAAGATCTAAAGGTTTCGGTTTTACGTCATTACCCACCGTGACGTTGCACTTCTGTTACAGTTTGGGGTGTTAAATGATCGCTTTAAGAGAGGATTAACAACTAGAGGGCACTGCGTTCTCAGAATGCTCATCTGAAAACTGCCGACATTGATTTTTTTTTCCTTCTCAAAATTCACCCTTCCCACACGTTCATTTCTCTTGTCAGCTCCCCCTTACCCTTTTTTCGCTCTGAGTACCCCTTTAATCGCAATATAGTTATGAATATAAAAATACCCGGCTTTGAAATTACAGCCCGCTTGTCATTTTTCATAGAGTTGTCAGTCGAGGAGCAATCCACTACATTTACGAAGATGACTGTGCAAATTTTCCATCGGGTTCTACAAAGGGCAGTATTTACTATGATCGGTGAATAAGTTATATCACCGTTCGGCTTTCATCCACGTACAATACTACGACGCAACCTTCTATTTGGCGTCCTTTATTCCGAACTGAGTTTCTTTTTACCGGTAATCTTTTTTCTCTTCTTTATTCCTTTCTCGCACTCACCCGCCTTTCGTCCCCTCCCCCTTCTTTGCCCAAAAACCGATCCAATGCCAGCTTACAACGTGAGAGGAAAATAATGGACTGCGATAAGGCACCCAGGCTGAAATTTAGAGGGCCTCTTTGAACACACAAAGAAATTATAGAGTGGAAAAACAAATTATCTAGCTCAACCATGTGCTGACGAGCACAAGCTTTGTTTACCCGAAGACTGCTGCAGATGCTGCTGCCATCTGCACCTCGGAATGAGTTTGCAAGGTTGAAGTGTAGCAAAGCGGAGGACATGCAACCTGTTCCAGGTACAGAACTGAACGTCAGTCGTCCAGCAAAGACGGTCACATAAAATAAGCTTATGTACATAGTACGTGCTGTATCCTTGTATTTCAACGTAAAAAACTATGGTTAAACTATATTTGATTGATATAATAAATAATGCAAAAATAACTAATGGCGTAACAGATGATATTACATCGGTAAACATGTAATACTCTTCATTGTCTTGTAACATATAATTAATTGAAGAAAGAAGATATGTGTTGCGTCTTTCCAATAGGTGTATTTGTGTGAATTGATAATTTTTATTTCACACACACACACACAAGTGCTTATAAAATTTTGTCCCGATCTCACTTTCAAGATGTATATCAATATATTTCCTGTATTGCTCGTCACTAAATATATTTTTTGTTAACTCTTAGCAATATGCCTGCAATATTTAATTTTAATGACATTTATTCTACATTAATATTGCTTCATTTCTTTTTATCCATTACATTATTATATAGAACGTTTGATGTGCTTCAATCTATGCATGCAGAGCGACGAGCATGAATACAGCATACAGAAATATTTTCTTCTTCTTCTTCCGTTTCTACATAACCGTGATCGCAAATGGCAAAGTGAACAAAGGCGCCCTCTGGGAATTAAGAGATAAAAACTGTGGCCATGTACATTTTGCGTCGCAGGAAGTGCTCTCTCTCTCTCTCTCTCTCTCTAGAAAAGGTGCAATATGGATATACCAAGTTCTCTAGCCCATCTACAGGGAAAAAGACAAGTACTAAATACACTTTAAAATAAGATTAATTTTCTTTTTCACAAGAGACGCAAGGGCTGCACTGATATCAATCATGTTTCGAATATTTTCTATCCTCGTGAATATCTTAATAAAATCATTAGCTATTGTTACATAAAATATATAACTTTCCTCTTCGATTCAAAGAAAAACTAAGTGTTAGTTGTCTGGTTCAACATGAACAGTAAAACAAACCTACCTTAATATCAACATCTTAAATAACTTCCGCGTATGAAATAAACTTTTATTAATTTATGCCTTGTAAATCCTACCAAAGGAACAAACTTCAGAATGATTGATTTTTGAATTCCATGCACAGATAAATAGTACAGTCAGTTGCATAAATAATACCAGGAAAATTATCGCTATTTTCATTCACTTTTCTCTTATATCTTACGTTTTCTTTAGAAATGGGATTGCTGGTTGGCATTTTTGTCTCAAATTATTGAATATTATATTGCGTAAAACGATGTGAATATAAAAAAGCTACATTTTTTATTAATTCGAAAGAAAATTTACCTTATATCACAAAGTTATACTCCAACCATCTAAGCAAAAAAAAAAATTTCTCGTGATGGCCTTCACAATTCAAAAGTAAAACGAGTGATTTATTCTGAAAATGATTATTATCAAAGCACGAATACATGTAAAAACCGGATGCTGTCCAATAGATAGAAATAACTGCAGTAATTGTATTGCCCGACTTCCTACCTAAAGCATACAAGTAATGATTACATTTGAATTATGCAATATGGATATTCACGCCAACATTACATGCAGAGCGACGAGCATGAACACAGCATACAGAAATATTTTCTTCTTCTTCTTCCGTTTCTACATAACCGTGATCGCAAATGGCAAAGTGAACAAAGGCGCCCTCTGGGAATTAAGAGATAAAAACTGTGGCCATGTACATTTTGCGTCGCAGGAAGTGCTCTCTCTCTCTCTCTCTCTCTCTAGAAAAGGTGCAAAGGTATAATTTCATGACATTAAAATTGTTGCCTATTGTAAGTTTGCTTCCATAGAAATAGGCGGATATCAGATTGGTATTTTTTCACATGGCAAGTTTGTTTTCAATTGACATGTGTGTTCAAGATGGTGTAAAGGTTCAAGGATAATATTCATGAAATGAACGAATCTTTACATGCTTATGAAGACGTAAGATTGACTGTCAGGCTTAAAACGCGATTAATATAGGGCGCCCAATTAAAATTATTATATTTTAATTAGCTACAATTAGAAAACTTATGAACACGGAGTTTTAAAAATGAAACTTGAAGGTAAGGTGTGACGTATGTTCCTATGGTGGCACAGTTAATGTCCAGTGAATGGTCTCTTTCAAGATAGCCGCTCTGCATTAAATCTAGGATGGCGTGGGGGTGGGGGGTTATAACGCTTCTGGACACGCAGCTGAATATGATTATACATGCACAAATACTGCTCGGCAAATTGTCCATGACTATTTTCATTCATTTTTCTCTTGAAGCCTACGTGCAATTAATAAATTAATTTGTACACATATTAGTGCAAAGGTTGTTAGCAACTTGTTTGTGGTTTTGTTTGAAGCTCTCATTGGCTAAAACAAATAGAATAAACCCAGTGGTGGACAATTTGCTTCGTAATACTTATGCACCCACACTACGTACATTTATATACATTGACCAGGGCGTCGACAGGCGAAATGGGATAGAACAGATCCGTCAACCACCCTTAAAAGTTGGCATCGTTCATTTTAAGTTACAAAAAAGCAGAAAGCTTGCTATTTTTATTGATAATAACAGAAATAAAGTAGGTAGTAATCGAACAGAACAACCAAAGTAAAAACAATAGATCGAACAGTTTAGTGTACAATACAGGAACCCTGTAATATTTTAATATTTTACTATTTGATCCGAAAAATAAATGGTTTCACATTATAGAATTATATGAGAAGTTGCACAACATAAACTTGACGAGTGAAATTTCTTGAAAGAGGTGCATGAAAGTTAATACGAATATACAGTAACTTTGAAATTCAATTTACTAATTGTATTGAAATGTGAAAAAAAAAAATTGAAAACAGTTGTGCTAGATATTTGCTCATTTTGTGGATCGAGAAGCAATAATAACAAAAATAAATTTGGAATAAAATTGGTTTATTTTTATTATTTTACAATGGTCATTGTAAAATAACAAAAGAATAGTGATGATAATAATGATAATTATTGTTATTATTTCTACTTATCAAATTTTATCAATGGTTTCAACCCCCTCACTACAAAAAATCCATGTTGACCAGAATTATACGCAAATGTTTCAACGATAGTTTTGTTTTTGCTTTTTTTACCTCTGCTTTCTACCTTTTTAATTAATCGCGACGATGAGAATGGATGCTGGAATAAAAACTGCATTACCATGTCATCTGAACGAAACTGAAACCTCAAGTTACACTTGCATGCGAAAAGAAAGTTCAGAGGAACGTACCGTCGGTTCTGGTACCAAGTCTTAACCTGAGTATCCGTGAGGTTGAGCTTGGCGGCCAGTTCCATCCTGTCCTGGACGCTGAGGTACTTCTGGCGCTCGAAGTTCTTCTCCAAGGTCTGGAGTTGTTGGTCGGAGAAAGCTGTTCGCGCCTTTCTCTGCTTTTTAATCTGCTGCTGCTGCTTCGCTTCTTCCAACTTCGCCTTGTAATCGCTCCCCTTCTCTGAAACTAGCAGAACAGCAATATTTCAGAGTCAAAGGATAAAATTCTAGCCTCAAAATCTTCAAACTCAGTTCAAATCGCCAAAGAATAGCTGAAACGGCCTCTCAGCTGAAGTAAATCGATTTGCCGGTGAAGGGATCCGGACGCCCAAAAGATTTACCAAGTACTAAAATTAAATAATGTAGATGTGCTTCTTTAACATTCCTTGTATAATCTATTGCTATTTATTTCCTCTGTACTTACTCGAAGGCAAATATTGGATTGGAATCATACGGTGTTCTCGCCTCGCAGTTGCAGCCCGAGCTGGCAATCACGGAACATTTCCATTGGTTCGGGGTTCACCAGAAATAAGAGGAAATCCTTTCTCGTCAGTGCTGGTGAGAGACAAAGCCGCTGAGAAGGAACTGTCTCTCGTCATTGTCGAGTTACAGCCGGAAGGGTGAACAACTTGCAGCCCGAGATGGCAAGCACCAATAAAAATGGTATTTCGTTCGGGTTTAGACTGCGATAACAGGAAATAGCCTTGCGACAGTGGCGGTGAGTGATCAAACTAGCTAACCGGGGGCGAGTTGCTTCCCGCCTCCAAATTTTGGAGGTTGACGGACGGGAACTATTGTCAATTTAGTTAGCGCACCCATTTTCATTAACAAATATATTGAAGTGGAAATATTCTGATTAATTGGAATGATTCGGTGACGGAAATGGAACATGCTAATAAAAATCAGCACTTGCGAAATTAATTTAATGAATTTGGCCAAAGGAAACTGAAAGATTTCATTGGGTTCAGTAATTGTCAACTCATTTAAACCAAATTATATATTTGTCTTCAAGCCTAGAAACAATCGAATTAATTCTCTAATATTATGCAATAATCTTATATATATATAAAATGGATGTGTGTGTGTGTGTGTGTGTGTGTGTGTGTGTGTGTGTGTGTGTGTATATATATATATATATATATATATATATATATATGTTTGTTCCGGCATAACTCTCGAACGCCTGGAGCAATTTCAACCAAACTTACACATATGACTTACAATCTGGAAAGAAATACTGTGGGGGTAAGACACCCCTTGGGGTGGGGGTGGGAAGGGGTGACATGTAAAAATAATCGAAAACGACCGATATTAGTGTGGAATCCATAGTTTTCGGGGACGCTAAGATGAATAGTGACACTCCCAATGCAGTTCAATTTATTTATTCTTGCTCCTGGAGGTGAAACTAAAAATGTTGTTTATAATCAAGTTTTGAGTTAAATTAATATTATTGTGAATTTGTAAAAGATTTTACTTTATAATTTGTATACTGTACTTATACTTTTAAAATAGTTACATTTTACACTATAGTTAGAATTCATTATTTTCCTGTCTAATAGAAGATTGGGATAAATAAATACCCGGGCAATGCCGGATAATCAGCTAGTTTATTTATAGATATTACATTCCAAGACTACATATTAATTAACGAATAAAGTTTTAAAAAATAGAAAGCTATTTAAGAGTAAAATTGTTGAGGCATCGATTTAAAAAAAAAATGCCGGGCCGCGGGCTCACGAAGGTTGAGAACCACTACTGTAGTAGGCACGACACTAGACGAAGCTAACCATTCAAAATTTGCAAGACAAAAGGAACAGCCTTTTGCGTGAAGAATGGCTTAATTTATCAAGGAATATTTAAACTTCGACAGTGTGTGAAATTTTTTGTTTTCCATGTCAGGAAGTAGTTATGTACATCACACTACAAAATACAACAACAACGCTTTTTTAATAAAAGTTATTTTCCTACCTAGAAAATGTCAATATCTATGATTCTTTTAAAAATGATTAGTCATTCGTGAATTAACCCGACATATTGTGTTCATAATGATTAAAACATTAAAGTTCGCTGCGGGTGCAATATGGAATGGATCAGATGATCTAGAGTATTTTGTCAAATCCTCGCTAGTTAAGAAGAGGTGTGCACAAAAGTATGTTTTACCATGCTCACGAGATGTACAGTCACCGGCAAAGAAAATGGGACACCAAAATCCTAAAATACTCGCTTCCCTGCAATGCGTTGTATTACCACAGATTAGGGTATATAAGCATATCTTCAACTAAGCCAGGAAAACCGGTGCACGGACCTCCCACTGGGAATCGCCATTAGCAAAATGTTTTGTAATAATCCGCTAAGAGGCGCTGAGAGCACCACTCGCACTTTTGCTTCCATTTCTTCTACCAAACAGAATAAGAGATGGCGCTGCTGAATTTCATCGCTGTCTAGGTCAAAAACTGACGTCACCAAACTCCCCACTCCCCGGAGGGATGGGGATTCCCGAGAAAACGGCCCCCTGCAATTCTGCGAAACCTCAGTGCTTCGGTGGCTTCGCTATCGAAAATCGGCGTGAAGGCGTGACTTTTACTAGCGGTTATATACCCTAATCTGTGGTATTACCTAACTTTTCGGCAAGGTTATAAGTTGCTATTGAAAATTTGCTATTAAAATCCAATTATCGCCGTGCAGTTAGGTAACACACATTACACCTTGAAGGGAGTATTTCAGAATGTAGTTGTCCCATTTTTTTCTGGTGGCTGTACATGAGTGGCAAAAGTTATGGAGGAGAACTACAAATTCCATTATATTTTCAAATGTAAACTTGTTCATAAATTAATTAATTAATTCATTCATTCATTCCTTCGTTCGTTGATTTGGTATTTTAAGTTCACTTTATGCATAGGAAGGCTAATTGAACTGGACCTACAGTTTAAAGTGGGATCCGAACCACTATGTGCCTCCACCGGGTATTACCTTCGTTCGTTTTATGAACAATAGCTGATAACGCTTCTGACTATTGGGAAACTGGTAGTATGTTTTTTAGGAATAATTAAATGTATTTTAATGATTTGTTATTGTTCATTAAAGAAGTCATAATAATAAAAGCAATTATAGAAGTTCGTAGGACGGGAGAACACTGGAAGGTTTCTGGTGTTCTCATTCTAACATTACATCATTGAAGCATGATAAAGTGTCTGGAAGTTCAAATAACAATTAAGAAATGTTAATTTAATTTAAATGTCGGCTCTATAACAATATGTAAATTTGTTGTACAATAAGAAAATTACAAACTTGCATGTTACAAAACCGTAATCGCATATGCATGCGAAAACTTGGATCCTCAAAGACTCCTGTAAGCAGAAACTCTTAATATTTGTAAGGAAAATCTTGAGAATTCATGGACCTCTTAAAGAACCTGATGGGTAATTGGAGAATACGAACTAATGAGAAACTCAACAAATTAATAAGGAATAAAAACGTTGTAAATTTCATAAAATCACAAAAACTAAGATGGTTTGGGCACATAAATAGAATGTCTGATGAAAGATTAGTAAAGTAAATATATAAATGGAAACCAATCGGAACACGAGCCTTAGGCAGGCCAAAGAAACAATGGAAAGATGAAATAAAGATTTGAAAGATATGAAAGTAAAGAATTGTACGAAGAATATCCAGGATAGGAAAACGTGGAGAGATGTGGTTGAGAAGGCCAAAACATTTAATGCATGAAGTTGTAGTGCCTCAAGATGATGTTACAGAATATATCGTTTTTTTTAAAAAAATGTAAATAACGTACATAGAACCAGGAATAGAAGATATTTGAGTGAAGAAATGTATAATTCATTATGTAATTTCTATATAATTTTAATAACTTTGTAGTTGTGATTAATAATAATAATAACGCTGTGTGTTTCCTGTTTACACTTGCCTCCAGCAATGGTTGCCTCCCCACTTAAAAAAAGAAACATGTTTAATTAACTAACACACTGTTTATAACACCCTCTCACATCACCTCAGTTGCTTGGATGATAATTATATTTCTCCCGGACACTTGAATCTCCTAATTAAAGCGGATTTCAATTTTCTACGTCACGGAATTTCGCGAGAAAAAAATGTCCTTCCGGTGCAATCGCGAAAAGCACTCTCTCAACCCCCAGAAGGTTAATTGGAACTAAATGGAGTGCATTAACAGCTCGTTTACGCAGGTGAAATTAAATTCTTTGATGATAATCCAGTTAAATTAAGTGATTCTTTAGCAAACAGCAATTAATCTCCGCTGAGAAGAGTCTCAGCTGTTAATTGCTTGCGTAAACTGGCGGAAAGTTGGGTTCAAACAGCGTTTAGAACAATTAGGGAGAACTACTTGCCAACAGAGCATTCCCACACTGTAGGTGTCTTCCCCCTTGGTACATTTTACCAACTTTGTGGCAAAGCTACAACAAGGAAAAGCCGCCTCGGTGGCCTCTAACGAAGGTTCTGGATTTGAGTTCCACCCTTGGCATAGGTTGTCTTTGTCATTTTTGCATCTTTCTATCGTCAGACATCGACATCATCACGATTAACCTAAGAAAAACACAACATAAAATTCAAGTTGAATTAAGCCTATAGGGTTCAGACGAAAAATTATTTCGATAAAAACCTAATCAAATGCATTGGAAAAGTTCAAATATTTGCAGGCGGATAAATGGCGATTCTCGCACCATTTAACGTGTTGATAAGATTTTGTAAAGGTAGGCATCAAACTAGGATACTCGTATATGGTGGCATCGTACTGTTATAGTTTTCTGCGCATCGAAAATGGTGATATTGTACCGACTGTTGATTTCGTATGAATAGCTGCGTTTCACCTTCGTCACAAACACAGATACTCTTGATTTAAAACAAACTTGGAGTTGGTGCACGAACACTACGTGGTGGATATTTTTTTGCAAACGACAAATAAAATTGGCCGCAAACATGGCGGCTGTGCGCATCCTGACGTCACACGAAACCCACACCTAATGTATCAATACAAAGTGAGTGTGTTGCCTTCGTTACTTTCAACATGTTTAATTATACACCCTTAGATAGGCTATACTTCTCATGAGAAGGTACGCATGGGTGTAAATGGCTTGCAAGCCATTTACCCATGTTTAATTTTTTTTATTTCTTTATTTTTTGTCCCCAACAGAGCATACATAACTCCAATTACAAGAGACTTATAAAATATAGAAAAAAATATTATCTAAAGAACAACATAATGGGAATAACAAGAAAACTGCAAAACTATGAAGATAAGTTATATCGAGCCCTATTAATATCTTCCGTTGGGTATGGGTGCGAAATCTGGCAAAGGGGGAAAACATAATTAACCAAATACAGTGCAGCTGCTTCAAAGAAGCCCTGCATGTCGCAACAGGCACCGCAAACAGCGGGGTACTACGGGAACTCGGGCTAGCGAGGGAGAACACCATACTAACGTGGAGAAGGGTTAAATATTGGGCAACTCTTATAATAGCAGGGGGAGACACTATCAAAGGGAAGACTCTCTACAGCAAGTAAGGGGAGGGGAAATTGGCTCGTGGGCAAAAGAAGTTAAAGGTAAACTATTCGAAATCGGGTTGGAATGGGTATGGGAAGGAGAGTACGTAGACCAAGGAACACTTGAACTCGTTAAACGGCAAGAGATAATGATGGAAACTGCAACTAAAATATCACTAGACCTCCAGACAAGGGACATTCGGGAATGGGGACAAGCAAATTATATGTATAAAGTAAGCAAGGAAACAAGAGAGGGATTAGTATGGCTGAGACTGGGGGGTGTAGACACAATGCGGTGAAAAGTGAGGGAGGTATGAATGTATAATATGTAAGGGAAATGACGGGACGGATCGTCTGTTTGCATGCCCGGGAACGCGCGCCCTGCAGGACAAATGGCTGGAGGCTGTGGAAAAAGAAGAAGCACTCAAATTAGTTGTGGAACAGAGTGTAGCAAGTGTGGAAAGGTTGGAGAAAGTGGGGGTGTTTTTGGTGAAAGTGAAGGAAAAGAGAAGTGAGGCGAGGAAGAAGGAAGAAAGACTGGAAAAAGAACGAGTGGAGTAAATGAGCTGTTAGAGGAGGGGAAAGAATGTGTACATAGGGGAGGTAGTCACACTCAAACATTGAGAATCAAGCATGAGAGCAGTTGAACATTTATTCCGCTTCTCTTACAGAACAAATAAATAAAATAATATATTTTGTGTCATTATTCCCATAGCTAATTCCTTCCAAAAATATTTGACAATAGATATTGCTGCAAAATTATCAATTGAAAGTGTTCCTGGAATTTTCTTCGTTGTAAAACGACCGGATGCCTTAGAGATTAGAGGTTAGCTTTGGGCTTTTTTTTCTATAGATTGAATAGAAATGTTGCCAGGTACATTTAAAAAAGCGCACACGATAAGGTTTGTTTAGTAAGAACTCTCTTCTCTCCATTTTCAAATCTCAACTTCATTCTCTAATGTATCAAGAATTAAAACACTAACTGTAGTCGTTTATTTGACAGCATTTTTATTTTCTGTCTTTTAGCACTGGTCACGTAGCAAGACCAAACCAGCAATCATAGGCGTGCGCACGGGGGGCAAGGGAGGCAGTTGCCCCCCCCCCCTAATCATGGACGTCCGAATTTTTTTTTCCACGGAGGGACAAACAAGGTATTTTTCCATGGAGCATATTACCCCGATAATAGTGTTGCACCCTCAAAAAATACCACTTGAATTTGAAACTATCGCATTAATGTAAATTACTATGACTGAAATGAAATTATACGTGTGAAATATATACTTTTTAGGTTGGCATTCGTCCATGTTCCTAGATTATGATACTTTCACCTAGAAATTTTATTCTTTATTAAACGATATTATACTCTTAAAGAAAATTAAGTATTTTCAAGACGATTAAAGTTAAAAGCAACTACGAGGGAAGGAGGTGCAGTGGCGGAACCACAAGGGGGCAATAGGCATTGCCCCTCCCCAAACTTGATCGGAAATCAATTCGAGGGGAGGGAAACATTGAAGTAAGAGAAAGCAAGACTAGTAGAATCTAAGGGTAACAGAACAAAAGGATACTCAAGATGATATTAGTTTCCACGTCTTTCTTGCATTATTTCTTCCAGACGGCCAAGAGCACCTGGAGGGGCACAGAGGGGCAATTGCCCTCCTCGATTTTAAATTTTATACAAATAAAAATACATTTCGTAAAATTTTCTTGTTCGCTTTGCTTGCAATATCTGCTTTTCTTAGTCTCGTCAAGTTCATAGCCGTAGCTAGAGGGCGGCGGAAGTTGGCCCTGGGCGCCGAACGATCTAAATGAAAAAATATATAAAAGAGAATACCATGCCGCCACATGATATTTGTTGTGCCATATTAAATCAATATTGTTTTAGGTTTGTCAAAATTTGGATCTAAAAGTTTTCTTGCTCGCTTCGCTCGAAATGTTATTGCTTTTTTTAAGGATGCATTGCAAATTACCAGAGAGAGACGTTATAACTACTAAATACTTCAGGCTCTTGCTGCTAAAGAGCTTTGTGTTAAATGCATGAACACAATTGTTTGGAGGAAGAGGAGCGCGGGACATTTCAGAGACAATTTATTTATTTGTTATAGTGTGCTTATGTTGCTGCATTATATATATATACTGCTGGACAAAAAAAACCGGACACTTGCATTTTTTGTGATAACGCAATGGGTCGATAAAAGCTCTGGTACAAGGGCTAACTAAATGTTGCAGAAACTGAATTAAGTACGAATTCATAAACAAAGTCCGAGCCTATGAATGGTGCATATGGTACTACATGATCTGCCGAACATTCTGTAATATACCTGCGAGCTGTTATTGCAATTCAGATGTCAAATATTAAAGTGTCCGGTTTTAATTGTCCAGCAGTATATATACACACCCCATCGATGTAATGAAACTAAAAACAGAGAGATAAAAGTGAGTCTTTCTTTCTCGATTGAGCTTTTATCAAGGCTTTTGCCCCCTCCCCACTAATAAGAGGGTCTCCGTACGCCTATGCCAGCAATTACTTTTCCAACATTTCGAACGTTGGTAATGTCCGAACCCGAATGTTTCAACGTTGATATTATTTTGTCTGTGCTGATCTTAGGAGTGAGTTCAACATGTATATACATTACAAAGACGTTAGTGACTGATTTCATATCATCTTGTTACGCAGTAGCTAAGTACCAGGTGGTTATAATTAAAGTGACTGTGTTCAGAGTGGTACAGGGTAAAAAACGGCGCTGTAAGCAGTCAAAACGTGGAATTTTCCATAACTCTGACTACAAAGTCGGTGAAATTGCCTAACCATTGTGTGAGCTCCCTGGTTGTTGTTGGTGACGCTTGTTGCTTTTTCCTTTAGTAATGTTCATGTAATTCGAATAGTGAAATTGTAGCGATATTTTATTACAAAGAGTATTGTTTTCTGCGATTTATAGTGTTTTTCCTGTAACTATACCAAGTTTTGACTGCTTACAGCGCCATTTTTTACCCTGGTGGCGAGAATTGGAACTTTTTTTTTCATAATTCGCGAGCGCATTGCTTCATTAGCATATCTACGAAGCTTCAGACTGCTACTCTCATTACAGCCCGTGCTATACCACTCTGAACACCGTCACTTTAATTATAACCACCTTGTATATGAGTGGATAAGTTTGAAATTTCATTGTTTGTTAGCGAAACGGCAGATTACGAGTGAGCACATTTTCATTGAAGTAAAAGTTATTAACTTAAACCTAAGAATTCACTTTTTATACGCCAGTAATAAAAATGACGTGTTGTACTATTTCATTAAAACATAGCTCAATATCACACACGTTATCTTACTACCAATGTGACAGAACAATCATGTGATTTGAATCAACTGCTGAGCGATAGTATCGCCAACTGGCGGTGGGAATTAAATATAGACTTTATTCGGAGCTCGAGTTCAAGATAAGAGTTCTTTGATGACGTAGTAACAAATTTTCAGCAAATAGTCTGTGGTCACACTTTAACAAAAATGAATCAAAAGGAAGATATTTCCAACATGGTTATTACTTATTAGAAAGGCTATCAGACGTTCTTTGGCCAAATGAAAGAGATTATGCATAAAAGCAAAAAGAAAATCATGGAAATTATTTTGTGAAGATTTACAGCCAAGCATGAAATTAGGATATGTGTGGGAAAAGTTTAGGTCGCTCAAAAATCCTCGTACAGCAAATGTAGTTCCTTTGAAATCCAGTGGCGTAGCGTTATAGTACGCCTGTACGCCCGGCCTTCCCAGATTTAAAATTTCAAAAATGCTTAAATACTGTGATTATAAAGTAAAACGTGACTTATTTCATATATGTTTGACCTTAATGGCATTATAATAGCTATTTTTCGCGATCCGCTTGCAACGCTCCACTCTCAACACTCGTTCTAGCATCTCTTTTCAATGCTTTTCCCGGCCGGACGCCGAGCAGGTTCGGCGTACAGGACTCTATATTCCTTCCTGCTTTTCTGGAGGGAAAGCTTCGATTTCTACAGCACGCGCGTAAATGCTCTCTCGTACGCCAGCGTACGGAGCAGAGAGGTCTACCGTGATTGGTTCATGTGACCCTTCCTGCCTTCTGAAGCAGGCGACAGCGGTAGAATTCCTACCCAGTTCTTCGCTCTTCGCGCTCATGCAACTCGTGCTATGTGATGCTACAATAAGCAATATTGACTGACGTAACTTTACCAATCTCAAATATACTGCTTCTTAATGGCCACTGCATTGTATAATTTATAGCACGAACAGCGATGTGCATTAGAAACTAAAAGATCAACACAGTTTTTGTCCAATAATTTGGTGAAGTCCTCGTGGTAGAAATTTAGCCTGTGGCTGCTCTACCACTTAATCCGTAAAAAAAAAGGTAAAGTGCTCCCCTGTGCTTAGCACCACGCCATGAAGGCGTATAGGGGGTGTGGGGGTAACGCCAGGTAACCACTTAACCCGCAAAACTATTAATTTTTTTATTGTATTTTTTCGTTATTATCTAACTACTTAATATTGTGTCAATGGAAATGTTTAGCATTCATTTGAAAACTCTTAACATGGTCTCTGAACAAAATATTTTAAAATGTTTATCAGCATTCTCAAGATGTAATAAACAGTGGTCTGAATTACTAATCGGCACTGTTACGTCAGTAGAGTGTACGATATTTGGATCATCCACTCTGCTTTGCACAGTGCGCCAGGACGACAGAGGCCCCTGATTCGAACCCCGACGTGAGCATAGGTGTTCTTTGTGAGTGTCCCTTCTTCAACATCATCACTCATATTTGTATTCGCGATTAACCAAAAGTGGTAGAAAAGCGAAGTAAAATAAACCAAATCAATCAGTAGTTGGATCATCCACAACAATGACATCTACTGTTGTGCAGAGGCGCTTGTGATTCAGGTAGGTTTTAATGACTTGCGTCATGCATAAAGTTATAAAAAACGGTATAAAACACCAGAGTTCAAAACATTTGTGGCATAGTGAGGCATCTAATTTTCTAGCTAAAACATGCATGGATGATGTTTTATTGAAAACCCAGCTGACTTCAGGCAAATAAACAATACCTGTGGCGACTAATACCATAAGTAAATTATTAAGCAAGAAACGGCCGACCCTTCCTTCGGACTTGGCGTTCCCACCCGAAATGTTCATGCTGCGCCACTGTTGAAATCACATTGGAAGACTGAATTTATTCAGAAACTTATACCTACAGTGCTAGACGGAGTAACTGAAACACCAAATGAATTATGTAGTTACACATCAAAACTACGTTCGGCGAAAGGTTTTGCAACTCTAATTTCAGAAGAGGAAAGCTATGAAATCATCGGCAACAGTAAAGAATCTAGTTCCAGGGATGGATGGAATTACTTATTCAATGATTAATCACCTGCCAGATGTAGCGTTAACGGCGATGTGCATAATTTTTAATAAATTCTTAAATAATAGAAAAGTACCAGAAGATTGGTCCAAACAGTTGATTATTCCAATTTTAAAAACAGGCAAGGACCCTCAAGTAGGTAAATCATATAGACCTATAGCTTTGACGTCAGTTATAGGAAAGATATTTGAGAAACTGATACAAAAAATAATAGAATGGTTTTTAGAAAGCCAAAACATATTTCAGTTCGAACAAATAGGATTTCGAAAGGGATTAGGATGCCAGGACGGATTAATCACTCTTTCCTCGTATATTTTCGACTCACTGAAAAGAAACAGAATTGTATTAGCTGCATTCTTAGATGTAAGCGCAGCTTATGATAATGTAGATATTAATATCCTAATCCAAACAATACAACAGCTAAAAATACCTCACAACTATGTTTTGATATTATGGAAGTTACTGAGTAAAAGATCTGTATATTTCCACTTTTTCAGTGAAAGTAGAGGACCGTATTCAGCCTGCAAAGGGTTACCTCAAGGAAGTCCTTTAAGTCCTTTGTTATTCAACATATATATGATCGGGATGAAAAGGAAATTAATGCTAACAGTCAATTATCTTCAATATGCAGATGATATCTGTATCTATATGTGCACGACACAAATTCATACTGATTTTCCTGTTTTAGGGGAACAAATTTTGGAAGTGCAAAAGTGGCTTGAAAGTAAAAAACTCTCGATTTCAATGGAAAAATCTAATATTAACATTCTTAGTAAAAAGGGAACACCTCCAATAGTTCACTCAATGTCTCGAAAAACAAGAATTCCCATTACATGCAGAGTAAAATATGTAGGTGTTATCTTGGATGAAAAACTAACTTGGAAGGACCAAATTAAAGCAATACAAGTCAAATCAAAAAAAGTGTTGAATTTGTTCAAAGCAATAGCAAATACTCAGTGGGGATGTCATCCTCGAGTTATGCTTTTATTTTACAAGAATTATTTTCGGCCTTTTATAGATTATTCTCTATTGGCAATGTGTAACTTGACAGAAGGAAAATTGAATTCCATTGATGTGATACAAAGAGAATTCTTGAGAAGATGATTAGGTGTTATGAACAACACTCCGAACGTAGTAGTATACATGGAAGCGGGTGAATGTTCCATTTCATGTACAGAGAAGATGTTAACAGCAAATATGCTCTTCAAAGTGAAATCATATTGTGAGCATCCTTTCAACAATGTACTAAAAAATATGATACACTTACATGAAACAGGAAAAATAACAAACAGTAAAGCTGCTATGTGGTTACAATTGTATAATTCGTTTTGTCAAGAATACCAGGCTGTTCTACAGATGCGTTCACGGCCTATTTTTTCATTAGATTATCCTCAACTGCCTCTGGATAATATTAATTTCCCTCGTTATTCGCACATATTGGAATATTTTACTCAATGGCCAAATTTTTATTTCATATACACAGATGGATCTAAAAGTGAGTCAGGAGTTGGATGTGCAGTGTACGATCCACAACATAAAACATACCTATTATTTCGGCTTCCGCAAGACTGTTCAATATTTACAGCAGAATCTTACGCAATTTACCAAGCTTTAATATATGTCCAAAAATTAAATTTACGTAAGTTCTTAATACTTACTGACTCGCAAAGTGTATTACAGGCGCTTAAATCTTCTTACAAGAGTCTTTACAAATTATCCCCTTATATTATAAATTATATACAATTAGTTCAAACAATACAAAAATCTGGAAAAACCATTGAGTTTACTTGGGTTAAACCTCATAGTAACATTACAGGCAATTCTCATGTAGATGAATGTGCAAAGAAAGCAGTGTGTCTTTCAAATATTACGAACTTATCATTATACTATACGGATCTTCTCCCTAGAGTAAAGAAGAAAATTTTGAATGAATGGTTTGATTGGTTTCGAAATGAACTTACTACAGTTGGAGAATCGTACAGAATATTTGCTGAATTCAAAACACACAAACCATGGCTTCATCGTGTAAGTGTTACAAGAAATGTAATTGTATTAATTAATAGACTGAGAACGGGCCATTTGTGTACTAGGCAACATTTATCCAGAATTGAAATAACGAACAATAAGAAATGTGAATGTGGCTGGGAAAGTGCAGATGCACAACATATAATACTGGAATGCTCAAAATATTATATAGAGAGAAATATCTTGTATAAAAGTATAAATAATCTAAAGGTTCAGTTTCCAACAAATTTAAGTTTAGTTGTTAATCCAGATGTGCGGATTGGTTATAGTTTATCATTTTTGAGGAAAGTGTTCTTTTTTTTTAAAAAAAAAATCTAATATCTGTAAAATAGGGAGGAAGGACTGATAATTTTATTGTAAAACAATTGTGTACATTTTATATGTGTATTGTTATGGGCAAAAAACGGCATAAAAGCTGTTAGGTTCCAAATAAAGGTATGAATGAATAGAATCTTAATAAGTCTAATATAATTCTGTAAAAGTGTAATGAAATTTGGAAATTATTTATTATGAAAGGAATAATTGTGAGTAAATATTATGTGCATACATGTATATAATACCAATTGATAAATTGTTAACTGGTGCATGGATTTTGTCCACAACCAATAAATATTTTATAAAAAAAAATAATAGAAAGGCTGTTTGTGTAATATTGTGGTAATATTAATAGTTGTTAATTCAGTGAGTACTGTTTCTAAAGAGAGAATTTTGTGACTGGAATTGAGTTAAACCTATATAATTATTTAAGTTTAAACTACGGAAAAAGGAAATATACACATTAATGTGATTTGCGTAAGGCAGTTCTTGTTAAGGCCATGGCGGATGCCTTAGGTTATATGGAACTTAATAATCAAGTAGAAATTATAACGAATTTTGTAGAAGACAATGAAATTGTTATAGAAGAAAACAGTATGGAAGAAACATCTAGGAAACAAGCTAAAAGAGTCAGATCTCCTGAAGATGATCAAGTCGCAGCAAAAGTGGTAAGGATGGACAGGTTAGATAATAGAGATAAAGTAAACAAGATTGGAGAAGGTCGAAGAGAAAATAATGTAGATAAGTATAAAATGTATTATGATACACATAATGGGCCATATTTAGTAATAATGACTAGTATGCAGAAAAAAATTTAACTTTATGAAAATAGGAAATGAATTGCGAAAGAAAGATATAAGGGTCAGATATATCCAACCAAGTGGCTTACATATAGCAAATATTTATTTTTACACCAGGAATGAAGCTAACAATTTCATGAAAAATATGCATTTTCATAAAGAAAATAATATTGATGTGTTTATCCCAGAATCCTTATTGATGAGGGAAGGATTAATATATGGTGTACCCACTGACTGACGGTAACGCGTCTGACTACCATACTCAAGGTCCCGGGTTCGATCCCCGGCCGGTTCAAATCCGGGAACTTTTCTAACGGTGGAAGCGGCCCCGGCGCCTACCCAGCGTCGAATAACATGGGTACCTGGGGGAAACCCTGGGGGGTAAAGGCGGTCAGGGGCGTGATGCTGATCACATCACCCCCACTCACGACCGGATCAAGAAAGTGTGGGGCGTTACCCCCACACCCCCTATACGCCTTCATGCCGTGGTGCTATGCACAGTTTACCTTTTTTACTGAATTTGAAGAGGAGGAAATTAAGGAAAATATTGAAGACCCGACAGTAATATCAGTGGAAAGAATGAAAAAGAGAATTCGAAAAGATGATGGATCATATTATTTTGTTCCAATTTTGTTATAAAAGGTAACTCATACGCTGACCAAATAAAAAATCATATAAACAAAAGTCAAACAAGCGAAACTGGTACAAGAAAAATGGTTGTTGTAGAAAATAGCATAAAGGTACAAACAGTGTCGTGCCCAAGTGGGGGTTGATGGGGGTTATAACCCCCCCTTTTGCCCAGCATTCCTAAAAAAGAACGTCAAAGGTAGGAAAATATGACAAAATGAGGGCAGACTACCAAGAAAAAGTATACATAACCCCTCCCTTTTGAAAATCCTGGGCACGCCACTGGGTACAAAACAGATGTGAAGCCTTAAGTGATTGGGGTGAAAGAAAATCAGACAAATACTTGGAAAATGTTTCATGGAAAAGAGTTGGCAATGTTATCATCAAAAAATTATGATACAATGAAAAGGAAAAGTAGTCTTATTGCTGCTTTCTTAGATGTTAAAGGGGCATATGATAATGTAAATATAAATAAATTATTAAACATTCTACAAAATCTGAAAATACACTATATGCATCTAAAAATAATTTGGAAAAATCGTTGTTTACATTTTTACTTTCACAATAATGTTGAGGGTCCTAGATGGATAACAAGGGGACTTCCACAGGGAAGCCCTTTAAGCCCTTTACTTTTTAATATATATTTGATGGATGTTCAAAGTATACGTCCTGAGCCATTTGGATTTATACATTATGCAGATGATTTATGTATATATGAGAGTGTGAAGCAAGTAGATAAAGGAGTCACCAACATGGAAGAGAAAATAATAGAGATAAAGAAATTTCTTGAGAATAGGTCTATGAATATATCGTCAGAAAAATCAAAGCTGATTATATTTAGTAAAAAGGAGCTCCGAAAATGTGAAACAATACACAAAAAAAGTTACATATTCCTATAGAAAATACAGCAAAATATTTAGGCGTTATATTTGATAATAAATTAACATGGAAACCTCATGTAAAAATGTTAGTGAAAAAGGTAGAAGTAATTTACAATGTATTTCGTTCTATGGCTGCAACAAAATGGGGAAGTCATCCAAGTACCATGTTGAATTTTTACAAAAACTATTACAAACCAACAATAGAATACGGGATTATAGTCTTTAATACAGTTTCGGAACGTGTATTTCGACCTTTGGAAGTAATGCAGAGGAAAGTTCTTCGGAAGTGTCTAGGACTGATGAAGAGTACTTCCAATATTGCAGTATACATGGAAGCATGCGAATGGAACTTAAGTTATAGGAAAAAAGAAATGTCCATTAAATATCTGTTATAAACAATGTCAGAAGTTAATAATCATTAACGACATTCTATTCGACTTGGTTGAATTATATGATAAAGTCAAAATTAACAACTGCGAAGATATAGGATGGGTGCAATTATATAATGAGTACTATGAGGATCATCAAAAATTATTGAAAGTAAGGAGTAAACCCATTTATGCTTTAGATTTTCCTGTTTGTGAATATAGAGATATTTATTTTCCTGAACAATATACAAAATATGGATTTCATGGAAACATGGAAAGATATATGCAGACGGTTCAAAAAGTAGTCAAAATGTAGGATGTGTTGTTTATGATGTACAGAAGAAGGAATCAATTATGATACATTTACCGGAAGATTTTTGCAGTGAAGCTTATGCAATTTACCAAGCACTAATTTATACATACACATTGCAAGAAAAAAGATATTAATATTAACGGATTCCAAAGGTGTATTACATTCAATTCAGTCCAATTACAATTTATTATTTAAATGCTCCCCATACATTATAAACTGTGTAAAAACTTTACAAAATTTAAGGAGCAGGGGAAAGATAATTCATTTAACCTGGGTTAAAGCACATTGTCAAAATTTAGAAAATGATATGGCAGATGTGTATGCAAAAACAAGCTAGGATAATTCAACCTGTACTAGAGCTGAGGGTGAAAAGAGGGTGAAGAAAAGTTGAAAGAAAACTGGAAGGAATGGTGCAAAGGTGAATTTCAAAATGCAGGCAGTTTTTATCAGAAGATAGTTAATTTCAATAGAATCAGGCCTTGGTTTACAAAAGTTCAAGGTACAAGGTATTACTAAATCGTATTAGGTCAGGACATACAACTACTAAAAGTCATTTACAAAAGATCCGAATTGCACAAAACCCAAACTGTACATGTGGCAACAATGAAGATATACACCATATCATATTTGAGTGTAATAGATACACACAAGAAAGAGAGACATTCTATAAAACTCTTATAAACTGTGAAATTCCTCTTCCTTAGTGTTTGGAATCTTTGATTTGTGAACCTAACCTTACAGTTGGATATAGATTGTTATCTTTTTGTAGAAAATGTGGCTTAACTATTTAGTAGAAAAAACTTTTATTAATATTGTCTTTTAATAATAATGTACTAAAAAAATGTAAGTTTATGTACAGTACATATATAGATATGGGAAATCTGCTTAGCGGTAATCCCAAGTAAAATGTAAATAAATAAATAAATAAATATTAGAAATATAGAGGTTGGGTAGATGTATTGTTTTCTTTGTGATGACGTAACGACAGTAGGTGAATTTTTCCATGAAACTAATACGAAATCTATACACTAGAAAGGTAAATATGTCGGACAACTAAACACACTTAATCGAAAACACAGACGCGCATTTCCTGTGTTAGTTGCTTTCCTTAGAGCAATAAACTCATTTACAATTTCAGGCTTCAGATAAATGATATGCTGACGGGTACTTATTGTACATAACATGAAATGAAAACCATTACCCCTTGACAATGAGCAACAAGTATTTTACTTAAAAGTTTCATGTCAGCTGCGGACTAATCGTAAAAGTTTGTTACTTGTGCATTAGAGTGCTGCAGGGGGAGGATTTTCGCTCGAGCTCCAAATAGTTCGCACGGTCGACGCTAGATGCGTACAGAATTGAGAGCTTCTTCGCTTGAGGGTATAACGCTCAAACACACAAAACGAGCGGTATACACACGAAGCCAAATAGTTCACGTGTAACAGTAATTTGTCTGTGGTAGTGGACGCTCAAATATGGATCGTTAAGTGAAATACGCATTGAAATTGAAACTTAAGGGGATGAGATACAGTTACGCACCAATTGAGCATTTATTTCAATATCGCCCGAATGGGCACTGCTACTAAAAGAAATACCATGGGTGTATCAAGAGTATGAATTTCTCTTCATGTTGCAAGTGGAAACGTTCTATTATCTTGATTATTAAGCTGGACACGATATTTGAAAAATATGAAGAATAAGAATTATCGGAATCCCATGTATTTATTATGGGAAATCAATCAACTTCAACATCAAGTTACGGCTAATCAAATGGGAGTTTTGACTTTTCTGCTTGGCAATCACTTCTTCAAACTGCCCTCTTCCCGTTGATATCATTTTCTATTCAATCGGAAGTTTAATATTCCCAAGAGAACAAATCAAATAATACTTTCATATGCCCAATGCATTTTATCTTGCCTCCTGGCAGTGTTGCCAAACCTGGTGCGCATTGAAGAACCAAATTTCCCCTTATATGGAGTTAAGACTGACTTTCTAGGAGCTAGATTTACGAAGTGCTTCCTAGAGTAATGTTAGTTGTCAAAGGGGTGGGGCACTGCTATTAGGCCTACCGTTAACTCTAAATTGATGACAATTTATTCTTAGTTTTCACCATCTAGATCCTGTGGCATCAGCCATCTCATGGTCGTATGAAATCGAAAATAAAGGATTCCCTGATAACAATATTATGCCAATTTGAAGTCAACACGACGCTATAAAAAAGTAGCTGGAAATATAAGATAAGGTGGGGCGACGCAGCCAATATAACAATATCACGTCACGTGCAAAATGTATAATCATGGCAAAAGTTGGTCTATGTGGGGCCAGTGATGGTATCATAGTGAGGCACGGGGGCGCGCGCCCCAGTTCACAGCCAAACGAGTGCACTAAAGAGCCAGGTCTGGCTCCAAGAGAGCTACGTTGGCAACACTGACTCGGAGGGAAAAGCCGGGCGGAGACTGTTCCGCATGCCCTTAAGTGAACATAGTCATCATCTCCAAGATAAAATGTAGTATAGTCTATCTTACCAATACACAGTAATAGGCTATATGAAAATGAAACAGATGATTGTGGGCTGAAACTGGCAGCACGGATATTTTCTACGTAACACCCTCGAGAGTGGGAGACGGGTACGAGCGAGCGAAAGTGATTCCATGCAGTATTCTATTGTAAATGGTTTAGTTACTTAAAGTTGCCGTCCAACCGTGTGATGGCGCTAGTTAACTTCCACATTCGCTTTTCCATAAGCTACGGTAAACATTCTTACTTATAGATTGATCTTGTTCCAGCCTTTAATATCTGCATATTGCGACACTGTCGTTACATTCTTGACACATTAACTTTGCCGCCAACAAACTTAGTGTCAACTTGGAGACAGACCGGGGTTGATTTACAGAATGAGATTTTTCTGTTAAGAGTAACTCAACTCAACTAAGATTTATTGGACTTACAGGTGGCTGTTTATGCCCAGCATACATTATAAGTACATAAGATACATTTTTAATATAAATTTTACACACAAAGTTCATAAACGCTCTTAAATACAATTTTATATAACTACATTAACTCATTCAGTAACAAAAATATATTATAATTTTATATCAGCTTTTCTCAAAAAAGCAAGTATAACATATCCAATTCTAATATCTGGAGCATACAACATTGAAGTCATATTAATAGGGAATGGAACATTAATTTTTGACAATGTTTTGTATAAAGTCTTTCTTCTCTCTGAGTGAATTGGACATTCCAAAATAATATGATGAGCATCACCCCTTAAATCACCACAGTCACAATTCGGAGATTTTAAAATGCGTATTTTAAATAAATGATGATATGTTCTCGCGTGACCACTTCTTAGTCTATTTATTAAAACAATTGCATTTCTTGAACCTTTACAATTATAAAACCAAGGTTTTTTCCTAGTGTAATCAACATAAGGACGATAACTTTCACCAACGCTTTCTAATGCATTATTACACCATAAATTCCATTCTTCAAAAATTTTCTTCTTAACCCTCGGCAGAAGATCTGTGTAATGCAATGGTAACTGGATTGTTTCATTCATCTGAGCAGCTTGTTTTGCATATCTGTCTGCTTGTTCATTTCCGTAAATATTAATGTGTGATTTTACCCACACATAATGAACTACCTTTCCATTGCTAATTAAGCTATTAGTTGCACGAATACAATTGATGACATATGGTGAAGTTTTAAATACATTTTTATAATTAGATTGTATTGCTTGTAAAACACTTTGCGAATCAACCAGTATTAGAAATTTCTGTTCAGGAACTGTACCAATATAAATCAAAGCTTGATATACCGCATATATTTCTGCTGTAAATATGGATGCCTCCACTGGTAACCTAAACATTTTTGATATATTTCTTTCAGTATCATAAAGAGCTGCTCCTACTCCACTTTCAGTTTTAGACCCATCTGTATATATATGATAAAAGTCTTCCCAAGATTCTCTAAACTCAGCTGAATGATTATATTTCGGGAAATATATATTTTGAATTGGTTGTGTGGGAAATTCTAACGAGTATACTGGCAATGTTCTTGCTATGAGTACTTGACTACATTCATGATGATATTTACTAAATAGTTGTACCCAAAGCGTAGCTGATTTATCATTGGTTATTCCTGAATCATGCAGCTCTAAAAGATTTAATAAAACATCATTGAAAGGATGCCATGGTGAATGTTGAATTTTAAATAACATTTTTATAGCAATTAACTTTATCCTCACAGAAACCGAACATTCTACTGACTCCATATAGACCACTACATTAGGAGTACTGTTCATTAATCCCAAACATCTTTTTAGAATTTTTCGTTGCTGGACTTCTAGTGGAGAAAGTTTTGTTACTGGAAGATTACACAAGACCATTAATCCATAATCTAATACTGCTCGATAATAATTCTTATAAAACATAAGCATGCTGGTAGGATGTGCTCCCCATTTGGTATTCGCCATAGCTTTAAATAAATGAAATATTTTATCGGATCTATTTTTCATCATATTTATTTGATACTGCCATGATAATGAAGCATCAAAGTATACACCTAGATATTTTACTTGTGAAACAATTGGAATTTGTAATCTCCTAGGAATAATGTTGAAAATATTTTGAAGACCCTTATGCTTAAATACTACTATTTTGGACTTTTCTAAAGATATTGATAATTTTTTCTGCTTTAACCATTCGTTAAATTCTATTAATTTATATTCAAACATTGAAAAATCTTTTAAGTGATTGTTTGAGTCTAAATATATACATACATCATCAGCATATTGTAGAAACTGAAATGGGGAATCTATTATTGTTTTAATATCTGATAAATAAACATTAAATAATAATGGGCTAAGAGGACTTCCCTGTGGTAGTCCTTGTCCAATATATATTGGACCTACCATTTCTGAACCAAAATGAAAATAAAGTTGTCTTTTAGATAACAATTTCCATGTCATTATGAGTATACAATGTGGCACTTTTAGTAATTGTAGTTGTCTCAATAGAACAGTAATATCTACGTTGTCATATGCACTTTGAATATCAATAAAGGCTGAAAGTACTGATTGGTTTCTTTTAATAACGCTATAAATATGGGAAGATAATGTTACTAATGCATCCTGGGTTCCATAACCTTTACGAAATCCCATTTGTCTGGGAGAAAATACCTTTTGACCTTCCATAAACCACTCTAATCTTTTTAATAAAAGCTTCTCGAAAATTTTTGCCAGTACGGAACTTAGAGCTGACCCAACGAAGGGTTTTCCCTGGTTTTAGAATTGGTATAATAATTTGAGAGGTCCATGCAACGGGAATTTTGCCCGATAGGAATATTTGATTGAAAATTTTACATAACATGCTTAGTGCATTCTGTGGAAGATTTCGTACCATAGAATACGTAATTCCATCAATGCCAGGAGCAGAATCTTTAGACCCTTGAAGAATTTCATGAATTTCATTTACAGTGATAGAGGATGTGAACCCCTTTGAGTATTTTGATGTAGATGAGAACGTGTAGAATATATTAGGAGGTTCACAGGCTGATGTAAAGGGTGTAGGAATGACTTTATTAATAAAATCGGTTTTCCATTCAGTGGACAAAGGTAAAGTCCGACTTACATGTGCTTTTCTAAGTGATCTGAACTTGCGCCATATGACGTCTAATTTTGTGTTAGGGTTTATTTCTTCGCAATATTTTTGCCATGAAAATCTCTTAGCCTTTATATATACTTTTCTAGATTTTGCAGTAGCTCGTTTCAAATTTATCAAAGTTGCAGGTGAAGGAGCACTTACAAATTGTTTCAATGCTTGTATTCGCTTCCTTTTTGCTTGGAAACATTCTTCATTCCACCAATCTATTTTAGGAAAATTTCGATCATATTGCGGTTTTAGTCGGGGACAGGCATAATCCATAACTTGAGTTATTATATCCACAAATTTTTCATATTGTACAGTATATTGGTTTTGATATTCTTTAGCTGAAAATTTTAAGTCTAAAACTGAATTATATTTCATCCAATCTGCCCTCTTTACGCTCCACTTACGAATTGTTTTTTGTTTTATTAATTTTGGAAATTTTTGAGATAATGTTAGCGTGATGAAACATGGAAAATGATCACTAGTTCGTAAATCAAAGTCTATTTCCCACACAAAATCAAAACACTGATTATCAGATATTAAAGTTAGATCAATAGAGGACATATTATTTCCATTTGGTGGAACATGTGTTGGAGATCCATCATTTATAACTGTCAAGTTATTATAATCCATCCAATCTTCAACTGTCTTTCCCAAAGTATCAATTCTATGATCACCCCACAATGTATTATGACAATTAAAATCTCCTGTTATGATAAAGGGATGTTGAAAGCCAGATATAAGAGAATTTAGATGAGAGCTCTGTATTTGTTGCGAAGTATAATGAGATGGAATATACAAGCTAATAATATTATAAAGTAAGTTGTTTAACTGAATTTGTATACCGACCACTTCTACATTATATTTGGAAAATAAATCATGTGTTGAATTAAACTGAATTTGTTGAAATGGTACACTTTCATGAACAAAGATTCCCACACCCTTATTTCGCACATTATAATCATTTAATATACTATGATAGTGAGCAATATGAATATTTTCTGATTTTAAACCCCATACCTCACTAACGCAAATAATTAACGGGTGACACTCATCTATTAATTTAATTAATTGAAGTTTCCTTGCAGAGAAGGATCTTAAATTCCATTGTATTATTAATGGCAAGAATTTTCTTTGCTGGTAACACATTGTTGTTTTAAATTAAGGGGTGTCCCCGAAATCTTGTAAGTCTTGAATTAGTTTTAAAATTTGTACAGAAATTTCATTACATTTTAAGATTATTTTCCTAATATATAATAAATCATCACTCACTGAAATTGTTGTGGTAAGTTCAGCTATTAGATGTAGCAGATTTACTAGCGATTCTTTCTGAGAAGGACTCTCCGCTGTTGTCCGGCGTCCAATCGAATCAGATTTTCTATCCTGTTCCTTAGAGGAACACGTCGTGCTCACAGGTTCACTTGTATTAGCCACTGCTGATGATGTTGACGCAATTTGTGGATCCTTGTGTTTATTTTTGTCCTTTATCAAAACAGGTTTAATTGTTTTCCTCAATTGTGAAGCAAAATGCAGTCTAAAATTTTCCCCGTGTTGTTTTTTAAAACTTTCATAAGACCGGTCAGATTCTGGTGGCACTTTCTTCCAACAGAGGTTACTCAGATATGTGTCATTTCTTCTATTTTCCCAATCTGTAACAGAATTTAATCTGATCGTAGTAGGACTTTCTGATGTGCAAGGGCTTTCCTTGTTTATTGATTCCTTTCTTATCTCTAGCAATTTAGGAAAGTCTTTAGCAGAGGTCGCATATGTTCGCTGTTCATTTCGTGGATCAATTCCAAAAAGTACTTGTTTCCTTGCATCTTGATAGGAGATGTTGTTATAAGCAATCAGCCTTTGTATTTCTCTCTCTTGCTCCCATCTTACACATGACTTATCGGTAGATAAGTGGTTTCCTTTGCAATTAATACATTTTGGACTGGCATTGCAGATTCCATGTTCCGCTTGACCGCATCTATAACACACGGGAGAGGATTTACACTGTGTTTGTATGTGTGAGAAACGGAAACATTTCTTGCATAAAATCACAGATCTTACTTTTGGCTTCACTTCAAATATTTGTCTCCACAACTTCACTTCTTTTGGTAACTGTTGAGATTGAAATGTTACACTAATCAGTTTAGTAGGTTCTTGCCTTACTTCCCCCTCTTCATTGAAAAAGGTTTTCTTCATCCTTATTACATCTATTATTGGAACTTCAGCTATAATGTCTTCGATTATCTCGTCTACTGGGATGTCGGTAGGTACACCATATATTAATCCTTCTCTCACTAATAGACCTTTAGGAATTCTGGCTTCTAAATGGTATTTTTCCTTGATGAATTCATTTTTAGCAAATTTATTTGCATCATATGCTGTGCGAAATGTCAATTTTGCCTGCTTCAAACCACTTTGTTTAACGAATTCAACATCAACCTTCTCCTTACACAAATTATAACCTAATTTTACCGTATTCAAGCTCTGTGATCCAGTTAATGTACTGTCCACCAACACGATATATGGGCCTTGATGTCCCTCATAATATAAAGACATATCATATGCCTCATTTCTATATTTAGCAACACCAACCTTTGTACTTGCACTTACTTTCGGATTTTTTGGGTTTTTCTCCACTTCAGGTTCCGTGCATTCTTCATTAGATCGACCTCTTTTGAAAGAAGTCTTATCACTAACTTCCATTTCCGCTAACTGTTCAGGTACAATCACATTCATATCACTCTGGATTGCTTGCATTAAATTTTCCTCATTAATCTTCACATCGTGAGCCATCTTGGGAAATCACAAGCGTTTTTATTTCGCTTTTCTCGTTCACATATCAAATGTAAAATGTATAGAGAGATTTAATCTTGTAACTCTAGAACTATTATTCTCAAATCAAACTTCAATTAATTAGATCTCAAACTAAAAAAAAAACAATTCAACACGCTATTCACACAGAATCCAAACGATCGCGATGGGAATGAGAGATTATCTCTGTTAAGAGTAGTTGTGAAAATGAAAGTAAGGTAGAAAATATAGGTGGGTTTCATGTGACGTCAGGATGCGCACAACCGCCATGTTCTCGGCGAATTTTATTTGTCGTTTGCAGTGTTGCCACGTAGCGTTCGTTACATCTGCACCAATTGCACGTTTGTTTTAAATCAGGAATGTCTGCCTTAGTATCTCTCGTCCACGCGCTTGAATTGCGTATGCTTACAAGAACTGGCCTCATTCATGGCTGCTCGAAGCCACAATGCAACAGTTTGTGACTAAGGTGAAACACACCTATACTTGATACAAGGCTTTCTGGATATTTGGGAGTTTTTATTCCAAGTTTCGGTCGACTTTTCAGCAGAAAAGTTAAGTAACTCCGTAGTGTTCGTATCCAATATGTTTGCGTTACACACACTTCCATTCTTAAGAATTTTGACCATTACAGGAAGAAAATTAAAGACAACACGAAACTGTCGTGATCAATCGGGTCAAACATAAGGAAAAAATCCTTGTCTAGCTCCGGGATCAATGTTGACTCATTCGTGCCAACCAAACAGCGGATCAAGTCATGGAAATTTCGGATGTCCACTAACGTGCTCCGACAATAAACGCTTCACACGCAAATGTATCATTATTCGGCCAACAGAGCGTAATGGAATGAGTCTAAATGTCGATGCTGGCACGACACGTATAGACTTTTTATTCAGGCTTCCATTGTCAATAACTTTATTGAAGGAGAATTATTATGTTAACCGGCAAGGGATATGAGGAAAAGTCACACATACACATTTGAAAGTGCGGACTGAAGCTGTTTGTACAATGTAGGAAACCGGATTGCACCAAGCTCATGCACAAAAACGATATTTTGCAACAACAAGAGTTTTTTTTCTCTATTATGAGATTTGTCATCCGGTATTTTTAAAGAAGTATATCAGATTATGTATATTTATAGTTAAATAACCAAGGACAAATCCATTATTGTGTCAGATATTGCGTTAAGGGAAAATGTTTCGTTCACGAAATGTGTATAACTTTCATACTGTCGTATTAGAAATACTCGAGTTTGGACTACAATTAAGAATTAACCAGTAGACCTACAAAAAAACGAGTTACATCAACATTTAGCTTATTCAATTCTGTGATAATCTATGCCAACATTTTTTTTTTTTTTGAGTATGCCTTCTATTTGTTATTTTTCGTTTTTTTTTTTAGTTTTGCAAACGATTGCTCTCTTTGAAATTCTGTAAATAAAAAACGGATGGTTCGATTGTGATGAAATTTTAGTATGGTGCAGGCAGAAAGGTTTCAAATACAATTCTTAATTATTAGATGTTAAAAATTTGTCAAAAAAAAACGTTCATATCAATTTTGCGAAACACATTTTTCTTAGCATCGGGTTGTCCTACAAATACAATATTGGTCTTTTTCTGAAGCTCATTGCATCCGTTTTTAAAATCCATTATCAGTGTCAATTCACAATGTGAAATCGATTTTATACAGATTTTTATTCAACGGAGCAAAGATGTACGTGGAACCGTGGAAACTGGGAGCTGTCACTGATAGTCAATCCGTACTGTTATGTGGAAAAGTCATTAATTTTCTTAATGCCCTAAGCATCATGAAGCACTGAACTAAAATTTTGAACAGATAATTTTAGTTCGGACAAATTAGTCTGGTCTGAATACGAAATGAACTCTGAAAAAAATTCCGGGTGGAAACTGGACAAAGGGTCAAAATTACTGAATTAACTGACCAAAATACCAAAATTGACCAAATGCTGACTAATTACTAGCCAATTGAATTATAGCCTAGCTATAAATTAGCATTTTAAAATAAAAACTACGTTTTGAAATATATTAAATAATCTCCATATTCCCACATACAGCTTTTGTGTATTTTTTAAACACAAAAGCGATGGTTTTATGAATTTGTTCTCATTATTATACAAAAGTATTTGATAAAAATATTCCCTTCAAAAAATAAAAAAGTTAGAATAAAATATAATTTCTGTAATGTAAAACTTGCCTTTACTTTATTTATTTGTCAAAGACTAAACACCAACTCTCCTGGGCACGTAATTTCGGGAGAACCGTGAGGCAGGGGCGTCCAAACAATTCCACGATTGGTCTTGCCTCATATAATTACACAAAATATAATGCCTCATAATAAAAAATAAAATAAAAAAGGTTTTAAAAGTACTGAGGTGGACCACATAAAACACCTTGGCGGACACCCCTGCTCTAAGGAGTCACTATTCTTTGAAATACCCTCGTATTCACACGACTTGTTACAGAAATGACGGATATTTACTGGTAAGAAAAGTACTGTAATTTATATTCATGAAGTATGGTTTTGGAGCAAAGATGTGCTACATTAACAACGATTGATTGAATGACTGATTTTTGTACAGTGCCTTTCACGGTTGAGTCGTCCGCGGAGCGGGCGGCCAGCTCGCCGGGCAGGTGGGATCGCGTCTGCCGGCATTTAGACTCACAGCTGTACGCTGACCTTGGCACTGGACGCGTCAGTGCTTCAGTATCCAGATAGCTGGTGTACAGTTTGCAAGTGTTTGTGAAGAGTTACGGTGTTTACAAGTGTTTTAGATTGTTTTGTTTTGCTTAACGTATTACTGGTGCTTTTCTGCAGTGTAATAATGCTACGGCATCCGTAAAATTTAAAACAACGAATGTTTATGTACAACTGTTAAGTCATTACGAAGTCTTTTAGGGAAGGAAGTTATAAGGCGTTTCGCAGCAGTATTCCCAGATATTCCTGTTCCACACAGAGTGAAACAGGGTTTGTTCTTGATAAGAAGTAGTAAAGCTTCTTGAGGAGAAAGTAGACGACGTTGGAGCACGATTGGAACACACTCCTAAAAATCCCCCAGCGCCTTGCACAAGAAACAGACAATTTTTAAAGTCGTCTGCGTGGCGAGATACCAAGCTTTTAAACCTAGAGCCCTACATTAAAAGAATTGAAAGAAAATATCAGGAGAGGAATTGAAGCAATTTCGGAGGAGAAACTGACACGTGTTAGTGAAAAATTGCCAAAAAGGTACTGTAAATGTGTGGATGCAGGAGGAGAACATTTCCAACGCCTCTTGTAACAACGTACATGTTTATTCTAATTGTAACTGTCCATCTAATTGTACATATGATCTTATTTCATAACATAGCTAGCGTTTTCAGTTACGCTGATGTTGCATCCAGTTTGCCGGCAGACGCGCTCTCACTGCCAGGTGCGCTTGCCGCCGCTCCGCGGACGATTCGACCGTGAAAGGCACTGTATTATGGGAATATCAACACACAGGCTAGTTTTGCCCGTCACACTTTAACTAGATCAAAACTTACACGCCCACGTAACAAATGAAATTAGTACTTCCCTGCCCCAGTGGCGTGTCCATATAGTTAACAAGGGGGTAGATATGGAAGTAAAGGGTTTATGCTACGTTTATTTTAGCAGTCACTTTGACGTTCTGTTATTTTTCTAAAACCTTGGCCTCTTTTGCACGCCACTGGATCTGGTAGGCTGTTCATACCCAAGGCAGTTCTATTCCGGTAAGAATCATTAGAAATACGATGCAATCACAACGACGCACACTCAGACTCATTATCCCACCCTATTTACTAGAAATGCACACATAACCTGTCATTACATCGACCTGCGTTACATTCTCTTGTATTAACGACTTTATGAACAATAGCGCCTACTAAGGCACACGTTTTTATATCATGACGATAGATGGCAGCAGAGTGTAGACGGGAAATCCACACAAGAACGTTGAAAACAAGAAGAAGCAAGAACATTGTCACCAATTTTACTAAGAGCACTTTTATCCGACATTTAAAAGAATTAGCTACGGAGACGTAAAGACTGGTTGCAAAAGGCAAGAAATTGACGCAGGTGTACAAACTGCACAGAGAAATAGGCGTGTTCCTTTATTATAAGAAACAGTCTGGTTGAGAGAGTTTCGTGGTAACCTTACGCCGAGAATTGTCTAGGGAACTGATTTTAAGGTGCAGCATCTTTCAAAAATATAGCGATCCTTTGAGATATGTATTTTAGGACATGAAATCAAGTAAAATGAACACCCTTTGTTGGACCTTTTGGCATCTTTTCGTGAGATTAGCACATTTATCCCTTCTGTTACCCCCTTTTCTTTCATGCTTTGTTAAAAAATTTAACAGGAAAATAAATGATTTTGCACTCTTCATGAGCAGCTGCATAAAATCCTATAGTCTCATTTTCTAGAGCAGAACAAGAGCTATAAAATGGTATAATATAATCATTGTAGCCCCAATAGTTCACAAGATAATGTAGCAAAACCCGCGAGAGAAAACACGAACTTCAACAAAACCTATTCGGCAGAACCACAGTTCTCTCTGCAGTCCGCGCGCATTATATAACCACAGTTCTCTACGCGGTCCGCGCGCATTATATATAGAAGGCGCAGAAAAAGAGAGCATTGAATAAAAGTATTTGATCACCACCTTTTCTTGCAACTTTTTGAAAACATTTTCAGAACCTTTTTCTCCCTTTCCCGACCATAATTCTGCACCTTAAAATTCTTTCCCTAGCTGATGTCGGTTAAATTATTCGGTAGTAAAGCAAAATTTCCTTAAATAATATTTATTTACTTACTTGAAGATTCAGACACAGTACTGAACGACCACTTTATGCTGAAGCTTTAACAGCAGAAGAAGCGAAGAAACAAAATATGACAAGATGGTACAGAAAAAAATATTTTAAAATGTTTCACATACTTTGCATTGCACCCGATTTACGGAAACTGTGTTCTGCAAGAAAATGCCAACATTTGGTGCTAGATTATTGTAAAAGTGAGAAAGCGTATAGGAAAGAGCCTTATAGTAGAATTATGGAAGGGTTCTACATTTGTGGGTACTCGAAGAAATTCTGTTTTGATTTTACCATTGACGATTTTCTGGAAAAAAAAATATATGGTGGTGAATATGGGGCATTCCATTGCCGCTGGTGGGAGGCCTAAACTACATTTTTGACATTAAATTAATCATTCTACTGATAGTTATGCAACATTTTTCTAACAGTTTCTCTGTAATGAATTATGAAACTAAACACTGTTGATTAAACACAACCGCCCTCAAAACACTTTTCCACTCGTGAACAATTTCGTGCCACAGATGGGCCATATAAAACATTGCCTCTTTACTTAATAAAAAAAATGTTTTAATTTATGTGAATTTTAAAATTATGAAAAATAAATTATTTAAGACAATGAAAGAACGTAATTGAGTATTTAATATTCTAGTGGAGTTGAAGGGAAAATGTAACAGTTAATGGAGAAATTAATTGTTTTTGGTGTCATGGGTGATAACAATACAAAACAAAAGTAAATCTAAAAGTTAAAATAAACGAACAATTTGTCAAATATCTTCTAACTTAATTATGTATAATACTTGAATTTTTATGACAAGTCTAGATTGTTGAATCACAAGATAGAATCAAGTTACAGCAATTCATTTCATTTCAGATATTGAGATTCAGAGTCACTTTGACGTGGAATGCCCATCTAATCATTTCTTGCCCATTTAAAAGATGGCTGTTCACCCGCATAAACTTTATGGTTATCCAAAACATTTCTTTCTGCATCAACAGAATGACACCAGAGGAGGAGGAGGGGATGGATGCCCTTCCCAAATAGATTGTTTGAAATTTAAACCGGGCTGCGTCAGCTCTAAGACTATTTGCCCCGTCGCATAGAATTATAAATAAAAATATTCGACAGGACTCACGATTTAACAAAAAATAGAAACATATGTCTTAAATTCTTATTACTGAATTGAACTCTACCATAATTGAAATCGATACTAGTGTTGGGCGATATACCGTCTAGACGATATATCGAGATAATGAAAAAATAACCAAGCTTTCAAAAAACTCAGGCTCTCAGAGTCTCAGAACTCAACTGATATTCCTGGCAGTGAGTTGGAGCGCTCCCTTTTTGTTATTTAGCGTCGCTTTGCTGCTACTTTTGGCTAATCGCGACGATGAGGATTAATGATGATTTGATTAAATTAATGAAGCAACACCCACAAATAACACCCATGCCAGGCCGGGATTCCAACCCGGGATCCCTGGTGTCGTAGCGTGCTGTGTTAACCACTACGCCAACGAGGTCGGCTGGGGCGTTCCGACATCTTCGGCCTGAAAGAAGGCAATTTCCAGGCCGTACCGGACGGAAAATACATGTGAGTGTCATCCGAGAAGGTCCCTACGAAGGACTTGCCAAGAGGTTTTTTTGGGAAGTTAACCCCCCTCTGAAATATCTTCATGGAGAGCTCTGCATTTCTTGCTTACAGGGGAGCAGAAGTGCTATGTAAACAGCCACCTCAGTAGTGTTGTAATGAAATAATAAACTTTTGAATCCAGTCAAGAAATAAGAACTTTCTGTATCCACTTTTAAACCACCCAAAACTTTTTCATATTTATGAAATGCATGATACAACAACAGTAAAGGTGATAATGAAAATACAGAAGCACATAATGAATGAAGGATGCCCGTCCGACTGAACATATCTAGAAACCCACAAAAATATGTGAGCTATCAAATTGACAGTTCAGCAATGCCCGAAAACTTGATTGTATGCCTTGTGCGGGGCCTCAATCCAACCTAACCTACTCACGTGTTTCATTTTGCGTGTAAAATATTACTTCCCGCTATTACGTGTGGGTAATGCTTGTCCTGATCGCTGAAAGGAAACGGGGGTACATTGTACACCTCAATTTTTTTGGAGGGGTGCAGCCCAAAAGCGGTCACTTATCCTGACTTCGGCCCGAAAGGTTGTGTTTATTTTTTAAGGTTCGTTTCCATGTGATACATGTTGCTTGTCGCTTCGATCTGAAAGCTCCAATAATAGTCAATTGCATTCATCCTCACAGTCATGAAAATCAAGTCATAATCGTTTTGCAAACATCAGCTGTTGATTTCTTTTAGTTACTTCAATGGGTCACAGATGTCACAACAGTTAACGTCACACAATACAGTGCATTTGTGGGTAAAAAAGCTATGTACAATTACTTTTCTTCCCTTATAAAAATCACAATATTTCTTTCCTGCTTACGTTATACACCTCTGTTAAGTAACATGTAAAATGTACGGCAATATTGCTATTTATGCTACAAGCACACAGTACCTTTATTAGTACTATATTTTATGACCATCTCGTTATCTGAATATATTCTAAAGAGTTGAGTATGTTCTACGCAGTGGGTCTCAACCAGCGACAGCGTCAGCCTAAAATTAGTGTGGGGGGGAGGCTAAAGACTTCGGAGTCGAATTTTTGGGGGTTAACTATAGCTCTTTTCAGTTCTTACGGCGGGCGCTCTAGAAGCTGGCGTGGGGAGCGGGGAAGCGACCAATCCAGGACGATAAAAAACGTAGCGGCCAGTAGAACGAGTTTCACGTAGTACTTTTTCCGGCCGCGTCGTGTCTCTCGGCGCCACTGCTGTTGTCTGGTTGGTCTGTTGCGTAATCCCCACTCCCCACTTCCCTTGCCAGCTTCTAGAGCGCCCGCCGTAAGAACTGAAAAGAGCTATAATACTGACTCAAAAGTATTTACATAATGCTTTTTTACGGTATAATTTTGCCAGTGGAGCAAAATGTTCCATCATATTCAAAAGTACTTTTAGGCACGAATCTTTTGTCAAATAACATGCAATAATTTTATTGACTTCTTTTCCTAAGCCATTATTGAGTGGATACTTACTATTCATATGAACAGTACAAATACACCAAGAAAACTACACTCGTTATCAATTCGCTGGAAATGTGTATCAATACTACACATAATACTATTTCTATGTAAATAGTGTGATCACTTTTTTGCTAAAATGAGCAAATGAACCACAGCATGAAACTCCGATAAGATGCGTCTGTTCTTACGAGCAGCTACAACCTTGATTAAGTCCAAAAATTTTGCAAGATCTTTCACAAAGGACAGAACAGATAGAGAGAGCACTCAACCTCTTGTTACCAATTCGATTACGAAGGTAACACTTGATTTGCCGCAAGCAGCCGCTGAGGGAGGTATGCACACTTTAATAACAAAAAGCTTATAATGTTCGTAAAAGGCAATTTTGAATGTTTCTCGTATTTGCAAGCAGCTGCTCAAAGGTCTTTATTTTTAGTTCCTTTCTGTCTCGCTGTCCAAGTCATAAGAGTTAGATACAGGGAGAGCCGGAAGATTGTAGCTTTTCGTGCTTCAGAAAAGCGGCACTAACTTAATAAAGTAGAAATCAAATAAACAATACCACCCTTGAATAGAAAGTGTGTTAATGATACTATTTTCTCTGGAATTCAGAACTTAGGGCTAAAAATGGTGAGGCTACGAGAAATGCCGCCCACTTAGGAGGCGCCACTCTCAAGGAACAAACATATTTTCACTACAAATTCACCTCGGCTATGAGACAAATATATTGACATAAAATCAAGGAATATTGTTGCAACTCTTTCACTGCTTATTTTCATTAGTGAAAATATCTGCTGAAGATTATAATTTTATTTCAGAATATACAATGCATAAATACTGACCAGAATTGGATCAATAGTTTTAGATGTGTTTCAAAGATTGATTCTCCTGCACAGAATCAAGTGGTGGTACTGGAGAAATTGTTTTCGGTCTTCACAAATTATAATTAATTACCATGTAGGCCTAGGACTGCGAGCAATAAAATTGCCCAAGCGGGCTGATTTTCGCACCGTACAATTATTGGTTCATTGGATTTGTATTAAGGTCCACTATATGCATAGAGGCTAATCGGGACGAGAGCTACAGCTTCTAGTGGGATCCGAAGTCGAACCTCGGACTCCTTGACATCAAGGCAGCTGTCCTATCGCTAGAGTACCGGGACTGCGAGCCCAATTTTAATCTTTCCAATTCTTAGCATTTAAGAATTAGGTAGTAGGCTATGTGTACTCTTATTATTTAACATTGTATGCCCAGCTATAAGGCAAACAGCAGATTTCGTAAAGTTTGCCGATTCATGATTGGCCAATTCCTAATATCAAATAATAAGTTATCGAGGCATATCTGCAGCTGACCCCGCTCGCCCCCACCTGTTTTAGAACATTGGATTGGATTGATTTGGTGTTTTAAGTCCACTTTATGCACAGTAAGGCTAATCGGAACTGGACCTACAGTTTAAAGTGGGATACGAACCACTATGTCCCTCAACCGGGAACCGAACCTTGATTACAAGGCGACGACGTGATTTTAGAACACATTGTAATGAAATAACCTCGCGATTTAACCGAACTAGAAAATGTATTGAACATTGTTGTACTTGCTCCAATGGAAGTCTTTTTAATGGAAAATGTAAACTTCTACTATTTAAGTTTTCGGTCGTATTGTGTCTACCATACTACAAAAATCTTGGGGGCTACAGGGGGGCTGAGACCAGTTTGGAGGGGGGTTCAGCCCCCTCCAGTCCCCTTGTAGCGCCGTCCCTGGTCTCAACATTTTCACCCACCTTGAAGGACATTACACTTCATGGGATCCATAAGCATGGGTGCCGGCAGGGGTGTGCACCCAGTTTATAATATTTTTGCTACCATCGAGTACTTTAAGAAACCCTCTTTTACGCTTGCTTAAACAAATTACACATACTTCATTCTAGAAAAGTAAATTTTAAATGTTACTCTAGTGCAACATCTTAACTAAACACACATGAAGAAATTGAAAAGAAGATTTCTTTACTCACCGAACTAACGTAACTAATGCGCAATGGTACAGAAATGTAGTTTAGACTACGTACAACACATTTTTTTTTCAATATATCTTAGTAATTTAAATGTAATAGGTTTTTAAGACACTTTAAATACATTTTTCTAGCCCGACTTCGCGACCCATCATACGCCCCCTCGGGACCCAACAGTGTGGGTTGCGCCCCATAGGTTGAGAAACGATGCTCTATAGGGAGCTTTAGATAATACAGCTAGGAGTGGCACGGGATGTATACCGCGTTTGTTACAACCTGTCCCGGTTCCCGCGCTAGCTGATCGCTGGCTTTTCTCAGTGCTCGGGAAAGTCAAAGCCAGGCAGCCAATTAAAATACGCAACGTAGCAACAGCGTCTACGTAAGCGCCTCTCTTCTGGCTTCCATTCGCTCCTCGCTGCCCAGCAGACGATTTTTTCCTCGTTTCTCATTGGCACCGAAACTGTCGAGCGATCCCTAGGGCGGGAAAAAGGACAGGTTCTAACAAACGCGGTATAATCCATGATAAGACATGACAAGACAATTCGCAGTGTTTGCTGCTTCACCTGTAATCTATAATTTACATACTTATCTTGCATTTATATTCATATCTTAAAAACACTAAATTGTTGACCAAGGCAGACGAAGATTTTAGTTTAGTTCCTCTGAGGAAGACCCTGATACAGGATTGAAACGTTACATGTTAAGTGTTTTTATATCTTAATAATAAACCTTGGTCAGCAACTTATGTTTTTATTATGGAAACAAGGCTTAATTATATTACAAGTCATATCTTAAGAAAATATTGATGGGTTACATCCCCCAACTGTATGAGATTTGAGATATTTTTTTTTCTGAATTGAGAAATAAGTCTTTACAAACTAAAAAAAAAAAAAGTAAGTCCAACAACCTCACCTGGTGTGCAGAGGCACTCCAAAGTGAGGTTAGGGGCTCAAAGTTTTAGATCACTTTGTATTGTCCAATTTTTCTGAAGAAAATGTGACTATAATTAATTAACTCCGTTGACATTTCTAATTAAATTTAAAATTAGTTTCTTTCATTATGATGTTGAACTCCCAATAAGGGATTCTTCGGTGAGCTTATGCTGAAATGTTGAGAGGGATGATGGGAACCACCGGGTGCAAATTTCTTAGCACTTAGGGGTGATCTTGCCATACCATTGCTTGGAGAGAAGTTATTGGAATTCCCCCCCTTCACACACACACACACTATGTTTCGAGTACTACGCTGTACTGGTACGATAAGTAAAAGTAGAGTTGACATGAAATCTACAATTAACAACATTAGCTGGTCTTGTATAAACTTCAAAGCCATCTTCCCATCTCAAAAGCAAGTACAGGGTGTCTATAATTACATAGAAACAAAATTCCCAGACTTTTCCAGTTTTTCTAGACCAAGAACCAAAATTTTCCAGACCAAATCAATAAGGCGATTAGTCTACATGTCTGGAAGAAGGTCACTATATTTTAGCTAAACAATAACACTTAGAATCTACTTAAACAAGTTTTAGAACATTCACTTCACTAAACAATAATTGGCTGTTGGGTGGGGAGGCAATCAAGTATTGCCTAAAGATGGTCAAACAATTCTTTTTTATAAAAAAATATAAGAATTATAGCACACTTGAGTAATATATATATATATATATATATATATATATATATATTAATCCTAATAACAAACACCAGTCTTTCCCAAATGAAAAAGTGGTAAATTCCAAGAGCCACTTATTATTGTGGAGTTCTAGATGAACATAGTTTGTCCACAATAAATTAAGAATTTCTTCCTTCTCCTTCCTTTCTTCAAAAACTTATTCTTAAAGAACTTCTACAAAAAATCGATTTTTCCAGAAACACAAGAAATTTCTCTGATATTTCCAGAAAGAGTAAATTCCCTGACTTTTCCAGGATTTCCAGACTGTTAGAAACCCTGAGTGAGTGGTCTCCGAAATTTCTCTCGAAAGATGGCGTTGCTGTCAAATTTTCCACTGAAATTATCATCTTGTCTTACACTTCATCATTGCTGTTA
The DNA here is from genome assembly GCF_977018435.1 of Lepisma saccharinum. NCBI lineage: Eukaryota > Metazoa > Arthropoda > Insecta > Zygentoma > Lepismatidae > Lepisma > Lepisma saccharinum. Next base: position 23,726,894 of record NC_139251.1, on the reverse strand, counting down.
CTGTGGTCCATGGAACAAGTTAAGTTTAAAAAAAGTATATATTTTCTTCTGTACTCGTCATTCATAAGTTTACTGTTACGTTCATGAATAAACAGGAAAATGTAATTGTCGCATTAAAGAAATGGCAGGGGAGGAACTAATACAAATTGATTCTCCGAATTTGCAGTTTTTCTTCTGGTAATATTATGTTGAAGACGTATCTCAGGAAAACGGGGCAAGAAAATCAACAAGGAAGAAGAAAACCAGTTATGGAGACAATAACGAACTTGAGGCGGGGGAGGAGGTGGAATTACTAGAATCTCAGTCCGGAAAATAATGATGACATGCCACATAGCGCACACACGCACGTAGACACACAAACACACGCACATAAAGCAAATATGGGCAGACAAAAGGATCACGAAGAACAAAATGGTTGATGTTCCAAAATGATCGCTCATTTCCGTTTCAAATTGCGGAGGAAGTCTCTCTTTTTTCGGTCCCGCCACCAGAGGTCAGCACTGCGCCGTTGCAAGCCGAACTGGTCTGTTAGGCTCGTTGAACGTGGTTTAGTCTAAGTGACCTCTGCTATCGCAATTATGCGCAGCAAACTGAGGGAACCGTGCTTTCTGGCTCGTAGCAGCGGTGCACGGTCGCAATTAACCCTTTTCTGGATGATGCAAGAGGAAGAAAGAGTCTTTTTGTCTTTTCCGTGCGCCAAGGGCTGGCAAAAATGCTCGTTCTGAGACGGGGAGGACAGAGATTCAATTTCATGGTTAGTTTCTTTGTTGATTTTTCGCTTGTACGTTCCACGAATGCACTCCCCCTCTTCCTCTTTCAGAGTTTAACCGTTACTAGAGTTTGATGTACAAATGCTGCCAGGCAAATTGTCCATCATCGTGTTCATTTTCTTTGTTTTAGGCAAGAATTGAAACCAAAAGACATCTGTGTACTCCAACATCAAAAGATAGATCTTGTATTTTTTTCTATTTTACTTGGCTTTTCTGTGACTTTTGATCAATCGCGACGCTGAGGATGAGCGATTGATTTGGTTTATTTTTATTCACTTTTCTGCCAGTGTTGACTAATCGTGACGATGAGGTTGAGTGGCGATTAGAGTGAGTGAAAGGACACTCACAAATTACACTGATGCCCCGGCCGGGTATCGAAACTGCGAACTTCGGTGGCGATATCACTTAACGCTCACGGCCACCGAGCCTAGTATAGATAGATCTGTATTGGCCTGGTTCAGATGGGGTTGGACACAATTCAAACGTAGATGGGAGAACGGTGGCGTACATGCCGATATGGAGGGAAGATGACAAAATTTAAAGTTTACACACGTGAGATTCAAGTTCACATTATTAATCAACATAGCTTTCAAAGTTCGCACTGAAAGATCGTTCTTGTCACTTGCCCGCAAACCATTCATGTAAGAAAATACTCGTTCAGTGGAAACGTTAGTTCCAGGTAAACGGAGAATAAACTCCAATATTTTAAAAAAAATGTCACATTGTTGACATTGAAATGTGAAATAATTCTACCAAACAATGCCATCTATCTATATATATATACAAATGGATGTGTGTCTATATAATATGTTTGTTCCTACAAAACTCTCGAACGCCTGGAGCAATTCCAACCAAACTTGGTACACATATGACTTACAATATGGAAAAAAAAATACTGTGGGGGTAAGACACCCCTAGCACCCCTAATAGGAAGGGGGTGACATTAAAAAATAATCGAAAACGACCGATATTAGTGTGGAATCCATAGTTTTATGGGTCGCTAAGATGAATAGTGACACTCCGAAGCCGTTCAACTCCAAGTTCATCACCTATGGGGATAAAGGGTGAGAGGGGGTGAAAAATAAAATTTCAAAAATGACCTACATTATTGTCGATCCATAGTTTTCGGAGTCGCTAAGCTAATAGGTGACATTCACGATGACATTTAATCCCAAATATATTTATTCTTTTACCGATTTCATTGCCGTAACAATGCCTCCAAGAAAACGTAAGGCGATTGGCCAAGTGCAATGAAAGGCTAAAAAATTTAAACAACAGCGTAGTTAAATTAATATTATAGTGAATTTGTAAACGATTTTACTTTATAATTTGTATACTGTACTTATACTTTTAAATACCTGTAAATAAAATTAGTTACATTTTACACTATAGTTAGAATTCAATATTTTCCTGTCTAATAGAAGATTGGGATAGATAAATACCCGGGCAACGCCGGGCAATCAGGGAGTAGTGCATAATAATAGCAGAGAATGTGTATCGTTGCAATGCCACGATAAGTCATAGTTACAAAAAAAAAGGGACATTTTGGCGTCTCGTTTTAAGTTTAAATAAATCGTGGCAAAGAATAAGATAATGTGCACCAGTTACAATAGCTTGCTAATCAAGAATAACACCATTGACATCTTTTCCATGAACCTAAGGGACTTCAGTAAAGCCACTATTAACACAATGGCTTAAACTTAAACACATAAGTTCGTATTGAAAATGTCTATCTCTATATTACAGAAATATATGTAATTGTATTGACTATGTATCCTTCATATGGGTTCTGTAATTAGGTATGTACCGGTTGAGTTTAATAAATAAATATAATAAATAAATATAAAAAAAGACTGGGTTAATACGGGACATCTGGTCATCATTTTTGCCATATTCCCGAAGGGGGGTGGGGGTAAGTTGGCCTACTTAAACCTCCTTGTAAGCTCCCATGGTCAAGAGATCGATTTTCAACATTATTGGTGCATCATCTTGTTGGTTATTTGCTTCACTAACGCGGGGACGGGACAACCCCACGGACAACGAAATAAAGAATAGGACTCACGAACTAAAACGAAGAATATTCTGGTTTAAATCATATGACGGGTTGAATTATTTTATTTACCAAGACTACAATGCAATAAAATATCCGAGGACATTACTGGATTGATCGTGGTGCTTGCCTTTCCCTACATGTAAAGGGGCCCCAAATGCCGCAAGCTCTGTTCAATGTAGTACACCCTGTACTGCGTTTTGCAGAATAACGAGGCTCTGGCGTCTGAACTCGCAGCCAATTTAATCCTCTGTGGAGCTGGTGCTGTGTCATATCCATGTGTTTTCGTGACTGTCCTTTGATCAATTTCATTCATCAACTTCCTCGTATTTGTGATTAGCAAAAATGGCAGAAAAGCAAAGTTAAATCAAGTTATGATTGATTTGGTTTGCTTTTCCGTCATTGTTGGCCAATTCCGAAGATGAGGATGACATGATGAAATTGATGAAGGGACACTCACAAAGAACACCCAAGTGGCAGATGCAGCATTCCATTTGTCGACCTTGTAAAGAGTGGATTCGATGGAAAACGTTTAACGTCGTCACTTTGTAATCAAGGAGTCCAGGGTTCGATACCCGGTGGAGGCACATAGCGGTTCGGACCCTACTTTAGACTGTAGGTCCAGTCCCTATTAGCTTATCTGTGTATAAAGTGAACTTCAAAGACTCAAAAAAACTCGATGGCATAAGTTGAATTCATAATGTTCAATTAACTAACGAAAGAAATTGTCATTTGCCCTTTTCATGTACAAAAAAACTTTGTTGCTAGATATTGACGCTTGCGCACAGTGGTCACGTGACTGGTAAGTAATGTTTAGGAGTGGTTATTCTGTGGTAAATTAAAATACTTCAGCAATTTTCGTTTGAGAGTTTCGATGTTGTCAATTTGGTTTCTCAATCTGGCTACACAGTAAATCACGTGATACCACATTGATCGGGACTGAATCGAAAGTTTAAGTGTCAAAAAACACCGAAATGATTTCCGACCTGAAGCTATAAAATGCATGAAAGATTTGTACACTTTTATGTTCCGTTATGTTTCCAAACGGTGAGCATACATGATGATCCAAATGTTTCACAGACAATCCACGACAAACACAGCATAGGAAGAGAGAATCGCCGATTTACCGAAGAAGACAATGCGGAATATGTTCAAACGAAACTGGTTTATGGTTTGCAAGCCTGTAACGCCAATAAGAACGAATTTCTGCTATAAAAAGTTGTGTGGTGGGTTACAAAACAAGCTTTCGGAATCCTTCGCTCCAGCGGTTACTTCAACAAGGGCGGCAACGCTTCATTGCATGACACGTAACAACTAGAGTCAATTCGATTTTTTTAATCATATCGATTGATGCACTAGAATGCATCGATTGATGCACTAAAGTGTGTTTTATGGCTTCTTCAAAGAATCAGATTCACATTTGATGCATTTGGGTGCATTTTTGTATGTCGTGAAAGAAACACCAAAGTGCATCCATCATTTGATTCAAGTGAGGATTCCTTTCAGTCCAGATGCACTTCAATGCGTCAGTTGATGTTCCTTGATGCACCTTTCTGCATCATCAAAAAAGATGCATTCTGGTGCATCAAAAGGCATCAACTGATACATTGAAGTGCATCTCGACTGAAAGAAATCCTCACTTGAATCAAATGATGCACTTTGGTGTTTCTTTCACGACATACAAAAATGCACCCAAATGCATCAAATGATTCTTTGAAGAAACCATAACTTTAGTGCATCAATCGATGCATTCTGGGTGCATCAATCGATATGATGCATTTAGTTCTCTGAGTGTAAGTGAAATTATTGTGAAAGATGCGTGGGTCTATATTTATTGGTGGTTAATTTTTTGATTGAATTATGTTATTTTATTTCGCTTTTCTGCCACTTTTGGCTAATCGCGACGATAGGGATGAGTGAGGATATGAATACCCATAAAAGAATACCCATGTCCAGGCCGGGATTCCAACCCGCACCCCCTGACGTTATATCTCACTGCGCTAACCACACCTCCATGGAGATTGATATGTATTGATGGTGTAACAGGAATAAAACCATAGTCCTGTACTCAGAATCCATTAGAAAGTACACTAATATTGTTTACAAATAGTGAAAATAATCGGCGCCTTCTAAATCGATAATCAAATTACCAAATACGGTTATTTTGACTCAGTTATTTTATTCCACCAAATAATTGAATCACTGAAAAAAATGGGATTGTTTTGAGTGACTTTCGCTCTGCCAATCCTTTGTATACGCGATACTCGGAATTGTCACCTTTTGGGGAAAGTGTCTCGTTCGCGTGTTAGGGTGAGTGAAGATCCGTCCCCATGTTAGGCTGAGTGAAGGGGAGCCGGACATTTTGGTGCGGACATTTTGGTGCCAAGTCATTTTGGTGCTTGGACATTTTGGTGTCTTTGTCTTTATATCCTTTCACCTCTTACCTCTGACATTCACTTTCACTTTTCAGTGACTATAAATACTGAATGTTAGTTACTTCATCATCACTTCAAAAATGTGTTCTGTACTGAATAGTTCTCATGGTGGAAAGAAACTAATCCATGATGGATTTTCGTATTTAAAAGAAAAGGCCAGATATGAGAAAGTGTACTGGCAGTGCTCTCTGAAAAAGCAGTGCAAGGCCCGTGTTCACACTGTGAACGGTGAAATTGTGAAATCTGTAAATGAACACCACATGCATCAGATGTTTGTGGACTAAACGCCGGATTCTTATACACTGAAATGAAGACCAGTGCCAGGGTAACTCAAGAAAGCAGTCAACAACTTTTGGAGTCTGCTGAACCTGAAGTGGCATCTCCTCTGCCGCCTATTGACAGGATGAAAAGAACACTACGCAGAAAGAAGCAGCAGTGTATTACGGCGCATCCACTGCCTACCAGCCTTTCTGAATTGGAGATTCCAGAAGAATACAGAATCACAAAAACCGGACAGCAATTTCTGTTGTACGATTCTGGCCAAGAGAAGACCAATAGGATTCTTCTATTTGGAACTAAAACCAGCCTGGAACTTATCAAGAATTCACCTACTTGATTTTATCAGCTGTATACAATCCACGAGCAGATAGAGAGCTCAGTACTACCAGCGTTGTACCTACGTATTGATTGCAAACAAACACGATTTGGCGGTTCCTGGAAGTCCTGCGTCGAGAAGTAACTCTGAACGAAACTCGCTATGGACAGATAATCAGTGGAAACGTCGAGCGGCCAAGAAAGAGATAAAAAGACTGTTGGGTTCGACTTAAAACACTGGTTGCTGCATATGATAGGACAGACATCGTTCGCTACCTACGAGATGTTGCTCGTAACTTTTCCATGTAAAATTGCTTGTATGAAGGGACACAATAAACAGAGGTCAATTCAAAATAACATTATTTTCTTTCTGTGCACCAGTTACATGTTGCACCAAAATGTCTTAGACCCGAGTGAAGATCCGTCCCCGTGTTAGGGTGAGTGAAGATCTGGGGTTGAAAATTCCCCTATGCTCCTCACGGGAAGGTTTCAGCTGTATACTGTGATGCCATATTCCCATTGAAAATCGACCGACAGAACTTATTGGGAAATAATCTTGCAGGGATTGCCACATTTGTGCTCCTGCGCGAATTGACACAAATATATTGACACCAGTAACATATTAAAGTGCATAAACTGCCATTAATGCACTTTGCAGCATCAAAATACACACAGAAATGCATTAAAGGATACTTTGATGATCTGCTGTTGCACGTGATGCAGTAAAGTATATCAGTTGAGAAGATCAGACACGTCAGTGATGCATCAAGAGTACATCAATGTTGAATTGATGCATTTTCAGTTCTGTGTGGCAACCCAAAAATAGTGACAGGAATTAGGTAAACTTTGACTGCTTTGTTTTCATATGTTGGTGGTGGATGATGTCATGTAATGGTTATCAGCGCAAGAAAATATAATTATTAAGAGCACCGGTTCCCAAACTGCATTCCGCGAAGAGATTGGAAAGAAAAATAAATTAAATAAATTTGACAATAGCTCAAAATTGTGAAGTTTTGCGTCCATTGTGTAGACCAGTGGTTCCCAAAAATGTTCCAATATTTTCACTGAAATGACACTTATTCCAATTTAGTACTTTTCATGTGTAAAATGTTTCTGAATTTGAAATATGTGTTTATTTTTTAACTTAAGGCAAGCAACCTAACCACACTAAGTGAGCGTTGCAAGTGTTAAATAGGCCTACATTCTGACTTGGGCGCAGCAGAAAAATCTTGAATCACTAAGAGCGCCGTGAAACGAAAAAGTTCGGGAACCCCTGGTGTAGACTGGGCTAAACTGCACAATCGATCCTTGTGTTTTACCGTTTGAAAGTAAAAGAAAAAAGAAGTTCGCTAATAGTACGTATTTCACACTTCGAATTGCCACAGTTCATTTCTCAGTTTGAATTTACACTTCTATGAAATAATAAAAAATTTACTACTACATTACTCACCATAGCTGGTTTCCTTTAACCTAATCCATGTTTTAAACACACAGTATTGCCAGGTCGAACTTTGGTTTTCAACGTGGATATATATCTATACGAATTTCCACAAGGATTGAACTTTCTTAAAATCATGTTTTCGTTCGTATTTTTTCTTGTTGCGCAGGTTCTAACATGCCTTTATAGGGTATCTCTAGAAAAAGGCGGGTAGCCGGAGCGGAGCTGAGGTGGGGCCGCGGTAGCGGTAGGGGGCGGTAGGTCAATTACCCCAGGGGCGGAGCTCGTAATCGGAGGGCAATTTTTATGAAATTTTTACACTTCCAATTGTTTCCTCACCTTAAATCATACATTTCTGGAATCCTTTCCAACGATGTATATTCCTATTCGGAAGGGTCGATTCGACATCCTACTGTAGACTGTAGAGAACTACAGTATTTATAGTTCGTTTGGTTCACCTAGTTAAGAAGGTTCTCTGAAATTAGTGGAGGAAATAATATTTGGAATGAAATAAAACTTGATTATCAACCACAGATTCTTTAAGAAAAATACTTGCCATCGTCAATACTGCTGTCGTTTCAGTATCTATATAGAGAGAGTGGGGGGAAATTTACTCCTTCTGGTTGCAATATTTTTAGTTCCTGGAGGCATACTTTATATAAAATTCCTGTGCTTTGAAAGAAGTTGCCGGAATTTGTCCCACTGAGAATTTTCCAAATATCGCAATGTATGTGGGTAGGTAAAAATAACATTACCATTACCTATGCCAAAGAAAGGTATGTGAAAAATTTGTGTTTTCAGATAATGAAGGACATTCAAGGTTCCAATTTTTAATGGGTTTCGTGGTGACCTTTTGAGAAGTCACCCAAATGTACTTCCATGTAGCAGGCCAATGAGGCTCTGGCGTCTGGATATAATGTGTGGTATCATCTGTTTTGTCCATACATGTGCTTAGTGCCCCTTTACAGCCTCAGTTTTTAACCTAGATAAGGAGATTTTAGTTCTCAGAGCAGTGTTGTCAGATGAAGGGAAATTTCCCTTCTTGCAGGGAAATTTTGACCGAATTTTAAGCCAAAAAGGGAAAAGGGAATTTCGATTCAAAATATCAAAATTTCAGGGAAAAAATAAGTTTAGTTCAGAATGAAGAATTCGAAAACTACTTCGTGCTTTTGGTACGAAAAGATATCGACTAACAACTTGGAAAATGAATCGCTGCTTTGAGAGCTTTACCTCATTGATGATATTGACCTTGAATTAGGGTAACAGTAATGTAAAATTTTAAAAGTTGTATGGTTTTTAAGAACAAAAATAGAGCCAAAGAATATTTATGAAATAAAAGGAGTAATATTTATTATAACCAGTAGCTCGCTCAACGAATATTGTTGGGGATCACGAATTTGGAAAATTATGGGTTCAAGTTTTCTTTCCGCGATCAATTTTCAAGGTAAAGCTATTGATATCATATCAATTAAATCCAGACACTGATTAACCAAGTCTCCTAATAAAGGGTGTATAAAGAAAAACGGGACATTTTGAGGCAATGGTGTAGAGAAGAGAATAAAGATACATGTAAATGAATAGTGCATAGGACGCCATTACATACCGCTGAAAAGATGGCTCGTGCGTATATATATAGATAGATTTATTTTCTTTTTGTGCGAGCCATAGGCTGTACGCACTACATATTTTTGATTTTTCTACACTATTTTGTTACATTTAGTTTTCTTTTAAGCTGTCTCTTACTTTGTCCCCTATATACACGTTCTTCCCCTCCCTCGGCAGTTCTTCTTCCAGTCTTTCTCCTCACTTCTCTTTTCCTGCACTCTCACCAAAACACGAATACATTTTGCTTTACACACACTTACACTATAAAGATGGCTCGTCTGGAGCATGATCACTCATTTCGCTGCCTTCTCTAATAGCTTTCCCCCGCCGTTCTCTTACTTCTCCCAGGTATTTCCCCACTTGCTGCCCCGCTTCCTTTATCATTATTCTGTCGTCTACCACTTCCATCACCTCCCTGCCTGTTAAGTTTTTCATCCATTTGTCCCTTAGGTCACGTGTAGAAGGGCAGTTCAGTAGGATATGCTTGTCCGTCTCCTCCCCCTCGCACAAAGGACATATCGTTTCCCCTGATTCGTTTATCTTTCTTAGTTGTTTCCATCCCCCTAGTCTGAACCATGCCAGCGCGCTTCTTTCATTTTTTCCCACAACCTGGATATATTTCGCTTTCCCCCATTCTCTTACTCTTAACTGTTCCCTGATTGAGGTCTTTGTTTGGCAGTCTGCTATTATTTCTTGTTTGTCTATGTCGAGTAACCTGTTTCTGATTTGATTTTCTGATGAGATGCCCCCCCTTCCTCCCTCTTCCCATACCCAACCCATTCCGCTATTATATAAGATATTTTTCACTTCCAGACCCCAGCTGGAAACGTTTTCCTCCCTTGTCTGTATTTCCAAACATTGTCCCCTCAGCGTAGTTTGGCCCTCTTGTGATAATCGCATCCAATATTTAACAACCCTCATCCGTGCTTGTACCGTGTCTCTGTTCAGTCCCAATTCCTTAAGAATCCCACAGTTGGCCGTGCCTCTGCTTACGCCCATTACTCTCTTATAAAATTCTGTTTGTATGCCAATTATTGTGTTGTCCCCCCTTAACCCCCACAGTTCTATTCCATAGTTTAATGTACCTAATACTATTGATGAATAGAGGTTTTGAATGACCGGGAAAGGCATTTGAGGTGCCTTGTTTATTGTCCTTATGACTTGTTCTATTGCAAATTTTGTTTTAGTTTTTCTTGCCCTTATGTGGTGTGTCCAACTCCCTGTCATGGAGAGTGATGCCCCCAGGTATGTGAAGTTTTTAACCCGCTCGATTAAATCCCCCCCCGTACGTCCATGTCTCCTGTCTGCTAAATATGTAGCCATTTTTGAAAGCAATGATTTCTGTCTTTTTAATGTTTACCTTCATTTTATATTTGATGCACCCCTCATATATGCTGTCTATGCCCCTTTGAAGACCCTCTATTGTCTCGGACAAGATGACTATGTCGTCTGCATACATAAGGACTGGTATACTTTGCACTCCTATACATGGGATAGAATCCTGATCCATTTTAATTTCATGCGCTACCTAATCTATGAACAGTGAAAATAGCACTGGTGATAGGATGCATCCTTGTTTCAGTCCCCTGAGCGAAGGCTGCAGTGCCGAGACTTGGTTTCCTTCGCATCTTACTCCGAATTCTACCCTCGCATATATTGCTTGCAGTGCTCTGATCATGCGCGCGGACATTCCCTTCTCATACAATTTTCCCCACAAAATTTCCCTATGAACTTTATCAAATGCTTTTTCAAAATCAATGAAACATGCGTATAATTTCCCCCGCTTCTGTTTAATTTTCCTCTGTACTAGTGTTTGTAATATGAATATGTTGTCTACCGAGCTGTACCCTTTCCTGAAGCCCGCTTGTAGTGGTGAGATTTTGTCGAATATTTCTGTCCATTTCTGGATCCTACGGTTTAAGATGTGTGTGTAAATTTTACTCCATATAGGTAATAAAGAAATGCCCCTGAAATTATTTGCGTCATTTCTGTCCCCTTTCCCTTTATAAATAGGACAGATTATGGAGCTTGCCCAGTCCTTCGGAAAGTACCCCTCTTTAAAGATCTTGTCCATTAGTTTGCTTTGTGCTTCCACCATATGAATGTCAGTTTCGTTGGCTTTGAAAAATTCCGCCCCAATGGAGTCAAGTCCTGCCGCTTTCCCCTTTTTCAGTTTCCTTATCGCTATTTTTATCTCATCGACCCCTATATCTTCGTCGAGAATCGGAACGAAATCCCCTAAAAAGTATATTTCCCGCGTAACTTCTAGGCGTGGTGGCCCCCCTTCTCCCCCGACGACACGACGGCAGTGTGCTTCCCAGATGTAAGGTTCAATATGTGCCCAGTTGCTCTTTTGGCCCCGTAATTTCCGTAATATGCCCCACAAAGCGGTGTTATTCTTTTCTGCTACGGCCTTTTTTATATCTTCAAAATTTCCCTGTTCCCATTTCTCCTTTTCTTCCGTTAAAATGTTATTATAAGCCTTTCTACTAGATATATAGTTGTTTCTGGTTCCCATGCTATTTAAGTATCTATACCATTTTAACGCGTGAGTTTCTTTTTCATCGCTTTACACTTCCCGTTGTACCACCCTGTCTTTACTGGTCTGTCCCCCTTCCCCCCTCCCTTTACCATATTTCTTCCTGCACGTTCGAAGATATGATATCCCAGCTGGACCGCTTCGTCTATATTGGATTCGTCTAAGGCTGCGCACATGCGTTCACGCATCATTTTTGTTATGTATATATATGTTTATGTCTTGAAATAGACGTCCAGTAGATGACGACCATTTGTGTGTGAACATTCCTGCATAGCTCGAACTATAACATGTCCACAGGAAAATCGCGGATCCTTTCGACTCGACCTGCACAAGTGAAGAATCCCTCAGATTCCTGTGGACATGTTGCATCGAGCTCTGCAGGATGTCCCTCGACGACTGCAAGAACGTTCACGCAGAAATATTCTCTTCTTTTTGAGATACCCTTTACATGCTTCTGACATCACGAAATTGAAATATGCTACTCAAGGTTTACTCAATTTACAATGAGCAGTTAAATGTGTAATTTAGTGCAACACAAGGAAGAGCGGCTGATTAAAGTACACTTTGGTGCATTCCTCTGTGTATTTCGATGCATCATAAATTCATCATTAGGAGTTAATTCACTTTAATGTGTTACTGGTGTCAACATATTTGTGCCAATTGACACATTTCGGTGTGTATTTTATGACGAAAATTACTTTGTAATATAGTGTGTTAAAATTTCTTATCAGTATTTTGAAAAGAAAATGACAATATTTACTTTTTGTTAATTTAGTTATTTCTTTAGCTTAAAGTGAACGAAAATTGTATATCGGGAAAATACTGGACGAATGAAGTAATTCTAATGTATAAGCGAAAAAGAAACACTTTGTACTTATGAACATACCTCAAATTGATAAGATTATTCTGAGTCACATGTATATACATAGTAGACTCTTTTTAATTCGAACTCAAGGGGACAGGGAAAGAGTTCGAATTATCCAAAATTCGAATTAAAGAAAACATCACACCATGAAAGAAGATTTCCTGAGTAATAAACTTCTGTTCGAACTATCGAATAATTCGAATTATTTAAGTTCGAATTAAGAAGAGTTTACTGTATATATATATATATATATATATATATATATAATGTACATAGAAACACACATACACACACACACACACACACACACAAGAAATGTGCCCGTTAGTTTGTGAACGTTATCTAAAAGTACAATGTTGGATACAAAAGCTAGCTTTCAAGATATTGCTTACGTTTCGAATAGTTTTTCTTACGTTTGCTAAAATCACAATGTTCGGAAGCATTTGAAAAAGCTGAAGAAAGATACATCTAAATTTGAGCTTTTTCTAAAATTAAGAGTAACAACAATAATATTCTCGGGAGATTGTTTCGAATGACCAGGTCTAATCTGTAGATTTACTATGTAATCTGTAGTTAGTTTTACATAAAGTTGTTCACCCCGAATGCTTTGCAACAACCGGGATACGAACCTACATTGTTTCCGTGATCGAACCAAGCTACTTCGTTCTACATTGGCCAAAAAATTTGGAAAATAACCGAGAATGATAAAATGTTTGAAAGAAGCATCAAATTTTGGAACAAGAAAACGGAATTTAGATTCGAAACCAGAAAAACTCAGAAAAAATTTACAATTTTACAGTTGTACGTAGCATTGTACCGTAAACCAGGCTTTCATTTCTCACATCTTAGAAACCTACTCGGACAAAATATTATTACGTTAAAGTTTAGCTTAGTACTTGTACGACATATGAGTAATCTGTGTCACAGTTTCATGGGCGTGCCTAATCATAGTTCTAAAACAGTTTTGGTTGAATTCTAATTATAAATAGGCCTCTCCAGAAATGTGAAAATTCTTGTAAGACACTTTTATCCTCGTTTACAGAAATAGCGCTGTTTGAACTTATACATGGATGTTTCCATAAGTATATTTGGCCTTCCCGATGGCGCAGTGGTAGCGTCGTCGCCTTGTAATCAAGGGGTCCAGGGTTCGATACCCGGTGGAGACACAAGTGGTTCGGATCCCACTTTAAACTGTAGGTCCAGTCCCGATTAGCCTTACTGTGCATAAAGTGGACTTAAAACAACAAATCAATCAACCATATGTATATTTTTTAATAATAATAATATTTTTTAATAATAACTAAAAAAGCTTTGCTATACCCTCTCAAAAAATACTGGCCTGATTTTGAAGTTACAATGACAACTTGTACCAGTTTTGTGTGTATTTATCACCCCTTATAATAATTAACGCAAATTACTCACTGAAATGAAACAATATGCCTAAAATATATCTATATTTAACCCTTTTTCGACATGTCACCGAAACAATTGCATGCCTTTCCCTTCTTAAATAAGTAAGGAACACTTAATGAATATTTAGCGAGAAACTTAATTTCACTGTTTTCACATTTGCAAATACAAAACCTAAAAGTATTATGTGTATATACATGTGAAATAAATTCGAGCTTTGTTTAATTTTTGTGAAACTTTTTGTAATTATAGTTTAATACCATTTCATTAATTTAATATAATAAATTGTACCTCTGTCTTTAATTACAATTAAAGTTCGGCTAATAGGGACTGGACCTATAGTTTAAAGTGGGATCTGAACCACTATGTACCCCCACCGGGTATCGAACCCGGGACCCGTTTATGACAAGGCAGTGTGTGTGGGGGTGTGTAACAATGTAATGTAATATTATAAAAACGTTTTAACTTTTAAGAATATATATAATAAGTAGGGACGTGACAAATTCACATAAGAATTCGCTATTAAAAATAATGGACAAAAACTGTGAAATTTTGATTAAAATAGCTTTTAAATAAATAATTATTGAAGTAGTTTTTACCAAAGTGCGAAAATATGTATGAAAAAATACATAATTCGTGTCGTCATCGGATAGGAACAAGAAGAGGACCCCCCTCACAAAATATTCTCTCCCACCCTCTGCTCCTTCGCCAATATTAGCTAGTGACGTTACTTGTACATTATGTTCTGAAATATCATTATTGTGCCAATAAACAAAATACAAATACATGATTTTGTTTTACTTTAAATTTAAAATGAAGTATTAAGTTCTAAGAAGAGAACAAGGATTGACAGCAAGCTACAGAAACAACACAAGTCTGTAATTTATAGATTATTATTTCATTTAATTTTTCGAAACAAACATAAAATATTAAAACTTTGTAAGTTAATAAATTCAAAATCTTTATCTGCATTGCCCTTACTTGGAAGTTCTCTCCACATAAAAAGTTCAAATTGGGATAAAAAAAGTATGTATGAAGTATATAAAAACTCTATTCGTTTGCTTCTAATTTTGCAACCTCTTCTTCGATATCCCTACATATTCGGATCAAGCCTGAATTATATTTGCCCCACTCCCAAATCATTTATCCTTGTTGCGAATAACCTAATGTAGAAAAGTTACGCAAAGAACAAAATTATTCAAGTGAATTGTCAAGAAATTTCGCGCTTGAAAGGGAAGTGCAAGAATACACGAAAAATTCGCATTTATGGTAAAACCATGTAAACAAAAATTATTTATAGGTGTCTAGCAATGGGGCATACTTGAGCACGTTTTCCAGTACTATGTATACAATATTACGTTGATACAAAAATATAAGCTTACGTTATTTACGTACTCACTCAATGATATTATATTTATTTGGTTTTTAGTTATTGTACGTAGTTTTCATATCTCTCCAAACTAATCGCGGCGATGACGAGGAGAAAGAGAGAACAATTACGTCATAGTCGTGGATTTGAACCCAGGGTGCAACGTTACGTTAACCTCTAGGCCAGGAGGAAGTAAGGAACTTTTCATTTCAACACATGTATCTAACCCAGATTATGTTTGTTATATTACTTTATAAACTTATTTATCTCTGTCAATTTCTCAATGTTTTGTATTCGCTGCTGATACAAGTTGAATTATATTTGCGAAGGAACCTTTTCTTCACAATATATTGGCAGAATGGGGAGGGGGAGGGAACGATTCACTATTCTTACATCCTGTCTTTAGAAAGGAAAATGTTTTTAAGCGCTCGCCAAGTTTTAACAAAGCATTGTACATAATTATATTCTGCACAGATATTTGACAATGCATTTGCAGAGAAATTAGTGACTACATAAAAGATGAAATAATTACTTAATATAGTCCTTTCAAGTCGTAAACTTGATGAAAACATGTTTCAAAAATGTTCAATTGTGTCAGTGCCTTAAGGTATATCTTTCAGTCAAACTGCGTTCTTTGAACGAAATAAGACCCCTCATTTTTATACAAGTTCTCGTCGGTCTATGTGCAAGGGCAAAATTCTCCGACAATACCAGCACTTGCATACAGCAAATTGTATTGATTTATTATTAATCCCTACGCTTTTAACAGAAATCTGGGATGTCTTTTTATTAATAAATAACGAGAATAACACAAGCGAGAGAGATTTATTATAACAACCAAAGGGAAAATTCTATAAACAAAAAGTTAGTTGCAATGTATTCAGAACTTTCACAAAATGACAAAAAAGATTCCACAAGTTATTTAGATGCGGGTTGAACGTTCAGATTTGCATTTATGCGTGTGTAGAGGGCTTATCTGTAACATAACGTTTTAAGTAACGTCAAAACTACAGCAAATCAGAAACAACAGGAAAACAAATTCTTGTACAGCGTTGCTCATAACTTGCAGTGGGTCAAATTGTACGAGCTGTTTTCTCGTAAAAGTCAAGGTGACACGGCATGTTAGCGCAAACGGAACACCAATTAGCAAACAGCTACGGAATTATAAGAATCCAGAACCTGTAGATTGTCTGCGCGTTATGCTGTTCGGCCACGGCGGCTGGAAAAGAACCCTTTATCTTATTTTTCAAGCCTATGTGATGACATCATCATTGCAATGCGTAGTTAATTCAAAACTTTTGTTCTTTATGTTAAGATGACCTTTCTTTCAGTTCATCACAACTTTATCTTAATTGTCATGAGAAACTAACGATATAATCATCGTAATTACGATGTCACGTTATGTTAACGTGCAGATAATCTCTGACGAGAGCCTGACGATAAAAGATCGTTCATTTTGACAATTAGGTTTCTTATATACTAAAATAACTTGTCTTCAAGGTTAGAATGTGACTTCGGCTTGGTTTCCGGGACAATGGGATTGTTGTGAATATTAATTAAAGTTTTAATGTATGATAATTAAAAGTAACTTACCTGGCAGTCTGCTTTCCGGGGAGGGGGTACATTTGTGAACGTTCCCCTCCTCATCGTCTGACAGGTCGGTGTCTGTGTGGGGGGCCCTGAATGTGTCCACTTCGCTAACTTCAGAATCGGACCTGTTCCCGCTGAGAATATCTCCGATAAGGAACGAGGGCGGTTTCGGCCGCAAAAGGGGTGGATCCGAGACAGTCGGGGGTGTGTCAGCGCGCCCCAACGTGAGATCTGCGGGGCCCGAGGCCATGGGAACACGGGGGTTACCGTCCGTGGGACCCCGCCATCAGGGTCTCGCGCCAGTCACAAACTCCTCCACATGACTGTAAAGCCGCGTTTCGAGGCGGACTTCTCGCATGGAAAAACCCCCAAACGACAACACTCGCGCCCGTCGACGGTTCCTACGGTTGCGCGGGCGCGTGTTTTGCTCCTCCACACAACGGCGGTGGGACGGCGAGTGAGTTGCCCGATTTGTCCGCAACGCGGCGCTACCTTCTAGGTCGGTGATTCAGCTTGCCCCGACGCTGTGTGCATTACAAAACTATTATTGCCCGCGGACAAATGAAATGGAAAAGGCTTAAAGGAACAATTTGCTCGGTGCTGCGATACGGGAGTCGACTGACCGAGCAGCAAACAACACGACAGCTGCCGAAAAATATTGAAGCAAACGTGGCTTTTGCGGAGGAGGATCTAGGGTCATCCGATCTCTTTTGCTTTTGTTGTGTATTGTTTACGTAGCGCTTTAGACTACGCTGATGAAGAAATACACAAAGGAAAACGCATGAGCTGACAGGGATTCGAACCCAGAACTTTCGAGTTCGAGATCTGGCACTGAGCATTGTTCTAGAAGCGTCTAACCCTTAGGGAGATTTCACACCGAAGCGACATGTGGTGCGTGTCACTTGAAAATTTCAGCAATCGAATGCTGAAGTGCAAGCTTGTACAGCCTGTCGGTGATAAACACTGATGTTGATTGGTCCGTTCCCAAGTGACGTGTCGCCGGACACTGTGGCCGAGTGGTTAGCACATCGCGCTGCGACGCCAAGAGTCCCGGGTTCGAATCCCGCTCGGGCTTGGTTGTCTGTGGATGTCCATCATTTCATCACTCATCCCTATCTTCGCAAATTAGCCAAGAGGCACAAAACGCGAAGTAAATCAATCAATCAATCAAGTGACGTGTCGCATGTCGCCACTTTGGTGTGAAATCTCGCTTTTGCGCAGGGCTGCTTTCCACGGATTGGTCTCAACATCTAAGATATTTTCCCTGCGAAATTTAAACTGCTCTGAATGTAACTTTTATCTCGGAAGCTAAGAATGGGAGAATTACGAATGATACTAGTTTTGTTCAGTTAGATCACGCTACAATGTCATGCTAATAAAAAATCATATAGTATGTCACAGGCACGTATCTAGAAATATATTTCAAGAGGGCTCGAACCAAGTGTCCCTGAAATAATAATAATAATAATAAATACACTGTTTAAATTAAAACAATTATATTATGATTAAATTACATATTAATTAAAATATATACGTTTATTAATATTACATGTTTATTATTGCATGAACACGTAAAAAGATGGTATACGAGTATAAACATAACAGCATATATTTATTGTCTATTTGCGTGTATTTAAGATCGCAAAATTTGTATAAAAACAAGGAAATTAATGTCCAATAGATGAAGAATTGAATATTTATTGAATAATAAAAAAGGATGTTCCTGATTAATATTTTAATATTTAAAAATATTGCGTAACTTCAACGCTACTTCCATAACAGCCACAACCACACGCTAGTACTAACTGAACGTAAACAACAGATAGTATATCCTACATACAGCGGCCATATTGGAAGCGACACTAGCGGTCAAGTGATAATTTTAATCGTGAATAGCTACTTTGATGGAAAGGTTACGAAAACAAATTTTTTTTGCTTCTTGGTCTGTATTTAATTATTTAACACCGTTTTTTTCTCTCTTTACAGCTAGGACAATTAAAATGAATGGAAGAACAATACACACAGGACTTAAAATGCATCATAGCGAATTTGATCCACTTCGAAATTGTTTCTGGATTTCATGCACTTTCACTGCATCAAATGGAATATCGACTACGTCCTGTGTCTTTTGATGCATCTTAGTGTGTCAATTCTTTGTCCGATAAGATATTATGCATCCAAATGCATACTTTTCTATTTACACACATACGAGGGCCGTATCGAAAGTATTGCAAAAGTGTTCATAACCTCTTTATTAACTGATGTAGATCGTTCAAATTGCACATGTAGTTGGAGTGACTCTTCCTCTATACAAAGCAGCTCCTCAACATAGTCTCCATTTAAAGCGATGCATTTGCGACATCGTTGAACCCAACTCTACAATCCTCTTTGAAAGAAGTCCGGTGTGCATTGCCCAACATCCACAGAAGGCTACAGAATGTGCACGGAGATAACACCATTGACAAGAGCAATGTGGACAGGTAGATGAAGAAGTCAGAGAAGGGGAAACCACCATTGAAGACAAACCGAACAGTGGGAGACCATCAACTGCGACCACTGACACGAATCGTCAGCAAGTGGATGAGTTGATTGTGCGTCATTCTCCTTGATTTCCTGGAATGCGGCCGTACCATCAACAGCGAGCGGTACACTGAGACACTCCATAAGCTTAGAGAAGCCATTAGGAGGAAGAGACCGCACAAGAATCTGAAAGCGATCCACCTTCACCATGACAATACGCGACCACACACCTCTTTGGCAACAAATCAGGTGATCGGCAAAATGGGCTGGTCCGTGGTCCCCCATCCACCGTACAGCCAGATCTGGCACCCTCAGACTTCTACTTGTTTGGTCCCATGAATTACAGTCTTCGGGGACAACGATTTGATGATACAGACGAGGTGAAAGTGGCTGTGGATATCGGACAGTGCAAACCGGATTTTTTCAAAGAGGATTCTAGAGTTGAGTTCAACGATGGCGCAAATTCATTTCTTTAAATGGAGACTATGTTGAGTAGCTGGTTTGTATAGAGGAAGAGTCACTCCAACTACATGTGCAATTTGAACGATCTACATCAGTTAATAAAGAGGTTATGGCCACTTTTGCATTACTTCGGTACGACCCACGTATATGCATAATTCTCATGAATCAATTGTTTGTTGAATTTACTTATCTCATGGAAAGGAAATTTGATTGCGATAATATGAAGGGAATTTTTAAGTTATCAGTTTACAAACAGGCCATAAAGTAAGTCAGTACACTTTATTAAACACGTTTCCTACAATTAAGAATATATAATGTTTGTTTTCCCCTCCTTTCTAAAAACCACAATGATATCGCAAAGTCTGAAAAATTACTTCTGCTTCTAGGACATTCATGTGCATCTTTCGCTTTTGTCTAGATACTTGCAATAGTTTTGTGGCTAGGTAAGAGGAACTGTATCAGATCTTTGAGCGAAACGTTACAATTGCTCAGAGATTCATCGTGGAATAATGACGATGTACGGTGCAAATACAATGTCTCCTCCAGAAGTGGTGCCAGCAGTTCGAACGCGGCTGTACAGACGCGACTGTTTCTGATCCGCAAAGAAGGCCATCGACGTCGAACACAGAAGACAAACGGGAAACACGTTGGCATCCGCCCTACGGTCCCGATCTTGCAGTATGCGATTTGCACCATTTCGGCAAGCTGAAAGGACACCGAGGCGGGAAACGATTTGCGAATGATGAGCAGGTGAAAACGACGAGGGAGCAGATTTCTGTCGTCAAGGAATCCAACGTTACTGTATTCTGAAAAATGCTTACCACAACTATGTAGAAAAATAGTACAAGTTAATGTGCGTTCTATTGTTGCATTGTATACATATATACATATTTGTTGACCTACAATAACCAGATGTAACATTTTTTTAACCTCCCTCGTACATCCATGCGTTAGAAGGGATTGAACCAGAGGCCTACGGTTTCGTAATACACAACGCTAACCACTTCGACACGGAGTGCTTGGGTAACTCGCTTGCACCGCTGCGAGATTCTCTTCTGCACCTCAAGGCCAGAAAGAAGCAGAGGAGTGAGTGTGGGAGCTCTGTGATTGAGACGTAAAAAGTACTGCGCTGAAAAATGCTCTTATCATGGAACCACATCCTGCTTCTTCTGCCTTCGTTACAGTGGCACAATGCACTGTTACGCAGGCGAAAGATATCCCACTGCATGAACGCGACGGACGAAGTCTCTCCTCTCTATCGCTCACTCGTTCCTTTCCGCTCTTCTGACAACGCTACAACGCTTGAACATCCCTGGAGTCGTTCTGACGATATCACGGGCAGCAAGGATTCTTTTCAGCGACAGGAGGTCCTCACTCTTTACCGGTGTATCGTAAATAACACTTGTCATGACTAGACCTCGGATTTTAGGATTTTAACCTATTCTTTCCTTTGCAGGCAAATAAGAAATAACAAGTTACGTAATGCGTTTCATTAATAAACGAAACAACTGATGAGTCGCCTAAAATAGGTTCTAAAAATCTTAATTTAGGCGCAAAAGATCCTGAAGTAGATTCCAAAAAAACTTAAAACGCTTCAAAATTCCTGAAAAATACTGATTTGGTACTTCAAAAACAAAATTTCGAAAGAACCGTAAGAAATTTTAATAGGTATCCAAATATTAATTATCGAACCAAATTTTCATTTGCATACATCATTTTCAAAATTATCCACAAATTATATAAATCCTATACTATTTGTGTTGTTAGCAAAAGTTACTATGACCTGAAGAATGAATTAAATATCTATGATTTGCTGCACATATGGCTACTCACTGGGAATTGGTGAATTCACGATTTTTATGTCACATAGAGGTATTTGCTCGGTTTGATACCGAAAAAATCTGACTAACGTGTTTGAAACACATTTTCTGCCGATTTCCCTCCCTTTATTTTCCACGGAGCTTTCTTTTCCTTCCCTTCTTCGATAAAAATGAAACCTAACTGATACGGTCCAAGTATTGGCTACAAAGTTTGGTCTTCACGTCTAGAAGAAGAGAAGTCACAGACAGATACATTCTGTGTGTAATCTTTCTGTAGCATGCTTCATTCATGAATATTCCGGATATAACGTCCAGTTTCTATTAAATATGTTGATCGTTCACCGTCTGGTTTTCATCTTGTGCATCTTATATTAACCTACATTACCGTGTCCTTCACTCGAACCTATCAATTTGGCGCTGTGGACGGATTGGAAGAACAGACAGAGGATTGGAAGGATTCTGAACATATCGTCAGGATGAGTTTATGACTTTATCGGCACTGGATAGTGACAAGTAAGATTTCATGTAGCAAATCAACAAGACAGTGTCTTGCAGGTAACATTTAAGTTTGTTAATTTTGTTCACGCTTAAGCAAAAGCAAGTTTCAGTTACACAACGTAACTTTCATACATTCGAGTGATTTCTATCAGTTACTGTAATTTGAAGCTTCAACAGGATGGCTCTCAACATTACATTCAGCGAATTTGTTGAAGAAAATGAAGATATTGAGAACTACTTCATGCGTTTTGATCAACTCTGTCTCGCCCAGAATGTGGCAAATGAAAGAAAGGCAGCAGTTTTATTAGCAGTTATTGGTCCTAAGGCTTTCCAAGTACTTCGCAATATTACGGCTCCTGCAATGTCAAATAATATATCATATGCTGTCATTCACGACAAAATGCTTCAGCAGTTCAGGCCCAAAACCAACAAGTTTACTGAAAGATTCAAGTTTCGAAAATGTATTCAGTCTCAAGGTGAATCCGTTACTCAATTCGTAGTGAGAATCAAACAACAAGCAGCCAAATGTGTATATGAGCAGGATTTAGATGAGGCACTTGTTGAACAATTCCTCGTTGGCGTACAGTCAGACAGTACTCGAAAAAGATTATTATCTGAAAGTGATCTTTCCTTTGCTAAATCTCAAGAGATTGCATTGCATTGTGAGTTATTAGAACGAGAAGTTAAATTATTCTCGAATAAGTACAATGCAGATTCTGTTACTTTCGCCACCAGCTCAAGAAATTTAACGTGGATGAATCCAGATCGTCACACAGGCCCTTCGACGAGTTCACGATCGCGCGAAATGAGACAGAACAGCAACTCTCAACCTAAGAAACCAACAGATACAAGGCAACTGCACCAAGAATCACTTAAGGTCTTTGTCCGGCAAGAAACGCACCTGCAGATACTGAATAAACTGTAAAAAGCGTCAGGGCATTTATAAATATGTATAAATTCAGTGATATTTGGATTAATAAAAGTTTTAATTTTTCACGTCTATAGATATGCAGAAAAATTCACGCAGAATTCCCGGAGATAATAATTCACGGACAATTCCCTGAATTGCATATTATTGCATTCTCGTCAATGGCTTACCAATTGTAGGCTATACAAACATATCTCCTATATTTAGGATGAAGTATGTAGAAGAGTTGAGGCATTTGCCTCTCAGATGACCGAAGTACAGCAATTGAACGTGGGAGTAATAAAACTTTCCACTTGCACAAACTTACTCGCGAGCTGATTGGAGAACAACAGACGCAGCAATCAACATGGGCGCAAGCACTACATGCGACAATAACGTAAAGTACCAGCTCCATGTATTCCGCCATGCTACGGCGTCATCCGGAGCAGAAATGCAGGGAGGCCGCTTTAAGGACGGGGCCCGCATTTAGTACACTTCCTCTACTGATTCCCACCACGTCGTATCTCTCGGCGCCACCGCTGTTGTCTAGGTTGGTCTGCGGCGAATTCCCCACTTCCCTTGTCAGCTTGTAGAGCGCCCGCCGTAAGAACTGAAAAGACGTATAGTGTTGGCTTATGACGCGTTTCCGGACCGAGGTTTCTTATCTCATATTGGTACTTGGGTCAATCTCCATTCACCCAGCGAGTTTGAATCAAGGTCACTGAAACACCCTGTTTATATCTCTCTAAAGAATAAAAATAATAATTTTTCGGTATTCTGTTGCAGTAAATTAAAATATTAGAAAGTGGTTTTCTAGAAATGTCCTTACACAGTGTTCAGGTAAAATTTCAAAATTTTCTCTCAATTGATTCTCGAGAAAATCGTAACAAAAAAAACCGTAAGTTTACACAGTCTTGACAAGGAAAATGCTCCCAATTTTCGCCGGGGTAGGAGATCACTAACAAATTGTAGCCACAGATTGTACTTAGAACCAATTAGAATGGTTGTTTGTAATCTGGATATTCAGCTATTGAAAAATGAAAATTCGGGGTTGCGTAAAACTTATGTCCGTGCGTTGCGTAATACTTCGGTGACTGAGCTTCCCCTTGAAGATTTCATATTAAAGTTGACTCATTGCCGTAGAGTTAGGCAACACGCATAACGCATTGCATGGTATAGTCATGGGCGTAGTTTGGTAGTGGCTAGGAAGGGGCTAAGCCTCCCAGAACCAAACATTTGTCTCCCCAAACGCACGGGACATGCACAAAAGTGGACGGCAAAACTCCGCCTTGGATATAGTGAAACCACAAGCCAAAGAGCCTGTGCAGACCTGCGACTCCTGTGCATCGTACTCCCGAGTGCAAGCGAGAGGGGGGGGCAGAGTGGAGCATGCTTCAATGTGGTCAGAGTTGAACGGATGGAGGGGAAGATGCGCGACGGCTTCCATATGAAAGACACCTTAATCTGCTCCGCGGCGGAGTGATTATTACAACACGCTACGACGTCAGGGATCTCGAATTCGAACATCAGACTGGGGATTTTTTTTGTGCGTGTCTCTTCATCAATTTTATCATATCATCACTCATCTCGATTGTCGGGATTAGCGAAAAGTGTAAGAAAAGCGACGCTAATAACAAAAGACATAGAACATTTTTGGTGCATACACTCACACCATGACCACCCTAACATGATGTCGGTAACACCCCCTAAAATTTTTCGCAAAGGCCCAACTTATTTATTATTACTCCAAACCCCTCCCCCTTCCACCCGCCCGATACGGAAAATTCTTTGTAAACAACCCCTAGATGAGAGACAACGGAAATTCTTGAGGGGCGCTGGCTGACGCTATGCGCTGAGGACAACTTTCACCACCAGAAGCAAGCATTCCGTTTCCGTAGTTGACGTGGCATCTTGTGAAGTTGTGATACATACGCTTGGTTTTCGAGTGTTTTGTGTAGTTGTATGCAGATTTCACAAGGAGAGAAGAACTACAGTTTTTCTGAGTAACAAAAGTAAGTATCTATGCATCTTTTTCTACAATTTTATTATATGGTTTCCTTTTTCCGTTGAAGTTCTGATTTCACTGCCATATTCAAAACGCTTGAGTAAATAAAAGCACGTGTTCAGCTCAAACGATTGAACTAAAATAGGAGTTCAGGACCCAATATTTTACATAGCACAATAGTTTCACACTAAATTTCATTGTCACTGTCATCTAAATTTGCAAAAACTACAAGTCTTAGGCGTGAATTCAATGTTTCTTTGCTTTTGTTATCTGCCTATTTCATAATTTACTTTTGCAATTGAGGACAACCCTAGTGTCGTGAAGCATATATACGATTTTACTTGACACCCGTTATTGTAATAAGGAAAAATTGCCTTCTAATTCCTCTCCCACTTTTCTTTTGTGTATTTTTTTTCTTGTATATTCTCCTTTCTAGTTTCGGATCTTCTTTTCTCATTCTAGAACCTCTTCCTTCCTGCTTACTCCCTCTCTTCTCTATAATTTCGTCTTCTATATTTTCCTCATATTTTCTGTCTGTTTCTTCTTTATTCTTTCTCTCCATTAATATTTTACTATTCCTCTTCTTTCTGTCTGCGCTACTTCTATATATCTCTTCCTCCCTCGCTCCTCTGTTTCTTTCTCTGTTTTTCTATTTCTGTTTGCTCTGTTTCACTTATTCCTCTCTATCTCGCTTTTCTATCTCTATGTCTTTCATTCTCTCCCTTTCTTGCTCCTCTATTTCGTTCGTTTCTCTATTCCTTTCTCTTTATCTTGTTCCTCTATTTCTCTTCGCTTCCCTATTTATTTTATTTACCTCTCTCTCGCTTCTATATTTGCACAGTGGTTAGGATCCCACCGTAAACTGTAGGCCCAGTTCCGATCAGGCTATATGTAGGGTAAACTGGGGCGAATAGGGCCATCAGATGAATCGGGCCACTCACAACATAAATCAGTCTTACATGTTATAGAAGTGAGGAGGCGAAGCCGGCGCCACACAGTGTGTCGACTGTGAGTCTGTACAAGTTTATTGTGCAGTTGGATTTCGTAAACGTTGGATGCTGATTGTATTGGGCTTAAGTTTTCATCAACAATCGAAGGTAAGTGTTATGAAATATGGCCTATTGTTAATATTTCTATCATGGATTCATTCTTGTTAGGCGTTGTTGTTTTGTTGAAAGTTTAGAACTTTAATTTTCTTAGCTTCAACAAAGACCGAGACAACTTGTCCTGACTTCCTTCTTTATCGGAAATGAACCAAAGCAGGGTTGCCAACTCATCTTTCTATATATTACCAATCAGGGTGCATAGGGCCACTTTTCTGATTAAAATGTGAAATGTACGTAATTGGCCTGACGTGGATAAATAAAAGTAATGTTCTTTTTCCTCGTTCTTTTTTATTCCAGATGGGGAAATATAATCGTAAAACACAGCAGAAATGGAGAGAAGATGACGTAAGGAAAGCAGAACAGGCATTGAGAGCAGGAATGTTTACTTGCGGACGTTGTCTCAACAATCCAGGAACATAAGAAAAGGAATGTTTCAAAAATTAGCACTTATGAGCATGCCATTATATAATTTTCTTTTCTGAAATATTGTACTTTGTGTGATTTTCCAAATTATGTATAATTTTGTATGGTTGGTGCCGTTTATATGCATAAAATATATGTGGCCCTATTCACCTTACAAGTGGCCCTATTCAGCCGGACATGTTAGGTTGAATAGGGAAAATGCATGTATTTCTTTTTTTATTTGTTATAACATTATAATATTTTTGAAATGCAAAATTTGATGTGGTCTCTGTAGTAGACATATGATTCATTATATTTGTGTAAAAAAATCCTACATTAAAACATTCAATACAGTAGTTCTAGGTGATTTTTCTTAAAAGTGGTCCTATTCGCCCCAGTTGACAATACAGTCACGGACACTGCTGGGCTGTAATCAGGGGCGGCGCCAGAAATTTTCGACCGGGTGGGCAGAAGCTCCTTATTGATAGATTAGGGTGGGCAGTATAAATGTAAGACCATATATAGTTTATATGGTGTATGTAAGACGTATGTATCCCCCTCTCTCTTACACTCCCGATTTTCTTCTTACTTCTTTTCCCTTCCCTTTTCTTGTTTTCTTTTTATTCTTTTCTAATCTATTCTCGCATCTTGTTCCATTTCCTTTCGCTTTGTCTCTGATGGACACAATTATTTCAAAGAAGTGTTTACCCATGCGCAGCCATACATTCTAATCACATTCTTTCATGCATGTTAATACAGTGAAATAAATGTGAATTAGGTTTAAGCTTGTGTTGCAAATACAAGGCACATACTTGACAATGATAGAAAGTGCGACGGTAGATAATCGTGAAGTTTCTCGTAATCTAAATGCATGTTCCTGAGCATAGTATTTTCATCGTATGAGTTTTTAACTGAAAGAGTTTTTTTTACTCCTTAGGGGTCACTTTTCTTAGCTTACAAGGTTTGTACAACTGAGAAATCTATCTCAATGTTTGTAGTAGCGGCGATTGGGTGCCAACATTTGAGGGGCAAAGACAATATACTTTTTCTTGGTAGAAAAGGCTTAGCATAAAGAGGCCATCGTGCGGGGGCAAAAAGTGGCCAAATTTGGCGATGGAACTGCATCCCCCACTTCCCGGTCCTCCTAATCGCCGCCACTGAATGTTTGGATTAAAATGAACGTCTTATTAGGAATGATTTAAAACACACACGGAAATCAAATTCTTTGTTCATTGTCCATGAAGTATTCCTAGGCTAACGAAAGGCTAACCACGTTTTTCTCACTTGGGCTTTCTGATTTGTACACGGTCGCGTGCTCCGATGTTTTTGCTTTCAAACAAAAGTTATCCGAAGTAGATTGCTCAAATAGTCTCCGAGATATACTAATTTATTCTCTAATATGACATATTGCGTCATGAGCAATATATGAGCCTATATGAGTATAAAAGTGGATTTAAAAACAAACTAAAAAAATCGTCTTCTGGATACTTGGTGACATAACTTTTTTTCTCTACTTCAGCTACATCTACAGATTCTGTTGACATTTTCGGCTGATTCATGTGGCAAAACTTATGTGTGGAAAGAGGATTTCTAAATAGGATAAGCCACTCATTAGCTCATTAGCAATTGAATAATTATGTAGCTTTTTCCATACATAACTGGTTTATTAAAATTTATTAACTGCAGTATTGTGGTGATTATTGTGATTCCTTCTTATTAGTAGAATGAATATAAAGTTGATATTTCGCATACCATATTGATATTTCAAGATAACAGGTATATAAAAATTGTAATGAAATAAAAAAGAGACACTTCTGGAATTTCAATGCCGTGCTAAATAAAAACTATATTATACTCTCTAGCATACTTAAATCCGAAGGTTTATGGCTTCAGCAACAGAAGCCTTCCATCTGTCCCTATTCGGGGCAAGATCAATCCAATCTTTTCGATCCTTGCCGATTTATTTTAGGTCCATCTCAACGTTACCCCTCCATCCTCGTCTTGGCCTTCCTACTGGTCTCTTACCATCAGGTTTCCCAACAAGAATCCTGTAAACTATTTTTTTCCTCTGCATTTGTGTCACATGGCCTGCCCATCTAAGTCTTCTTGATTAAATTATTCTAATAATAATGATTAAAAAGTCAAAACAATGTATTGTGTTGCCGGAGGAAGTAAGGCTAAGATGATGATTTTATTTGTTTATTTGGAGATTATTATAACCATGCCCAGGGCGGGATTTATATACGTATGTGGAGGCTCGGAGCTACAGTCCTCAAGTTCACCCTAAATTCTGATCTAACCTTGATCATACCCTGCATAATTTTGAGCCTCCTAAGCCTACCAGCTGCTTTTAATCATGAAAGTATTCATTTGATCACAGTTTTTGTTTCAATAGCCCTAGTAATTACTTTCACTTTCTAATGACAAAATTGGCTTTTTATCGGTTGATAATATGTGAATATTTCTAGCATAGATAATATTCACAACTAAAATATACATGTTATGAACACCAGAATACACTTATTTATCGAATTATTCATATATCTCCAAGTATATGTACTTATTGAATTTGTTTGGGTGGGCAATCGGGTGGGCACAGGAATTTTTGGGTGGGCGCTTGCCCACCCGTGCCCACCCCTGGCGCCGTCCCTGGCTGTAATGATTCCATTGAAAGTCAATGCATTCATTACAACCCAGAACTGTCCGTGACTACATAAAGTGAATTTGAAAAACAACCCCTCCTGTCTCTCCCCCCGTGTGTGTGTATGTGTGTGTGTGTGTGTGCGCGCGCGCGGCTCGCTCCTGTCTTTATCTGTCTCTCACTTGTGATTCTCTTCTCTTTCCTTCACTCTGTCTGCCTTTTCAATTATCTCCCTTTCTCACATTCTCTGTCACATCTTTCATCTCTCTTTTATCTCCCTTAAGGCACTTATTTCTTATGAGTGTGATGGCATGTTCGCATGTCGTCATAAGAAGAGAATCACAAGTAAAAGATAAAGCGAAATAAAGAAGCGTTACTCAGACATACACCGAAGAAGTGGGGGGATAAAAAACCGGGGCAGAGAGGAGATGGTGAGGAGAAATATAAGATAAAAGACATGGGAGAGAGAGAAATAGGGAAACGAGCGAGAGACGAGAGAAAGATATAGAAAAGCAATCTGCGGGTTCCCATGATCGCCTGCACCAATCACCAACGACATCGAATTTACACAAGCTGAATTTTGTTCTATCTTCTATAAAAATGGAGTAGGCGTACATACAGTAAAAATCTAGAATATCTTGACCTTATTTACGAAAGTTCAGAAATATTATTTTAATATCCCTGAATGTTAGAGATAATGGTTCTACCAGTGGTGTGCCTAGGATTTTCAAATGGAGGAAGGGGCTTACGTATACTTTCTTTACTAGTTTACTAGTTTACACTTTGCCATCTTTTCGTGCCTCTGACGTTCTTTTTTAAGAGTACTGGAGCAAACCAACTTTGTCCTTGGGCACGCCACTGGGTTCTACATTAGCATTCAATGTTAACTGGATATAATCCATTGCCTAATGCTTTAATAAGTATAGTTTTAAGAACTAGACAATGGATAATGTCGAATTAACATTCCATACTAACATTATTTCAAACAATAAAGAAAAATTAAAATGTGATATTTCACTCGTCTTAGTAATTAGGATTGAAATTTTATTTTTGAATGCCACTTGTTTGTTGTTCATTAATCTTAACTCTGCCATTAAAATGATACTCAACTAGTATTTTGTTTTTCTGCTTATCCGAAGTAAATGTCTCATGCAAAGTTTTTTTTTTATTTTTTTATTTAAGGTACTTGTTCCTGTCATGAAGACAAGAGAGAAATATTCAGAACATTTCCAAACCAATCAGTGCTAAGAAAATCTCTTTCCACAGAATATTTACCATGGTGTAAGTGTTGCTCATGTTTTAAATTAGGACTTGCAAGTTAACAAATACATACTGGGTGAGTCTTTTAAAAGAGGTCCCATGGAAAATGTGCTCCTTGCTTGTAGGCAACCTTGGTACACCAAAGAGAAGAGCGGGGCAGAGAACAGTCCAGGATATGTCATGTCATGTCATGTTGTCGAATATGCTTGGCACCGATATCCTGTACTTTTCTCTAACCCGCTCTTCTCTTCGGTGTACCAGGGTTGCCTATATGCAAGGAGCGCATTTTCCACGGGGCCTCTTTTAAAAGACTCGCCCAGTATAAATAGTAGGCTATATTTCAATGTTGAATAAATTTGAAAATGTCTTCAGAATATTTTTTCCTTCTCTTCAACATTAGATAGATTATTGGCTCATTAACTAAACTACTTGACATAACATCCAGTGGCATGCCCAAGGGGGGTTGGTGGGGATCATAACCACCTCTTTGGCCCGGCATTCCTAACAAAAGAACATCAAAGGCAGAAAAGATGGAAAATTGAGGGCTTCTTAATAAAAATACGTATATGTACCCCCCCCCCCCATTTTAGAAAATCGTGATAATTGTAGTCTCTCTCTCTCTCTCTCAATGTGTGTGCAAATTATACTACATGTGTTCCTTATTTGTATACAAAATCCAAAGAGTTGATGTTAAATTTGTTTCAGTGGTGGAGTTCTTTTGTGGAAAATGATTTCTGTTACTTACAGGCGTTATAAATAGTGTTGTCCACGGGACGAGACGGGACAAGCTTTTACATATTCGAGACGAGACGAGACAGCATTTCCACGAGACTTCCACGAGACTTTGGCCTGTCTCGTCTCGTGGGCAACACTAGTTATAAATAAGGATATCATGTCAATTTACTGTTTAATTTTGCTTTTTGACTGCTTAATGTGGAATAACTACCGTGCGTTCATTTCGATCTGCAGCCGAGAGATCGGGAGAAGCGTGGCGGGCGGCGCTGACGGAGATGCCGACATTTGCGGCCTGTAATGCCCGCTTATTTTTATTGACATATGCAGACATTTATATAAATATTGCAAAACCAGCACTAACCTGTGTTATAACACGCAAAAGTTCTTCTGTAATTCATCCAAGTTCTGCCGTTATATACACAAATAAATACGCTTTAGAAATGATGTTAAGAGCCACAGATAATAAACATTTTAATCATAGTTTTGACCAGTAACGTCCTGCTTAAGTTTATATCCTTGGAAGAGTTTTGTGTCGATGGGGATCGTTTGGAGGTTTCGAATGTGCAACACTGTATCAAGATTGCGCTGCAGACGAAACCGTTAAAAGTCAGTGGTGTTCGTGAGCTTCCTTGCAATCCTAAATCTCAGAGCTCGAGTTTTTTGTTCCTTCGCGACTATCGAGGCGAGAAGATGTAAACAAAGAGCATGTTAATTTCGTACTGTGCCCAAGAGTGTTATTCTTGGTTACTTGCCGTTACTTGTTTGTGTTATTGCAGTGTGTATGTGTGTTGTGTCAGTGAGACGATTGGAATGCCAGCCGCAAGGTTCATGTTAGAACAAATAATTTTTATGTATGACACTTACGTGAAAACAGACTCGTGTCGAGACGTGTGTAGGCAATTTCTACAGAAATTCCCAGGTGTTTCACCTCCACATAGAGATACGGTTAGACATCTTGTCCTTAAATTACGAGAAACTTGATCGTTAAATTTTAAAATACCTAAGCAAAAACGACGTATTCTAACCGAAGGAAAACGCGATGAAATTGGTGCAGCGTTAGAACGTTCTCCAAACAAACCTCTACGCAGTGTTTCACAGGAGATGGGAGTGTCGAAATCATGAGCACACACAGCCACAAAGCTACTAAAATTAAAACTGTACCCTTATAACACAGGTTAGTGCCCGTTTTGCAATATTTATATAAATGTCTGCATATGTCCATAAAAATAAGCAGGCATTACAGGCCGCAAATGTCGGCATCTCCGCCAGCGCCGCCCGCCACGCTTCGCCCGATCTCTCGGCTGCAGATCGAAATGAACGCACGGTATATCTTGCCTGTTTTATTTTATATATTTTATTGCTCCCTTTTTTCCTTCATTTCAAATGTGTCTCCAGCACGATGTCTATTATCTTAATGAGATGTGGAATATGCATTTCGAAGTCATAAGGTCATTTTGGCTATAAATTTACCCTACCATCCCTAAATACAAACTTACACTCACATATGGAAAATTCAGGATACACCCTGAAAATATTTTCTTTTTTTAAAATGCAAATGATAAATAATTTTAAGTAACTATATATGCATAATGGCCAATACAAGATTCAGTCATGTATTTTCTCTTTCTCTCTGTCATCGCCATCTCTCATCTTCCCTTTCTCTGAGACTGTTTCGCTGAGACTGTGCGCAAATCACATGATATTTTCGGAAAGAGAAACGCCCCAAATGAAAAAAACTGAAAAGACTAGTTTGAAAAATTTGAACAAAAGGCTCTGATGGAGAGAAAAAAGAAGGGCCGACCTCGTACTGGCCGTTCAGCCAAAGACACTGCCGCTGTGAGGGAGAGTGTGGCGGAGTGTTCCGAAACCTCAGTGCGGCGTCGGGCAGTGCAACTGGACATTTCCAAAAGCACAATGCAGCGGAGGACGTTTGTCAGATATCCTATTCCACATTTATTGGCAATGTTTACCATATCAAATAATGTTTTTTCTTAAATTAAATCCTGCGTTTCTCTTGGGACACCCTTTAGCTATATCAGTGATGTGCCGTACACTATAAGTTTACGTCTACATGCTTTGTCTACACGTAATCTACACGTAGATTAAATTGGGTTGTAGTTTACATAGACTACGTAGACAATCTAAAGTGCATTAAAGTTAATTTTTAAGGCTTTCATGAAAGGAAAGTGACATTTTCAACTATGTTAGTTCCTAACGAACTGACAAGAATCCTATTTACAACAAAATGTCTCTTCTCTTCTATCATCAACTATGGAAGAAGATAAATAGTATGCAAGAAAGACAACAGATGGCAGTCCTGAGGCAAGACTAGTGTATTTTATGTTAGTTTTTTTTCCTAGGTGAGAAATTGTTCGAATTTGGAAGGAATCGTATGAAAAGTTCTTCTCACACATCAGCAACTGATACGCAGTATAATTTTGTTTTACTTTCACGGCGCCCTTTGCTCAGTTATCACCTGTCGCCATGTTATTTACATAGATTACGTCATCTACGTGTATAAAATAGTCTACGTGTAGAATGTAGACTATCGTTGTTTACGCGTAGACGCACATCACTGCTATATATATAAGATTTCAACCCCTTATCTCCATCATGTCGCTCAGCTAGAGCAATTTTATTTACGCAACATTTGCAGTTCGTATACGAAACTCTGATTCCAAGTTCAAAAGTACAAACAACATCAGCGCCGCCTAGCGTTCTGGTATTTAGTTACAAGACGTCGAGTTAGCAGCGTTTCCTAGATCCTCAGCCTCAGCAGCGCCTCCTCCTCTCTAATCCAATATTGACTTGAAGCTGACAAAATGGTGATTGTTTTGCGTTGATTGGCGGAGAGAAGTGCTTCCGTTGATTAGAACGGCCTCAAAAAATCCGTCGTTCGAGTGCTAGGAACGAGAGGAGAAGGATGCTGATTGGCCGGTGACGCGGAGAGAGAAGATTCCCTCTCCGGCGACTGGGTTGGAGATTTCGTTTGAACCGTGAGAGGGGGGAGAAGAAGAATGGAAATTGCTCCGCGCGATCAAATTACGGTTCTCAGCGACGCTTCAAGAGCTGGCGATGTGGTGCAAATGTTTCCCTGCAGATGGAGTTTTTGTCTGGGGAGTTGCGGTCTGGATGGACCCACGCTGTCTTTGCGAATGCAATGTTTGGATTCTAGCTATTGGCGAATACTGTACTGGACACTCCTTTCTTTTTAAACCCTGGTTTTCTTGTTAATTTCCATTTTGCTTTTATTTCTCAGAATAACTTGGAGAAATATAAGGCAAATTTCTTCCTATATTAAAGCGGAAATTGTTCTTGGTCTTGACAGCAGTAGATATTTAGTTGGGAGTTCTAATTCAGAGTTTCAGTGCCACGCTTTGTGGGCTATTTATACGCCAGTGAAGCACCAACGAAAAGTAATGGAAAAGGTTAGATTATAACCAGGGGGATGAATAGTGATACGGACATAACACTTTTCCCCTAATCCCACCCTCAAATTCGTTTCTATGCAAAGAAACAAACAAAAATAGGGGAAAGCTAATTAAAGTTTTGAATGTAACAAACAGGAAAAGCTCCTTGTTCATTTCTTTCCAACTCTCATGCAAATTCTCCTGTTGATTCCCGCGGTTATTGGGAACAAGTTTCCACCTCAAATCAAGCCTCTCCCCCAGCTGTGACCTTGAAACAGACAGTTAAAACTTCATCGTATTAAAGAATCATCTACAATTCCTTTGCTGCAGGAACAAATTGTGTCTATAGGAATGCATTTATTAATTTTATCATTTTCCTGCTTATTTAAACGAGCACCTGGTCAGGAACAGAATCGGAGACCGCCTTCATGGCAGTGACCCTCCGTTGCCGCGTTTGCTTGCGAAGGAACTCGCGGTCAAACAGCCAATTAGACTAATCGCAACGATTAGCGAGCTAATGCTGATTAAGTGAAATTGTGGAAAGAACATTGAATAATAAAAATTCCTGAGTAGACCTGGACTCTAACCTGAAACCTCCAAGGCGTCCTTAAGTATGTAATCAATACAATGAGAAAAAAAAGATTATAAAATTCAAATGAGAACCGTATTATAAGTTACTTTGTCTAGATGTGTGGGAACGATAATGTTTGTAACCATAATATACAATACCTTGACCCTTCAGGCGAATGGATCATATTATAACACCAACCTCATTTAAACCCACTTAATTTTACATATTAAGGCCGTTTTGTGGGAGGGGATAGATCGCCTTGACTCCCCTAAATATTATACTATTCAATTTCACTAACATTTAAAATTGTTGCGTTGTTTGATGCCTAAGGCATTAAGTTTGGAAATAAGGAAGTAAAGGAGTGACTGATCTCAAAAATCAGAAAATAGCGGCAATGGGACTTATGCGCAGACCACACATCACCCATCTAAAGCCGAATTAGAAGACTTTGACCCTCAAGGGGCACTTGCGCTGTAAAGCAAAGAAACATGAAGCTAACCTAACCTAAACGCCCCATTGCTATAGGCACTAAAAATGACTAACATTACCGTAGGCAGTCATTTTAGGACCATAGGTGATGATTTGGTTACTTGATTTAGTTAATTTTACTTCGCTTCTCTGCCACTTTTTACTAATTACTAAGATGAGGATGAGTGATGAGAGATGAAATTGATACACTCACAAACATCCGTGCCCAGGCCGAAATTCAAACCGAGATCTCTGGCGTTGCGAGGCGCTGTGCTAACCACTCCGCTACGGAGATCGGCATGAAACATGGGAAAATATGCACTTAAAAAGGCGCTATACATTTTTAAACGTCAATAAAATGAACAGTGAACCGGAACTTATTTCAATGTTCCTGGCCTTGTTATTTTCAGTCAAAAATTATATGAGTTCGTCTTGTAACCTTGGCGATTTGTATTAGAATGGAAATCGATCATTAGGTATTTTTCTAAATTTTCCGTAGTAAATGTTCATTAAAATGATCTTATATTGATGGACAATACTTACAGGTAGTGAGTCCACTGGGACTTCAATGTGTTCATTTCCTGTTGATTTCTTCCCTTAGCTACAGGGCGCTGGTAACCCCCAAAATGGCATGTGGTTACGGTTACCACACTTCCTGCTTTTACAGGACGTTTCATGTTTATTTTCATGCCCTGTAAAAGTTTAAATTATTTAATGTTATGAAGTAATGTACACTCACTGGCAATAAAATCGGACCCCTAGATCCTGAAATGTTCGCTTCCCTGCATGGCGTTATGTGTGTTGCCTAACTCCACGGCGGTGGCAGAAGTTACAATCTAAAATTTGCTATTAAAATGCAGTTATTGCTTGTGACTGTACATTGGAATATAACCTCTATTGCTGTTGGGTTGCAGTGTGTAAAAACTGGATTTTATATTCCCGTTTAGCGCAGCATGTTCAGCGGCGGCAGGTGTTTCTGAGTTAGAATTCCAGCCAAGCTAAGAACCGGCGCGGGGAGCACATTTATTGCAGTGACCCGCTGTTGCCGCGTTTACCTACGAAGGCACTCACGGTCAATCAATCACTTAGGCCTACCGCTGCCCCCGTTCGGGCAATACGCGACAACCTTAGAATACCTCCACCCCGGAGCAGGAAAACAGGATTCTGTTAAATAACCGTTCTGCGCTGTGATTGGGGGTCGGGAGATAGCGTGGCCGGGTACAGATGAAGAGGTAGTAGGAAGAAAATAGGGAAATTGAGAAAAATAGATCAATAGTTACACATACTTAGAAAATTGGGTTTTTCTACAAAGCACACAACAAATTCAGTGTGTTTTGTTAGAAAACCCATTTTCTAATGAGTATGTATAACTATTGATATAATTTTATCCATTGGGCATGTTCTGTATTGACACCCCTAGAGCACAGAGTGGAATTCTACAATGTACACAACGCCAGAGTAGCGAAAAAAGGGAAGCAGAAAAAAATGATATTCATTGCTGCTACAGTACAACTAATTCAAGCATTCCCATTGGCTGGTATCTTTTTGGAGTGGTAAATAATCTGGGACCTCCGCAATGGCGCAGTGGTAGCGTCGTCGCCTTGTAATCAAGAGGTCCCGGGTTCGATACCCGATGGAGGTACATAGTGGTTCGGAACCCACTTTAAACTGTACATCAAGTCCCAATTAGCCTTACTGTGCATAAAGTGGACTTAAAACACCAAATCAATGGTAAATAATCTGTGGTGGTTAGGTTAGGCTTCTTACGTTTGTTTCTCTTAGAAGAAGAAGTCGAAAAATAGTTGCAGCAGCAATACCGACCAAAAAATATATACAAAAAAATAATTTAGGCAAGATTATGCAAACAGGCAGTAATTCTCAAAATGGGCTTTTATAGGCACAAAAAATGCCTTATGAGGCTTAACACTACAAAAAATCAAAAGGTGTGAAGGAAAAATATAAAACTCGCCCTTTTTCGATCAGTGTCGCAGAGAAACACTGTTTGAAAAGACAAACAGCTGTTATTGAGAAGCCAGGCTGCATGAAAGGAAAATGAAATGTGGATGACAGAGGCTGTAAAATGACTCGAAAATCCGCAGCGATGACAACCAGTCTTAAACACCGATCTGTTCGTCCAGTCAGCAGGTTGTCGTCGGATTATTACTCAAAGCTCACGCACACCTGGCCAGGGCTTGAAGCGGTCTACCGGGGGAGAAAACTTGAAGGTTTTGTTGCCCGATATAAGCTTGTTTTGACTCGCAAACGGTTCACAATGCGCTCTCAATTCGGCCGCGACAGGAGTCAAATGCGGAGGCAGAGGGGGAGGGGGGAGCATCGTAACAAAAGCAGAAGGTCTATACGATGACTGGTGGGTATTTTTCCACTGTCATAAGCCTCTTCGCATTATATCTGCACTCAACCCTCTGCCGTAAACTGTGATCCGCAACTCGGAACCTTTCTGATGCATGGAGAGCGTTTTCAAGGGCTACTGTGGGCTTTTCAAATTCGCCTGTAATCCGATCAAAGTGTTTCTGAAAGAGGGCTTAGCGCTCTCAAGATTTCAAGGGTTAATGTTCCAGGAGCCCTTATTCAAAACTGAATTGCCCCATTCAGAGCGTCTGCGCGCAATTGAACAAGGGTTGCCAGGGCATGATGAAATACTGTTGTATATCGCCTCGTGACTCGAACCTCGCGTCGCGTTGCACAACGAATGAACGAAGTGATTATTTTTACATTAGCCGCCGTACGTACAGTGGGATCCATGAGTATTACGTGCAAATTGTCCATATTTTCATTAATTTTTCTCTTGCATCCTGTGTGTTTTTAAGAGATGGATTTTTATGTATGCTGGTGCAGAAGTTGCCAACAGCTTGATTTGAGTTTTATTTTAATTCTTGAAGCTCATTGGGTCAAATAAAGTGCACGAACATGGTGAGGGACAATTTGCGCGATAATACTCATGGATCCCACTGTACACTCGCCTCAATTAGTACTCCGGCAGTTTGTTTCTTTATACAGCATATTTGTAGATGCAATTCAACATACAATGGTATCAATATACGCTGTATAAAACACAACTTATTACTAACTTCGTTGACCCTGTACAGACGCCAGTTTAGAGGTGGCTGGACATTATATTTCTATAACTTGTGCAGCATGAAATATAATCTAACGTATACAGAACAATATATAATGTAGAGAACTAATAACTATGTGAAGGTTTAAAGTATAGGCTATCCATTTCTCCAGAATAATAGGATCACAGAAAATTTTTATGCGGGTTTAATTGCTGCCAAACATTTTTACGCAATTATGAGTAGGAAGATTGAGTGTGTCACGTGCCAGTTTCACACGACACAATGAATGTTGCAAGGAGGAATGGTTTCTCGGAATCGACAAGAGATGGCAGCACGCTATGTAAAGAGGAGTGAAGAAAATTATAAAAAAACTTAAAGCGGAGAAGAGGGATGATATATATTATAGTAAATTGAGAAATATATAAAAGAAGAGTTCAAATACTATAATAGAAGTAAATAGAATGATGTATGTAGTAATTTAAAAGAATTAAGAATATGGCCGCATACGAAACGTTTAGGAAAGTCATTAAGCGACCAAATGAATTCAGAAATGTATCTCATCTCAATTTCTTTTTGATTCTCTGACGAGGAGAACATCGTCAGCTTTTGCATTTGTCCGTTCCCCGGTGGCGCTGTGTCAAATTAGACGCCCCGAAGCACTTTTCGGTTGCGCTTTTTATTAGTCGCACTGGGCCATTGGCAGCGCTCGTTATTAGCGATCCTGGTTATTCCCCTTTTGGTCGTCAAATAGGAGGTGGCGCTATTGTCAGTTTAGTCGACCCTACTCTTTCTACAAGTATAGCTTGTATTGTTTGACAAAGAAGCGGGGGGAAAGCGAGCACATAAATAAGATTACGCTTTAATAAAAGAAGAAGAAATTCAAAGAAAAAGAAGAAGAAGCCATTTCCATATTAAAAGAAGAAGAAGCCGTTTTCATAATAAAAGAAGAAGCTTTTTCCATATTAAAAGAAGAAGAAGCCTTTTAGAAGAAGAAGAAGCCTTTTAAAAGAAGAAGAAGCCTTTTAAAAGAAGAAGAAGCCGTTTCCATAATAAAAGAAGAAGCTTTTTCCATATTAAAAGAAGAAGAAGCCTTTTAAAAGAAGAAGAAGCCATTTAAAAGAAGAAGAAGCCTTTTCGATTATACATATACATATATTTTCTCTGTATTTTGTCAAGTTCTCAGAATATAGATCCGCATTTTACTATATCCTCTTGGCTATAAAACGCTTTCTTATTTGGAATTCTCAAACAAAGAACCTATCCCCCTGAGATTAAGATATCTGTAGCCGTGGTAAATAACATTTAAGTACGTACCCACAAGGGGCGTAGCTTTAGTGGCGCCCATAACGTGGAGCTTTACCTTACATGAACTTACCCACGAATGAGATGTAGCATTACTGGCGCTCCTAACGTGGGGCATACATAAGTTGGAAGCATTAGTGGCGACCAACGTTGCGGCTAGCAGAATTGTGAATAAGAAAGCGAAAAAGGAAGAAGGCCAAAATGGAGGAAGAAAATAATATCGAAGGAGAGAACAGAGGAACTATAACAGATGAAATGGAAGACAGAAAGGAAATATTAAACTGCTGTGGAGAAGAGGGAAATAAGGAAGAAACTATCCTATGCAGCTCATGCAAAGAAATGAAACATTGGCTATGTGAGAAGATAAGAAGAGAAAAGTACATAGGAATAAGTGAAAGAGGAGATTACGTATGCAAAAATTGCAAGGAAGAAAGGATAAATGAAAAAGATGAGAAGAAAAGGGAAAAGGAAGAAGAGAAAATGAAGGAAAAACCAAAGAGGACGGAAGATGTGAACATAATAGAAATGCTCCAGAACTTATCGATGCAAGGGGAAGAGAATAATAGAAGACTCGAAGAGAATAATAGAAGACTAGAAGAAAAAATGGAAGAAAATAGCAGAAGATTAGAAAGAGAATTAAAAACACAGATGGAAGAGAATAACAGAGAAGCAAAAGATAATAATAGAAGACTCGAAGAAAAGATAGATGAAAGTAGTAGAAAGTTAGAAGAAAGTAATAAAAAGATGGAAGAAAGGCTCGAGGAAAATAGCAGGAAATTGGAAGCATCGAGATCCGAAACCCATGAGATGTTCTTGAGATTGAATGAAATGTGTGAAGGAAATAGAAAGTCGTTGGAAAGAAAGATAGAAGAAACAACATCGTTAATCGAAAGTATAAGTTTAGATACAAATAGAAGAATAGAAGAGGAGGTTTTGAATCTCAGAGAGGAAAATAAACAAAGAAACGAAAATTTGGAGAGAAAGCTGGTTGAAAGTAAATCTCAAATAGAATTAACCGTTTCAAGAATAGAAGAAAACGAAAACAATATAGAATTAGACGTTTCAAGAACAGAAGAAAATGACAGCAAGACAGAAGTAGATGTTTCCAGAATAGAAGAAAACGAGGACAAGATAGAAGAAGCGAAGGTCCTTATAGAAGATAGAAGTTGGAAGATGAAAGAGGAAAGTTCCAATGACGAGCAGGACAGCAAGATAGAAGAAGAAGTTATAAAATTAAGCGAAGTAAACAAAGAAGAGACAGAGAAGAAAATAGAAGAATGTATTTTTGTGTGTATACAATTTGAAGTCGAGGGGACAATTGCCCCTCTGTGGCCCCTGCAGGTGCTCCTAAAAAAGGTAAAGTGTTCCCCTGTGCATAGCACCACGCCATGAAGGCGTATAGGGGGTGTGGGGGTAACGCCCCACACTTTCTTGATCCGGTCGTGAGTGGGGGTGATGTGATCAGCATCACGCCCCTGACCGCCTTTACCCCCCAGGGTTTCCCCCAGGTACCCATGTTATTCGACGCTGGGTGGGCGCCGGAGCCGCTTCCATCGTTAGAAAAGTTCCCGGATTTGAACCGGCCGGGGATCGAACCCGGCACCTTTAGCAGGTGCTCCTGGCCGTCTGAAAGAAATTATGCAAGAACGACGTGAAAACTGATTCCATTTTGAGTATCTGCTAGTCTTGCTTTCTCTTACTTCAATGTTTGCCCCCCAGAATTGATTTTCGTCCAAGGTTGGGATAAGGCAATGCCCCTCTGCACCCTTGTGGTTCCGCCACTGCACCCACTTCCCCCCTAGTTGCTTTGAATTTTCATCGGCTTGAAACACTTCATTTTCACCAATAATATCGTTTAAAAACAGTCATAAGATTCCACTACACTAAATTTATAGGTGAAGTATAACAATGTAGGGGCATGGAACGTTTAGAAGGGGGGGCTAAGGATGACCACACCCCCTCTTCGAAAACGAATATCAGCCTAAAAGTATATATTTCACACGTATAATTTAATTTCAGTCATAGTAATTTACATTAATAATTATGAAATGGGGGGACGCAAGTATGCGATAATTTCAGATTCAAGTGGTGTTTTTGAGGAGGCAGCACTATTATCTGGGTAACATGCCCCATGGAAAAATATCTTGAATGTCCCTACGTGGAAGAAATCTGCGAACGTCCGTGATTAGGGGGCAATTGCTCCCTTGACCCCCTGTGTGCACGCCTATGCTCTGCGCAATATCTTATGGGAACAAAAGTCTATCGACAAGTACAGTGGGATCCATGAGTATTATCGTGCAAATTGTCCATCACCATGTTCGTGCACTTTATTTCACCCAATAAGAGCTTCAAGAATTAAAAGAAAACTCAAAACAAGCTGTTGACAACTTCTGCGCCAACATACATAAAAATCCATCGCTTAAAAACACACAGGATGTAAGAGAAAAATTAATGAAAATAGTCATGGACAATTTGCACGATAATACTCATGGATCCCACTGTACGTTAACAAGTATCGTGAGAGGCGAAAACTAGCCATTTCAGCGCCAACTAGGGCATTCCTACTGGAAATTCAGTTCCGTGTGATTCAGGCTTTAGTTATAAATTATAATAGTGAATATTATTTTTTCTTGTTTCAGGTCCACATTATGCAAAGATGGGCTAATTGGGACGAGAACTACAGAAGTAGGTTCGAACCACTATGTGCCTTCACAGAGCATCGAACTCGGGACCCCTTGATCACAATACGACGAAGATACCACCACTACGTCATCGAGGAGGGTCGGAAAATGATTTATCAATAATAATTTTTAAATAAACTATGGTAGCATAGACACATTCACGAAGAAGAAATCTCCTCCCCACTTCAAGTCTGCTTCAAGTGATCGACACTGTCCATATTTCAAACGGTGCTCACGAGAATTGTCCATCCACTGGCAACCATGAAGGGCACTTGAAGGGGTGAAGAGAGAAAAAAAACTCAGGTGGAGGAGGGGCGGGAAGAGTGATTGGCGTGACCCCTACTCGAAATCTGGTGGCTTTCACCAGGCAGACACGTTTCCTGAAAGACTCTTTCCACAGCTTGGCTCCACCTCAATGGCCAAACAGCCGAATGTTATTCAGATTTGTCGGATCGAAGCGCCAAATCTGTTACAAGTTGAGAGCACGAGATGGGGCTGGAGTCTAAAGCCCTGACATTGATATGTTTCTCGCCTCAACAGCTATTCGGGATGGCGGGCAGCCACAGCCTGCATGGAAACAGAAAAACGCCTCCTGGGTTTGGGTATTGTGGTGATTTGACCGTTTTAAGCGAAAACAGAACCTGAGTGTTGACTAAACTCAGGCCCGTAGCTAGAGGGGGGCAGGGGGGCATGAGAGGCTTCTTTGCCCCCCCCCCCCTGTGAAAAATACAGAACACTAATCTTTACATTTTATATCATGTGTTACTCTAGCAACACAACAAAGACACTTATTGATTTTGTGATTTATTAGGCTGTATGGGATTCCGTATAATCTCGCATCAGGATTTGGGGGGGGGGGGGATTCCCTTCCAGATTCAGAGTTTGGGAAATGATTTCGCAATTTTCAGTATCTA
Organism: Lepisma saccharinum; assembly: GCF_977018435.1. Lineage (NCBI taxonomy): Eukaryota > Metazoa > Arthropoda > Insecta > Zygentoma > Lepismatidae > Lepisma > Lepisma saccharinum. The sequence continues at coordinate 23,683,450 of NC_139251.1, read as the reverse complement.
GAACAGTTGTGACACTTTGAGTAGTCTTCTGTTAAAGGTGCCTAATGTGTTTGGATGTTTTTCTGGGATGTGTTGCTATGAACTTGGAACTGCTTAAATTTTTGCTGCCCAAGTCTACCTTTTGGTAATAGTGATTCATGTGGTAGAGAGAGGGAGTGGGTATCTGACTTTTGTTACTTAGCGTTGCTTTAATGCTACTTCTAGCTAATCGCAACAATGAGTGATGACGTGAAATTGATGAAGAGACACTCATGAGCAGTGCCGCAACCACAGGGGGGCAGGGGGCATTGTCCCCCCACCCGACCTTGGACAGAAGTAAAGAAACAAGACTAGGAGAATCTGAGAATAGCAGGACAATTGATACTCATGATGGAATTAATTTTTAAGTGTTCCTTGCCTTTTTCTTCCAGACGGCCAAGGGCACTTGCAAAGGGGAACAGAAGGGTAATTGCCCCCCCCTCGATTTCTAATTTTATACAAATAAAAATAAATTTCGTAAACTTTTCTTGTTCGCTTCGCTCGCAATGTCTGCTATTCTTATAGTCCAAGTTCAGAGCCATAGCTATGGGGCGGCGGGAGTCGGCCCTGGAAGCAAAACTATCTATATGAAGAAAAAATGTTAAAGAGAATGCTATGGCACCCCGTAAAATTATTTGTTCCCTATTAAAACAATTTCTTTCTATGAAACTTAATATGAAATATTAATAATGACACTGTAATCCAAGAAGGCATTGATCAATCAAGGTATTCCTGTTTGTTCGTCAGGTGTCAAAACATGAATTTCAACTAGTATGATATAATACAATTCAAACAATATTTTGCAAAATGGTTAACGTAACCAGTAGGCAAACATTGTCTGTAGTGATGCAAAAATCTCCCCTTTGAAGGAAATGAAGAGTCCGTGGTGGACTAAGGGACCCATGTTTTAATGTTTTAGCAAGTGCAAGAAAATGTATTACAAATTTTTACACAATTCATCAAAGTGTAGATAATTTGTAACCATTATTATTTAATTAATTCGATTTTTCTCGCATAACACAACACAATGGTGTTGTTGGATTCTCGTTAGATTCCTTTGTGCGTAAAAATCTTGCATACTAGAAACTAGAGGGAATCATTATGAAGCATGATTTATAAAGGGCTCCCTTAATCAGTTCTGCAGAGAGGCCCTAAGTTGTTGGTACATATTAATCGTCTATTAATATTATCGACCTGTAAATATCAAGTAGATACAGTCCCTATTAGCCTATTTATGTTAAACTTTATATTCTTTGGCAAACTGGAAAGGTCATTATCGAAATATTGCTATTTGATGTTGCTCGAAGTTTTTCTTGTTTGTTAAAGTTTCAAGATATCATCCCTTTTCTGTTAAGTATCTCTTTTGGGGGAGGGGGCAAGTGCCTCTATGTACCCTGCTATATCTGCCAATGCGACACAATATATTAAAAATTTGCTCCCTCTAGGATTGACTTCGCTCCCCCCCCACAAAGAATTCCTGGCTGACCTGACTAAACTTTCTTATTTTCTGGAATAGGTAACTTGTTCTCAAATTTAGGAAAGCGTATGCATAGGCAGAGGGGAATTTGCCACTGCTTAGCCTACAGTGAAGGCGCTCTTCCAGCCGGCGCGGGTACCGCCTTTACGGCAGTGACCCTCTGTTGCCGCGTTTACCTACGAAGGAACTCGCGGTCAAACAACCAATTAGGCCTACTGCTTGGACAAGAAGCGGCAACATCTAAATTCCTCCTCCCCGAAGCAGCCAATAGGGAAACAGGATTTTGTCAAAATAACCGTTCCGCACTGTGACTGGACACCGGTTGTTACGACGGCTCCACTATAGTGGCCGCAAGTCCAGGAGGGGGGAGGCGCAAAAAAATGAGACATCGAAGGGGCAGAAGTGACAAAAGATCATCGAATATCAGTTTCAACTGTAACAGGTCTTCCTGGAACTTTCTTCGGTATGAAAATACATCTTCTTTCACAGTGCTCATTAACAGCCATAAAATCACTCTACACTGAATTTCTAAATGTAGGGGCGGGGGGATTGTTCCCTTGCTCCCCCATGCGCACGCCTTTGACGGAAGGTGAGAGAGGCTAACAGGAATAAGAACCTGCAGACATGGACGTCCGCAGGATTTTTCCCAGGGAGGCAAACGAAGGCAAATTTTCCCCAAAAATAGTGTAGTTCCCTAAAAAAAACATTGCTTAAATTTGAATTTATGGTGTTAATGCAATAATTAACACATATTATTTTGGCTAAAATGAAATTATATGTGTGAAATACATATTTTTTGGTTGACTTTCATTTTCCAGGGGGGGGCACGGCCTCCCCTTGCCCCCCCTTCCGGACGCCCATGCCTGCAGATAGAATTTACTTCCGGGAGCATGGAAGATACTTTCATAAGCAGTTACTTTTCATTAATCTTACTTTAGCAATGAAAAATATTGTTTATTACTAGTTGCTATTCATCATTACTCATTATACAGACGTTCACTAACTAGTTCAATAATTACTAATACATTTGATTGTTCCGAAAATTGTACTTGCATGAACATACCGTGATTATTACTTCCACCAATAAAAACAACTGAAGACTCCTGGAAATTTTGTTCTACTTATTTAGTCATTTCTTTAATTTATTGGTTGAGAAATGCATAGGTGAAAATATGATGCATAATAATAATTAAAAATAAGAAATGTGAAAGGCTTTACACCTAATTTTACACCTTGTACATACTCACGTGACGATGACTTCTTCAGACAGTTGCTGGTAAAACGCAAATAAATCTTTCTAACGAATGTACGTCTTGTTGATCCAAGTATACAAACAAAATTCCAGTGGAATCCCATTCCAGGTTTCGTTAAGCGAATCTCGTACCAATTCTCTAAAGATTCATTTCCACCCATTTCGAGTTTGGGCCAATTAATACGTATTGTTATATAACGATGTCATGAACGATAGTTTATGTCGACTATTTCATCATTTTATGCCAATCTGCCCCTGCTACGTCGGATGTCGCAGGCGAATACGACACCGTTGCATCCTAACGCTAAAGTAATGACACATTGCGACGAGCACGTCGAAGTGTTGATGGCACATCTCAATGAAAGGGGTCGCCTGATCCGTTTATACGAGCAGATTTTGATGTATCCCGGTGCTTTCATCCGGCAGCTTAGAGGCGGCCATATTCCAGATTTACTGCCCTAATCTGCTTCCCTAGTGGGGCACAAAGCCCGGATCAATAGGGATTGGATCAGCTTTGACCTAGGGACATTTTCAGCTTCCATTTTTTTCGCTAAGAGCCACTTTCCTATTCGATTGGGCTCCCGTTTTATAAATCAAGCTCTGTATTGATGCAAAGGTTCCTCCCCTGCTTTTTAAGTCAAAAAAGAGTTCTTTGTTTCCTGAAGCGTTATTCAAGATTTGCATTGTTATGGACCTTGGTTGCATTTTGCTTAGCTTTGTAAAGTAAGCCCCTTGCCCATTAATAACGAGTGCGAATGTATTGAAGTTGATGCCTCTATACAGAAGTGTAAGAATGAATGAATTTGAAAAATGAAATCCTCACTGTCCTTTGCAATTACAGGGTGTCGGAGCAAATTCTCGCCGTGACGGAGTGGTAAGCACGACATCAGCGTCCCCGGGTTCGAATTTCATCATGTCATCACTCATCCTTATCTTCACGATTAGCCAGTGGCAGAAAAGCGAATTAAATAAACCAAACCATTCAATCAAAATCTATAGAGTTTCACAGCACATACACTCTAAAAAATATATAATCGAGTTTCCACAAAGTGTGGTATTAATGTGCGAACTGACGTTGTTTAGCACCATCTTTGGTGTCTTGTTGCACCATTTGCTCTCAACCAATTTTTTGATCACAGACGCCATCAAGACTTTTCCTAGTATTGTTTGATCGTTTATGCCTGCTTTCGAGGTTACGAGCTTTCGATCTATCTCGTGTGCATGCAGCCATGTAGCACAGATTCACGGTTAGAGTAAAATTAGTTTCCTAACATCTCTTACAGTTACCCATTTTCAACTTGGCAGCTTTAGTTATAATTCGCGCAAAGACGTTGGTCAACAAGTGAGCATCTGACATCATCTCAACCTATCTCTGACTTTCTTGCAAACGCTCTAGCTAGCGAGCGAGTCTGGCGTAGATTAAGAATAATAGTACAGAGCCTATACTGTAAAGCCCTCTGCCCTAAAAGTTAACTGTTAAGAACTTCATTGGTTAAAGTATTATGAAGAAATATTGATGTCCATCGCTTAGCTATCGTCTCATGGATCATATGGACTTATATGAAGAAAAATATCATCGGCATTGGCCTGGTTCAGACTAGAGGGATGGACACAAGTCAAACGTAAACGGGGGGATGGCAACGTATGTGGTGAGGAAGGTGCGAAATTTCACATTCTCCTCAGTGCGAAGAAGCACGGGAGGCAAGACAAAATTTATTAGGAAAGTAAATGAATTTATCATAATTAGTGTTGCCCACGAGACGAGACTTTGGCCTGTCTCGTCTCGTGGAGTCTCGTGGAAATGCTGTCTCGTCTCGAAAATATTCGTTTGTCTTATGACACATGGTCAATCTCGTCTCGTCTCGAATTTTTAAAAGCCTGTCCCGTCTCGTCCCGTGGGCAACACTAATCATAATGGGCAGAGTGAGACAGAGGGAGTAAGTGTCGGAAATAAGGATTTCTGGGAACTTCTTACATTATATCTAGACAGAGAGGGCAAAGACGTTGAGAGGGAAGAACAAAATCAGTGAAAATGCTTTCCAAGGATAAACATTACGTTTATTTGAGAAATTAATCGAATTGCTCAAAATAATGATGTTATTCTTCAGAACTGTAAGGTCCGCCACGTGACGTCATCTAGCGTTAAATATTCCGAATGGGCTAACCTTTATAGATTCACCTTGGGTGTAATGGTTGTTCAAGAATGTACGAGTGCGTGCATTCAAAATTGGACATCTTCAGCATGTTTCCCGCTCTTCTGTGGCAAGAGCCCTCGAACAACCCTGAAAGACCGAGAAGCCCACTTAATCGAAACGCCAATCTGTCCGGCGCACTCTTTGTCAACAGCCAATAAAGCATGGCCCATTCTACTCCTCCCTGCTTTCTCTCCGCCTCGCCATTACCCCATTCAACTGCAAATTATCCCCCCATTTTCTCGGGAGCCCGATAACGGAGCTCGTAACTACGTTATCAAGTTACTTGGGAAAACAGAGGGGCTGGGTAGGAAACGAACCAGAATGAGGTGGATAACATCAAAGGGAGGCCTTCCCTCCTCTTCTGCTAATGCAATGAATATATTATCTAACCCCCTATTAAGCCAATAAACCCAATAAACTCAATGAAGCCACAAGCCTTGTTAAATTTGCATTAAGGCCTCGGGGTCTGGGGATAACTACATTAGTCGTTGCCTGCTTGTCGCGAATTGGGCTAAAAAAAAACAATAGATTTGCAGTCGCTTTATTTCATTAGGTAGAATCAGTTCCGTATGATTGCTACTTTTAAGTTATGCGTATGGATATTCTTATTTAATTTCAGATTCAAGGGAGTCTTCTTTGTGTTCACAATGGGCCATATGTTCGTATTCCGAGCAGGCACTTCCCCCCCTCCCCCTTCCCAATCATCAAAGCTGCTGGTTTCCAAGATGGCTAATTTGACGTGCCGATAAGCGACTGCCTTAACCGGTTGGAATTATGCAAGCGGGTCGCTTCCCAAAGACGAACAATGAAGTTGCCTCTTCCAATACGATTTTGATGGAACTGACGTCCCCCCCTGTCCCCTACAGACAGCGCAAGTCTCCCTCTCAACTCTTTTTTAAAACCTTATCGTGCACTCTTTTCAAATTATTCCCCCCTTTGAGAATTCTGAGCCAGGTAAGAATCCAATCTCTCTTTACGGATTCGTTGCGTCAGCCTTTTCTTCCAACCGATAGATGTCACTGTGAATCACGGCGGAACAAAAGTACATTTTCCCTGGGGCCATTGTCTCTTCCTAACCAAGATATTTCTGTGCATAGATAAGCCATACTCTCCATTGCAAAACCCAGTTTGAGATCATCTACTGTGTATGCGATAAATAGTTTGAAAGAAACTTGAAAATGAACGTGATTTGTAGTCAAATGAACTAATTTATGCCTTCTCGTATGCCTCGATCGTTCATTTTTGTTAACCGATGGTAAATCATTTCCTGCAAACTCTTATTTACTGATTATCTGCATTAATTTTTTTAATATCAGAATTACAAAGGTGAAACTGACACCTGTACTTAATGGACCCTCCCAAAGTTGTACTGAAGGGAGCTTTTTACTTCATAATTTGTTTACATTAACTGATGTGACTTCTGTGTATAATATCGTCAGTCTCTATCTGTTTGTCTGATATGATGCATTCTCCCCCTCTCCCTACTTTGATGAAATACATATTTCACGTTTTCCTAATTTTATGTAGGTATAGACAATTCTGATGTAATTTCTAAGCACACTTTACCATTTTGTTCTAAGCCTATACTTTGATAGGGTAATCAAGGTTGGACTTCTAGACCTAGAGTTTAAAAGGGTTTGAAAATGACTGCAGCAGGAATCGAACCCAGGAATACTGTGATATCCGAGTGACAGTGTTAGGCATAATGCTAGCGAAGGGACCTGATAATTTTCATGCGTGATCCATTCTGGCTACATTTTATGAAGTGTGGATGTTGATAAGTACAAAAATTCATAATTTAAGACAGGGGGGGGGGGGCAGTTCCCGCGATGATGTTTATAATTCTACTTTCGTTATTTTACGTCGTTTTTCCATCTCTCCGACTAATCGTGACGCTGGGGATGAACGATGAACTAATGAAATGAGTGACGACTGACGAGACAAATACAGTGATACATACGTGTCTGAGCAAGTTCGAACATGGGACCGCTGGCTTCATAACTAGTGATGGACGATATCGGAAATTTGATATCGCAATATATCGTCACAGACGATACGATACGATATTTTTTCCGTATCATGATATCGGCGATATATCGTCTCCAACATATATATCGCCAAATGTCGTGACGATATATCGCTCACACGATACATATCGCTAAAATATCGTGACGATATATCCTCTCCACGATATATATCGCCAAATATCTTGACGATATATCGCCAAAATATCGTGACGATATATCGTCTAGTTGATATCGCCTGAACGATATTTTTCAATATCACGATATATCGTATGGACGATATACCGCCCAACGCTATTCATAACACGTTACGTTAACCACAGTACCACGCACCAACACTTCTACAAAAAGATCCTGGCGAGGTCCGAAAAATATGAAACGTGACACCACTGGGAGTCAGTCGAAGCCGTTAATTGGCCTAAAACCATGCTGTTCATGTGCAAGAAATCCAGAAGGTTTCTAGCAAAAAAACTGTCAGACTCGACCGCTCATGTTTATTGAATTGCTGATTTTAGAACAACATAAGCTGCCAGATGAAGGGGGTGGACCTTTGTGTAGTCCCATATTGTCCCCTACTAATGGCTTATCAGAATGCGGATTCACTGGAAAAGCCCTTAGGGTAGTCTTCCCTCAAAGCGTCCATTAGGCCTACTGAATTTTCAACAGTTTCGTCGTCAGCGCTAATCCTTGCATTTGAAAGAGGTCGCCGAAGTGTGGCAAAGGGTATAGGACTTAGCGGCTGTCCTGCTTGGAAAATTGGTTTAGCTGCCCACAATGGGCGATGCAGAATGTTCGATGCTGCAGGGGTCAGTTTGGGACCTTTAACGCGAGGCACGTGGCGTGGGTGTTGGTCAAGTTAGCACAATGGCTTCAACTCATTCTCGGATCCGTCTAACCAAATGATCTTACGTTTTGGCCAGCTGCGCTGACGTAGGAACAACTGTTATTCTTTGTTCGTTCTGTGCTTCGTCAATCGGGTGAAACAATATTTTCCAGGCAATGTTCCAATTAAAATACATCTTCTCTTTCATTCTATTTAGGTTTTAAGACGCTTTTCTACCTTTTGAGTTATCGTGACAATGATTGGTTTGTGTTATTTTACTTTGCTTTTCTGCCACTCTTGACTAATCGCAACGATGTGGATGAGTGATGGTATGATGACGGTACACTCACAAAGAACCCTGACGTTGTATTTGAGGTATTTTGTTTTAAGTCCACTTTATGCACAGAACGGCTAATCGGGAATGGGCCTACAGTTTAAAGTGGGATGCGAACCACTATGTGCCTCCACCAGGTAGCAAACCCGGGATTAAGTAATTACAAGGCGCCGACGTTACCACTACGCCATCGGGGAGGTCTCCCACTAACCACTCCGCCCCAGAGGTCGGCTGAGCCTTTCTCCTTTAGCAAACGATAAAAGCAAGCATGGGGATTCAGATCTGGAGAGCGAGGGACCCATTCTACGCAGCCAGGTCTCCCAATACCGTTGTCGTTCAAACAGTTTCTAACACGCAATGTGTCCAGATTATACTTTGTGTCCCAACACTCTACAGGAAAAACATTTTTAGTAGTTCCTTTACGTATTGTTATATCTTGTCCCTGGAGTACGTTGTTCTTGTTGAGTTTTAAGCCCACTTGTGCACAAATCGTCTGATAGTGACTGGGCCTACAGTTTAACCGAACCACTATGTGTCACCACAGGGTATCGAGCGAGAGACCCATTGATTACAATGTGACGACGTTACCACTGGGTCATCGGGAAGTGTCCCTGGCACTAGAACACCCTCTGAAGCTATGGGCACAGTTTTTCAGCCTGCAGCAGGGAAGTGAACGATACAGCAAACGGTAAAAACTGTGCAAGAAAGCACTACAGAGAGGTAAGTTAACTTTGCCAATAGTAATCCCCCCCTCATTTCTCTTTCCAGTCTGCCTTCACCCTTTGCATGATGAGGCATATTCTTGATGGATTCCTCGTAACAAATGAAACTGCCCTTCTAACAGATGGATTTTTAATGAGGAGAAAATATGTAAGTTTTCCGCATCATTACCCTCTTCCTTGGGAGCCGGGCGGGCTTCCTTTGTGCAATACGCCCTCTCTCCTGTTTCATTAACAATTGAATATCGACCGGCATGAGAGTGAGCCATTGTTGGAAATTTCTGGGAGCTTTTCTTCCCCTAATTGCGCGTCTCCATGATGGAGCTCTTGCAACTAGGATTCCTGACCTGCACGGCAGACGTTCCTGTGGCGTTATGCAACCAACATAACACACACTATTTTAGACAAGGGACGTGACCTTTCCACCCCGCTAGGCCGAGCTTTCACCGAAGTCAGCGAAGTCCTTTCGAAAAACCTTTGTGATATTGAAAATTCAGAAAAACACATCTGCTTAGAATTTCTTCCAGAGCATTCACGTGAAGCATCGCGTGGTTTGCTTTCGCTATTGCTTAGATATTCACAAGAGTCTCATGGCTACGTAAACCATAAACTATTTTGTTATCTCTTCGGGGCCTCCTCTAAATACGAACTTTCTGTTTTAAGTCCACTTTATGCACAGTAAGGCTAATCGGGGCTGAACCTACAGTTTTAAGTAGGATCCGAAACACTATGTACCTCCACCGGGTATCGAACCCGGGATCCATTCATTACAAGGCGACGACGCCCTTCTCACTGTAAAAACGTTGACCGTGAATTTCCGATGTTATCCACTACCGTAAAGAAATGACCAAGACCGTTTTTAAAGTATTAACGGCCTTTACATAGTGTAATTGTAATGATTCAGATTTTAAAAATGTACAGGGTGGTTCATCTTGATTGGACACACTTTATTTTGTGTTTTCATACAGTAGGAATGTTCTAACATTTTCGAATGGATGGTATTTGGAAGCCTGAGCTTACGAGCTTATATAAATTTTCATTTTATTGTTCTAATGAATTATGGCGATGTGGACTCTGGTTGAAATTGCTTATGATGTGGAAGCGTTCGTCAGTGGAAGCTTCTTCATTACATCACAAAGGCGATTCGGAAAACATTTCAAAGAAGCGTGAAGCACCATCTCAGAAGATAATCCTGCGTTCTGTGAGAAACATCCGTGAGACAGCTAATTCAGACAAGACACCTTCACCTAAGCGGCCTCGTAGAGAACATTTAACGCCTGGCGAATACAGTCGAGCAATATCCCAACCGTAACAGTCACTGCTGAGCGCTACAGCGTCATGTTAATCACGTTTTCATTCCCTAAATGAGGCGGCTCGGCTCGGCTTGTGGATGCAACAAGATGGTGCCACTAGTCATACAGGATTACAACCAATGAGAAGCATTTCCCTGGTCGTCTCATTTCCAGATTCGGCGATATCAATTGGCCATCCAGATCACCAGACATAGCCACACAGAACTACTTCAGGTAGGGTTGCGTAAATGGAAGAAAGGGTGTACGTACACCACAAGACCCGAAACAACTGCTGAACCCAAGGGAAACATCCGAAGAAGATGGAGGCCATTCCGGCCTATTTGCTGCACCACAGTGTGGACAGTATGACTTCGAGAGCCCAAGAATGTTCTCAAAGTGGTGCCTATCTACGGGATGTTATATTCAAACGATGAACAGTGCAGCAAACTCCTGTGTCTTGGTTATGTATTGTGCATAATAAATGTACATTTGGAATGTGTCCCATCAATAAGGACCACCCTGTATGTATGATGCACGATAAAGTATTGAAATTTAAACAAAAAATTGTTGTGTTCCATTGTAATAAAGTGATAACGATAAGTTCTCACAGTGCACATGATAAATTCTGGATGAACTCCTGGTTTCAACTCCATTTTAAACTGTAGGTCCAGCCCCGTATAGCCATTCTTAGCAAATAATTGAACTTGAAACAAAGTCTTTTTTTTCTTCAAAATTTGGCGTTAAATTTGTTAGAAATAAGAACCTTATAACTAGGTCTCGGAAGTTGAGGAAAAATCCTTTTTTTTCCTAGTGTCCGAAGACGAGGCCCAACATAATATATGTTCATTTTGGGTCATTGTAGGCCTGAAAAAGGTGGGTTTTATTTGTTTTTGTTTTGCCTTTTTCGGCGTTTTTTGACTTATTGGTCCTTTTTTAGCCTTTTTTTTTAGGTCTTAACGGCTTTTATTTTGCAAGTTTACCTTCTTTCGACTACGTTTTTACTGCCCATTCTCAATTCGAATCATCATCAGTTCATCACCTCTTAAACATCCTTTCTGTAGTAAAGAAATAAAAAGAAGTACATTTGAACCATCCCTGAAACGAGAGAAAAACATTTTTGGACGACTGAAGCAGGTACGGTACAAGGTCCTTTAACCGTAACTTGTCTGGAAGGTGGCGCTGTAAGTGGTAACTTTCTCTTGTTTACAACCTTTCAGTTTTTTAGCACTGTGTATCCATTCCACCAGAATTTTTTATTTTTTTATTCATTAAATATGTAATTAAAATGAAGTTATTAATTAATTTGGATCACATTTATTCGTCCTTTTATCAGTTTTTAGGTTCTTTTTTGATATTTTTAGGTCTTTTTTGGCAATGTATAGGTCTTCAACTTATAACACCTCGCGGTATCTTGCAGTGTTACTTCAGAAGTCTGCATTGTACTCCCACTCAACACTCCCTCCCCCTTGCAAACAACATTTCCTTTTCTTAAAAGCTGGGGACGTAGACGACAAAGGGACAAAGCCCCTCCCCCCTTCCCCCCTTTTGTAACCTGATCCGAGGACTAACAATCCCCCGTCTCAGTTGCAGAGGTGCGCCTTTTTGTCCCGTGTGATTGCTCAAAGAGACCTGAGACGACAGTCATTATCAGGGCCTTCGTTCAAATGGCTCCCAAATGTAGGAGGAAATACATGTTAAACGTAACTTCATTAGCGACTGAGCTTCTAATTGCGATGCAAATCCTGCACAATGGAGAACGCTTTGTGAATAACAAAGGCGGCCGATTGTGGGTCGTCGCGAGCGGATTCCCGTTCCCTAATCCAAATCAACAGCTCGCTTTGCACAACTTGGCACCGAAACGCCCTCTACCTCGAGACTATCTTGCTTTGCGGTTCCCTCTCTGTCCGTGTTTGTACGTGAACGCGTGTTTATGTGCGTGAAAGACGTCACTCTCCGTAGACCCCTGTTGCCACAGACTGAACTTGCATCGCATTAACGATAGTTTCTCAAAGTTTCACTGAGGGCCTCCCCGATCGGGCAGTGGTAGCGTCGTCGCCTTGTAATGAAGGGGTCCCGGGTTCGATACCCGGTGGAGGGTCATAGTGATTCGGGTCCCACTTTAAACTGTAGGTCCAGTCCCGATTAGCCTTACTGTGCATAAAGTTGACTTAAAACACCAATTCAATCAATCAAAGTTTCACTGCCGTCTTGCAAAAATAAATAAATAAAATCACTGCTTTTCCTATAATAGAATATAAGTTGGCCGTTTACTCAAAGTAGCAGGCGCGTAGGCAGAATTTTTATTTCCGCAGGAGGGGGGGGCTTATCCATTCAGCAGCCGACATCCAAGCGAGAAAAAGTGCGGGATTACAAGATTTTTTAAATCCTGTTAATGAAGTAGAATTCATTACCACTATATACGCTATTTCTAAGGACATTGAATTTTCGCGATGCGCGAAATGTGAAAAAAAATGTAATTTTGAACATTCTGCCCGTAACTACACCCCCAATGATGAAATATGTATGAGTTTTATTCGCGAAGTAATGCGAAAAGTGTGCTTTTTCGCGAAATAACCGTGAAATATCATCAAATTGAGTAGAAAACACGCAAAAACCGGCAATCGAGGTTGTGCGCTCAAACTGTTGATTTGTAACGAAACGTTTGCCTAAAGTTTCCTACCACTTGCAGCTGAAGAACGTTTTATCTTCGATCACATCAGGAAGACGCTGCAAATTGGGATTTTCCATGCAAATAATCTCAGTTCGAAAACTTCGCTCCCTGTCAAGCTGCATTCCTTTTTCCCCCGAATGTCTACTCAACTTCCAGTTTCATTGAACGTGCTAGCTGTAGCAGCGATAAGATTAGTCTGTTCCCGCACATCAAGGGAAACAATGGTGTCATTTGTGTTCAGTCATGAGTGAATTTTGTTTATCATCATGTGATTTTCAACATGTGTTTTTGTATGTGCAGTAGTGATTATTTTATTTGTTGGACAGCAAGGTTATCCTTTAAATATATACAATGAATAAATCACTTGAGATATGCAAATGAAGAAATGAAGTGATTTTGTGTTGGTGTTTTCTTTTTGGGACGGCTAAGTACTTCTGTATGTGTACAGTATATAAAAATGAAGTAGTTTATCAATTTATAGCTCTTTTGTATGTTGTTTCCTCTCATGATGAAAAAGTGTGTGCCAATTTTTTTCCACCGCTGGTATATACCGCTGATCTAACATTTTATTTACCGCTCTCCTCAGTTTTTATTTACCATAAATTTGTCTCCCTAGCTATTTCCAAGGAAACATTTGTAGGATTTCGGGTGGGGACAGAGCCCAACCCCTGGATACGTGCCTGGAACATATTTACTGATCATCAAACATTTATTTGAAATGGGAAATAGGAGACAAGCCGACCTTCTTGGCGGGCTACGACCGTAGGGGTCCCGGGTTCGAATTCCGGCCTGGGCATGGGTGTTTGTGAGTGTCCCTTCATCAATTTCATCATGTCATCACCCATCCTCATCGTCGCGATTAGTTGCGCCTCAATTTCTATCACTTCCGTTTGGATCCATTATTTGTTTTCCATAGTTTCTTCTATCGTTCGTTTTGATTACTGTACGTACATGTTTCTCGTTATATTTTGCAAAATATGATATGGCGGGGCCCGAACCAAGTGTATTAAAATAATAATAATAATGTTTAAACAGAAATAATTATTATATTAAATTAATGAAAATGGTACTTATTAAAATATTCAAATTAATTAATATATTTTTATTACACGAATAGGTAAAAGGACGTTATGGGATTCTGATATAACAGCACGTATTCATCTAGCTTACGTGTAGTTAAGCTCGACAAACTTTGTAAAAAAAAATGCCCTGGCAAAGAAATTAATGTCAAATAGACAAAGAATTGAATATGTATTGAACATAAAAGAAGATGTTAGAGTCAGTGGATGAAAAGTAAAGTTCCTAGTGATATTTTATTAATTTTATGTTATAAGTAGTAATAAATCTTGCATAAATCTTCTTTGGTACTGTCAATTCCCGGTGGAGGCACTAGTGGCGCGGAACCCACTTTGAACTGTAGGTCCAGTCCCAATTAGCATAAAGTGAACTATAAACACCAAATCATTCAAACAATCTTTGGTACTGTCATTCAAAGCAGTATGATTACAATATAATCCTTGCCTTCCAATACGTTTGGCGGAAATAAATTATCCTCGATTAAGGAACAAGTACATTTTCATTATTTAATTTTAGTAATTTTATTATTTCATTATTTTCTTTATTTAATTTTTGTAATTAGTAAGTTTTTCTGGGCCCCGTCCTGGGCCCCGTCCTAAATATGTCCTTGTTAGTAGCATGTCATTTTGGCACAGTATGTCTTACTTGCAACACTGCCACGAAGCAACGTCTTAGATGCGATCAAATGTTATGTTGGGTTGCAAGCATGCGGGCGGCAAAGCGGTCTCCTTTGAGGACTGTAGCGCCGAAACGAGACACTAACGTCAAAAATTGTACTGTACTGAGACCAGTCGTTTGTTTTAATGTCCACTACAGGTTCCTATGGTCCCCGGTCGCCATTATGATGACAATGTGTAACTGATATCATCACTGAAACTGCTTTAGAAATATTTTTCAGTATCAAGTGTGAATTTTGTGGAATTTTATGTGCGTCAGTGCATGAAACATTTTAAACAGCAATCTTTATTGAAACGTAGTTTTCTCAAATATCACGTGAGTACAGTATCATAACAATTCAATTTGTATTAAAAAATCTGACAGGAAATTTGGAGGACTCGAAACACTTATTCAATATTTGACGTGTTTTCTCCATGTTTTTCAAGAACGTAGCAAACCATCCACAGCAGGTAGTTTCAAAAACTTCCACCAGATGGCATATTAGATGGTTAAATCGTGAATTGTATTTCTTTAGGTTAATTGCGACGTCGAGGATGGACTATATATAATAGACTCGCGTACTTTCGACGTGCCCTTTGGCCACGTATTGTACGCTCACATGCGTGACCTTCAGCCACGTTGTGGGCGCAATCATATTATAGATGGGGTAAAATATCTGCATGTTGTATTGGATGAAGGGGGGACAAGTGAATAAGTTCGCTAATTTGAAAAGTTTAAAAAGTAACTTTATGTGTGTATGGTCTCTAATAAGGTACAAATATTCAGAATATTATTGTATATTTTCTTAATAATAAACTGAGTAAGTAATAACCGTTTCAAGATAATTAGTTTGATATCTTGCATAAACGAATTCAATAGCGACACTAAATTGGAAATGCAATATTTACGTCTTTTGTCATTTTCACATTTTTAAACGTAATTAGAAAATATTTATTTTTCGTCATTTCCCTAAATTTCCTACCTTGCCTCTGACGCTTGTATTTTAAAGTACGAAAAGTTTAGCATAATTCACTTACAGTAGTTTTCTGGGTGAAATAAACTTTCTTTAAGTTCCCTAGCAAGGTCCGTTTCCATGGTGAACAACAAGAACAGCAAGCTCTAAGGAATTGCATGTCATTATACCCATAAACATTTAGTTAAAACAACCACGATGTAGATAATATTTTCGCATTGAGTTTACCAATATATACGTAATTGTATCTGGGCTGAAACTCCTTATTATGTAGATGTCACCCTTGTTTGAGCCACCTTTTCAAAGCCAGGAGTTGATTCATCTGTGTGTTGTAGATCTGTGAGAAATATAATTTATCTCGACAATTAAGAATTGAAGGAAACAATGTGTGCAAAAGAAATGCCCGTGGCAACGGTTGCTAAGGACGGGAAGAAAGGGCATTTTCACCCCTAAGGAAGGGCCGATTGAGCGACTTTTTAATTTTCTCGGCCTTTTGGGACGATTTCATGGGGGGTCGTGATCGGGCATTTTTCGCCTCCGGGGCTTCCTTAATGGAGAACATTTATGTCAGTGAGTCAGTGAGTGAGTGGTGGGATTGGGGCTTTATATATATTGGACTCGCGTACTTTCGACGTGGCCTTTGGCCACGTCTTCTGCGCTCGCATGCGTGACCTTCGGCCACGTTGTGGGCGCAATCATGTTATAGATGGGATTCTTCATAGATCTTAATGACTTTGAAAATGTCTGCAAGTTGTATTGGATGATGGGGAACATATGCATAAGTTTGAAAAGTTTAGAAAGTAACTTTATGTGTGTATGGGCTCTAATAAGGTACAAATATTCAAACTATTATTGTCTACGTATTTTCTTCATAATAAACTGAGTAAATAATAACCGTTTCAAGATAAGTAGTTGGATGTTTTGCATAAACGAATTGAAATGCGACTAAATTGAAAATGTAATATTTACGTATTTTGTCATTTTCACATTTTTGAACGTAATTGGATAATAACTGTTTTCCGTCATTCCCCTCAAATTCCTACCTTGCCTCTGTAATAAATTCTGATGCTCGTATTTTGAAATTCGAAAAGTCTAGCATAATTCCCTTACAGTAGTTTTCGGGGTGAAAATAAACTTTCATTAAGTTCCCTAGCAACGTCCGTTTCGATGGACAACAACAGGCACGGCAAGCTCTAAGGAATTGCATGTCATTATACCCCCTAAACATTTAGTTAAAACAAGCACGATATAGATATTTACGCATTGAGTATAACAATATATATGTAATTGTACCTGGGCTGAATCTTCTTCTTATGTAGATGTCACCCTTGTTTTAGGCACCTTTTCAAAGCCAGGAGTTCATTCATCTGTGTGCTCTTGATCTGTGAGAAATATAATGTATCTTGACAATTAAGAATTGAAGGAAACAATGTGTGCGAAAGAAATGTCCGTGGCAACGGTTGCTAAGGACGTGAGAAAAGGGCATTTTCACCCTTAAGGAAGGGCTGATTGAGCGATTTTTGAATTTTCTCGGCCTTTTGGGACGATTTCATGGGGGGTCGTAATCGGGCATTTTTCGCCTCCGGGGCTTCCTTCATGGAGAACATTTATGTCAGTGAGTCAGTGAGTGAGTGGTGGGATTGGGGCTTTATATATATTGGATGAAGAAACCAGGACAACGAAACATTCATACCTTAGCCAGGACACGAACTAAGGAACTTTTGCTTCGCAGACTGCTATGCTGAGCTTTCAGCTACGAATAATGACTGAATTTGTGGAGAATGGCTCATACCATGTATTTACGTAGTATCAATGGTCATTCTGGATATCCCATGAATGTCTCTTGATTGATTGATTTTACTTCTCCTTTTCTGCCACTTCGGTTAATCGCGAAGATGAGGATGAATGGTGATAAGTAGAGATGGATGAAGGGACAATCACAAACATATAGGGACACGAGCCCCACAGAGGATTACACTGTGAGTCCACTCGCCAGAGCCTCGCTAGTCGGCAAAATGTAGTCCAGGGCAGGAGCGTATATTGTAGGCTAGCTAGGCTATTTGCGAAGCCTGAAGTCTAGAGAATAAAATACAGGAGAAAAATCGATCAGAAATTGTAAATAATATTATTCGTATCAGTGAAATGATGGTGGTGATTCTGGAGTTGGTAATCTGATTTCTTATGAGTTGGCAACCTCATTTCTTATGAGTTGGCAACCTCATTTCTTATGAGTTGGTAACCAAATTTGCTACGAGTTGGCAACCTGATGTCTTATGAGTTGGTAACCAGACTTCCTATGAGTTGGCAACCTGATTTCTTATGAGTTGGTAACCAGACTTCCTATGAGTTGACAACCTGATTTCTTATGAGTTGGCAACCTGATTTCTTATGAGTTGGTAACCAGACTTCCTATGAGTTAGCAACCTGATTTCTTATGAGTTGCTAACCAGATTTCCTATGAGTTGGCAACCTGATTTCTTATGAGTTGGTAACCAGACTTCCTATGAGTTGGCAACCTGATTTCTTATGAGTTGGTAACCAGACTTCCTATGAGTTGGCAACCTGATTTCTTATGAGTTGGTAACCAGACTTCCTATGAGTTGGTAACCAGACTTCCTATGAGTTGGCAACCTGATTTCTTATGAGTTGGTAACCAGATTTCCTACGAGTTGGCAACCTGATTTCTTATGAGTTGGTAACCAGACTTCCTATGAGTTGGCAACCTGATTTCTTATGAGTTGGCAACCAGACTTCCTATGAGTAGGCAACCTGATTTCTTATGAGTTGGTAACCAGACTTCCTATGAGTTGGTAACCAGGCTTCCTATGAGTTGACAACCTGATTTCTTATGAGTTGGCAACCTGATTTCTTATGAGTCGGTAACCAGATTTCCTATGAGTTGGCAACCTCACGTGTATACTACGTGGGAGGAAGGTTGACATTTGAGTGTCTTCACCCTTTACACCCCAAATGTATCTACGAGATCGCTCTGTATGGGTAAATTTTCACCCAATCTTTCAACCTCTAGAACCGCCACTGGACACAAGCGCGTGCGGGTATTAACTACCCAACGCCTGCGGGCATAATTAGCTTTTACCGCTCACATCTTACTCCCAGAGCAAGTCTCAACGGGAATATCGAGTGCCGCAAACTTGATACGACCCCAGAGTTACGAGGGTGACAGGGGGCGCAAGGGGGAGGGGGGGCAGGAATCGACATTCGGGGAGGGGATGCATTACAAGCCTCAGCACGTGTCCGGCAGCTGCAGAGGGAAAAAAGATTGGGTATTAATGACCTTTCATTATCCTTTTACGCTATCCGATAATTGGGCTCCCTCTCACAGCGGCGCTGAATCGATCCATGATGTTCATTTGTCAACACGATGTGGCAGGGTTTATTACCGCCACGGCAACTTCCCCGTGAAAACTATAAATATATAACTACTCGTGAGATCGCAGAGCGGCGGGGAAAAAACGAGAGCTTAATAGGGAATGTTCTTTCCGGTTGACAGTGTCTTGTGCGAGGAGGTGTCTCGTGTGACAAGGCTTTGATCAATACAACGCTCGTTCTGCGGACAACTCGGGAGGGTGCCAAAGGCTGTGTGTGTGTGTGAGAGAGAGAGTAGATGGGAGGGAATCAAGATATCGGTCTTTGTTTCGACAGCAGTTCAGTTGATGGCTCAAACGAAGACCCTCCAAATCACCCCCTTGCATGGAAATCGGGTGGGGGTCGAACAGGTCCGTCAACTCCCACCGGAATTTACCATCTTTCATTTCAAGTTACAAACAAGCACATTGCTTATTGTTGTTATTAATATTAACCAGTGGCGTAGCATGGGCATTTCGGGTGGGAACGCCAAGTCCGAAGGAAAGGTCGGCCCTTTTTTGGTTAATAATTTACTTATAGAATTAGTCGCCACAGGTGTTGTTTATTTGCCTGAAGTCAGCTGGGTTTGCAATAAAGCATCATCATCCATGCAGTTTTTAGCTAGAAAATTAGATGCCTCACTATGCAACAAATGTTTTGAACTCTGGTGTTTTATACCTTTCGGCATGACACAAATCATTATAAAACCTACCTGAATCACAAGCCTCTGGACAACAGTAGACGTCATTGTTGTGAATGATCCAACTAATGATTGATTTGGTTTATTTTACTTCGCTTTTCTACCACTTTTGGTTAATCGCGAATATGAATATGAGTGATGATGATATTGATGAAGGGACACTCACAAAGAACACCCGTGCTTACCCCGGGATTCGAATCAGGGGCCTCTGTCGTCTTGGCGCGCTGTGCAAAACACTCTGACACGGAGGTGGGCGGATGATCCAACTTTCGTACACTCTACTAACGTAACAGAGCCGATTAGTAATTCAGACCACTGTTTATTACGTCTTGAGAATGTTGATAAACATTTTAAAATAATTTTGTCCAGAGACCATTCGATGTTAAGAGTTTTCAAATGAATGCTAAACATTTCCATTTACACAATATTAAGCAGTTACATAATAACGAAAAAATAATAACCCGCAAAACTATTATTTTTTTTATTAAGTGGTAGAGCAGCCACAGGCTGAACTTCTACCACGAGGACTTCAGCAACTTATTTGACAAAAACTGTGTTGATCTTTTAGTTTTTAATGCACATCGCTGTTCGTGCGATAAATTATACAATGCAGTGGCCATTAAGAAGTGCTATATTTCAGCTTCGTAAAGTTACGTCAGTCAATATTGCGTATTGTAGCATCACATAGCACGAGTTGCATGAGCGCGAAGAACCAGGTAGGAATTCTACCACTGTCGTCTGCTTCAGAAGGCAGGGAGGGTTCTCACGGTATCTAGTGACATTTGAAACGCAGTTCGATATAAATTATTTTTGTTTATTGATTCATTTTATGCACCAACATGAAAGTGTGAGGTTTGGTTTTATTTTGTGGATAAACTTGTATCCGAGTCAGACGTCGGAAGTTGGGAGCCGGGTTTTTCCTGAGTGACAGCCGCCGCTTAGAACATGACATATTTGCACCAACACGGAGATAAGGAAGGATTATTTTCGTCGAGACCGTGCTTCAAATCACAGCGGGGAGCGATCCCATGTTTCACGGATGACCAGGAAAACCAGCTGGAGCCCAAGCCTGCAAGGATCGAAAACGCGCTGCCGACCGTGTTTCAAGACAATGGACACAGGTCATTCGCATCTCCTCCGAAAGCGAAGCCAAGCCACCTGAGCGTGGTTTTCAACGGACGAATTTGAATCGCTTATAAATATACGGTACTACCATTCCAGACACAGTTTTGACCCGGATTTCATAGAGAGAGAGCAGCTCCGCGCTACACTCTCGCGTGATTATTGTTTTGTGTCCGTGAACTTTGTTTCCTTACGTACCGTGAGCGAATTGCAGATAGAGAGTTACCAGTGTGCGCCTTATTTTGGTGAAGATTACGCGGTGATTTGTTTTTGCCAAGCGTGGACTACATAATAATGGAGGGCTAAAGAAGATAGAGAAGGGAGTCCGTCGATTCCCCTGACGCCTGCAACGACGCCGAAGCCAGTCAGACGACGCCAAAACCAAACACTGCCCAAAGCCCGAAGGACGCTTCCAGATCGACGTTCCAACCAAAGCCCGAAGGACGTTCCCAGATCGACGTTCCAACCGAAGCTCGTTACCAGAGAGAGAGAGAGAGAGAGAGAAAGACGATTCCAGAACGACGCCCAACGAAGCCCGTCACCAGAGAGAGATGATTGCAGATCGACGTCCAATTGATGCCCGACACTGGAGAGATTCCTGACCGGCGCGTGACCACGTACACCCGACGCTAGTGACAAGAGGAACGCCCGAAGTACTAAGGAGGTGCAAGTACACCGTATCGTCGCAATTATTCTTCGTCGCGATCGACCTCGGAGAACCATTTCGCCACAAAGGAACCGTGTGCAAGTCCCGCGTCCCGGAGAGATGAATGACCACGCCATGTAGCAGAGTCCGGTAGAGTATACTTCAGAGGGTCTATGTCAATGTAAACGTGCATTGTTAGTATCAACACCGTACTGTTAACGCCGAAGTCTCACTTATTTGCAAAGTTACTCAGGAAACCCCGAACCTAATTTCCGTGTCCGACAATTTTTGGTATTGTTGTAAAAAAGGGTTATTTCATGTTCAGATGTTCTAATTTAATTGTCTGCATTCAGCGTTAGAAGCTCCATTTCATTTCTTTAGTATTTAGTGTAAATTGTCAAAGTGTGTTCCATTTCTTGTGTAACCGACCGCCCCGTCGCGCCATTTAATTTGTCAATACTTGACTGATGAGTCCTTTTTAATTGTGGAAAGCGTAATTTTTATTGCAAGGTCGTGCGCATGAAGTAGTATTATTTGTTGCATAGTGGTTTTTGATGTAATATTTGCTCGCGCCGACGATTGATTTGTGTATTTCCGGCAGCTGGAGCCAATTAAGTTTTTGCATCCCTATGTAATTGTGTAGTTCTCATTGGACGAGTGTATTACCCCCGTCCGAGAAACTTGTTAAATGTCGTGGTTACGACTGGATGCATACGTTCATTAGAACGAAAGATTTAACCACGCCGACCCAATTGTCTTAGTTAACCGCTCTCCGAGGGCTGGCATTTAAGTTAATTTAAAAGAGCACAGGAGCTGGCAGACAAATGCCCTAAATTCACATTAAGGTTTAAAACAAAAAGGGAATGATTTGTTAAGGAGATCCGTCATTTGTATCTATACTTCATATGTAAAAATACCTCATGTGTGTGAAAGAGAGATAGAGTGAATGTTGGGAGAGTTTGAGGAGGCTTTGTAAACAGTTGTTGATTGCAATTTTTTTTGTTGTTACAATATATATTCACTTTTTACCGTTCGTCAGTGTTGTTATTTGACGTTTTTCAGGTACCGGATATTATGCTATTAGTGTTTTATGATTGTTCGAATCTACATACCAAAGGTAAACCAAACAATGTAACATTTCAAGGTATTAATCTCCGCCTCGCAATAGTATGATAATAAACGACCGTCTCAGTACCGAACTTGAAATCCTGGACCGAGAGTCACGACCGGTTTCCCGTACACATAACGACGTTTGGCCCCGTGCCGGGGTATGATTGACACGTCATTTCGGGGACCGTGAGTGCACTCGTTACATTGTCACGTGAATCAATCACGTAGCCCTCTGCTCCATACGCTGGAATAAGAGAGAGCATTTGGGCGCGTGCTTTAGAGATCCAAACTTTCCCTCCAGAAAGGCAGCAAGGAATATAGGGTCCTGTACGCCGAACCTACTCGGCTTCCGGCCAGGAAAGGCATTGAAAAAAAATGCTAGAACGAGTGTTGTTAGTGGAGCGTTGCAAGCGGATCGCGAGAAATAGCTATTATAATGCCATGAAGCTCAGACATATATGAAATTAGTCAAGATTTACTTTATATTTACAGCATTTACGCATTTTTTAAATATTAAATCTGAGAACGCCGGGCGTACGGGCGTACTTTATAACGCTACGCCACTGATATTAACAGAAAAAAAGTTGCTTAGAAGAATCAAAGTGAAAACTACGTTATGTCGAGAATTCAGTATAAAATGTTTTCATACTCTACCATTTAATCAAAAGAATAAATAGTTCCAAAATTGAATCAATTGCAAAAAATAGATTTTATGCAAGAGGTCAAGACATTATGGTGGGGGGAATCCCCTAATTTTTAAAGCTTTTTTCTTGGGCGTGGTGAGTATAAGTTAATTAACAAAATATAATTATATATTATAAATTTGGAATAAAAGAGTTTATTTTTTTATGAATTTATGATAGTTATTCATGTATAATAAAAATTCAAAAATTCATGTTTTGATCACTGCGCTGACCCCTAAAAAAAATTTCTGGCGTCGCCCCTGCCCCTTGGCCCTTTCGGATTCAGTGTCCATATCCTGTCACACTGACAAAAGGCATGTTTTTTTTTTTAAATTAACAAAAGAAGTTTGGTTTATATTTTTGGTAACTCAAAAAATTGTAGCCTGTACAAAATTAGGTAATTTTGACAAAATGTTTGCTTTAGCATTTTTGCTGGCATAAATGCTACGTGGATGCTTCCAAATAATCTTATAGCATTTTACATAGTAGACAGTACTTTACATGAAAGCATTTCATGTAACATTCCGGTTAGCTTTTGCGATTACAATGAAAAGCGTGCAGAAAACAATATAAAATATATGCAGCACGAAAGGCTCACTGAATTAACCGGTTTCCTTTTAATAACTGGAGGAAGAGTTGTAATTTAAGATAGTAAATGGTATCCGGTGTTTAGAATTGAAACAACTAATGTGTTCTTCTGAAAGATGCTGTAGAAACTCATAGTAAAATAAATATTAATTAATATTTAAATGATATATTTTCTAGACATTCACAAATATAGACTTTTTACTATCTGAGACAGAAAAAAATCAATAAGTTGCATCGAACAAAGGTGTACATATGCAGACGAGTCAATCAGGAATGGCGAACAACAATTATATAGCAAGCAAAGCAATGAATAAACGCGGTCTAAAGGGAAGGAACCCCCGAAGAATGGCCAGTCTCCACCCGCATGCATTCGAGGGTATGCGTTTATCTCCTGGCGCCTAGAAATACCAGGACGTCTTAATTGTTTAAATTTTACAAGTTGTCTTGATTCTACAGATGTATTGTGCAGACATTCTACAGTATCAAGTAACAATCACCAGAGCTGTTCGGCAGTCCTGGACAGCTCCGGTGTACAAATATACAGGGTGTCTAAAAAGTAATAGCGCAAACTGACACAGGTGAAAGTACACGATAATAGAAGCAAAAAAGTCTCAGTAAACATGGGTCTGTAAACGAGCCGTTTTCGAGATAATCGCGAATGTGTGATTACTAACAGCCACTGACTTCATTGTTTGTAAACGTCGTCCTAGTTGGTAAAATGCTAATAATGTGTGCGAATGTGTGAGAACAAGCCGTCACTGACTCCAGTGTTTGTAAACGTCGTCCTAGTTGGTAAAAGATACTCTTCGTTGCTGTAAGGTTCCATTTTCACTATGCAGTCCAGCACAACTGACGTGACTCCCACAGTACGATTAGACCGTACACTGATTATATCCATACAACGCCACCTCTCGAAAATGTCCTGTTTTGTAAACAAAGAGCAAACCTCGGACCGTGCAAGGAGTAAAGCACTCTGTGTTTACAAAATGCAATCAATGACGGCTTGTAACCACACATTTGCACACATTATTAGGATTTTACAAACTAGGATGACGTTTACAAACAATGAAGTGGAGACTAAAATTGGTAAACGCTGTAAGTGCCACAATAATTCAAACACCGTTTTCCACGTTAAACTGTGAAATGTGCCATGCTTTATAATGTGGTAAACGTGAAATCTGGCTGGTAGCCCTCTAAGTAGTTCAAAGGGCGTGTAAAGAGACACTAGTGTGAACGTTCTTACGGGCTGATGTGCTGAACGATGCGATTTCCCAACACTTTCGCTTTTGGCACTTACAACGTTTACCACTTTTAGTCATCAAGTCGGTGGCGGCTTGTAATCACTCATTCGCGATTATCTCGAAAACGGCTCGTTTGCAGATCCATAGGGTAACTTCGGTGAATAACGCCACCAATTGGTCATTTCGTTCTAGAACTCGTACATTTTTATTGTTAGGAACATGAAACTTACATGTATAGGAGAATGAACTTTCCTCTATTGTGTAATAATAAAACATTGATTGCACTGTTATAATGAAAGCAATAAAATACTAAATTCTGTGTTAATGCAAAATGGCGTTATTTCCAGACCTGTCGGCTAATAACGCCATGTTCCTAATTACAAGTAAAACATTCACATTATCTTAATTACAAGTAAAACATTCACATTTTCTTTACTAAACTGTACTAGGAAAAATAATTACTGTAGTAAGTTATTAGAAAAAGCATGTCTTTTTTTGTCTTTTCGCGATACCCAGTCCCTCAAAGTTCTGCGAGAAATTTGGAACAAATGTGCAGCACATGCTATCTTCATTCCTTGTTTGACGGCTGCCATAGCTTGCCTAAAGTCATCTACTGACCATTTGGCCTGTATATTTCTACATTTTCTCGCCATCTGAAAGAGGAAATTAACCGAGAATAAATATCTGTACGCCTCGAAAGTAACTGAGCAAGGATAAATCTATTTTCGAAATCAACATTTCCTTAAATTTGAGTTTAAATTGAGTGGCGTTATTCCCCGACACGATGATGGCGTTATTTCCCGAAACAACAGATTCCAGTTTAACCAACTGTTCTAAACTTACGACACCGACCATGAAAACCGTACACACATCATTCACTTACGTAATAAACGTATTGTGTACGTACAACATTGTTAACATTTAAAATCTAATCCTACAATAGAAAAACACTCATCTTTGTCGGCGCGATGAAAATGTGGACCCTTTTTCCTCGAAACGCAACTCAAACGTCTACACTGTTCAAACTGTTTCTCTTAAATGAAGGCTCGAAAATGGCAACCGTTCTTATCAGCAATGCTACCAGGCACCATTGTTTATCGCGCAACGGTGAGTCACCCCTTAAATTTACATGCGTCCATGCTTTCATAGTTGAAACTTTGAAATGGCGTTGTTTCCCGCCTGGCGTTATTCACCGAAGTTACCCTATTTACTGAGACTTTTTTGCTTCTATTATCGTGTACTTTCACCTGTGTCAGTTTGCGCGATTACTTATGAGACACCCTGTACATTGCAATAAGTTTAAAAATGGATAATCATTCTGTCATGATATAAGTGTATAGTGTTAATGCATATAAAGAGAATTTAGAATATATCAAAGTTATGTAGAAAATAAGGTAACGTTTGATTATATTAATAGTGGGTGATTATAGTTGAGAGGAAGATGTATGTTGTAATGAATTCCATAAGAAGAAACTATTCTGGAAGCTCCAGGAAGGGTAGGTCCTGGGATGCGTCGAAGTGGGGGAAACGCAGGTTACTATCCCCAGTTAAGACAATTTTCACAAAGGACCCCACACCTAGCTTAATTTGCATAAGCATCTCCACATCCACTGCATTGCTTCCATATAAGCAATCAACCTTGTACCGCCTAACTCCAACAAGCATCCCCAAGCTATAGCTCTTTTCAGTTCTTACGACGGGCGCTCTAGAAGCTGGCAGGGGAAGTGGGGAGCGGGGATTACGCAACAGACCAACCAGACAACAGCAGTGGCACCGAGAGACACGACGCGGCCGGAAAAAGTACTACGTGAAACTCGTTCTACTGGCCGATACGTTTCTTATCGTTCTGGATTGGTCGCTTCCCCGCTCCCCACTTTCCCTGCCAGCTTCTAGAGCGCCCGCTGTAAGAACTGAAAAGAGCTATAGTAGGAATAATTTCCACTTCGAGCACTACGTAAGAAAAAACAGAACCAGAACCATGTACTAAGTTTTTAATATCTGGTACAAGTAATCTTACCAATGATATAGACATAAGGAAAGTTCGACTTATTTCCAGATGCTATTCCCATGAAGGTATTTAATCGAAACCAACAAAACAAGCAAGAAGAAACCCATACTTGAAACCGGTTCAATAATATAAAGAAGGAGCTCGACATATTTTAAATAAGTTACAACGTTCTGCAATTATGACACTTCAGAAAAATGCATATCTATTAAGGCCAAAAGAGATTGCCATTGAAAACACAAGATGAGTGATGGGTCTACCTACATGTACCCGCCTTGACGTTTGACAAACTGTAAATGGTTACGAAGCAGAATATTTACCAATCATTCATTCTCTTTGACTAAGAAAGCATAGATCAAATGTTTTCATATTTTAAAAACTTACCGTGGTATATGCTGAGCCAAAGAACTAGTAACTGAAAAATATGTTTGTGATCTAGTGATCTGGAGGAAAATATATTATTTTGGCTACACTGTCAACCCTCTAATTTAGTAGTAGGTAATATTCGTATCTCTTTCTCCCTCTCCCTGCAGTGACTGATGTCGAGCCTTCATTTTGCCTTTTCATTCCAATGAGTCCTAGCGTTGGCACTTCCTGGCACAGACTAAAGCACTTGATTTTTACCACGTCTCTTTCTTCTTCCTCTACCCGGTGGTGGCAGCCCCCTCCCCCTCACACCCTTCGCCATAACGAGTCCCGGCGCTACAGAGACAAATTTGCAGCCAGTAACAAATGACTGTCGCTGAATTATCAAAAGCGTCAAATTCCGGAAATGATAAGGACTGCTGACCGCCTCGGAAACTTTACCTCAAGAAAAACAGAAAATTTTCGCTTACCTCTTCTTCTTTTGATGCTTGTTCCTTTGTAGCCTGTGAAGTCGTTTTCATTTTCCCGTCTTAACAGAGTCGCGTGTCGCTGTATAGATCATTTGCTTTTTTTTGTAGTGAAAGAAGAAGAAAGGGGAAAAAAATAATCCCACGTCTTCCGTAACATCGGAGGCATCGATGCTGTGGCTGGGGAGGAAAGTTTTTAACCGTTGCCACATGGCGGCGCCACCTGTCCACTTTCTCACGCCGTCCTTTGTGTCGCGTCGTCTGAGTAATTGTAACGTTGATGTGCGACAAAATCAAAATCATTAGCCAGAGGAGTGGAATCTTGCTGAATAAGAAGAACGCCCCGCGCAAAGGATTATGGTCGCGAGTGTGTGTGACCACCGTAATGGGAAATTAAATTATTCAGCGATGCGACGTGCAACAAAAGCAGTCAGACGCCATTAATCAAAATGGCAGGGGTTTGAGGAAATTGCAATTTTAACGCCGAAAAAAGGGAAACTGAAGGTTGTTGTTTGGAAGGGGAAAAGCCGCGTGGGTGTTTTGTAATAAACGAGTTATAAGGTTTTCATTTGCCCCATGCCGAGATGAGGATTCCCAGGATGCAATGAACGTAATTGCAGCCACGCGATGTTCTTTCTTTTTTATTTTCATTTCAATGTCACAACATTGAAACGATACTTTTCATCACAGCAGTGGAAATTGTAGACCACGACTCGCGGTTAGACAAAGTCCACTTCAATAATAAGTTCCAAATTAAAGCTCAAAGAATTTACAGGGAATCTATTTTAAAATGAACAACATATCAATATATATACACAATGAAAGTTATCCAGCCTTCTGAAAGAAAACTTAATTCACCACTGAGAAAAATCAATTTGTCACGGCTGTTACATTTTCCCTCCATTTTTAAACTGTAATGTGACTCACTTTTCTTTCCCACTTGTAACAGAAACAGAAGTAGTGTATCAATAGCTTCCAGCAGCCAAACTCATGTGAACTAAAATAAAACCTTGTTGGGGAAATTGAAAGAAATATGCTGTCATGGGTGTTTCCAAATTTGTGAACTGTCTTTTTGCAGATGGAAAGCTTGAAATATAAACCTCTGCTCCCTGAATGAACCAACCTTATGCATTGAAATATACATTGTGTATAAAGAACAAAGTAAATACTCAACGTTTTTACTTTTGAATATAATCTTAAAGTTATATTAAAAACCAAAATTCTGTTCACAGGTGTTACACTTGTTTGGTCACGAGTGTTATGAATTATCTAAAAATTAAAGTTCAATGACGAATAGACATGATAAAAACAAAAGTGAAACAATAAACTCTTTGAATGCATACGATTTGATATCTTTTAAAGGTATTAAACTAAGAAAAATCTGGTAAATTAAGAATTCCCCCTCCTCACTATTCATGGATTTGCTCCACTGCTATCATTTGACTTTTTAAGTGACAAAGCTATCCAGATTTTGAGATCTGATATACACATTTGATAGAAGGAAAAAAAGCCAGTCCTTAATGTTCTCTTCTAACTTATCTTTCAGTTATTGTGGTTTAGAACTGTTGTTATTTATAACAAATTACGAAACAACCATCGAGCAAACTCGACATGTTACATTTCTGAGATGACACAGAAGAGGACGCCCAAAGTTACAATGTAAGAAAAATTAAAGTAAATAATATTAAGAGCTTAATTACAAGTAAGTTTTGACACACCAAATATGTCATGGAAAACGTAACAGTCAGAGAGCATGTTTTACGTGGTCGTACTTCATTGTAATTAAGAACATTATAGTTTAAATAAGTCAAATGTATTTAGAGATTTTGTATCAAAATACTACACCAAAACAAATAAGTTGGAAATGCATTTTCCAAGTAACTGTGACATGATTCATGAGTACCATGCCTTTTTTCAGCTTTATAGTACCCTAAAAATAAGGATATTTCCTCTGTGACATCTAGGAATTTCCATGTAAGATGCTGATATTAATAATGTTTAGTATGTTGCGGTTAAGTCAGAAATAATGAGAGACCGTTTTGCTTATTTTTATTTTATTCTTTTTACAGAAACAACTTTCAAGTTTGTTAATATAAGGAATTACGCAATCGGATATAGCTTGCATATTGATGTAAATACCGTAGACACGAAACAAGGACGTACCACTAGAGACATTTTTGAAGCAGTAGTTTGCAACACTGTTCCACGTACGCATGTGGAGAATATATGATGCTGGCTTTTGAGAATATCATTTCCTTTGAGCTTATGGGTATCATGGAAGCCAAAGCCAACATTGCAATTTTGAAAGAGCCCTCGTTCTTCTTCCCTCCGCCCCCCCCCCCCCTTTCCACGCACACAACTAGGTTGATCCCTCCCTCTTATCGCCAGCTCTTTAAGGTGAAAAGTAACGGGCCTGCGCTCACACCATTTCAACTATTTTAGACTAATCGTATTATGAAGGCGAAGAGTGGCTTCGCCCCGTAAAGTGCTACGTTGCCAACATTACGTTGCAATTTGCTTTTTCGCTCACTGCAGCGAGTGAGCCATCTATTGAATAAAACATCACAGAACCCGTTTACCCTTCTAATTCCGAAAGTGAGAATTTTGTCTGAATTACGAAATGGAAGAGATATGAAATTCACAGCCGGCGCAGGATCGGATAGAGGCTTAATTTGAGGAAAGTGCAAATTTTACCGCCTACTCTGTGAGGAAACGCGCCAGGGGGCGGGGCGAGCAGAAACAAAAAGCGATCGCGAGGCGCTACATATCTATTAGTCTCGTTTAAGTCTATTATGGGTGGCATTACTACCGGAGCCGAATCGCGCTGGCTGGGTGGGGGAAGGCTTTGAATCTCGTAAGTGCATTTTAAATTATTCATACTCGGGGAAGAAGAAGAAGGGAGAATGGATATGTAGTGAGGGATGTGGGGAAGCTACTGCGAACATTAAATGCAAGAAATTAAATGACGCGAGGGCAATTGATGAATCACGGGGGTTTCAAACTTCCTGCCACTTATGGAATAAACCTAATAACTGTCGGTGTGTCTCTCACCTTCTGCTTGACCAAAGATCTCACACGGGGGAATAGAGTTGCCCGCATGCCCGAATCATAATGGCCATCCTTTCTCCATTCCATAAAGGTATCAATTTCTACTTGCCTGGATCTTCATACTACAAAACAACAGTCTCGTTGAGTAGTCTTGCGAGTGTCCGTGAATTTCATCTATTCACCATTCATCCTCAACGCCATGATTAGCCGAAAGTGGCAGAAAAGCGATATAATGCTACAACACGCATCCATTTCTTTATCGATAGATTCATATATGAATCCTCAAATTAACACCTCAAAATACATCAGTTAACTGATGTGTCATCATAGCGCAAAACAAATCCATTTGTTAATTGAATCGTTAATTTCGTAACACCCCCATCGACCGAGTGGCCGCGGTGGCTCAGTCGGTAACGCGTCTGACTACCATGCTAAAGGTCCCGGGTTCGATCCCCGGCCGGTTCAAATCCGGGAACTTTTCTAACGATGGAAGCGGCGCCCACCCAGCGTCGAATAACATGGGTACCTGGGGGAAACCCTGGGGGGTAAAGGCGGTCAGGGGCGTGATGCTGATCACTTCACCCCACTCACGAACGGATCAAGAAAGTGTGGGGCGTTACCCCTATACCCCTTCATGGCGTTTTGCTATGCACAGGGGAACACTTTACCTTTAACTTTTTACCCCCATCGACCACTTCTGGCGAAAACGATACATGTACAGTTTCAGTATTTTTTGATGCAGAAATCGATCACGTAACGGCATACCTAACGTACCATCACATTCCAAAAGACGCTTATTTCTTCACCCAAGAACTCACCAATTGCTATCAACAAAAATGTCAGAGTATTAGATCGTATTCTTAATAGGGTGGGAGAGGAGGGATCATGTATCCATAAGTGTTTCCAGACAAATTGTCAGTCGCCATGTTCATTCACTTGAACAGTGGAATGCCTGCGTATTACTCTGTAAATTGTCCATGACTATTTTCATTAATCTTCCTCTTTCATTCTACATGTTTTTGAAGAATACATTTTTACGTAATTGGTGCAGAGGTTGTCAGCAGCTTCTGCGATGATTTGTTTGAACTCTTGAAGATGTCGTTGCGTAAAACAGAGATAATAAATATGGTGATGGACGATTTGCTTAGTAATACTTATGCATCCCACTCAAGCATTGAAATAAAGTCAAGGAAGCAGTATCCTCTGTGTAGTATCAGTAAAATTATATTCCTTAAATACACGTAGCATAAAGAGAAAAACGAATGAAAATTGTGATTTACAATTTGCCTGATAGGCTGTTGTTCTAGATTAAACTGAAATGGCAATGTTGATATTTTGTTACAACGAACAAGTGATTGTATCAGACGCTCTCAAATCAATATGATAAAGAATAAGAGTTTCATTTCATGTGCAGTCAGTTAAAATCTATTTTGCTGAATGACATGAATTGTTTGGAACATATAAGCCTTTTATACGCACTTAGAAGAAAAGTTACATTGGTCATTCTTAGCGGATCTCTGCCCCTGTGCAGTGGAACGCATAAGTATTGCGAAGCAAATTGTACACCACCATGTTTATTGTCATTGTTTTATGCAATGAGTTATTCGGGAATTTAAATAAAACGTTAAATATACGACTGACAGCCACTGCACCAGCATACGTAAAGATCCTGTTCTGAGGAACTTATAGGATGCAAGATAAAAATTAATGAAAATAGTCATGGACAATTTGCCGAGCAATACTTGTATTGCATAACAAAGGTAGCCTACCAATGGCGAAATTGTCCATCGCTATTTTCGTTCTTCTTTATTCTACATCCTGCGTTGATGATGTCCTCTACTTATTGACGTTTTTATTTTAATTCATTATCATCACACTGTGCAAAACAGATTAAATGAAAATGGTGAGGGACAATTCGCCTATTCTCGCACGTTATGGGTGAATGTATTTGTCAAGCAAAGTACGTGACAGTCAAGACATCCACATTCTTATGTATTTATAAGCATCCGATACATTTGTAGTAGTTCTAAAGAAGCTGGAAGTGGGACGTTAAGGTTGTAAGTGGTTACTATCTTGGTGCTTCTTTATGTAGCATGCTTTCCATTTGCTGTTTCCAACACCTCACCCCCTTCAGCGTTCTTTTCCCTTCAAACTTGCATTTTTCGCTACAAAACTCCTCACTTTCCTTATCCATACTAGCTTCCTGTCGAGTATTTCCAAGCAATAAAGTGCATATACTGGTCCACCTATTCGCGCCGGCGCTTCCCCCCCACTGCCCCTCCATGTCTTCCGCCGCTGCGAGCTGAAATATACAAAACTTATTTCTCTTGTGCACTTGCCACTCAGCGACGCGCTTTCTTTATTTCTTCTTTTCCGATTCTGGCTTGGAACCGGAGGGCGGGAAGTTATTACTCCGGAATAAAAATGGGAGCGAGAGAGACGTGGATGGAACGAAACAGAAGAAGAAGATCTTAAAAGTGAGGATATTTGAGTATTGCGTCGTTTCCTGCGAGAATTCGAGGCAGCATCTGGCACTACTGAGTCATTTCCCAAATGTTTTTCGCGTCGGCCACAGAAAAAGAGGACGACTGTGCAAAAGACAGCCATTTACTGCCTACCCCTTGATGTATTATTAAAGCTTAATTCTCGCCTCGTACTGGCTCGTTTTATCTCAAAAGCAAGATAAAGCTTTTTAGGAATTCAAAAGCAAATGCATGTCTCACTTTCAAAAGAGGTAACGAGACGGGCGCGTGAAAAGGAAGAAAGAAAGAATACTTGGCAGGGGGATACGAAAGGAAAGAATAAAAAAAAGGGAAGAGCTGTAAATGTGTGAGGGAGTGGGGACAAACTGAAAGAGAAAAAAAGAGATAGTGGAATATAGACTTTAATCTTTCTTCTTTCTTCACGCTTCCTCCTCCTTTTTTAATTTATCAAACGTATTATAGAGAGGGTTGAAAGAGGATGCTTTTTTTTCTCTCCTCTGTACTTTTTCCGGATGCTGAGATCATAACAGTTTCAAGTTAAGTGTCGGAAGTGAAGATGCCTCTTCGTCCACACCCCCTCGCCTCCCTGCACCTTCTCTCTCTCTCTCTCTCTCTGCTAACAACAGCGCCATCACACGTAACAAAGGAAAATCGGAAAGGGACGCTCGCTAAATCGACTTTACATGCTTTCGGTTCGGTGTGCTTCGCTTCCTGATTGATTCCAGCGATGGAAAACAAGACGTCACGTTTCCGAAACGGGATTCTCTCTCTTCCGCGCTTAGCGACTCTTCTTTGACTGATTAGTGTTGTGTAGTTTGTTAAGGAATCGATTCTTTTCTTGAATTTTGGAAGAACCATTGCTGTTAACAATGCGAACGGGTTATCTGGAACGGTTCGTTGAATTGAATCATGAGAGTCGACCATTTTGAACGAATCATTCGAATCCATTAATTCAGGCCAGGAATTATACCGAGACGAGGCACAGTCTCGTTCTCGTACATGTATTGAGGATATTAATAAGGGGGGTTTTAAGTCCACTTTATGCCCAGTAAGGCTAATCGGGACAGGACCTACAGTTTAAAGTGGGATCCGAACCCACTATGTGCCTCCACCAGGTATTGAACTCGGGACCCCTTTATTACAAGGCGACGACGCTATAACTGCACCATCGCGGAAGCCAGCTCCTGTTAGTGACGACTGGGTGCAACGTACTGGATGTCTACAATAGTGACATGAAGGCTGTTCAAGCTATGAAGGACCTGGACTATTCAAGTGTGACATACGCTGATGCACATTCTCAAAGAACAGATTGCTAAATTTATAAGCAAATTAATTCCTTCAAGGACTGGTTCAAAATTTCAAGAAATTTCAATATGTGTAATGTTTTTAATAAGGGTTAGATTTTATTTAATTATTGCTTTTTATTAAAAATGATAATTAAATTTTCATACTTTTATGTTATGTTTTTATAATGGTGTAAACAAATCTATTACTGTAATGGTCTCTCGAAAGGAAATATTTCCTTATTAGAGTTGTAGCTAGAGATTTCAGCGCCCAGGACGAGAATGATTTTCGCACCCCGTTCACCGAATTTGCACCCCACCAAGTAGATGTAAATGGCATACTTAGATATTGTTGAAATTTTGTGTACTTACTCTTTTCCGTTGAATCCGATTAAAAGAAAACTTATCATTCAAGGAATGTGGCTAATAAAAGGACAGTCGGTTGTTCATCCCACACCATCTTCATTGAAGCAGTGTGTATTATTGTTCACATCTGCAAAATCGATTGCAAATTAAAGATAACTAGGTGGAGGGACAAAAAATGAGAAACTTTAAGAAGACATTGGTTTCCTATTAAATTAACATGTAAGTGCCATGTTTTATTCCCAACGAAAGGAGGTGAGAAATGGAGAAATGACAGGTCAGTCTAATTTCTATGTTCCAGGGCCTAGGGTGACAATGACAACCACCTTCGTAGCTATGGCTCCATTTCTTACTAGTCCAATTCGATATAATTTTAAAATCTTATCTATGACTGTAGAAGTACGTTTTACCCCATGCTGTTACTAGCCCTAGAGAGAGAGAGAGAGAGAGAGAGAACAAGAGATGTATGCAACATTCACACACAGGGTGACATCATTCATTCTTATTCCTTCTTTATATGTGTTTATGATGTTATTCTTAGTAAAGTATGTTTGAAGTCCAAACTAATTTCTTATATTTTGTTGTTATAACACAAACTCTTACCCTCGGAAAATGTTGATAGGGGAAAAATTTTAATAGAATAAGATCGTTGGTGGGAAGGTGGGAGATCCCCCTTCCGCCATGGGAATTCGTACCCTGAATGTGACCACCAACGCTATGGAATTATCCTTATAATGAAGAACATATCTGAATGTGAATTAATCACAAAAAGAGGACATTTTCTCATCAAGACTGCAAGAAGTCAAAACAGGGAGTAATTATGGTGAACTGTACCGACCAAATTGGAACATTTAGTAGCTTTGTATGAATGGTTATAAAACAAAAATTACTAAATATAGTAGACTGCAGACTTCTGGAGTCTGCCAGAGACAACCCATTCATATATACAAGAAGAAAATCTTAATTCTTGCAAAATCTTAAAAATTATCCATGTTATTTTTGTAGGTTTGCGTCAAAATATTTCATGCTTCGAGGGGGGGGGCATGGCCCCCTTCGCCCCCCCCACTGGGTACTGGCCTGGCCTATCTAACACTTGCAACGCTCACTTAGTGATGTTAGGTTGCTTGCCTGAAGTTAAAAAATAAACACATATTTTAAATTCAGAAACATTTTGTGTGTAAAAAGTTCTAAATAAACACTATTTGGAACGATCATATCATTTCACTGAAAATATTGAACATTTCGGGGCGCCCCTGTAAGCCAGCCACGGCGCTCACTGCACCACTTTTACTCCAGGACCAGAAAAATCAGGAGGGAGGTGACAAGGGTTCCGCAATCCACAAGAAAATGTATTTGTTTTTGTATTCTTGTTATTCAGTGCCGCATTTATACCACCTTTGGCTAATTGCGAAGTGATGATTATATAAAATTTATGAAAGAACACCCGCAATGAACACGCAGACCAAGGCAGGGATTCGAACCCAAAAACTTCGACCAATTAACGTGCTCAGCTCAGCAAGCTGCACTTAATACTTGCACAGTTATATAGAAGCTTTACAATTGAAATATTGCTACTTTTCTTGTTATATAGGGTCTACCAATTTGAACGTCAGATCTTTAAAATTACGATAGAATGAAAACCACGAGTGATAATAATATGCATTCTTAATATTTTGAAGAGCAAACAATGGCATTATGTTTTGAACAATATGTCTTTCAAATGTCCTCCTCTGCTTCGGTGGGTGGAATTAATTCTGAATGTCCAATTTTCCAGCACGTCTGCACACATATTGAGCGGTATAGCCTCAATGGCTCGTTCGATGTTCCGTTTCAGGTCACGAACTGTGCGTGGCTTAGTCTCATAGACCTTAGATTTGACATAACCCCATAGGAAATAATCCAGGGGGTTAGGTCACATGATCTTGGTGGCCAGTTCACATCACCCTTTCTGGACAGAACTCGTCCGGGGAACTTTTCCTGCTACAATTCCATTGTTTGGCAAGCTGTGTGGCAAGTTGCACCGTCCTGTTGGAAAAACACATTGTTGATGTCAAGATTTACCAGTTTAGGCCACAAAAACTGCACCACCATATTCCTGTATCGCTCCCCATTAACAGTCACGTGATTTCCATGTTGGTCCTCAAAAAAAAAAAAAATAAGGCCCGATCACGCCATTGGGCCAAAAACCACACCACGCAGTCACTTTCTTAGGATGAAGGGGTAGTCCAGCATCACTTGCGGATTTTCATCTGCCCAAATCCTACAGTTTTGTTTGTTCTGTCGGTCGATTATGTTGCCATAAATTCCTCTCAATGCACGAAATGAGTGTCGAACTGATAAAGAAATTTTAATAATAAATTCGAATAATTTCTATGGGTTGCTGCATTGTGTATCTCTCCATTATAACTTGCCACAGACTACTACTGCACACAGATGTCACAGTTCTATCTTGTCATTCCGGTCAGTGTTGCCACAACACTCTTTCAAAGTTCTGACGTTCAAATTTATTAGTAGTACTACTATTTCACGGGATCTGAATCTCAATTCCTTACTCCACATGGCATGTTTTTGCATCAAGTATGAAAAGTAGGGTAAACCGACATAATATCGGATACTTTTTGAAATCACCATAATTAACCCACTAAAATTTAACAGAAATGCATAATATTTGATAATATGAACTATTGGTACCTTACCTTTTGCCTTGTGATGTGTTTATCTCCTTTATTGTTCAATTATTTGTTGTACAGTACAAAATAAAAAAAAACATGCAAATTTGAGGAATGGAAAAAAGCCGTCCTAATATCGGATAGTGGGTATACCTAATATCGGATAGGAATTTAACATTATATATATATTAACATTATATTTGAAATAAAATTACATCTCATGATAGAAGCAACCTATTATTTATATTTGGGATTGGGGAATGTAAATTAGACCAATTTGATATCAGATATTTGGCAGGCGTCACTATCCGATATTAGGCCGAACGCTGCCTCGTGGGAAACAATGTTAATATTAAACAAAGACATTTACCGGAACAGGACTAGTATATCAACATACTCTATTATTCTATCTTTCTATGAAATATAAGTGAGCTTTAGTTTCTCCTTACCTTCAATGTGAAAACCTTTGATGATGAAATTCTTCCAAAAACTCAGAAACTGAAGATTTCGGTTTTCGTTGTTCGTAAAGGCGCAGTGTGCTCAACAGCATTCCCACTCACAATGGAGCAATGACGGCAATCGACGGACATAGTTAAGTGAATTGCTGCAGATGGCAACACCCACGATCCTAGAAACGAGGGTATCCGATATTGGGCGGGTATCCGATATTATGTCAGTTTACCTTATATCTTACTACTTTGATGAACATCTTAGCATCAGAATCGCGAGCTACCTTCTGTCTTATGAATAAAATGTATGTATTCTTCTTTTTCTTCTTCATAAATCAGACTTCCCCTCCATTCGTTCGTTTAACGTCAACATATCAAAAATCAAATCGGGGTTCGCAAACTCCCCATAAATCTTCTCAAGTATAAAACACGGCGGCTATTCTGTGCGGCCATTCAAGCATTGGATGTGTATTTTAGCTTTGTCCCCACGTAACCGCACACATATATTATCGTTATTCTTTTGTCCCCCATCCGAATGAAGAGGAAGAAAGAGTCCACAATGTTGCCAGCTTCACGAAGGAAAAATTCACCAGACTTAACTTGGGATCCACTGAGACCATGGCAAGGCAGTCACACAGAACTCATAATTAGGGCCCTGGACTTTATGTCCTATAAAACTGTAAAATATGTAATTATGTCATAACAATTGAAAACTATGTCATGAAAAATTAAAAATATGTCAGAAAAATGCAGAAATATTCCCAGTAAAGCCAAAAATATGCACAACAGTACTCTCGAATTTCTCATTACGTGGGATGTCAGTATCTTCCAGGTAAGATCAACTAGGGTTGGGGTTTATTGAACTAGGGTTTATTAAATGAAGTCAGAATTCTTTCAACCGAACCAAATAGTGGGAAAATACTGAAAATATTGTGAGGTTCACTGCAATTTTCCTAAGTTTCATTTGCTATCATGTCAGATTCACACCTTTGTGGAAACTAAAGCATAATTGGTAGCTCGCTAAAGCTCTGGTAAATCTTACAGACTGTTGTGACAAGCGAAAGAAAGGTAAAGAAATGAGAATAATTGAAACTTGTTTATTTCCTGCCCTGTGATTCTAGTGCCAGCATAACAATGACAAATATTTTTCCTCAATAATGTTCGCACGGCTATCAATTGTCAGCGGGATAAGAAAAGGGGGTATTATTGTTCTGTACTAGCTGGTAAGAAAATTTCTTCGTTCGTAATTTCTTTATCATGCCATTGATAACACTGGTCTACGTCCATTTTGCTGACTGGAGGCTGATGGTTGTTCTTTAGTAATTCGTGGGTGGTAAATCCAAAACTGAAATCCGTTTTTTTCTATCACGTCAGGTTTCGGAGGAAAATAGAAAAATATCTAATATTAGGGATGCATATTTAGAGCAATGAAACAACGTAGTCCGTAAAGAGGTCACAAGATGGCAGCACATGGAATATTATAATGAATATTATTTCAATCAGTTATTCGAACATTGTTAACCCCAAAACAAAGGACAAATATTACTTACTTTGTAAGGCAAACATATAGTGCATGTTTCGGAATTAAATTGGGTGACCAAGATAAATCCTGGGTACCTCATAAAGTATGCAGCACCTGTGTAGGCTAAAGGAAAGAAATATGTTAGCGTCTGGAACAACCTTCATGTATCCGGACAGAGAGAGGCATCTATTAAGATATTTTCAAAGGGATGAAGAACTTGTCTATTGTACAGATGTGAAGGGACTAATTGAAGCTATGGGATGTACGTATAATGCAGAAGAATGGAGGCTTTTTATTGATAGCTCGATGAGGAGTTTGAAGTGTGTGTTGCTGCATAATGGCAATAAGTTAGCATCCATTCCTGTTGGCCATTCCCTACATTTGAAGGAAAGCTACGAAACAATGAAAGAACTCGAAAGATAAAGTATGCAAATGACAGTTGGCTTGTGTGCGGATATCTCAAGGTCATTTCAATGTTACTTGGTGAACAAGCAGGTTTCACGAAATATCCATGCTTTTTGTGTTTATGTGACAGTCGAGCAAGGAACAAACATTGGGTACGAAGACTGTGGCCTGCCAGGAAAAGCTTTGAAGTCGGGGCGAAAAACATCCAGAACAAGCCGCTTGTTGATC
This sequence comes from Lepisma saccharinum, assembly GCF_977018435.1. Classification (NCBI taxonomy): domain Eukaryota; kingdom Metazoa; phylum Arthropoda; class Insecta; order Zygentoma; family Lepismatidae; genus Lepisma; species Lepisma saccharinum. Next base: position 23,643,194 of record NC_139251.1, on the reverse strand, counting down.
CTAAGAAAGTGTTACTTCCTCCACTGCACATTAAATTGGGATTAATGAAGTAGTATGTAAAAGCTCTGGATAAGAATTGCTTGCTTTAAATACATTTGCTCAAAATTTCCTGCATTGAGAAAGTAAAAGCAGGTATTTTTGATGGTCCTCAGATAAGGATGCTAATGAAAGATGAAGAATTCTTACAAACAATGAACCGCACAGAGAAAGATGCATGGTGTGCCTTTTCTGATGTCATTACAAACTTTCTTGGAAACTTCAGGGCGCACAACTACGAGGTTCTAGTTGAAAATTGGTTGGTGACGTTTCAAAAGTTAGGAGTAAATTTGAGTGTCAAGCTTCACATCCTGCACAGCCACTTAGATGTATTTCCGTCCAATCTTGGTGCCGTAAGTGAAGAACAGGGCGAACGCTTCCACCAACACATAAAAACCATGGAGCACCGATATCAGGGGAGATGGAATGAAAACATGATGGCCGACTATTGCTGGTGCTTGCAGCGTGACGTTCCTGAGGCCACCTACTCCACAAAATCAAAGGAACGAATTTTTTTTGCCTAAGTAGGTATGCATGTTGTGCTATTCTGTGGTGTATGTTAATTTTAGCATAAGTGCAGGCATCAGGTGTTGACTATATGTGCTCGTGAAACAAATTGATCAATTTGCCGGAATTGCCTAAACATTTTGTCCATTAAGAACTCCCTATTGAGAAAATAGAAACGTATGTTTGTTAAACAATGTGACGTGATACTCTGCATGGACATCTGACTATGTCGCATTCTCTTTGCAAGTGCTGTTGGAATGTAGCCAGATATAATTTTCTGAAAATTTTGAAATATGACTTGTGAAACAATGTAACTTAATACCTGTTATCAGCTACGCCACCTATGTATAGTCCTATAATTTCATTATGTGGCTCAGTCGGTAACGCGTCTGACTACCATGCTCAAGGTCCCGGGTTCGATCCCCGGCCGGTTCAAATCCGGGAACTTTTCTAACGGTGGAAGCGGCCCCGGCGCCCACCCAGCGTCGAATAACATGGGTACCTGGGGGAAACCCTGGGGGGTAAAGGCGGTCAGGGGCGTGATGCTGATCACATCACCCCCACTCACGACCGGATCAAGAAAGTGTGGGGCGTTACCCCCACACCCCCTATACGCCTTCATGGCGTGGTGCTATGCACAGGGGAACACTTTACCTTTTTTTTTTTTTTTTGCAGATATCTATATGGAAAATTGTTGGAGTTTAGCCCAGTATTATAATATTGTGAAAATTTTCAAATGTGATTTGTGAAAAATTGTGACGTGATGCACTTTTTCTGACTACATATTTGGAATCAGCGACCTCAAATTATATAGAATCAGTTAAAATATCTAAGTCAGCAGAAAAAAAATAAAATATGTAGACCAGTGTAATATGAACTATCCGTTCCGCTAAAGGTACGGAGAATAACTTATGAATAACCGTTTATATGCAAGAAAATTACAAAATTTTACAGAAATATGACATATTACGAGAAAATTGAAGAAATATGTTGTGCAAACACGCGAAATTGGTAAAATATGTGAAAATATGCCTTATCAAGTTTGTCTATTTCGGCTGATATGATATTCAACAGATACGTAAAGATCTGACTACAGTGTTCGATCTGATGCTAAATAAAAATGTTATAACATGAAGTCCTGGGCCGTCATAATGCATCAAATCAAGATGTATACCAGTCAAGAATGTCAAGATAAAAAAATCAACAGGTAAGTCAAGAAAGTCAAGAAAAAGTAAAGAAATCAACAGGTAGGTCGAGAAAGTAAAAAAAAGTCAAGAATGTTTTGCTATTTCAGACAGTATAGTAAATTTACATTGCTATATACCTGTACTGGGATTCGATAAATTGAATATTTGAACATCTAAAATTATATTGATTTGTGGTTAGGATTTGTTCACTTCGTTTTTAAGAATTACATTCTTGCATGCGTGAAATTTTGTAAAAATATTAAAATGTGGCCATTCCCCATCCAGGATGAAGTCTGAAGCATTAATTTTTACATGCATTAATATTTAAAGCAAGTCTAAATCGCTTGTTAAACTACAGCTTTAGTTTTCATCTGAACCGGCCTTGATAAATAAAAATATCCATTTTCTTAAACTATCAAGTGTTCATTCGATCACGTAGAGAAGGCAATTGGCTATTGAAATGAGCAGCTGTTCACTGCAATTATACTCGACACACGTGGTAGACAAAACAATACGAACATCCCGATATGACACAAAAATCTTTATTCGTAGGAAGTTCACCCACCCTTGACTGAAATTACAGCGTGTATCCGACGTGGGGTGTACAAATGCAAGTCATGCACCATGTTAAAGAGAATACGCATCCATTCCTCTTGCAAAACTGTCTAGTTCAGAAGACGTGGTACGCACTTTGGCCTCCAAAGTACTTCACAAATGTTCAATTGTGTTAAGATCGGGGAGCTGAGGAACCCAGATGAGATATTCCACTTCAATCCCTGAAGATGAGACTGACGTTAGCTCTCGAAAGCTCGGAAGCCTATCCGAAAATCACCTGGATGATTGCCGAAGAAAACCTCTTCATTACTCGCCGCCAGGAAAGCTTCAAGAATTATTTCTGAAGTCTAGTTGCAATTAGTGCTTGTTACAGATCTCTCCGCACACCGGTCACGAAAAGCGAAGGAGAACAAATAGGTCAATCTTTTCCAGACACCCTGTATTATGTAAAATGAAATGAATTAAATTCTAATTTGTACTTTTTCTTTGTATTAACTGCCTTACAACATTCCCTTTTGCTTTTGATTACAATAAAATCAGATATTAACTAAGGGAACGGTAATAAGAAATCCACTTACATTTTTAAAAAATTACGAAAACGTAATTATTATTTATTAAGTTACATACAGTATATGGATAATATACTACGTTATAACGGATTTTATAAAGTTTCCAACGGTGACTTGAAGACTAAAATTGGCAAACGCTGTAAGTGCCACAATAATTCAAAAACCCGTTTTCCACGTTAAACGGTGAAATGTGCCATGCTTTATAATGTGGTAAACGTGAAATTTCCCAACACTTTCGCTTTTGGCACTTACAACGTTTACCACTTTTAGTCCTCACTTAATGACTATATTCGGTACATCAGATCCCGAGATATATATAATGATTAATCAGATACCTAATCTAAAGTAAGTAGTTAGACAAAATAGCGCCAGAAATGTTCAATGATATCAGTGTGGCATCATTCTGATTTTGATTCAATACATTGTAGTTAATGAAAATATGCATTAAAAAAAGAAACTTGACAGTGTCACAATTTTAAACATTCTCGTCGACCCGACTACAATGCATGATGATCCTGTTATTTTGGACAAAAACTTGAAATAAGCCCCAGCAAACTGTAGTCATTTAGTGCTTTGAAAACAGTTCTTAGAAGAACATGGGCAGTGGCATGCCGGGAGGAGAGGGGAGGGGTATTGGTGCGGTTATAATGCATATATGGAGCATAATAAACACCTTTTAGGGCACATTTTCAAGTTTTATAGTGCACATTTTGCCTGCTTTTAATGCATATTTGGCCCTTTTAGTGCCTATGTTCGCTCCTTATGATTACTTTGTAAGAAGTGACAGACTCCATTCAAGTACGAGTTGTTAAAAATCATTATTGGTTTTTCAAATTGCAAAAACTGTCAGCTATAATTCGTTTGAAATAGGGCAAAAATGAACATACTTTTCCAAAAGTTACTAAACAAGTAGGAGTTAAGCTGACAATGTTCAGTATGTCCAGTCTTGCCAATAGTTTAGTCTTGGTTAAGGTAATTCAAGTAATCATCTTCGTTTGTTTCCAACGAAATGCTCGACACAAAACTTTCCGTAGGCTAATTTGCAACTCTTGACTACAAATTTTAAGTGGAAAAAAATTGTCATTCCCAGAAGATGGGATCGCCTACAACTGGGGAGGCGGTGAAGAAAATAATTGTGGATGCCATTTAGAAACTGACCCAGAAAGGGTGTACAAGGGAAGCAGGCACGTATCTAGAAATATATTTCGGTGGGGAGGGGGGGGGTCCGAACCCAGTGTCTCATGATGATGATGATGATAATAATAATAATAATGTTTAAATTTAAATAATTATAATTAATTAAAATAGTATTAATTAAAGTATTCAAATTAATATTATATTTTTATTTAATGAATAGACAAAAAGACGGTATGAGAATTAGTGATATAACAGCACTTATTCATTATCCAGATTAACGTGTAATCCAGGTTGGCAAAATTTGTAAAACAAGAAGATAAATAAAGAACAACGTGGCAAGAAAATTAATGCTAAATAGATAAGGAATTGATTATTTATTGAATATCAAAAAAGGAAGTTTGATCCAGTTGACGAAAAGTTAAGTTCCTGCTAATATTTTATGCATAGTGAGATATATAGAATTAGAGCTTACACAAATCTTCTTTCATACTGGCATTCAAAGTCGTATGATCCTTGCCTTCCAATAAGTTCGGCAGAAAAAAATAACCCGTGATCTATATTTTCATTATTTAATTTTAGTTATTTCATTATTTAATTTTGGTGCTAAGTATGTCTCCTAAATACGTCCTTGAAGGGAAGATATTAGGCTCTACATGCAGCATGAGGAGGATACCGCCATATCTGATGATATCATAGAGAAGGCTCTCGAGAATCTACAGAGCATTTCCTGACATTCGCTACGAGACTCGGCGGCAAGCGGCCCGGCATCAGCGCTTGTCTCTCCCGGTGAACGGGCCCGCGACAGTCGCACGCTACAGTCTGTTTTTACGCTCTCCCTGCCTTCGCTCTCTTTCCCTTTCTGTTGACGTTGCAGACTGACGCCAGTATAATCCTCCCTCGAAAGTTGTGTTGTGTCGTGTCCGTGTGTTGAAGGTTGTGGCTTAATATGGCACCACAAAAGTTTACATTACAACAAAGGATTTATCTTGTCGAGTGTTACTTCCGAAAGAGGAATTGTGAAGTGCGACGACGTTTTGCAACGAAATTTCCTGGTGTTCCCGTTCCACATAGGACCACTATATTAAACTCGTAAAAAAGTTTAGAGTAACAGGGTCAGTTCTGAATAAAAGTGGAAAGAAAAACCCACGTGTACTTCCTGAGGAAAAACTTGATGAGATAAGACAAAGGTTAGAACAGTCTCCTCGGAAATCTATCCGCAGCCTCTCACAAGAAACGGGTGTTTCAAAACCACAACATTTATAGCCGCTAACATTCTTTAAAAAAAATAAAGAATTATACACCATCCGTGAGTTAAGAGAGTATTGTACGAGAAATCGGGAGAATAACAGTAGACGAACTTGCACGTGTAAATGCCAATTTCCTTCGGAGATGCCAGGAATGTGTTGCAGCAGAGGGACACTGACGCCGGGACGCTTGCCGCCGAGTCTCGTAGCGAATGTCAGGGAATGCTCTGTAGTAAGCACCGAAGCTTTGAAAACGAACGGCGACAGATTCTATTTACCAGAAGCCGAAAGGGTGGATGCACTTTCAGATTGCCCATCCTGCCGAGGAAACAAGCGAAGTAGATGCCCACAATGCAGGAAACCGCGAGAGCCTTCTCCGGAATTGTGCGCTTTCTGTCGGAAACAGTGTCCGTACTGTCGCAAGCCCAGGCCGACCTTTCCGAAACCGTGGCGAAGGTGCACATCCGACGTTAGCGGCGAGGAGGACACAGGCTCCGATTACACCTTGAACGACGTGAAGGACGCCACCGTCGAGCTGGTGCAAAGAGGAAGTGTCCGAGGTTGCACCACGACAGACATCGAGAAACATCTGCAGAAAGAAGGATTCAACCTGTCTGGCGACCAGCTGCGCGCAGCACTCGACTCTCTGGTGGAACAAAAGAAACTCCAATTTCGAAATCGTACTTACACCATCAATCCAGAGGATGACGCTGAGGAAGAATCGTCCGGTGAAGAACAAGAATGTCCATCGTGCCAGAAGAAGAGAGCGTGCAGAAGGAAGAAGCCTTGCAAAAGAAAACCAAGATGCAAGCGGAAGAAAATCTGCAGAAGCTGGTGCAAGAAGCCAAAAAGAGGCTGCGAGAAAGGATCCCCAACGTGCAGCGAGGGGCAGTCAGAGTGCGAATCCGACACAGGTTCCGAAACCGACTGATACTGTTCAACAGACAAATATCCTCTGAATTGTACATTTCATGACTAATTTCATGTGTCTCGAGATTTTATATATATATAATCATGTTGAAATTTCAATTTTTCTGCCACGAATTTAATGAAATCCCGGCAATTGTAACCTTTATCAATCAGACTTAATAAAGTTTTTATACTATTCTTGTTTTTTAATTGTCGTAACATGCAACTATAATTAAAAAATCTACAAGACATTCGACATTATTTCAATAGTGTAATTAGTTGCACGTTTGTGAACATATATTTGTCAGCTCATACAAAACTACTAAAAGATGGAACTTTTATTTTATGCACTCAGTCTGTGACCATGAAAAATTCACTATCCAAAGCATTGCGAGTTTCTCATTCATTGTAGCGATTCACCTGCATGCACGCTATGAAAAGATCTTAATTTTCCAATCTTAAATTTGATAAATATATAGGAAAAAAACATTGGCAATGCTAGTACAATGATTTATTACTCTCGTGGTGTAAAGGTGAGTATTTCAGATAATGTATTCAACTTTTAACAAGAAATAAAAAAACTGATAATTTTGGTCAATATTGGCTTCTATTATTATACAGTTAACAGTTCATTGCAGAAAATAGCACCTGAGTTTAATGAAGTCCTGTCTCAATCTATTAAAATTATTAATGATATAAAAACAGTGCTTTAAACACAAGACTGTTAAAAGCATTAGGCGATGAAATGAGCTCTGACCATGAAAATATGAAAGTTCGTTGATTGTCCGGCGGTATATTTGTAGGTTATATAAACTCCATAAATGACGTCGAGCTGTTTATTAATTGATAAGAGACGTGATCTGTTTCAATATTTCCAGGATAACAAATGGGTTGCCAAGGTGGCATATCTCAGCGGCGTATTTTCTTACATAATCGAGTTGAATTTAACAATATTTAACGCTTGAAACAAGAGAAGATACCAAACTCTGGCTTGATTTTGACTGCAGAAGGAAACAATGATATATTTCAGTCGGACTCAAATTGTATTATGGAAGCAGATTATTTGTGTTCACCAAATTCACACTCCTGACAATATTGCAGCACATTTAAAGATGATGATGTTCTCGTTTGAGCAGTATTACACTGAACATCAGAATAACCGGATAAATAATATGTGAATTATCATCGGACAAAGGACTATAAAAGTACTGCTTTAATTCTATTAGTAATTCGAAATTCTGAATAAGAATGTAAACTGAATATCCAAATTTACATGCAACAACAATGACATTTCTTGTTTGTTTTTCCACCAGATATCTTTATGAAACTGCATTTTCTGCCATGACTGTGGTTGTAATTCATCCCAGAATTAAAAAAAAAAAACTAACGGACAGAAAACAGCAACAAAAGTCTCAGTAGCATAGCTTACCTTAAGAACTAAGTTCTAATAAAACCGACTAAGTATAACTTCTTCAGTAATTTATAGTTTCTCTGTTAAAGTGCCACGCATTTAAATTCAAAATATTTGTTTTGGAAGCAAGTGATACGATGTAACATTGGGAACATAGTGCGTCCATTTTCTACATATTAAAAGAACCCCTTATTTAATTATGAGCAGCGACGGCTCAGAGCATCTGACTACCACGCGGAAGACCGGGGTTCGAGTCTCGGGGAGGTGATTTGGACCAGGAAATTTTCCAGTCATTTCATTGATTCTCCGCGGCTCTGAGAACCACCCAGCCTCGTATAAATGGTACCTGGGGGAAACCCTGGAGGGTAAAGGGGACCGGGCGTGATGCTGATCATATCATCCCAGCTATAGCCGATATCAGGAATATGTGGAGCTCCATACCTCCACATAACGCCTTCATGGCATGTGTGTAGACGCACAGGGGTATCTTTACCTTACCTTTCTTGTCATTGAAACCATAAATATATAATATGGTAATTATTTTTATTGGAGGAAGCTGAAAAGTTGGAGGAACAGAGTAGAAAGATTAGGGGGGGGGGGGTTGTAGCAGGGCGGATAGTAGGGGGATGCCAAAAATCCATCTCACCCGGGTGAAAATTTGGTTTTGATCCGCCCCTGAACTTAACAAACAACAAAGTAGGACTGAGCAGCCTGCTGCCTACTACTGTATTGTAATAAATAAAAAATACTGAACAAATAAAGATCTAAGAAAAAAGCAAACAACCTAAGTCAAATTCAAGCAGGAAAAGGAATACACAGAAACCAACATGGCATCCAGAAAGAGAAATCAATAGTCACACCCATAGCACAGTTTAAAAAACTACATGGCTGAAACCTTAGAGAAACATAAAACTGCAAACACAATATATCTAGATTCTTCCAAGTCATAGGATAGAGTAAAAAACATGGCTTCCTTATGGACAAACTCAACAACATAGGAATAAAATAGACAAGCAATCCTTTTTTCAGTAGAAAATTCCAATTACTCAAGTAAGCTACATCATACGTAGTACATAAGAAGAGCAAATTAACATCATCAGCAGTAAACCATCATGCAACTTCTACCTGCTGAAACAACTAAGTGAGTATAATTTATCAGAAAAGTGCCTACATTTCAGCCTAATTTACCTCTACATTAATAATACTACCAGAATACTAAGGCTTCAAAAGTGAACACTAAGAATAATGTTCAGACTAAAGTATAGGGCATCTTGCAAGGGATTATTACTCCCTACATCCACAAGTCAATAACAATTATTCTAAATACTACGAACTTGGACAAAATATAGTCAAATACACAACACACGAAGGAAAATAATTGCAAGTAAAACAGCAGACACTCAATATCTCAAAACAATCAGGTAAAAATATTCTACAACAAACTGCCTCATAACATAAAACTGTTAAGTCCCCAAAACATATACAAATACAATCAATAAAAACTACTTGAAATGGGAAAACTGTCTACAGTATCACAAAGTTGATGTGAAATAACAGCAAAACGTAGAAGCATGCACAGTCAATAGTGCTCAATTTGCATACAGTTCACATGCAAACTCTCATGAAAAGGTTCAAAACAGTCTCCCAGCTCTGTTCTCATCTATACATGGACAACAAAATCCTGCAACAAATTCTCAGAAATCCTACCTTTCCTACCCTTGCTTGAATAGCTAAAGTGCAATCTTCATACTAAAATATTGAAAAAAAGGCATATCTATGTACATAAAAGTGTGTACACATGTGTTTGTCTACGCGTACTCTTAGATAAATTGATAAAAAAGCAATATAGTTATAAATCAAAGACTATACCTAATAATATTAATTTCAAAATAAGCTGATAGAAAAAGATATAATAACTACAGTATACGCTTTAATTTTTGTTAATTACAAAAAATAAAAGTTAAATACAGTAAGTAAACTTGGTCCCTTACATTGAAAAAGGAACATAAATTGAGAGTATTTGAAAATAAAATCCTTAGGAAAATATTTGGTCCTAAAACAGATGAGGAGACAGATGAGTGGAGAAGGTTACATAATTTAGAAGTACATAATTTGTATTCATGTCCAGATATTATTAGAATGATTAAATCAAGAAGAGTTAGGTGTGTAGATCATGTGGTACGAATGGGAGAGGAAAGAAGAGTATACAGGATTCTTGTTGGGAAAACTGATGATAAAAGACCAATAGGAAGACCAAAACAAAGATGGAGGGATAATGTAGAGATGGACCTAAAGGAAATTGGTAGGGAAGGAAAGGAGTATTTAGATCTTGCTCAGGACAGGGACAGATGAAAGGCATGTGTTGCTGCAGCCATAAAACTTCGGGTTTAAGAAGGCTAGATAGTTAGTTAATTATACATTAAATAAGCATAATATTTGGATTGTAAGTAGAGAATATAACAAATGTACAATGCATTGTGCGAAAACTGTCAACTTTGCATTATAAGCAGAAAATTAAACCAGTTTGCCTTAGAAATACATTTTAAGAATAGCCCAAAATAGCATGCGTAATAGAAAATTAAGAAAACTTTCTGATGCATAAAAGTACTGACTAGTGCTGAATGAATCAATTACTGTAAAATATTATTCTCTGATTCAAGTAATTTAACTGTATCTTTTGTGTGTAAAATATAATTGTTAGTTGAACTGATAAGTACAAATATTAACTTTATACGCCTTCATACACTCTAAATAACATAACTTTGATATATAAATTAGTAACAATTTGTTAAAAATTAAGTTAAACTGTAGAATTGTTTTCTTAAATAAATATAAAGTAGTAAAATACTAAACAAATAATTCCTTATTTTCCTATTTAAAGGATGCCAAACAGTGTAAACCAGTAGTTAGTGGCTAAATAACATAAAATTTGAAGGCAGTAACAATATTTTTTAAAAATACTGTTTTTTACCTAACTTTGTGAATTAAATACTAGTACATTTTGTCAAATTATAAATAAAATATACCTATTTCTTTGGTATTTGTACTAAAGTGAAGAAAATGTTACTAAAGCTTGGCTAGTACTGTAAATCTGAGAGTTTTAGCTTTATTTGTCCGTAACTGGATATAATTGTAACTTGTTAATCTCGCCAAACACAATCTTTACCTCAATTTTGGAAGCTAGCTGAACTTTAGCGTTTCGAATTACATATAGTGAAGGCCTCTATAGTGGAAAATTACACCCAGTCTGTAAAAATTTGGAAATGTTGTTTCCTCCTCTGTCGAACCAGACCAAGAGTGTTCAATATATTTCTTAACATAACTAACTTTTCAAAAAAAGAATACCTTGTGCCCAGATAGCTTAGTTGGTATAGCGTTAGGCTTTTAACCTATCTGTCCAGGGTTCGAGTCCCTGTCTGGGCGATTACAATTTTTAAATTTTGTCATCGTATCTTGTGCAACAGTAAGTCGTAAATAAGCTTTTAAGTTTCTCAAATATCAGCATCTTTAGCTAACAGTACAGCATAACCAATATTATTATAATAGAAAAGTTCTGGTGGTAGAATCTACACCTACTGTAATATCTCTGTGGTATTAACTTACATGCAGCCCATAACTTTTGAGAGTGTTTCTCCTCCGTTACAGTTCCTCGCCATTTACCCTTAGCGTCGCGATTAACCTCAGAAGCAAAAAAAGCGAAATCTTATATTTGTTCTTTTCATATCTCTGAAACCACCTATACGATAGAACTACATTTAATGAATTTTGCAGTCTTCCTGTTTGATCTGTTAAATAATCCAGTCATTAAAATATACTTACATAGAAAAATCTGTTTTTCAGATACTTTAATCGGGTAATCTGCTTTTGCGTACTTCCTCAGACAATCATAGTTCTTTATAAATTTAGCACCTGATATAAAATAAGTCGAAGTCTAGTTAGAGTTGGCCTGTAAGTGCTTCTGGTAGCCTACATGTAGTTACTTGAAAAAGCAAATATTGGGTGTATAAAAAATAGCATTCTTGTGAAACAGTAAAAATCAACCTCATTTCCAAGTAATATTAGCTGTAAATGCTTCTTGCAGATTAACAAAGCTCTGGCGTCTAGTCCTACGTCACCTACAATCCTTTGTAAGGTTCGTGTTGTCCTATAAATTGTCGATATACATACTAAGTCCCTAGTTACAGCCTAAGCTTTAAGTTTCAATCTGAGGATTTCAGTGTTCAGATAGTGATTGTAGCCTCGTATAATAAACCAAATGGAAATAACCCAAGTGTTGATGCACCCAAACACCAGTAATACTTCAAAAATACCTTGAAAAAGGCTATAAGGCTAAATTATTCTTCTAGCATAGAAAAAAGTTTAGCAAGTGGACCTATGGTCCATATACTCAGTCGTGTGTGAACTTTGTTTTGTTCTGTGAATTGTCAATATATTGATAAATGGTTATATTTAAAAAAGAAAAGAAACAATGTTGGTAAGCGTCCAGTTATGGACCCATCGGTAAAGGGATTTCAGTCTTTATAGACACACAATAATTTTCGTTACACAAAAAATTTGGCAAATAGTCGAAATGTTAAACATTTCGTGTACTTTATCCAGTAAGCCTTAGCTAGAAATACAATAACAGCGTTACAGGCATTAAAATTAAGCAAGCTTAGATATTCTAGTGGCCCATAATAAGTATAAAATATCCTTTAAAATACTCTGACAAATAGTTGTGGGTTATCTGAGATCAAAATTTTCAAGCCCTCTCTCCTGCATAAATAGGCTCTAGAATTCACTAAGCCTCAAAATAATATTAGGGTTCATAAGATAAAAAGCAGATGAAGAGTGGTGCTGATCGCATCATCTCCAAAATAGCAAAGACAAAAATATACAGAGCCCTATCTGATATATTTAGAAAACTTTTACCTAGTACAACAGTAACAAAATACTCAGTAAACTCTAAAAAGTTTTACAGTAGGAGACTGGTAGTCATGTCCAGCCTCAACCACTCCTGACAGGCTTTCCATAGCTCTTGAATGGTGCGGGGTCTTCTGCGAGACAAGGCTCGTTTTAGTAGGCTGAAGGTGCAAAAGCCCATCAGTGAGGCATCAGGTGACTTCACTGGAATGCCTGTGAAAATAATTGCACGAATTCCAGTTTCGTCTACAATTTGTTGGAGGAAGAGGAACAGGTTGACCGAGATATGTGACTTGATGCACCCACACACGATTCTGGTCCCTCCCATAGAGATGGAAAATATCATAGCGATAAACGGTTGTCAGGACGTTAGCCTGATAATCGGAATTAACCTTCATATTTTTGGCAACACGATGTATGATCAGCTTGCCATTGTACGAGTATGCAGCAATGATCATGAAATCTGTTCCAAAACTTTCCTTACATTCAGTGAACCATCTTTGAAAGTCCCTCGCACCTATCGATTGATAAAAAATTGCACGTGGCTTGTGACAATCATCAAGATAAAAATATGCCTCGTCCAATGTAACAACGAACTTCCACTTTTCACCTGACAGGTACCGCTCATAAAGCTTGCGACGTTCTTGGATGTATTTTGGCAAGAGCATATGAACATGCCCCTTGCATTGCTTTTCCAAACCCAAATCGCGGTGAATGATGGTGTGCACTGTCTTCAGTGATGTTTGTAGCCGGTTCGTGATACTTCTCTGTGTGGCTGGATTCTCCCTGGTGACCAGCACCCCGACGACCTGAATTTTGGCTAGTGGCAGGCCGGGGTTTTGCCTGTTTCTGCCCCACAGGAATCATCCCACGCCTCGCCTTACCTGCCCCTTTCAACACCCGTGATATGCCATTTTTGGACACAGTGAATCCACGCTTCTTGCACTGTTTTATAATGGCACTATAACTGTAGTTTACGTCAGAAAGTGCAGTTACGTAACCCTCCCAATATGCAATGATTTTCGGCGACATTCTTCCCGATACGCAATGACCACACCTGTCAAGAATTTGAATTTATTAAGTACTTATTTCTAGCACTAAAATGTTGATACTTCACATTTCTAAGTTATACATGTAACTCAATTTCCACGAAAAGTGGCGTTACACCACTTGTGCTCTGAACCCCTCATATATATCAATGAAGATGTAAAATAAACAAACTTTCGTTGTTATTTGAGTAATAATAAGCCTAAACTTGTAAAATAAAAGGGTAGAACTTGCCAAAACATACTTTTGCATCCAAAATATAATTGAAAACTCTTTCTTGAATAGACTAAGAGGTCTTACTTTGGTAAAATAAGCATAAAATTGAAAAATAAAGGGTAAAACTTGACGAAACACACTTCGTGTGTACAAAATTTAATTCAAAACACATTTGAATTGTGTTATTTGAGTAACCGTGGAGAATAATCCTGTAAACTTGGAAAAATCTCTCTCTCTCTCTCTCTCTCTCTCTCTCTCTCTGTGTGTGTGTGTGTGTGTATGTGTGTGTGTATGTGTCCAAAATGTAATAAAAAACACGTTCAAATGTTATTTGAGTAAATATTAGAATAAACTTGTGAAATAAACAGATAGAAGTTGAGAACACACACTCTGTGTGTCGAAAATGCGACTAAAAGTCTTTCCTGAACAGATTGAATTGTATTATTTTGGTAATAATAAGCCTAAACTTGTGAAATAAACAGATAGAAATTGAGATCACACACTCTGTGTGTCGAAAATATAACTAAAATTCTTTCCTGAACAGATTGAATTGTGTTATTTTGGTAATAATAAGCCTAAACTTGTGAAATAAACAGATAGAAGTTGAGAACACACACTTTGTGTGTCGAAAATGTAACTAAAAGTCTTTCCTGAACAGATAGAATTGTGTTATTTGAGTAAAAAAATAGGCATAAACTTGTAAATAATAAATTAAACGTAGAAAAAAAATGTCTTTGTGAGTCCAAAATTTAATAAAAAATGTTGCTTGAATAGTACAAATAGTGTTATTTTGGTAAAAAATAACTTAAAGTTGTAAAATAATAAGTTAAAAGTTGAAAAAATGTCTTTGTGAGTCCAAAATTTAATGATAAAATGTTGCCTGAATAGTACAAATAGTGTTATTTTGGTAAAAAATTAATATAAAGTTGTAAAATAATAAGTTAAACGTTGAAAAAAATGTCTTTGTGAGTCCAAAATTAATGAAAAAATGTTGCCTGAATAGTATAAATAGTGTTATTTTGGTAAAAATTAACATAAAGTTGTAAAATAATAAATTAAAAATTGAAAAAATGTCTTTGTGAATCCAAAATTTAATGAAAAAATGTTGCCTGAATAGTATAAATAGTGTTATTTTGGTAAAAATTAACATAAAGTTGTAAAATAATAAGTTAAACGTAGAAAAAATATCTTTGTGAGTCCAAAATTTAATAAAAAATGTTGCTGATTAGTACAAATAGTGTTATTTTGGTAAAAAATTAATATAAAGTTGTAAAATAATAAGTTAAAAGTTGAAAAAATGTCTTTGTGAGTCCAAAATTTAATAAAAAATGTTGCCTGAATAGTACAAATAATGTTATTTTTGGTAAAAAATTAACATAAAGTTGTAAAATAATAAGTTAAAACTTAAAAAATGTTTTTGTGAGTCCAAAATTTAATAAAAAATGTTGCCTGAATAGTACAAATAGTGTTATTTTGGTAAAAAAAATTAATATAAAGTTGTAAAATAATAAATTAAAAGTTGAAAATTGTCTTTGCGAGTCCAAGATTTAATAAAAAATGTTGCCTGAATAGTATAAATAGTGTTATTTTGGTAAAAAAATTAACATAAAATTGTAAAATAATAAGTTAAAAGTTGAAAAAATGTCTTTGCGAGTCCAAGATTTAATAAAAAATGTTGCCTGAATAGTATAAATAGTGTTATTTTGGTAAAAATACATAAAAACTTGTAAAAGATTTGACATAAAGTCAAATTTCGGTAAAAAATAAGCTCAATATTATGTTAAATAGCACACAGTAACATAAATTTACTACCTAAATCAATAATCAATGGGTCCTAGGTTCATTACCCCGTGATAAAAGCAAATAGTGAAAAATGTAGGCCCAGTCCCTGATAGGTCTCCCTTCTTCCTAGTACATATAATAAACCCTTACGCTTCGTTCTCCTTGTTCAAAGTAAAGTTCTCGCTCCAATCTAATTGGGTATCCAAAAACCTCGCTAAAGCGTCCTGTGCCTTAGGGCAACCCTGAGCGGAATATTAATTGGCGGCGGAAACCGGTTCTACAAGCCACGCATAGCTTCAGAGATTTGGCCCTTGCTGCGCATTCTCAGACATCCTTTGTTGTCTGGTTCAATCCTCCCCTGCCCTACAGTATTGCATAGCTTTCCCCTGTTCTTGCGTACTGGTTAACCTCGGAAAAACCGGTTCTGAAAATCTACCGACGCGTTCTCTCATTGGTCAATCGGGTTCTTCCTTTGTTCTGACGTTCTGACGTCATTTGACCTTGAACGCACACTCCCCAAATTCCTTTCTCCTCTACCTGCGCGGAATATTAATTCATTCTCTCTATCTACCTTCACCGCACTTCCCCAAATTCCTTTCTCGTCTACCTTCACCGCCGAGTCGAGATTCTGAGACCGTATTCTGTCTAGCGTGTGAAACCATCGTGTTTCATACCATAATAACATACATTATTACATAGTACTAATTAATAATATTACATATCGCGGTTCGAGTACCGGGACCGTCCCCAATCGTAATTGAACCTGTACCTACACCCATTACCACCGTTCATAGCGGTTCATAAACCATAGAAAACTTATTTTCAATATTATAAACATTAATATTATCGATTGATACCTTACATACTTTGCAGTAATGAATATAAAACCATATGCATAGCGTTTAGTACCTCTAATTACCTTCTATATACATATTTTTCATAAAATAAATAATTATATATTCATAAAAGTTATAATTAAGCAAATACATAAATGTAAAGTATTCTAAGTACATGCTAATGAGTTCTAAGTACGTGCAAATTAGTTATAAGTACGTGCAAATTAATTATAAGTACGTGCAAATTAATTAAAACACGTGCACTAATTGGCACTGGCTGGGTCAACATCTACTAGCATACAAATTATTTCTTAATTAAAATCGTTCGAGCAAAGTTGACTGTTTTTCATCATTTATTTGCAGTAGTAATGTAAGTATATGAAGACATATTATATACTAGAAACGCAATTTGTAATTTTTACACAAATCAATGATCATTAACTGTAAGTTTCTTTCACAGTAACTAAAGTAACTCACAGTTACTTTCAAAGTACCAGTAACTGTAACTGAGTTACTTTTTAAATGAGTAACGGAAACTCGGTTACTTGTAAAAAATAACTTACCGAACACTGTAAATAGCCTGTAGCCTAAGTTCAAAACAGTGCATACTTAATCTTCCTGGTGCTGTTGTATAGTACTATGCAATCGCTGGCACATTGTACTGCGGGTTGTTGTCATTTCACCTTACATGATTAATAAGCAATTTATGCCTCTAATACTATTTCTATGGAAATGGTACTTCATTGCTGAACTTGTTACTTGATACTGTTGATGTCTATACAAGTCTTCAGCACAAATGTGTATTATTAATTCTTACTTCATATTACGTATCTCCGTGAAGAGTAGCAAAAAAAAATCGATATTGAGATAAAATGCACAAAAAGAAGAATGTTCTCGAAGAAAATTTGCTAAACTTGGGAATGCTAATGATGAGGATTATAATTTTTTTAAAAATTGAAGACAGTTGAAACTAACTTAGATACAGTGGAACCTCGATTTTACATTGTTCAGGCGACCAAGCTGAAAAAATCTTGAATGCGAGAAAATGTAAAACCGAGGAAAATTTCTTAGCAATTTGCTATGTTGGGACCACCAAGATTGAATGTAAAATGCAGGAAAATGTAAAATCGAGGAACTTGAAATCTGGGTTCCACTGCAATTATTATTTGTAGGTTTTGATTAATCTATAAATTTTGGAGGAGGGAAATGCTTCCCTTTGCCCCCGCCAGGTTACGCCTATGCTTACATTCCCACATAGTGAACAGAAATTTTGAATATTATACCTCAAAACATATTGTACTTCAGACTTTGTGCTAAATACATAAGCATTTTTAATAAGATTAACTTTTAATGTAAATGATTTTTTATCACCCTGTCTCTGAACCGCCCTTCCCAATTTTTCCATCAAACATTAGTACCCACTCTGAGCTACCTGTATATAAAATTTGTGGGAAATTGAAAGGGGGGGGGCATTCGCTCTTGAAGTTAGTCATTTATTTTTCTAAACAAATACATGAAACTATACATAAAATACTGATACACTGATCTGAAACCTTATTTAAATGAAAGCTTACACTATCCTGAGCAAAAGAAAAGAAACTTGAAGTTTCTACGACAAACCTGAGAGAAGATACTATACCTAGGTAATTTATAACCTAATGCGTGTCATTCAAAGTGGAGCCGCATGTAGCGTACACGGAGATTTTTAAAAACTCGTAATTTCTGAACCCCTTGACCAAACTCAAAAAAAGTTGTCATTTTTGGAACTAGCATCAAAAGTTCTATAATTATACCGAATTTCATCAAAATCGGAGATGGTGGGTGACATGGCCTGGATGATTTGACGTGGAATGACCCATTACCAACATTGGTAAGAACAGGTCTTCCTACCTCGAAACGAAACAATAAAACTCCATTCAAATTCGGCGTCCTATACGGAACACCCTTTAGTATCTGGCCTCAAATACGCAGACAGTCAGTGGAAGATGATTACCAGTCTGACAGTGATGACGAATTAGTGAACATAGAATGGAAATTTGAAGAAAAAGATCAGGTAGAAGCAGTGCTTTTTTTATTTAAATCATTTTTTTTACTTCAATAGATTTCTTATATATTTTTTAAAAACCACGCTTAAAATAGCATCCATGGTTTCTGGCACTCTACACATAGATATATGTTTTTTATTGAAAGGCATTTTCTACTAATCGGCCCTGAAAAATATTTTAATAGTTTGATTAAAGCAAATAAAAAAATATATGTAAATATACATTTTTCTGGTTCTGATACTGTACATATGAACACTATTGAAATATTTGTTGAGTGTGTTAATGAAACTACAATAACTTCAGTAAACTTTCTTTCACTGAAAATATAACATTTTGGATGTACTCTATAATTTTAACTTACAATTAGTTATAAGAGTACAAAATATTTTGTCTTTGTAGCTGAAATTTGGCACTTTTTTTAATGACAATTTGCAAAATATCAGCTGCCATGTTCATTTACACAACTACACAAAATGTTTTCTATTTTTGCTCATAAACACTATCGAATTTTCAATCAAGAGAAAAGTAAGTGTGTTTACAGTTTACATATTAGATTTCCTTTCGTATGAGCTTCACCCATCAGTACATATATTTTGTTTCCTTTCTTTTTCGTCCTTAGAGCCGAATAAATGCCATTAAATGAATACAAGATTAATGTACTTTCACCAAAAGTGATTCTGATATCTACAAAATCCTTATGTGCATTATTGTATGGATTATTTATTTAAAGTGATTTAAATCAATGCACCTTGGGTAGAAGTTGTATGTCTGAAGGTAAGAGGAAGAGTTCAAGAGCTGCATCAAGTGTGCGTACAGTGTTTTTCGTATCAGTAGGCGATTGGGTTGAAAAAGACCCCCACCCATCTTTATCGCTCTACTCTCAGTGAAACTGGCTCTGTAACTGTCACATCAAATTTATATTATAAAATTAATATTAATTTACATTCAGGTTATTGATTGATTGAGTTGGTCTACTTATAACCAGTTCATGATGTACGATGTGCGAGATATCGACTAATATTGAACCTAATACTATGTGCAGAAGCATTTTGAAAATTGGAATTGATAAAAATCGGAAATACGTGTTTGCTGTTTTGTGGAAGTCATTATAAGACACGTACGAGTTTTGATTAGCCCTTTTAGGACCAACTTTTTGTTTCAGCTAAAAAAATGTTTTCGTTCCGAATCTGTAAATATAAATGCTACTGTTCCAATATTTTTATTATGATATTGGTTAGTACAATTTCTGACTTTACATCACTGTCTTGATAATTCGATCCTCTTAGTATTTTACCCATAAGCTTTGGAACTGACAACAGTGGATTAGCACAAATAGTTCTAGCACCTATGTGCCCTCTAAACTGAAATGCAACAAGTAAATATAGCAAAGTAAAGTTTTAATTTTGCAGGTGCTTATCGACAACTTGAGCACATGTATCATGCTTTATATCCAAATGAAATTATTTCCGTGTGTGTTGCTAACTTTTCTAGCCTCTTCACACCTGCCTTTTCTTTCTCATCAATTCAGTTTTTGATAAAAAAAAAAACCTCATTGATAGTAATCGTTTTCTTTACTGTCATTCAAAATAGTACAATTTGGTCAGGGGCGTTCCAAAAATTCTCGAAAGAGGGTTGCGTATACTTTTTTTTAGTAGTCAGCCCTAATTTGGCCATCTTTCCTTCCAAACAGATGTGGGGGAGTTATATTAGAAATTAGCGGGTGTTTAAGTTCGAATCTAGGCTTAACATTATTAGGCATGGATGTTCACTTATGTTGGATTGAATAAAAATAAAATAAATAAATGTGCCAAAACAATTAAGACACGAGATGGTACATCGTGTCGACGGTCCAGAGCTCGGCCAACGGAGAAGGATGCATAGGTTCCTTATACGTTGGTCTTCATTCACGAGCCAAGTTCATGCCAAAATTATTATTACAAGAAGAAATCAGAACACCGAAACATATTATGACATATTATTTAATAGATCGTAGTTGACATACTTACAACACCTCGCCACCCATCTCCACACACACCATGCAGACAAAACACGATCACTGACCCATAAGTCTCTGGGTAAAAACAAGTTAGCAGCGGAGACCGCTGATGGCCAGCGTTGCATACAAACACTAGTCTTTACAAACGCACCATTTCTTAACAAGTTAAAAAGTTAAAGTTGAAAACTGATTTCAAAACCAAGAGTCTAAACTTTGTCGGGTGAGGAGAAAATATTTTCCTCATCGATACGTAAAGGTGCTGAAGCGAGAGTGTTTTCTCAAAATCTTTCTTCCTCCTTAATTCCTTCGAGTCTTGTGCCCCGGGGGGAATTGTCCTTCGCTATTGGTCCATCTACCATAGCTTCACCCCCCCCCCCCACGTGACTTAAAGTTCGCACTGAAGGGTGATAATCGCGTAGCACAAAAACACAATATCACCTTGTTTGAGAGCTGATTTCGAGGACCAAAAGTATCTCGCTCTAATTAATTTTTACTGCTCGCAGCTCGACACTTTGTTAAAGTTATGCAGACAGTTTGTTCAAGTTATGCGTTCTGTGGCTGTCTAAACTTCACTGAGGTGAAGAGATATTTTAGGGCAGGGTTGTAGTTCAAGATTTCGTATTATTTACCCTTGTCACTTCACTGTCACCGAGCCAGACTGGTTGGCGCGCTCGTAGAAATTATGTCGGCTTGTAGGGCCTGTTATGTGTAGGACGATTGTTTTGATTCGGGGCCTGACCGGCTGCACACTCCCTTGAGAACAGAGGGTCCTTGTTCAGGACGAGGGTGAGAGTCTCGTCGGGGTTTTAAATTTTAAAATGCCTGAAGTTCCGTGATTAGCTGCATCTCTAAATTTCAACCATCAGGCTGAACTTGAATTGATGGTGACGTGAGCCGAATGTGGACTGGATGGATATTCAGAGTTTATTGCGGGAACACACTGGCTTCTTTCTCTGGAAGTAGGTGCGGCGATATATGCAGGGCTTCATGGGAAAGAATGCTGGTTTGTTTGAGACTGTTGTCCTTTTCTCAGAGAGCAGAAAAATGAAATCTTGGGGAGAAGTGCGTAGAAAGACCAATGGTAATGGTAAATGGTAATTGGTACATCGGTTATAGAATATTAACACCCACTAAGGACGTCACTGAATCAATATACAGGATAAATTCATTTTCTTCAATAATATTTGCTATCGTAAAGGCAAAGTCTGCAAAATGTGAAAAAGTGCACTTATCCTTAGATAGAAACCCCGTGGCCCTTTGGGGACCTCTGTTCCAATAATGGAACATTCATGTTTACAAAGACATTACTTCAACCAGCAAACATCATGGCACAAATGTTTTTACACATCTTTTCAGTGCATGAACATCCATTTCTGATTGTAAATTGCACATATTCAGACACATGCCAAAGGCACAAACATTATTTTCATGAGTAAAGGCGACAGAGGTAGATTGAGTGTTGGTTGGTCCCAGTGTTCGAATTGAAGGGAGGGGGGAGCCAGGGAATTTCCCCCGTCTACTTTTTTCATACCAGGCTCTACATTTATATTTTCATTCCCAACCAGGGAATTCTTAAAATGGAGACAAAAATCGAAATTGCTACTTGAAAGCAGAACATTTAAACCAATAGTTCCTCGTAGAACAATGATGGGGCTACCTCAAAACGCAAATAGTTCCATCCAGATGTTAATGTAAATGAGGATTTAAGGTGGGCAAAACCCATACATTTACTAAATGCCATTTCACAGACGTTTGTCACACCGTTTCACCCATTGAGACTGGCCTTGAATTCTCAGATCCCTATCTGTGTGGGCTTCTGTTGCATATATTCTACATATCTTCAAGGTATGTACTTCCTGTGGGTACAGTATGAAATGATTTACTGGATTGTGGACATTGTGATACAAGCATGTTCATACGCTGGCATTTTCAATGG
Source organism: Lepisma saccharinum (assembly GCF_977018435.1). Lineage (NCBI taxonomy): Eukaryota > Metazoa > Arthropoda > Insecta > Zygentoma > Lepismatidae > Lepisma > Lepisma saccharinum. The sequence goes on along the minus strand of NC_139251.1, from coordinate 23,620,879 downwards.
AGTTTCAATGATATGTGTTTCTTCCATTTGACTTTCAAAATTTGTGGGACGATGAAGGATGAAGATGATTGTGCCGAATGATTGAATGGGTCTTATAAAAGCAACCAAGAGAGAACTGGCTGCCAACTCGCACCTATTCTTAGTTACGAAATGTAAAAAGGATGTCAGTTGCTTATGATTTCAAACCGGCAAATAAGCCTCCATTGAAATAGAATTGCGTTAGAAAGTAGTATTTAATGTAACCCGACCAGATTCTGAATATAATGGGGACCAGATACAGCATCTCAGTCCTACGCACCTTTCATCTGGTATTCGGGAATATCTGACAGTTTTTTCACACCTTAGTTTGCAACAAAGCGAGCGGTATACATAATCTGTTCAAGTGGTTTACATTTGTGGCGCTTGGCCGACAGAAATGGAAACAAATTTGACAATATCACTTAAAGAGCGGCAAATACTCAGTTCTGACTGTCAATCCTACGTGCATGTATTTGCTTCTTCACTTTTTCCTTGACATGTCGTATCGAAACGAATTAAAGAGGGGCAGGCTCGTGGAGAAGACAGCAAAAACGAAAGCTCTAAAAACGGAACGTCCAGGAGAAATTCAAACGCTTCATGGGTATTTTCGTTGACAAGCCTAAACAAGATGGTAGCGGCACCTCTAATGATGGCAAGACAACGCACAAATTCTTTCAGGATCCTAAAGAAGTCAGTAATAATCACAGGCACCAACAAGGTGTTAATCAAACGATGCAACTATTTTGTAAAGACAATCGTCAAGTCATCGTACTAACGTTCAGTTTTCGTGAACTGTATCTGGTCCCCATTATATTCAGAATGCGTTGGTAACTGTGAAATTTCTTGTAACAGAATATTTTTGGTATTATATATGTCTGATTCCCGACACACGATCTTGGTGCACGGTCCAGAATCCATAGTAGCAGCTGTTCTTTTAGTTGGCAGCTCTATGAGGAGGTGCAAATAGGAAGAATCAAGAACATTAAGTGAGCGACTTTCCCGCGAGAGCTCCCGAATTTCTACCAATGCAGATCTTATGCATCATCTGCTCATCTCGTCTTATCCACTACCATCAAGCCTTTGGCCTTTGCCTGATAAGACATGTACGCCATAAGAAGACGTCACTCGCTTGCTCGACATCCAGTGTGTCAGATGACTCCCAACAATCTGCCTGACCAATGGAAAATCTATCCACTACTAACAATGAAAGTGAAAGTTAAAGTTTATCTCAGTCAGTAGACGAACACAGTGCACTGTAGTAACATTTATTTCGTAGTGTAAGGTAGGTGAAAATCATCGTGCCCACTGCACCGTGCCATGAAGGAATATGGGGGAATGTGGAGGCTTCACATATTCACAATCTCGGTCATTTGTGGAGGTAAAGCGATTGTCACAGTCAGATTCATCGTCGACCTGCCTCATTATTATTATTATTCTATCCTTAGCCGTGAAAAATGTGTTTAATCAAGGTGTTGAGTGTTTTTATTTGTATGTATATATATTTGATCTGCCAAGCCAACGGGAGAAAGAGAGGAAGTCGCGAGTCTGACGGGCGAGCACCAGAAAGGTCACGTTTTGCGTCTGAAACTTAGGAAATTCGACCTTAAAGACAACCATTCAAATATCTCGGGTTCTAGCATCCGGACTGAAGTGAAACTTTTACCAGCGCAGCAACATGTATGCAAGGACGGATGTGTGGAGATTCGTCGCAATCAAGCAAGAATTACGGATGCCAGATCGAATTGGTTATAATCGATCAGTTTATGGACACAGATTGCAGTTGAGCTGTCGGCGCCGGGCTGGCCCGCACTTAATCCGAACGTGCCCTACCAGAGCACGCTCTATCCAGGCTGGGAGACAATGGAGCGAAGAGGAATGACCTCGTGGGAAGCGTAGCCTCAACGACTGTCAAGCGTTCTTTTTCAAAATCCGCATAAAACGAAAGGACCTGCCATTTCGACACACAGTTTTACCGCGAGTTCCAAGGAGACACATCCACGCGCTCCGAACGTTGAGACTACCATTGTGCCGATTCGTCGTGTGTTATTACCTTTTTGGTGTGAGGACGAGCGGAAGTGCGCCAGCCTACTGTAGTCTTCAGAGCGAGTTTGTGAGAAGTGGCTGTAGGCGAGATTTTGTCCTTTTCGTGAAGTGAAACGCACATAAGGATGGCCGGTTGACTGTAGAAGAGAGGAAAGGGGTCACCCTCGGTTCGCCCCGATGCCAGACGAGACACCACGACGAATGCGTACGTCATGCTGAAACCCCGAGCTACGCCACCTGATGCCTACCAGCCGCCACAGACAGGGAGAGAGATGTCGAACGCTGCCATATCGACGTCCCGACGCTTGAAATCGTCCGACGGTGATGGAGAAGACGCCGACGACCCATGAACTACCGCCCACCGCCCAGATGCGACGTCCGAATCACGCCTAACCACGGAGATGCAGACCGACCCCGAGAGGAAGAGACGCCGAGGCCCTTTGCGTTCCCCGAGCGACGCCGACGACCCATCGTCACTTATCCGCCGAGAAACCAGATGCATGAACGCTCTTCACCTTCTCGTCGTCGCGACCGAGGAAGAATTGGAAAACCTTTCGTGTGCATACTAAGTGATTTCAATCGCCCGCGAAGACACCAGGATGCGCCGTGGAACCAGAGAGATGGTAACATATTCATCTGTATGAATGTCAACACGTACCGGCTCGATTGATATTTAGAGAATGCCCTAGAAATTCGTCGATGTTTTGAAAACGCCCACACAACTCGACACTTCGTATCAGACTCCCGTTGCGCTTAATACTTGTATTTAATTGTCTCAGGTTAATTTTACTCATTTCTTGTGATTTTTAATGTTCTAACATTCACTGTTGTTTGAGCTCCTTTTGTATTGATTGAAGTGCGTACTGCTAGAGTAAAGCGCCGCCCGCTTAATTGTTTTATCTATTTGAGGTTTGTTCAGTTTAGTATGTGTCAGCGCTGTGTCGCTGCTAGCTACGTCAGGTCGCGTATGTGATTATGGTTAAAGTATTTGCCTGGTAATATTAATTGCTAGTCGCGGCGAAGTGTTGAAGTCCCGCCCGCTAGAGAGTATATGTTTGCGTCACTCAATGGAGGTTATTGTTATGTTTAGGACCACGTGAGGCCAAGTAAAAGGAAAAACGTCCGCCCACGTGAGCGTAATTGCTGTTGAGACGCTTTGTTTATTCTGGACAAATAATGTATTGTCACCGCACCGACCTATTAGTAAACTTAAACTTAAGTAAGGGCTGGCTAGTGATTTGAAGTAGCACTGGAGCAAATTCACAAATGACCTGATTAAACAAAAGTCAATGTAAAAGTAAATGCTAATGCAATAACTAGGGCTCGTCGTCAAAAACCTGTGCATTTTATGTATTATTTTTTGTTGACGCGCCCTATAGGCTGGATCTGTGAGTGAATGTGTGTGAATGCAAGAGGGGGACATGTACTGAATTGATTTTTTTGTTATGAATAGAATATCATTTCATACGCATGTCGCTACCCGTGATTTTCAGGTATGCTGGCAGCTAGCCGCTTCCCGGCTACAGGTAAAAGTCTGGTAATCGAAAGTATATGTGTTTTTGTTTGATATGACTATTGGCTATGCACTGTTGGTCACCGTCCCTATACACGAACTCAACCTGGACCGTTAAGCACTTTCACTTGTCCGAGGGAGATTTTGCCGCCTCTATCTAGGTAGTGATAGTTTTTGTTTTCCCGTACAAGGGAGGGCGTTTACACGATCAGCACCATCTGACCTCCATCGGTTGCCTCTGGGTACAGATTTATTACATGCTGTATAAACCCGAGCTGCTTTCATGCAGGGACTAGGCCAGAAAAAGTCCAACCGAAGATAATCCACCCTGAGCATGGAACCCGAGTCCCCGCTTGGCAGTCAAGACACTCTACCGACTGGGCCACCGAGGCTCCATTTGTGTTTCCATGTCAACAAGCACAGGATTTAACTGATTTTATGTGATGATGCCAACTGCAACTTTTTTTCAGTACATGAGCACAGGGCATTCTTTGTACACAACATGTTACTTTATTATTTTGCACCGCTATCATGTGAATAACTACAGAATTTGAATAATTTTATGTTTGTTTTATATTATTTTATTAGAAATACTGACAGCCTAAAGTATCTCTATTCACCAATTCAGTTTTTGTCCCCATCTTCAGAATTTTGGCTCACTGTGCGTTGGCATAAAATCAAAAAGTAGGAATTATAGAAAATAACAATTATTGTAGTAACAAACTAATACGGTCATTATCATCATCATTATTGGGAAGATACTCCTGCTGATCCACCAGATGAGCGATGAATCCAGCACAACTGTTTATCTATAGTTTTTTCATACAGTTAATACAGGGGAGTCCCAAAGTATGGAGACACCCGAATAAAAGTTGAATGACATACTGTTCCGCAAAACTAACACTGTAAGTTTGTAATAGGGGTGCAGGAAAATATTATAAAACATATGATGATGATGGCCGCCATCTTGAATTCAACTTCAAAATTTTAAAGAGAAAGGGGGTGGTGATATGATAGATCAAATCAGACTAGAATTTCACGAGAAATGCAGTGGTGAAGGTTGATTGATTGATTGATTTGGTGTTTAAGTCCACTTTATGCACAGGAAGGCTAATCGGAACTGGACCTACAGTTTAAAGTGGGATCAGAACCAGTATGTGCCTCCACCGGGAATCAAACCAGGGACCTCCATGCATTTCGACGTATCTTTAAACAGTAAAAAGTTATGAATGAGTTATTGTACCAATTCGAGGTGTCAGAAAAAAACATTAAAACGGCTGTAACACGTCAGTAACGCATCGAGGGAGAGAATTTCGAATTTAATCGAGGATATTCCCGAAAGGTTGAATTTTGTGAATGGTTGTTTCCAACAATTACAGTGTGATGTTTCTACTGGAATAATAAGTGCTTCACATTGACGAGGCCAATTTTTATGTTCACAGGGGAGGCTCCTATGATACAATAATGGAACAGCGATCCTAAATGGGTTAGCAATAATGGCACTCATAAAATAACACTATCTCGATGCAAATTTATCATTTTTACAATGTTTTTCTATTAGCAATATTCTTACCGATTTTCTGTGTGCCACAATAATCATTCTCAATTCTTCAGTGATACTGTACGCGGGATTGCAAAGCTTTTTGTGTAGAATATAGTGGTGCCACGATATGTACTGGCCTCTATGCACAGTGCGGAACGGATATTTCGACAAAATCTTCTTTCCTGCTGGTTTCCTCAAGGATTCCAAGGTTGCCGCTTATTGCCCAAAAAGGGGGCCAGCGTGGCCTCACTAGTCACTATAGGTGGGGTGAAATTCCAGTTGGTTTCCGCCCAATGCGTCGCCCTTGTCCGCAATTTTGTAAGTCGGCAATTTTTGGCTTTATCGCAGTTGTCCTAGGTTCAACTACACAAGCAATGTGAAAAGAGTGTCCAGAACCTACGTGCTGACAGTAAGAACATATTTTCTTCAAACACTGTTAATGAGTTTTTGAAAATTTATTGAATGTTTTGGAGCAACGTAGTTCGAACCTCAGGACATATACAATGTCGATGAAACGGAGATATCAACACCCCTTAAGCCTGACAATATAGTCGCACCAATGGAAAAGAAACAGGTTGGAAAAAATAATTGATTGAGTTGTTGTTTTAAGTCTAGCTCATGCACAGTAAGGCAATGAGGAATTAATTCTCATGAGAGATGCACGTCGATAAAGATGTTCTTAGCCGTTAGCTAAGGGCAGGTCTCTAGTTATTGACAATAAAAATATACGAGGTGTGATTGAAAAGTTCTTAGACTGGAGCCGCCACGGTTAAATGGTGAGGGAATAAAAGCTTGTTTTGTCCTTGAAGGATCCTGAAAAAAATCATTGCTCTATCTTTGTTTAGTTGCAAGCTATACAGCCTGTTGAGTTTCGACGTGTGTAGTGCTATCAGTGGATTCTTGTGTGTGCAGAACAATGGACGGGCGTAAAATTTGAAAAAAAAACGGAAAATCAGCATCGGAAACCTATGAACTGTTGAAAATAGGTTTCGGGGATACGTGTGTATATAGGGCAAGACCAGCACTCTGAGGATACAAGAACTGCATCCTGCAGCACGATAACGCTCCTGCTCAGTGAATTTCTGGTCAAATTCCTGTGCCTCGCCAACGCCCTATTCTCCAGATCTTGCACCAGCAGACTTCAATCTATTGCTGCTCAAAGGGAAGAGGTTTGAGTCAATAAAGATAAATTGAAACTGAAGAGATCCAGGTATAAAAAGACAACGTTTCTTTCAAGAAAGTGGACGTCCAGGAATTCTTCCGAAAGTGGAAACACCGTTGGATTTGGTGTCTTCAATCAGGAGGGGACCACTTTGAAGGTGATACATTAAAATAACCTGTAAGTACTGTCATTTGGAAGTTACAAGATCAGTCTAAGAACTTTTCAATCACACCTCATATATGGTACCGGGTGTCCCAGAAGTCTTCCCCTGATTACAAATTTTATTCATATCGGCTATATGCAATGTAGAGATGTGAAAGTGGTGCCAAAATGTTGGAAAACTAACCAAGTTTATTTGTTGCAGGTTTGAGTAATGTGGCTGTAGTGTAGCAGTGTCAGTGCCAAGGAATCCGGAATTAATGCTCTTGACATCGGGTGGCATCTTTCCATACAATGTTTCTTGGAATTGACAGGATTTGGGAATGAAGATAAATTCCATTTTTTAAATATCAACTTACGAGGGTCACTATTTATATTTTGAGCCTAACAATGAAAAACAGGAATTTGGCATTGAAAACTGCTTTATTGTTTTTCGAAGTATTCTCCTTTATGGTCAATACACTTTTGCATTCGTTCGAACCATTTGTCAAAGCAGTTTTTCCAATCTTCTTGAGACACCTCCATAATATGGTTTTTGAACGCATCAACGGCGTCTTCCGCCGACGAAAATCGTTGTCCACGCAATTTATTCTTGACATTCGGGAACAAGAAGAAGTCATTGGGTACCAAATCAGGACTGTACGGCGGATGACCCATCAATTCGATTTTTTGACTGTTCATAAAGTCGGTTGTTAGACGAGATGTGTGACAGCTGGCATTGTCTTCATGAAGAATGATCCGACGGCGTTTGTTTGTTTTCCGTATTTGACCGAAGACCTCTGGCAAACAAATTGTTGTGTACCATTCAGAGTTGACCGTTCTACGTTCCTCTAAAGGCACAGTTGCCACATGACCAGTTTTCCCGGAAAAACAGGCGACCATTTGTTTCGATGTGCTTCGAGCGCGAACAACTTTAGTTGGATTGGGTTCATCTTGAAACACCCATACAGTCGACTGCTGTTCACGTTCCGGCTCATATGCATATATCCGTGATTCGTCACCTGTTACAATCTTATATACGTCTTTTGAAGCACCACGATTGTATTTATTGAGCATTTGTTTGCACCAATTGACGCGAGCGTCTTTTTGAGTTTTTGTCAAATTGTGTGGGATCCAACGAGAACATACCTTTCTCACAGCTAAATGATCATGTAATATTTTATATATGCTGGTGGAACTAATGCCTATGGTTGCCTCAATCTCACAGTATGTCACATGACGATCTTGCAGTATTAGGTTTTGCACAGCATCAATGTTTTCTTGAACAACAACTGATTTTGGACGACCTTCGCGAATCTCGTCGGTGAGCGAATGGCGGCCACGATTAAATTCGTTATACCAGCGTTTCACAGTGGCAAAGGATGGGGCTTCATCGCCAAATGTGGAAGTAAGTTGATCGATGCACTTTTGTCTTGATAATCCACGTCGAAAATCGTAAAAAATCATCGCACGAAAATGTTCACGAGTTAATTCCATTTTATTGTTGTCGCGCAATCTCCAAGGCAACATAAACAACATAAATCAAGCTATTGACAAAACATTTGAAATACGTTATGGTCAATAATGCCAGACGATTCCGTGCAAACGTCAAATCGCGCCTAACTTCAATCAGTGTTGCCAAGGCTGAAAATATAAATAGTGATCCTCGTATTGATGGCAGATATTCTAGACGAAAGAATTCTGTACATTTGAAAGTTCCTCTGCACTGTTATTGGTGACCGGGTCTCGTGATACCAGAGGACATGCTGAGCTTTTTCCTGATTTGGGATCCATTTCCGGTTTTCTGGTCACTGACACTGCTACATTACAGCCACGTTACTCAAACCTGCAACAAAAAAAACTTGGTTAGTTTTCCAACATTTTGGCACCACTTTAACATCTCTACCTTGCATATTGCGGATATGAATAAAGTTTGTAATCACGGAAAGACTTCTGGGACACCCGGTATTTTCCAGCCTAACCTGTAGCACATAACAGACGAAATTTTGAAAGCAGTCTTTAATTTACAATTTCATTACAAATCAAAACTGTAATTTAAATTTTAGCCAGAAAATATTGTGAGTGGAAAGTACGTAATTTTGAGTGTTTACTGCATACTGTTCGACTCGCAAAAAAAAAAAAAAAAGTAGTTACTATGAACACCACTCAAGGCGAACAACAAGAACGCTCTTAAGTCTCCAATTTGGCAAAGAATCACAGTTCTCCCTAGAAATGCAACTTCCCATTCGCAGAAGCACTTTGCGTCTCTTCTTGGCCGCATTAAAATCTCTTCCCCTGACTGAGGGGAACGGGGTAGAGGGGGAGGCATCGAGCCAAACATTTCGACGGCAAACAACCACTTCTTGCATTTGACTCGCGTGAACCGTATTATTGGAGGCTTACGACCAACACCAACGTCGAGGGAATCCAAGAAACTGCATGGGTGGGGGAGACGGGGGGGGGGGGGTTACTGGAGCACTGCCTCAGAAATTTATCGTTTCTTTTATGCCCACTGTCTCCTTCATGAGCCATTGCGCGCAGCTAAGTCCATTACGGGACCATTAGCGGTTGCCGAAACGGCTCGACTCCAACGATCCGCCATTATTGCCATTTTGTCTGTGGTTCGCACCGAGCTCTCTTCATCCGGGTCAGCGACTGTGTCACGTGACACAATAAGTCAAGGGGGGAGGAGGGGGGAACGTATGATGAGACAACAAAGCCACTTAGGGACGGAGAGAGCGAGCCAGTTTCCGGAAGTGGTCCTCTCAACATCTCTTCTTGCTGTGCATTGTCTTACCCATTTTCCCTCTGAAGGGGAGCAGTGGTGCCAGCTCCTGATGCACAAATGTCGCTCCATGGACGCCAGCAGAAAATTTTGTAATGAAGGGGGGGATTTTTTATGTCCTGAAATGGTACACACATTGGACTCTTTTTAATTCAAACTTCAAGCAAACACGAAAAATTCGAATTAACAAAGATTCGAATTATCCAAAATTCGGATTATCCAAAATTCGAATTATCCAAAATTCCGAATTATATAAAATTTCGAATTATCCAAAATTTCGAATTATCCAAAATTCGAATTAACAAAAATTCGAATTAACAAAAATTCGAATTATCCAAAATTTCGAATTAACAAAAACATGCACTATTAAATAAAATCAATAAAACAAAATTGTACTACAGTATAAACAAAAATAATGAAAATGCAGTAGACCTTACCGTATAAATTGCCATATTTTGTGATTGGTCCTGTAGTGCACATAAAATAAATTCTGACTATAATAATCAAGCTACCAGTAAATGGAAAACATGTTTAAGTAAGTACATTTTATTAACGAACAAAATCACATACACGCACTGTGCGAATTAAGCTCTTTGCTTTAAGGGGGGGATGTCCCAGTGGCGTATTTGTGATTTCATTTGGGGGAAGGGTTTTTGGGTATGCAAGTTTGTATGTTATCAGTCAGTAAACTAAACTATTTCTTTGAGTTCTTAAGTACCGGTACATTAGAACATTCGTTCTAACCAAGCTTATTAAATATTTAAGGGGAGGAGGTACAGTTACGCACCAATTGTGCATTTATTTCAATATCGCCAGAATTGGCACTGCTACTAAAAAAAACCTGGGTGTATCCAAGAGTATGAATTTCTCTCCAAGTTGCAAGTGGAAGCGTTTTTTTAAATGTTGATTATTAAATCTGAACACGATGTTTGAAAAATATGATTAATAAGAATCTTCGGAATCCCATGTATTCTTTATGGGAAATCAACTTCAACATCAAGTTACGGCTAATCAAATGGAAGTTTCGACTTTTCCGCTGGAGAAATGCATCTTCAAATTGACCTCTTCCAGTTGATATATTTTTCTATTAGCATGTTTGATATTCTCAAGAGAACAAATCAAAAAATAATCCCATAAGTCAAATGCATTTCTCCTTGCCTCCTACGGCAATCCTGACAGTGTTGCCAAACTTGATGCGTATAAAAGAGCTAAATTTCACCTTAAAAGGAGTTAAAACTGTCTTTCAAGGTGCTAGACTTACGAAGTGCTTCCTAGAGTAATGTTAGTTGTCAAAGGGGTGGGGCGCTGCTAGGACCGTTATCTCTAAATTGATGATAATTTATTCTTAGTTTTCACCATCTAGATCCGCCGGCCTCACCCGATGGTCTTATGAAATCGAAAATAAAGGATTCCCTGATAACAATATTATGCCAATTTCACGTCAACACGGGCAGGCACCCCAGTTCACAGTAAAACGAGTGCACGAAAGAGCCAGATCTGGCTCCAAGAGAGCTAAGTTGGCAGCACTGCCACGGGGGAAGAACTTGGGAAGAGCCCTGTGGAGACTGTTCCGCACTCCCTTAACATTTACACGAAAGGTACCTGAACCCAATATGGCCTACCTAACGTTTGCGGTTGTTTCTAGTGGTGTACAAAGTCAGAAAGATAAAACTAATGGCAACATTCAAAAGAGAGAACATTTTTGGACGTTTACTGAAAATTGGAGCCAATTACAAATAATAACATGGGTGCAGGGAAGATTTGTTTGTTTTTTTACATCAAACTATGTAACATAATTTGTAAAGAAAGTACAACTATGTTGTTTTTATAGGTAGAGAAGCATATTGATACACTTACATTTTATTTACATAAAGACACAAGATTTGCACAAAGAAATAACATTGTGTACATACCAATAAACAAGGCAAGGGAATGACATGTCACAATTTGTTACCAGAAGACCATGGATTACATACATATCACAGTCTGGACAAATGAAAGGTCGTTTATCACCCTTAGTGAGTTCCAGACACACTACGTGAACATAAGAGTAACAAATGTCACATTTGTGCATGCTTTGACGATATATTCCTATGTAGGCCATATTGAGTACACCTTACATAGTGTTCTTTTTAATCTTCGTTATAAACAGTACTTTAAATTAAAGTCTATATTAGGTGCATTGTTGTAAAGTAGACATTATAAGCTATCATAATATGTATTAGAGATATAAACACCTATCATTTAGAAGATGTAGTAAGTAATAACTTGACTATGTAATATTAAATCACATAGAACACAATCAAGAGGTTCAGCTATTTTGCTTCTTTGTATTCAAGTTTCTGTACTATAGGTAAAGCCAACAGGTTCAATCACGTCATTCGGGCAGTCTAAATGACATGTTAACGTCATTTGTTGAATTTCCCATGTAACTACTTGGAAACAGCAAATTGGCCATATTAGGTACTAGGCCATATAGGGTTCAGGTACCTTATTCTAAGAAAACCCAAAATCATACAAAAAAAGCTATCGAATAGTAACACCAAAAACTTGGCCAAATCTACTAAGGTAGATGAGCCAAAGGTGGTCATAGTTCCCAAGGTGGCCCACTTCCCGAAAATCATATTAGTATTTAACAAAGTCAACAAATGACACTACATCAATGTACCCAGTCCCTATTTGGTGCACTACACAGAAAACGAACTGTCTCGTGCTGGCAGCAGCCATTTTATGTAAGTTATTGTGTCAGGGATCGAGTAGGTTAGTTGTCGTTGTTATTTTCAGGTAAGTAAGAAATGAATGTGTGTTGTATTAATTAATGTGTCTGACAAATTTACAATTCATGATGGGTTAAAACAAGGAGATGCATTATCTCCATTGCTCTTTAATTTTGCCTTAGAATATGCTGTTAGGAAGGTAAAAGAAACTAAAGAAGGACTAAAATTAAATGGTGTGACTCAGTTGTTAGCATATGCAGATGATGTAGACTTATTAGGGGATGATATAAATACAATTAAGAATAATGCTAAAATATTTTTCAAAACTGCTAAAGAGCTAGGTTTGGAAGTTAACAAAGAGAAAACTAAATATATGCTTACAGGCCGAAACCAAGTGTTAGGTAATAATCAAAATCTAATTATTGATAACTCGTTTGAACCAGTTTCCAAATTCAAATACTTAGGAGTAATATTAACATATGAAAATTATATTAAAGATGAAATAAAAAGTAGGCTTAATTCAGGAAATGCATGTTACTTCTCTCTTCATGAACTTTTGTCTTCTCGTTTAATATCTAAGAAACTAAAAGTTAAAATATACAAAACAGTCATTTTACCTGTAGTAATATATGGGTGTGAAACTTGGTCCCTTACATTGAAAGAGGAACATAAATTGAGAGTATTTGAAAATAAGATCCTTAGGAAAATATTTGGACCTAAAAGGGATGAGGAGACAGGTGAGTGGAGAATTTAGAACTACATAATTTGTATTCATGTCCAGATATTATTAGAATGATTAAATCAAGAAGACTTAGGTGGGCAGGCCATGTGGCACGAATGGGAGAGGAAAGAAGAGTTTACAGGATTCTTGTTGGGAAACCTGATGATAAGAAACCTGTAGAAAGGCCAAGACGAAGATGGAGGGACAACATTGAGATAGACCTAAAGGAAATCGGTAGGGATGGAAAAGAGTATATAGATCTTGCTCACGATAGGGACAGATGGAAGGCCTGTGTTGCTGCAGCCATGAACCTTCGGGTTTAAGAAGGCTAAGGAGTTAGTTAGTTTAAGTAAGAAATTAATGTGTGTACGTCCTTGAAATTAAACGAGTGTTAATATTTTATACATATTTTGAAAGCTCGTTTAATTATCTTTTTCATCACATAGTTACATTGTAAAAATGTTTTTTGTGTCAAATGAATGATACCTATTTTTTTTGAAAATAGTCCAGAGGTGAGTTCCTATAAGGTGGCCAATGGCGGGCCACCTTGGGAACAAGTTACACTCGCCTCTGGAATTTAAACTTTTTTTCATATTAAAATACGTTTTACTATTAAAGATTACCTAATAATGCTAAATTTACAGAGACTTCCATGAGTCACTAAATGCTATTAATATGTTGGGTTTATATGTTATTTTTTTTGCGGAAGTGTTTCATTTATTTATTTCGTTATGCGTCGTTACTGTATGCCTCCAATCAAAAGTTTGAGACTAACTAATTCTCTAATAAATTATAAATATATGAATATACATGAATAAATATGTTTTCTTAAGCACAAGCAACATTTTCTACGAAACTATAAGCCACCTTGGAAACAGATGTAACGGGTTTGTAATTCTTTTTTAAAAAATAAGTTACAAGCAATTTTACAAAATATTTATATGGTAGAAGTTGTTATTTTTTTTATAAGAGTTATTTCTTAAAATTTCATAAATTTATCTCTCATTGGAGACTTGTAAATTGCCGTAGAAGCTTAACTATGACCACATTTGGCTTACCTACACACAGGAAACTAAATGCATCATATCGATGGTTGCACCAGAATGCATCGATTGATGCACTAAACTGTGTTTTGTAGCTTCTTCAAAGAATCAGATTCACATTTGATGCATTTTGGTGCATTTTTGTATGCGGTGAAAGAAACACCAAAGTGCATCATTTGATTCAAGTGAGGATTCTTTTCAGTCGAGATGCACTTCAATGCATTAGTTGATGTTCCTTGATGAACCTTCCTGCATTTTTTTGGATGATGCACTTAAACGTTTGGTCTGAGCTACAGACTTTACGTAGCTCAGACGAAACGTTTAAGTACATCATCAAAAAAGATGCATTCTGGTGCATCAAAACGCATCAAGGTGCATCAAAACGCATCAAGGTGCATCAAAACGCATGAGCTGATGCATTAAAGTGCATCTCGACTGAGAGAAATCCTCATTTGAATCAAATGATGCACTTGAAGAAGCTACAAAACACACTTTAGTGCATCAATCGATATGATGCATTTAGTACTCTGAGTGTACCTTATTGCCAAGTTCAGATTTAATGTACTAGTTTCCTGTTGAACACTTTCATACATGTACCCTAATATATATCAGCCTTATGCCATGAAACCTTCATTGGAAAAACAGCCTGCTGTGTCTCGGTTCGATGAGGTTGTCAGTTGCAGAACGGTGTGCATATTTTACAGCAGGGAAAACTGGACCATTAATGAACCCAATGACTTTTCAATTGTGTTTGTTACATAGTTAATAAATGGTATATTATATGCTTTCAATTCAATTTCCTCTGAGGGGGATAAAAACACTCCTGGTAGGGATAAAAAAATAATTTAATTTTGCCAGGGATATTTTTATGGGGGGGAATCCGCGCCATCCCCCCCGTTAATTCGCATACTGCATACACGTGTAGAAATATTAGCTGCCTGTTTCCACTTATGAAGTTCGTGGCTGCTTACTTTTTTTTTTTTACACGGTTAACAAAATCTTCAATTTCATTCTTTGCGTGAAATAAGTCATAGGCGTAACTTGGCGGGGGCAAGGTGGGGTACTTGCCCTCCCAAAATTTTCAGGTTTATTAAAATTAGCAAGTTTAGGGGACCTGAGGAGCAAATTAATGAAGAGAAATATTTGTTATTTCGCAAACGTCACAGTTATTTAGCAAATAATCCTCTCAAAATTAGGAACCAAGTCTGATTTTTCCCCTTCAAAATTAGGCTCAGTTTGATTTTACCCCTCAAAATTAGGCCCAAGTTTGATTTTGCCCCCTCAAAATTAGCTCCAGTTTGATTCTGCCCCTCAAAATTAGGCCAAGTTTGATTCTGCCCCCTCAAAATTAGGTCCAGTTTGATTCTGACCTCTCAAATCAGGTCCAGTTCGATTCTGCCCCCTCAAAATTAGGCTCAATTTGATTCTACTCCCTCAAAATTAGGCCCAGTTTGATTCTGCCCTCTCAAATTAGGTCCAGTTCGATTCTGCCCCTCTCAAAATTAGGCTCAATTTGATTCTGCCCCCTCAAAATTAGGCTCAATTTGATTCTACTCCCTCAAAATTAGGCCCAGTTTGATTCTACCCTCTCAAATTAGGTCCAGTTCGATTCTGCCCTCTCAAAATTAGGCTCAATTTTATTCTACTCCCTCAAAATTAGGTCCAGTTTGATTCTACTCCCTCAAAATTAGGCCCAGTTTGATTCTGCCCTCTCAAATTAGGTCCAGTTCGATTCTGCCCCCTCAAAATTAGGCTCAATTTGATTCTGCCCCCTCAAAATTAGGCTCAATTTGATTCTACTCCCTCAAAATTAGGCCCAGTTTGATTCTGCCCTCTCAAATTAGGTCCAGTTCGATTCTGCCCTCTCAAAATTAGGCTCAATTTTATTCTACTCCCTCAAAATTAGGTCCAGTTTGATTCTGCCCCCTCAAAATTAGGTCCAGTTTGATTCTGCTCTCTCAAATTAGATCCAGTTCGATTCTGCCCCCTCAAAATTAGGCTCAATTTGATTCTACTCCCTCAAAATTAGGCCCAGTTTGATTCTGCCCTCTCAAATTAGGTCCAGTTCGATTCTGCCCCCTCAAAAATAAGCCCAGTTTGACATTGCCCCCTCAAAATTGGGCCCACTTTCATTCTTCCCCTCAAAATTAGACCCAAGTTTGATTTTGCCCCCTCAAAATTAGCACCAGTTTGATTCTGCCCCCTCAAAATTAGGCCCAGTTTGATTCTGCCCCCTCAAAATTAGGTCCAGTTTGATTCTGCCCTCTCAAATTAGGTCCAGTTCGATTCTGCCCCCTCAAAATTAGGCTCAATTTGATTCTACTCCCTCAAAATTAGGCAAAATTAGGCCCAGTTGGATTCTGCCCCCCTCAAAATTAGGCTCAATTTGATTCTACTCCCTCAAAATTAGGCCCAGTTTGATTCTGCCCTCTCAAATTAGGTCCAGTTCGATTCTGCCCCCTCAAAATTAGGCTCAATTTGATTCTGCCCCCTCAAAATTAAGCTCAATTTGATTCTACTCCCTCAAAATTAGGCCCAGTTTGATTCTGCCCTCTCAAATTAGGTCCAGTTCGATTCTGCCCTCTCAAAATTAGGCTCAATTTTATTCTACTCCCTCAAAATTAGGTCCAGTTTGATTCTGCCCCCTCAAAATTAGGTCCAGTTTGATTCTGCTCTCTCAAATTAGATCCAGTTCGATTCTGCCCCCTCAAAATTAGGCTCAATTTGATTCTACTCCCTCAAAATTAGGCCCAGTTTGATTCTGCCCTCTCAAATTAGGTCCAGTTCGATTCTGCCCCCTCAAAAATAAGCCCAGTTTGACATTGCCCCCTCAAAATTGGGCCCACTTTCATTCTGCCCCTCAAAATTAGACCCAAGTTTGATTTTGCCCCCTCAAAATTAGCACCAGTTTGATTCTGCCCCCTCAAAATTAGGCCCAGTTTGATTCTGCCCCCTCAAAATTAGGTCCAGTTTGATTCTGCCCTCTCAAATTAGGTCCAGTTCGATTCTGCCCCCTCAAAATTAGGCTCAATTTGATTCTACTCCCTCAAAATTAGGCAAAATTAGGCCCAGTTGGATTCTGCCCCCCTCAAAATTAGGCTCAATTTGATTCTACTCCCTCAAAATTAGGCCAAGTTTGATTCTGCCCTCTCAAATTAGGTCCAGTTCGATTCTGCCCCTTCAAAATTAGGCTCAATTTGATTCTACTCAATCAAAATTAGGCCCAGTTTGATTCTGCCCTCTCAAATTAGGTCCAGTTCGAGTCTGCCCCCTCAAAATTAGGCTCAATTTGATTCTACTCAATCAAAATTAGCACCAGTTTGATTCTGCCCCCTCAAAATTAGGTCCAGTTCGATTCTGCCCCCTCAAAATTAGGTACCAAGTTACGCCCATGAAACAAGTCATCACTAACGTTTGCTTGAGATTCAATAAATCTTCTTAACACCTGCATACAAAGATAGAAACAGGGGTGGGTAATCCCCTGTTATTGAGGAGAGAATAGAAGCTGCAAACCACCAAACAGAAACTTTCTCTTCCCTAGGGTTGTCTCTGGATAGCTGCCTTCCAATTTTCCAAATAAAAGGTACGAAAATTCGAATTGAATATGAACTTTTAACATTGGTTTCAAAAGGACTTTCAAGGTGAATAAACTTCTGTTCGAATAATTCCCATGTATTTGCAGCATTAACGCAATGCTTGCCAGAACTATCGACAACTAACGAAAAACTAACGGCGTGGCTATAACCTGACAAGTTAAGTCCCCCGATATGCGCAAATCGCTGCGGAGCACTTCCTATTACGTCATCCTCCCCTCCACTCTTCTACGTATTGGTCTGGCCTTGAGAGTAGGAGTGGTTCCAACTCATCAAAATTAAGCTAAAACAATTATGACAAACTATTTTTACTGTGTGGATTGACGGTGCCGGCTCATATCAGTTTATCAGTGGTTCATTTGATTTAATCCGGTCTTTGAAAATGCGTGCGGTGCGCGGATCGTAAACTGTAGTATTACGCACGGAAGTTAAGGTTTTTAACGAAGAGAAACATCTGGGCGAATGACTTCATTTTCTGAATGCGACATCGAGCAGTGGCCTGGTTTTTTTTTTAAAAAAGAAAGTGGGGTGGGGTTTCTTTTGTTAATCGTACAACAATCACTACGAGAAGGCAATCTGATCACACGCTTGCCTGTGTTCTTTTTTAAAGCATTGAAATGTTCTTGCTTTTTACTCTTGGCTGCATATTTTTGAAATGCAAAAATCAAATAATGCTGGGTCCAACGAAATCCACAATCTGCTCTGGAAAGCCCCTTAGAGGACAGGTCAGATAAATTGTTTACAATGTTGCAAAATATTTGCGAAATCAGAAGGAGTTACATAAACTTAAGTATAATGTTGTCGAGTCCACAAGCGCCGCCACGGGAGTATCTAAATGTATGGTTTCTCAAGTTTTAAAAGAATTGGGTTGGATTGATTTGTTGTTTTAAGTACACTTTATGCACAGTAAGGCTAATTGGGACTGGACATACAGTTTAAAGTGGGATCCGAACCACTATGTGCCTCCACCGGGAATCGAACCCGGGACCCCTTGATTACAAGGCGACGACGCTATCACTGCGCCATCGGGGAGGCCAAGTTTTAAAAGAAGGAAAAGAGTCGTTGGCGAAAGGTGAGCTGAATTTCTATACTCCAACAGGTAGAAAACAGCCCAGGAAAAAGCGAATAA
This sequence comes from Lepisma saccharinum, assembly GCF_977018435.1. NCBI lineage: Eukaryota > Metazoa > Arthropoda > Insecta > Zygentoma > Lepismatidae > Lepisma > Lepisma saccharinum. The sequence goes on along the minus strand of NC_139251.1, from coordinate 23,602,474 downwards.
AAATTTCGTTGAAAATCCTCAGACCATTCCGCTCCCTCCAGGTTGCAACACTGCGAACCAACGTCGCTGCGGAGAATGGAGTGGAGTGGGGAAATGTGGTGCGAGATGCGTAACAGCTATTTGCAGCGTCTTGTTTTTAAATTTGTCAAGTTATAGGATTGTTGTGGGTAACGAAAATGTGTCGGCTAACTTCACACGGGTGCTATCTATGGAAGGCTTTGCTGTAAAGAAAATATTTACTTACAGCCTACTTACAAATGTCACAATTTTCAATAGGCCTACTTAAAAAAAGGTTTGAGTTTTAAGTCCACTTTATGCACAGATAGGCTAATTGGGACTGGACCAACCGTTTAAAGTGAGATTCGAACCACTGGACTGTGTGCCTTCACCGGTATCAAGCCCGGGACCCCTTGATTACAGTATGTAACATTGTTATTCGTACACATAGAATTTCCGAGGAAAAAATGTCATATCTACTAGTAAATATAATCATTTTCATATGTACTTGGAAATTAATGTTAATGAAGGTTTCACCAACAAATGTCAATAAAAATGTATGTTCAAAGTGTATAAACAGAGCATATAATTTGTGTGAAAAGGGAAAAACACGCTGTTTCATACATTGTTATTCGTACAGGCAAGAGTTTCAATCTTCCTCGCATACAGCGCCATCGCTATTCTGGCGATTTCGTGCAACAATTTGCAACTTCGTAACAAGTTTGAACATGCAGGCGCGCTCCCCGTCAAGCGGAATGCTGGCGTAGGTATTGTTGTAGGCCTATCGGCTATCAGCGTGTTTGAAATGGGCAAGGTGAAGGAACTTAGTTCCGATCTGAAAGATGTTATTATAAATTTGGCCCTTAGAGGTTATTCGTTAAGAAAAATTGGACAAACAGTCAATAAATCACACTCCACAGTTCAATACATAGTAAACAAATTTAGAGAGGAAGGTTCAACACAGAATGTGCCGAGAAAACCAAAAGAGAGACGGTTGAATAAACGTGATGAACGCTTTATTTAAAAAAGAGTGCGAGAAAACCCCGACTAAGTGTTCCTCAGTTACGACCGTTAGTAGAAAATGTTGCTGGCAAGATGATGTCCGATCAAACTGTCCGACGTGCCTTGTGGAAGCATGGATATCATGGCAGAATACCACGAAAGAGGCCGTATGTAAATAAGGTGAATCGCAGGAATAGACTTTCATTCGCGAAAGAGCACATCCACAAGGACCAGGAATTTTGGGATAGTGTCATATGGTCAGACGAGTCCAAGATTAATATATATACGGGTCAGATGGGATAAATAGGGTCTGCAGAAAATCAAATAAAGATAATGATCACATTAACACAGTTCCAACAGTTAAACACGGTGGTGGGCCATTAATGATTTGGGGCTGTATGTCGTCCAAAGGTGTTGGTACCATCCAGTTTATTGATGGTATCATGGATGCATATGTCTTTTTGGACATATTGAAGAACAATGTAAAGCAGAGTGCCCAAAAAATGGACATGCCACCTATCTACAGATTCCAACAAGACAATGACAGTAAGCATAAGGCGCGAGTTAACATGAATTGGCTAATATGAAATGTGCCCAAACTACTACAAACATCAGCTCAAAGTCCAGACTTAAACCCCATTGAGCATTTATGGGCAATATTGAAGAGGCGAGTCCATAAAGCAGGCGTCAAGTCCAAATAAGAGTTGAAAACTGTTGTGCAAGCCGAGTGGAATAAAATAAGCTCTGAAACATGTTGGAAACTGGTTATTTCTATGAAGAACAGGTGTCAAGCAGTTAAAGCCAGAGGATACGCATCAAGGTATTAGAACTGTCAGTCCATTTGCTCTGAATATACTTTTTTTTAATTTTATATTATTAAGTGAACGAATAGAAAAGTTGTACAAAAAATGGCATGTTTCTCTTTCAGTTTCATTTAATTTATTATTGTCATTGGTTATACAGAATTTGGATAAGATTTTATGTTCCTAATGATATTAGTTATTGAATTGTAAAGAAACAATTTCAAAATAGTGTATTTCCTTTCAGATATTAAAGCATTTTCTTCGAAAATCCGTGTGTACGAATAAGAATGTTACATACTGTACAAGGCGACGGCTTTACCATACGCTATCGGGGAGGCCAATTGAAAAAAGGTGAAGGATCATACAGCAATGTAACTTGTGACATAACTTCGGGGGGTCAGAACATGAACCTCAGGTCCCAGGAGGTTAAAAAAAATACCTATAACATGAAAATGTTAATAAACGTGGACATTTTGGGGAGAGGTGGACGCAGCACCTTGCCCCTGCCAAGTTACGCCTATAGGATCATACCTTGCATCCATTTACCAGCCCTTTATTTACATACAGCAAGTGGTTGTCCAACCTCAGCGAGTACTTTCTTTGCATATTCTGGCAAGAAATTAAAATAATGTTGTAGTGAAATAAATAAATTAATGCAACACTTTGAAGGGTCTTGAATTAAGTCTTGCTTTAGGCCTGGATTCATGTAATTCTTGTCGCGCTAGGTCAGCGTAGATATGAACCGCTGTGTCTGTACTCTACTTGCATTCGTCTGCCATCTCTTGGTGGAATATACAAACAAGTTCCCAGTTACTTCATGAGTCTCCGCCAGATGGTAGGAGCAACCAAAGATTTGTTTCTAAATAACGGGAGGAAAATTCGTCCGGCCAAGATTCAGAATTGACAAGTGTATTGACTGAATTACGTCATTGCGTCGCTTTATTTCACTTTCGCTAATCGCGACGATGAGGGATAATATGATGAAATTGACGTAGAGACACTCAAACAAAGAACACCAATGCCCAGGCCGAGATTCGAATGCGGGCGAACAACAACATGGATGATATACGTGTTAAATGCTTTCATGAGTAATGATTATTTTTATTTTTGTGGTATGCCTGAAACCTTCTGCCAGGAATGTGTTAGAAATTTTAACTTAATAGTTCACAGAAATTCCACAAGCATATGTGATTTTTAATATTAACAAGCTCGTTCTAATATTATACCAGAGTTCGATCAATGACCACGTGCGAGGGAACGGGATTGCGTGGGGGTAACGCGACTGTTGTTGCCAGCCTTTGCAGCAGCGTGCACTGCTTCACTCCACCCACTCGCTTTCTCCCCTTCCCTACTTTTATGCGCGGCCTTGCTCCAGATATTCCCGGGATAGACTGTAGAATTAACTACTGTTACCAAGATCGTATTTAGAGGAGGGGTTCCAGGGGGAAACTCCCCGAAAGACTTACGAAATCCAAAGAGCAAAATAATTGCGCGTTTACTGTTGTATAACATGAAGTTGATTCATTTCCGCAGAACTTTACAAATGTTATTGATTTTAAATAGACTTAGACTTTATTATTAATAGTAGAGCGTCTATTACCCGAACGTCGGTCAACCGAACGACCGCTTAACCGAACTGTGTACTCGCTCGCACCTGCTACTCTCCCACCCTACCGTCCATCATCCCCCTCACTCCCAAACCAAGTTTCCCACAGTAGTCGCCGCACTGAGCCACCGCTGGCGGAACATTGCTTCTAATGGGGCCTTCATAAGGCGCTGCTGACCGGCCAAGCCGCCAGTCGCTGTGTTTCAACAATCAGCACACTTCTGTCGGTGTATGTATTGTTCATGCAAAATGCGTATGTAATATGTACATATTTTTGTTTAATAAACTGTACCACATACTATATATTCCTACTAAAGTTGCCTTTGTACGTTACTTTGTAATACTTAAAGAGATGCCTGTTTTTATGAATAAATTTACTGTACAGTACTTCTTTTTGGCAAATAAACATGTACAGTTCGATTATCCGAACAAACCAGTTTTCCGAACACCCATGTCCCCCAATTACTTCGGATAATCGACGCTCTACTGTACCTGCTGATGATCATCTTACCTGTTTATGTAACAACTATTATTATTAATTCATGTTATTTTTACTATTATTATTAATAATAAAATACATATGAATCTTATTAACCTACTAATAATGAATTTTACTGTTATAATCATTGTTTTTTTTTATGGGAAGAAAGGTTTCAATTTGGTATATTATTGTTACTCTGTTCATTATAAGAATTACTCCAAAATATGGTGTTATAAGTACCTAAATGATCGTGCAACTATGTAGTTACACACACATTTCTTTCGTTACAATACAATATCGTTAGTTTTATTCTATCCTACCAAAATGTGCCGGCATGGTGTACCGTTGCATAACGCCAGAAAAAAAGCACTGATTATAATAATTATTATTATATGTGGGCCACTTGGTGCGAACTTTTATCGAAATATAGTTCCAGATTCGTGCCTGAATGACTGAACAACCATAATACAGTAATTGTGCCTGAGAAGTTAAATGCAGTGCCGGATCTATAACCTCCCCCCCCCACCCGCAAAATATTATCAAAGGCCCCGTCTACCTACCTACTTCATTTTTCAACTGTTGAAATTCTCTGCTCCCAACCCCTAACCTTATTCCAATACATGAAAAAATATACCTTGCAAAATTTCAGCTGAATTGCACCATTTTAAGGTAACCCCCAAAGGAAATAAAGTTTCAATTTAGCCCCAAAATAATAGTCAAGCATAAACGAAAGACAATATTAAATACAACTGTTTCCTGCATACAGTTATGTTCAAGAAAATGTAGCCAAGATATTGAGCAAATATTGAAACCAAAAAAGAATTTACACATGTCTCAAAATAAAGTCTAAAATGGAAAATAATAACAATTAAAATGTAATAAGTTACCAGATTTTATATCTTCAATAGGCCAGTTTTGGTAGCATCTGGGTACTTTTCCCTGTGTTTTCTAACCATCTGAGCAATGTATTGATTTTATTTATCATTCTTGGTCAGAGTGTTCTTATATTCTTGCATAAGCTCCACTCCTCTCTGTCATGTCATTAGCTGCTACAATGTTTTTTAGTGTTTCCAACCCATGTTGGAAGTTTAAATCATCTTTCCAAGTAGATGGGGGCAGCTTCGTAGATAATTTGTGTTGATTGAACATCTTGAGAACATCATCGTCGATCCAGTGGAAATAAAATCATAGAAGCGTTTTTCCTTTAAACAGTTAAGGTCTTCACTTCCAAAAATGTATAGTTTTATTTGATTTTTGCTTCACTGTCTTCTGTAGTCACCATCGCAGTAGCTATTTTTTGCTTAAGGCGAGGAGGGACAATTTCCCCTAAGTCTTTCTCGCTGGGGCAGCTACCGATCACTGTTGCCAACTTCGCTCTTTTGGAGCCCAATCTGGCTCTTTCGTGCACTTGTTTGACTGTGAACTGTGGCACCCGCCCTCGGCCGCACCATGTTGCCACCACTGGCTCCGGCCCATAAAAACCAACCTTTGCCATGAGTGTACATTTTGCACGTGACGTGATATTCATATACGTATAGGCTGCGTCACCCACCCCTCTTTACTCCCCAGGTATTATTATATATAGCCCTGTGGCTAAGGTGAAGATGACAATATTGTTATCCGGGTGTCCTTTATTTTCGATTTCATATGAACATCGTTGGATTATTGAGATGGGTGATGCCGCCAAATCTAGGCGGTGAAAACTAAGAATAAATTGCCATCACTTTAAAGCTAACGGCAATAGCAGCGCCCCCACCCCTCTTACACCTAAAATTATCCTAGGAACCACTTTATGCTCTAGCTCCTTGAAAGTCATCTTTAGCTCTATTAATAATGAATTTAGCTCTTTTATGCACACCAGGTTTGGCAACACTGCGAAGATGGCCGTCGAAACTCGCATTTGATTAGCCGTAACTTGAAGTTGAAGTTGATTTCCCATAAGGAATACATGGGATTCTGAAAATACTTATTAATCATATTTTTCAAACATCGTATCTAGCTTATTAATCAACTTGAAAAACAGTTTTCACTAGCAACATGGAGAGAAATTCCTACTCTCTTGCATACTAATACCTTTTTTAAATAGCAGTGCCCAATCCGACGATATTGAAATAAATGCACAACTAGTGCGTAATTGTCCCTCCTCACCTTAATGCCTAGTGGAACCTTATCATCAAAGAATGCGAATGCCGTCGTTTCTAGGGACACATACTATAAATGGTTTGCAATTTTTTTTCATGGCAGCACTTCTAATTTCTGAACCTGCTTCCTTATACTCGATTAATTTGAGTAAGAAAATGTAATCTAGATGCAGAGCTTTCACAGCCAGCGGTGTTAGGAACCAATATTGTAAATAGAGTCTGGCAAAAAAAAAAGCGTATTCATGTCGTCTTGTTCTGTTTGAATTGGTCTTGGAATAAATACGTTTTAAAGCCTTTGTCATCCACCAACCGGACGGAGGCTCACAGCAACAGGAACGCGAAATGAGACTCATTTTGGGGGACAACAACTGAGGAATATCACAGCCAATTCTAATAATTTGTGGTAATCATCTCTATGCTGTTTCTTGTAGAAATTCAAGCATACTGAGACGAATATCTTTGGGGGCACGGTCTGTCCCACAACGTTAATGTTTGTTGTCTATGGTTGATCATGTCTCGTTACATCTTTTAAGCAAATTCACATCTGGTCCAGAAGTTGCACCCATTACTGCATCAAAACCAGTTTTCAAGACTAATTCGAAAATGTGATGTCAACACAGAAAGTAGAGTAAATTAGGATCAAACATTTCTCAAGATTTGTTCAGGAAACACTTATTCAATCCGTGTTGTTTGCACTTGTATCAAAACAAAATGCTTGTACTTTTTCTTCTATGTCCCAAGTTGATCTTCTGTAGATGTTGGAATTTCAGGTATACCTATTAATTGTTCTTTGCCGTGAAAAGTAACAATTATGGATAATCTATCAACCTTTTCTATGCAAGATAAAGCTGGAAGCAACTTGCCACCCCATGTTAAATGTGAACACCAAAGTGTTTTAATCTTCTAGACTGAATTTTCCATTAATATCTGCTTGTCTCTGTTCCTTGAATTCATTCTGTCGACATTATATTTTCTGTGTGTTGTACGAGAACTCACTAAAACTTTAACAAATATACCTGTTGTAACTTGAAAGTGATGCCTGAACTTCGAAAACTGCCTTATTGGCTCTGAAACACTTCAATTGAAGTAACTGAGAGTTGACGCTGGCAGCATCTATATGAAGCTCACGGAACTTTCGAGATAGATCTAGAACCTCATAAAAGATTCTACAACCTTCCAGAACCATTTTAATTGAAAATTAAATTCTCCTTCAACGAATTCTGTACTTATTTCGAAAAAAAAAACTGATCCAGAAGATAAAAATAGTTTAATGTAGAGAAATATTGATTTTGTGAAAGTTTGAAACTTTATGTACTTTGAGGGCCACTTTAATATTATCTGATTGGTCTGAAATTTTATACGCAGTACTTTTACACAGATTGGATCAAAGTTGAGGGTTGGGAGATGAAAAATATATAAGTTCAGAAAATCACATATAAATAAGAGCTACCCTAATATATATACATACACATATATAATGTATGTGTGTGCAATTCTTGATATCATGTTGACAAAGTCACATATAGCTAAGGGCCTAGAGGATGATTCAAAAGTTCCTTAACACCCCCTATAAAAAGCAAGGGAGTTAGGCTGGGTATAATTAGTCATGCTGATAGAAACAGGTTAGGCTTAGGGGGGAACCACATTGGTGTGTTCCAAGCGGACGTCCGCCATATTGAATTCAACTCAATTCTTTTTAAATGGGAATGTGATTGACAATGTTGTCTCACACCTGGAAAATTATACATCTGTTACAATCATGCAGTCGTAACTTTTTCCTGGTTAAAGATAAGTCGAAGATATCTTCACCACTGCATTTCTCGTGAAATTCCAGCCTATTTTAATTATAGTCTGACTGGTAAAGGCGGCTGCCGCATGGTGCTGATCATGCCACCTCCAACATGGCCGACATCGAAAATATGCGGGGCCCACACACCCTAAATATGCCTTCATGGCATGGTGCTATATTCACAGGGAACTTTAACTTTGCCTATACATGTATATATTGTATTCGTTTCTGTACCCCTGAGTAACTACGTTTACTTTTTACATACGCATATAAGAACCCTCTACTATGTCAATGGCTGAGGGCTTCCTAAAGTCTTACTTGTTTCCGCCCCCCGCACTGCGGGGTTTTGCGGCTTGTAGATCCGGCACTGGTTAAATGTATAAGTTCTTCATTTGTCTTACCATAATTGCCTCTGTCCCCCAACACGCTGTTTTCATACTTGACTTCCAACTCAGCTCCTCCCCTTACGATAGAAAAATTCAGCGTTAAGTTAAAGATTCCTACAAGGAATATGTTGTTGGGCTAGGATGGTTGGTTATGTTTTGGGGGTTCGGACCATGCGGAGATGATTAAAATGTATGCAATGTTGACAAATTTCCACTAAAAGCTCAAACTTTCAGGAGAAACACAAGTCTAGGAAGGCTAATTTTTGAGAACGCATATTTTTTAGTAAAAAAAGAAAGAGAAAAGAGGGGGGGCGGGGTCTGTGATGGACCGTACAACCTCGAATTTTTCTATAGATTTCGGTGTTTTTCTAAACCTTAATGTTATTTCAACATGCGGAAACAACAAATAACCAGGATATTTAGCTGTGAAATATGACCACGGCACGTAGATTGCGTGCGAGTTGCCACGGTGTTCATTATCGTTCTTTTTGCCACGATGTTATTTATCAGGTAAATCTCTCTGCTGGTGCGGAACAAGTTGCCACCGTTGCAAGCACTTTTCCCAATTGTACAGCATACATGCAGATATAGGAAGCACACATGACAAGACGCTGGTTATACCAGTCTTGTATGCATTGCTCCCAGATAAAACTGAGCGAACATACAAGCAACTGTTTTCATTTCTGAAAAAAGTGGTCTGGGCAGAACAAACAAAAGTGCTGAAAGTGGGTTTTGAACTTGCAGCAATCAATGCATTACGTGCGACGTTCCCACAGTCCCAGGTTCCTGGCTGTAATTACCATTTCAACCAGAGCATCTGGCGGAAGTTTCAGAGTATAGGCCTCGCCGAAGAATACCTTCACAATGAAGATGTACGGCGTTATGTTAGGATGTGTAGTGCACTAGCATTAGTACCCAGAAGCCGTATTGATGAAGGTTGTTTTCCACAGTGTGATAATCATGAATTGAAAAAGAAATCAATAAGCAGAGGACAACATTTGCTTCTCAACTGAATTCCATTCATTAAAACAACATAGAGTGTAGAACAAAAGTAATGAAAATAGCGATGGACAATTTGCCGTTGGCTGTACAATCGACAGCTAAGATATTAATATATAAATTGTCCATAGTTATTCTTAATTATGCTGATACGAGAACAGAGGCGATCCTCTGATTGTTAGTGTCTTATTTTCAATTCTTGAACATCACATTGTGGTGAATGGAAAATTTGGTTATCGAACTTCTCTTCACGGCTGCTCGTCTCTTCCTCCTCGACAGGGTACTATGTTGTTACTTACTTCTAAATTATAAATATCACCCCTTCCATTTAAAAATCAAATACACACATCTCAAAACCATAAGCACGAACAACATTTTTGTACGTTGGGCAATGCAAATGCCGGCCTTTCCGATGGCGTAGTGGTAAAGTCGTCTCCTTGTAATCAAGGGGTCCAGGGTGAAATACATAATGATTCGGATCCCACTTTAAACTGTAGGTCCAGCCCCGATTAGCACTTCTGTGCATAAAGTTGACTTAAAAATGAACTTAAACATAAGTACAAATGCGCAGTTGCTTAACCTTATATGTTTACATGCATCGAAAAACACATCACATGCACAACATCCACTTGGAGATATGCACAATCGGCATCGGTTTCACATACTCAGAACCAGGATCTGCGGCACAATTTGTCACCCCTCCACCAGCGCACTTGGATGCTCAAGAATCGTCCTTAGTGGGGATCTTCTCAAGCTTATTCTACTGGGTTGAGGTCGGGAGAGTATGCTGGCCACTATATTCCGTTGACATCTTCGCAAGAACAGCCATAGCCATTGCATGATGGGAGAGAGGTTAAGAGGGGCAGGACAATATTACTGTAAGTCGACTTCTGCACGGTCCCCTATCGTGCTTAAGTTTTGAAGGTGTGTATATTTAGACATGCAATAAAGGTCTTGCAGGTTGACACAGCATATAAACAAACCATCTATGTACACATGTACCAAGAATTTATTATGTAAAATTCAGAAGACAAAATGTGGTAACACAGGTGGAACGAAATGACGAAACTTTCTACTCTTGGATTACATGAGATTTATCACTCTTTGCACTACGTCCACAAAAATTGTAACTCAATTGTTTAATTTGTTTTTGCTTTGTCTTGCATCACATGAGGATGAAGCAGGATGTTTCTTTTCTTCCCCATCGCTCTTTTTCCTGCCTTCATTTCGTCCTCTTGCTGGTCCATTGTGTGGTCCACTTCTCCTTCTTCCACCGCCCCTTCGACATCATCGTTGTTTCCTTGATGCGCCGCGTGGTGGCGTTCGTGATTATGGTGCCGGTGAGGGCAGGTGCGTTCGGGGGGTGGTAAGGGGTATGGCACCATGGTGAGGGGAAGGTTCTCCCAGTATCCAGGGAATCTTTCCCCTGTAGATTGGTTGCACTGCATGGACAGGGGAGATTGTTCGTAGACATCGTGCAGTACTGCACTTTGCAGGGGTGTCCATTCGATGCTCTTGTAGTTCTCGGAAATTACCTTATCGGCGGAGGTATCCTGATCCTCCCAGCTGTTAAAGATAACAGAAATAAGACAGTTATTTGTGGACACTCTGTACAGGCTGTCAAAATCAAGAACTTAACTTAAACCGTTCCTAACTGTACACTAACGTTTGCTTTATGCCAGGGCAACTCGGAGAAACTAGTGCACCTGAAAGCATTGTATCGCCTCATACCGCATACAACTTGCCAAAAATTGTCTTTACACGCGATAAACTATCTACAGTAAAAGAACTAACTAATAGCTTTATTTAGTTCTTTTACATACATTTTCGAAGAAAGAATTGTTTGCTACTACAATATTCCTGGATATTATTATTTACATAAGCCACTAACTGTCAAATATTTATCTCTAATGACTAACACTAACATTAATACGTATTTTAATTTTGGATCCTCTTTTTGAATAAGAATTTAGTAGTATTCTAATCGCGGAAACCTTCGATTATTTGACAAGGGCCCCGCGGAAGTGCCCTTGAGATATCAGGAAAAACATATTCGAATGGTGAAATTGTTAACGTGAAAATATGGATGACGGGTGCGGTGAAAGCAGAATAAGTGGTCTCTGTGCTTCTGTGCATGGTGAAAAATTTCAAAAAGGCAAAGAACTGTTCACAAACAAAGTAATAGATGTTTATGGAAAGGACGAAAGTCAAATCCAGATTATACTTAAATATCGGACCAAAGTCTAATTTTGAGAACAGCATTTGAGTCAGTTTTAATTTTATGATTTGTAGGAAAAAATAATAACAAAAGTCGAAAAAGTTCTATGACTGAAGTTCAAGATATGAAATATTACTCTGCAACCCCTCCCCAAGCTTGAAGTGGAAATTCCTAGCATGTGGGGGGAGGGGTGCTTTGCCCACTTTGGAGAAAGTTATAGGGAGGATACTTGTATGGATCAACATGAAGAAAATGCAGGGGTGAGCGATCCCTACGCAAAATTATCCTAGTGGGGGAATGCTTGATGAGAATTTTCTTAACTGGGGGATACCACCTCCCATGTTCCTTCCTCACTTTGAGCACTGCTACCCCCCCCCCCTGGGCAAAAAATTGTAGTCAACGCTTAATGGAACCATAAATAAGTGTATTAAAGGGCAATGGCTCCCGTGACGTCAGGCTTAGTCATTGACAGGGTTGAAATTTAGCAGTGCCAACTCTTGTTCCTTGGTGAGTAGAAGTGGAAGCAAGAGTGCGTGTGGCGCCTCTCTGCGGATTATTTTGAATTTCTTGCAGAGAGCAATTCCCAGCGGGTGGTCAGCGCAGACGTTTTCCTCCCCGAGTTCCACATCTGGCTATGATATATAATATAAAAAAGGGGGAACCTCCTAAGCAGTCCCCCTCGGCCCGCATACATTCGAGGGTATGCGCTTAGGTCCTGGTGCCTTAAGATATACCGGGACGTCTTATGCTCCAAATATTTGTTTCCCCCCTTTACTTTGCAAATATATTTATATTTCCAAAGAAAGAAAAGTTTTTTTCTTTTACATGCATGTATACAATTATGTTTGATCCCTTGATTGTTACGGTACTCCGGTACAATTTCGATTTACATTTTGTCTTTCGTTTTACATTTAATGCGTATGTTATTGTAATTACATAATGCGATTTGTAAACATGATATATATAATACAGAACTGAATATTATACAGGGTGTCTCAAAATTAATAGCGCAAACTGACACAGGTGAAAGTACACGATAATAGAAGCAACAAAAAGTCTGCAAACGAGCCGTTTTCGAGATAATCGCGAAAGTGTGATTACAAGCCGCCACTGACTTCATCGTTTGTAAACGTCGTCCTAATTGGTAAAATGCTAATAATGTGTGCGAATGTGTGGGTACAAGCCGTACAACCTCTCGAAAATGTTCTGTTTGATTGCAACGCCACCTCTCGGAAATGTTCTGTTTTGTAAACAAAGAGCAAACCTCGGACCACGCAAGGAGTAAAGCACTCTGTGTTTACAAAATGCAATCAATGACGGCTTGTAACCCCACATTCGCACACATTATTAGCATTTTACCAACTAGGACGACGTTTACAAACAATGAAGTCAGTAGCGGCTTGTAACCACACATTCGCAATTATCTCGAAAACGGCTCGTTTGCAGACCAATGTTTACTGAGACATTTTTGCTTCTATTATCGTGTACTTTCACCTGTGTCAGTTTGCGCTATTACTTATGAGACACCCTGTATAATATCAATAATAGCGTAGAATATGTATATAATACAGTAATATAGGAGAATAGCTATTCGTAATGAGGATAAATACATTACTGTTATCTATGACACTTGACAGTGGGTGAGACTTTTCTTGCACTGGTATGTGCCTATGATATGTTTATCTATGGTGGAACCTTCTGAAGCGCATCATACGACAACACTGTGCCCATAAGCCCCACGCTGTACTCTGAACTGGGGATTCGCCTATTGCAAGGTCCCCGATACTCACTCGTGTAGGAACCTGAAGTAGGTGTGGAGCATTTCGGAGCTGATGGAGCTCTTGCAGACCTCCAACTCGGCTTTCGGGTAGTAGTGGACGTAGTTCACGCACATCTCGTCGCTGATCGCGAATCCCCCGAGAGTGACGTTCTGGCGGTCCTCGGTTTGATGCCAGCATGTTGTAATGAGAGCATCGCCCTGGAAGAAACGGTGAAATTTTTTAAATCCAAATCAGAAGTAGCGTAATTAGTCAACATAAAAGACTGAATTGTTGCTTTAATTCCACTTTATGCACAGATAGGCTACTCGGGACTGGTCCTACAGTTTGAAGTGAGATCTGAACCACTGTGCAAGCCTCTCAGGGTAATATCTCTTTTCGTTCGTTGGTCAAATAAAATCAAAGTCAAGTTATCACTAAGAGAAAAAGTAATTATATTTTACATCTCAGCAAAATAAATACAGAGCATTCCCTGACATTCGCTACGAGACTCAGCGGCAAGCGGCCCGGCATCAGGGCTTGTCTCTCCCGGTGAACGAGTCCGCGACAGTCGCTTATATTAAACCTCGTAAAAAAGTTTAGAGTAACAGTGTCAGTTCTGAATAAAAGTGGAAAGAAATATGGGGAAATAAAGTATACAAAGACAAACCGCACACCGTCCTTGAGTTAAAAGAGAATATTGTACGAAAAATCGGGAGAATTACAGTAGACGAACTTGCACATGTAAATGCCAATTTCTTTCAGAGATGCCAGGAATGTGTTGCAGCAGAGGGACATCATTTTCAACACCTTCTGTAGTCAAGGTTAGTACACAATATGGAAACTGTAATTTTCATAGCCGACTCTAGCGACTGTCGCTGACCCGTTCACCGGGAAAGACAAGCGCTGATGCCGGGCAGCTTGCTGCCTACTCTCGTAGCGAATGTCAGGGAATGCTCTGTACTTATGTGCATAATTCCATTGGAATTTCAAAGAAATAACAGCTTCTTACAATTCAGTTTAACCACTCTTTAAAAACTCCAATTCATTCATTCATTCATTCCTTTATTTTGAACCTAACAGCGTTTATGCCGTTTTTGTCCATTACAATACACATATAAAATGTACACAATTGTTTTACAATAAAATTATCAGTTTTCCCCCTATTTTACAGATGTTAGATTAAAAAAAAAACACTTTGCCTTTTACAATTGTATGTTACACTTCCTTAAAAATGATAACAAACTATAACCAATCCGCACAGATTAACAACCAAACTTATCAAATTTGTTGGAAACTGAACCTTTAGATTATTTAAACTTTTATACAAGATATTTCTCTCTATATTATAATTTGAGCATTCCAGTATTTTATGTTGTGCATCTGCTTTTTCCCAGCCACATTCACATTTCTTATTGTTCGTTATTCCAATTTTGGATAAATGTTGCCTAGTACACAAATGGCCCGTTCTCAGTCTATTAATTAATACAATTACATTTCTTGTAGCACTTACATGATGAAAGCATGGTTTGTGTGTTCTGAATTTAGCAAATGTTCTGCATAATTCTCCAACTGTAGTAAGTTCATTTCGACACCAATCAAACTATTCATTCAAAATGTTCTTCTTTACTCTAGGGAGAAGATCCGTTTAGTATAATGATACATTTGTAATATTTGGAAGACACTCTCCTTTCTTTGCACATTCATCTACATGAGAATTGCCTGTAATATTACTATGTGCTTTAACCCAAATAAACTCAATGGTTTTTCCAGATTTTTGTATTGTTTGGACTAATTGTATACAAAGGGGATAATTTGTACAAAGGGGATAATTTGTAAAGACTCTTGTAAGAGGATTTAAGCGCCTGTAAAACACTTTGCGAGTCAGTAAGTATAAAGAACTTTCGGAAATTTAACTTTTGGACATATATTAAAGCTTGGTAAATTGCGTAAGATTCAGCTGTAAATATTGTGCATTCTTGTGGAAGCCGAAATAATAGGTCTGTTTATGTTGTGGATCGTACACTGCACATCCAACTCCTGACTCACTTTTAGATCCATCTGTGTATATGAAATAAAAACTTTGGCATTGAGTAAAATATTCCGATATGTGCGAATAACGAGGGAAATGAATATTATCCAGAGACTGTTGAGGATAATCTAATGAAAAAACAGGCCGTGAACGCATCTGTAGAACATCCTGGTATTCTTGACAAAACTAATTATACAATTGTATCTACATAGCAGCTATTCTGTTTGTTATTTATCCTGTTTTATGTAAGTGTAACACATTTTTTAGTACATTGTTGAAAGGATGTTCACAATATGTTTTTACTTTGAAGAGCATATTTGCTGCTAACATCCTCTGTCTATATGAAATGGAACATTTACCAGCTTCCATGTATACTACTACATTTAGAGTGCTGTTCATAACGCCTAAACATCTTCTCAAGAATTTTCTTTGTATCACATCAATGGAATTCAATTTTCCTTCTGTCAAGTTACACATTGCCAATAAAGAATAATCTATCATAGGACGAATATAATTCTTGTAAAATAAAAGCATAACTCGAGGATGACATCCTCACGGAGTATTTGCAATTGCTTTGAACAAATTAAACACTTTTTCTGATTTGACTTATATGGCTTTAATTTGATCCTTCCAGGTTAGTTTTTCATCCAAGATAACACCTACATATTTTACTCTGGATGTAATGGGAATTCTTGCTTTTCGAGGCATTGAGTGGACTGTTGGAGGACACGCTTTTGTACTTCATACTTTCTACCTACTGTGAAAATGAGGTCATGACCTCGAAATATCGAACTTTTCTTCAATTGTGGTAAGTGTTTACTGTCTCCTACGCCATTTTTGTTTATCCGCCCTTCTGGCACTCTTTCTCATTCTATCCCTTATATATATATATATAAAATGTGTGTATGTATATATTTTCATATATATATATATATACATAACACATATAGGTGAGTGTATGTAACGTATGTTTGAGGCCACTAGAGGAGAGCAGTTTTGGGGGGAGGGGCATCTCGACAATTTCAAATGGTAAATGGAGTCACTCCACACTTCGTTTTATGTCACTCAACCTTAAAACAAGAGCTTTGAACAAAACATATTTTTAATCACTTCTGAAAAAATGCCGATTACAATTTGTATCTTGACAGAAAGAAAAGGCCAAGTCCATTTTTTTTTAATCAGAACAGCTAATAGGGACTAGGCCTAACTAACTAACTCTCTAGCCTTCTTAAACCCGAAGGTTCATGGCTGGAGCAACACAAACCTTCCATCTGTCCCTATCTTGAGCAAGATCTATATACTCTTCTCCATCTCTACCGATTTCCTTTACGTCCATCTCAACGTTGTCCTTCCATCTTTGTCTTGGCCTTCCTACAGGTCTCTTACCATCAGGTTTCCCAACAAGAATCCTGTAAACTCTTCTTTCCTCTCCCATTCGTGCCACATGGCCTGCCCACCTAAGTCTTCTTGATTTAATCATTCTAATAATATCTGGACATGAATACAAATTATGTAGTTCTAAATTATGTAACCTTCTCCACTCACTTGTCTCCTCATCCCTTTTAGGTCCAAAGATTTTCCTAAGGATCTTATTTTCAAATACTCTCAATTTATGTTCCTCTTTCAATGTAAGGGACCAAGTTTCACACCCGTATAATACTACAGGTAAAATGACTGTTTTGTATATTTTAACTTTTAGTTTCTTAGATATTAAACGAGAAGACAAAAGTTTATGAAGAGAGAAGTAACATGCATATCCTGAATTAAGCCTACTTTTTATTTCCTCTTTAATATAATTTTCATATGTTAATATTAGTCCTAAGTATTTGAATTTGGAAACTGGTTCAAACGAGTTGTTATCAATAATTAGATTTTGATTATTACCTAACACTTGGTTTCGGCCTGTAAGCATATATTTAGTTTTCTCTTTGTTAACTTCCAAACCTAGCTCTTTGGCAGCTTTGAAAAATATTTTAGCATTATTCCTAATTGTATTTATATCATCCCCTAATAAGTCTACATCATCTGCATATGCTAACCATTTAATTTTTGTCCTTCTTTAGTTTCTTTTACCTTCCTAACAGCATATTCTAAGGCAAAATTAAAGAGCAATGGAGATAATGCATCTCCTTGTTTTAACCCATCATGAATTGTAAATTTGTCAGACACATTAATACCCACACGAATTTTACTTTCTGTTTCACTGGTGCATACTTTTATCATACTAACAAGCTTCTTAGGTATTCCAAACTCTACTAATATATTATATAATTTATCTCTTTTGACCGAATCATATGCTTTTTTTAAATCAATGAATAGCTGATGAACATTTTGATTATATTCCCACTTTTTTTCAAGTGTCTGTCTAATGTGAAAAATTTGATGTGTTACGTTTAAATCCACATTGATAATCACCTATAATTTCATTAACATATGGGGTTAGTCTTGTTAAACGAATGTTAGATAATATTTTATATGTTGTTGAGAGTAGAGAAATTCCACGGTAATTATTGCAGTTCATTTTATCACCTTTTTTAAACACAGGAACAATTATGGATTCTTTCCACTGTTGAGGGATTTCTTCTTTATTCCATATTAAACAAATTAATTTATGAATTTGACATATTAACGAATTTCCACCATATTTAATTAACTCAGCTGGTATTAAATCAATGCCAGGTGCTTTGTTATTCTTTAGCCTTTTAATAGCATCTCTAACTTCAGTCAAGTTAGGTTCTGGAACTAAACATTCTGCTGTGTGTACTTCATTTACTTCTGATTTATCTGCTACATGAACATTGAAAAGGTCATTAAACTTCCATCTATTTAGAATATCGCTTGGGTGAGCTAGAAAATCACCATCTTTATCTTTTATCAAGTTTACCCCTTTCTAAATTCATTTACACTTTTATATAAATCTCTGATATTTTTTGTTTTGCTGTTTGTTTCAATTTCGTTAATTTTGCTTTTCAAGTAATCTCTCTTTTTACTTCTATACTTGCGGTTAGCTTCTCGCTTTATTCTATTATAATTGCTTAGATTTGTATCATCAGAGTTATTTAACCACCTAAGTCTAGCCTGATTTTTTATTTCTATTAGATTATGACATTCATTATCAAACCATGGCTTACTTTTTCTTGGTTTATGGTATCCTATACTTTCTTTGGCTGCTGATTCTATTGCATTACGTATGTGCTCCCAATTCTTCTTTACGTCTGTTTCATTTATATTTTCATCATCATTTAAATCCTGCAAAACATCGAATCTATTTGACAGTTTAATTTGGTAATCTTTCTTAATTCTTTCATCAGCAAATTTTCCTGTATTAAATTTTAGAACTTTAAGATTTTGTTGCTTATGATTTTTCACTGCGAGTCTTTCTCTTAATTTAGCAATTACTAAATAATGGTCACTGGCACAGTCAGCACCTCTATGTGTACGAACGTCAATTATACTAGTATGCCTTCTCTTATCAATGAGAATATGAGACTAGGGACTAGGCCTACAGTTTTTAAAGTGAGATTTTGACACCCACCCCCGGAAATCTAGTCTGCGATCTAACCTTTGGGGATCTGAATCGAACGTGGACATAACTTGGGGGGGGGGGGCAGAATCAAGAAGTTTTATACCCTATAAAAATTGCACCCAGGAGTACATTGCTAAATTATGATTACACTTGCGAAATCATAAAAATTACTCATTAACTTGCTTCTCCGGTCAGGAGCTTAACACAAGCTCCATTAGCTTGTTAATTCTGAAAATTGGTTAGGCGGGCAAGTGTACGCCAAGTTACGCCTAATTAGTCTGGGATTCCTTGAATACAAGATAATAGCGATTACCAATACTGTATATTTAACACCCATAAATGTGTTCGTAATTTCATGATCAATTGTTGTTATGGAACTGATCAACATAATGAATTCAATATCGATTCTTCTGTACTTTTAGTCATGATATTTTATGAATGTGTTTAGATTTCTGCAAAATTACAAAACTACCAACTTGACAATGCATGCTGAAACCGAAAAATATATCCAACAAAGGATAACACCTTCCAACTCATCCATGTGTTTTAATTCAGTGATGTTGAAAATTATGTATGTGTAACTTTATCACTAGACACATCAAGCCATCCCCATGTAATTTTCGATTTGTTAAATTTTTCTTGGCAACCAACAATCAAAAGGAACTCACCACTTTAATACTCCTGCCTTCTTGTGTAGATGCACTTGCAAATTTTCAGAACCGATCCTTTCCTTTGATCAACACAGCCCTTACCGCCACCGGCTAAGACAGATTTCGTTCATTTTGAAGGCAGATTCCTGATATTACAGAGTCTGGAACTCGTAATGCTAACTTTTTTCGCTAATATTGTAGCTCCACAAAGAAATCGAGTTCATTATTGTAAAAAGAAGCACACAGCTCTTTAAAAAATGACTTCATGAAGCGCTATCGCGCTCGCGTCAAAAATTCTATGTAGGATACCGTCATGCACTATTGTTAGACTCATGCAAATACAGACGTTCTGTGGTGACAAGTTCGAGTCACGTGACAACTGATTTGTAACTTTCACATGCATTTTCCTGCCAAATTACATGGCCAAAGAAAAGAGAAGAGGGGAGGGGAGGTGGTTCTCGACCCTGGCCTCTTGTTTGACAGTTCCAGGAATAGAGCAACTTGAGGCCACATCGGAGTTCGCCGAATGGTGATTCCAGTTGTGACAGAAAATGTTGCAATTGAATGGCGAAGTGGGAAAAATTCACTATATTGCCAATAATTTCTTATTTTCCCCCAAATATCATTCCCCCAGGGATAAAATTTATGAAGCAGAGAGGGAGGCACAAGTATCCAGAAGGGGGAATTCCCCCATCCCCCCTACAAATACCACACTGATTATAGTTAACTGCTCCACCTCCATCCATTCAACCACAGTTCGACCCAACTTATCTGCTGCCTGTCGACCCCACAATGGTGGTGGCAATTGAAATCTCCAGTTATGATTAATGGAATCTTGAATGAACTAATCACAGACCTTAAATGCTTCACTGCAATTTTTGCGATGTATAAGAACATGGTATACCTGGGTTCGATACCCGGTGGAGGCACATACTGGTTCGGATCCCACTTTAAACTGTAGGTCCAGTCCCGATTAGCCTTTCTGTGCATAAAGTGGACTTAAAACACAAAATCAATCAATCAAGAACATGTTATATAAATCGAAATAACAGTAAATATTTTATTCAAAATTTGCACTTGTATTCCCACTACTTCCACTAGATATTCTCGAAGAATCACTAAATTGGGATTAAATGATATGGGTTGGAATGCCAGACTTTCATGTACAAATATACCCACTCCTTTTCCGCCTTTTTGATTAAGTACTGCATGATATTTTTTTATTTCAATAGAAACTCTTCCGTCCTACCATACTTCACACACACATATAATGAGAGGATGATGCTCTTCTATCAGTTTCACGAGCTCAAGTTTTCTTGAAGGAAACGAGCATAAATTCCATTGGACAAAAAAGAACATATTTACCATATGATAACTTACTGATTGTTATATTTAATGTTGGGCATCTTCATATGATTCAAACTCTTCAATTAGTTTTAATAACTGCTAAGTTATATTTGCACAATCGACTAGAATATTTTTAATTCTCTGAAGATTATCATCCACAGTTATGTTCGACGTTAGCTTTGCCATAACTTGTAATAAACTAATCATTATTTGCTTTCGAGAATAATATTGTGGTATGCTAGTTGTTTTTCCGTTGCTGTCACTGCCGTTGGAGAACTTTCGGAATTTAGTAAAATATAATCTGGTTTCTCTTCATCATCTTGGATTTTAGCTTTGTCACTAAGCTTTTAGCTTAGTTATTTATCTTAACTTCTTTACCTTTAAATGTCGTCCCAAGTCTTTGATCAGCATAATTGTTCATGTTGTAAAGTTGAGGTTGAGGAGATCTACAGGGATATAAGTTTCTTGACGTCCCTGATTCCTCATCTCGTAAGAGTGGCTAGCACCTCATATCTGTTACCCATTGTAATCGCTGAACTTGGAGTTTGTACAAAGGAAGAGTCTGCTATATTTGTTTTTATTACCGGGAAATCTTGTAATATGTTTGCATAAGAATAATAGTTTCTTTCGGTCGTAAATGAACTACTAGAACTAACTTTTCTCCTTGCTTCTTGATATGAACAGCCCTCATATGCTATCACCTTCTGAATTTATCTTTCCTCTTCCCACTTACTGCAGGACCTCTCAGTTGCAAGATGATTTCCTGAGCAATTTATACATTTAGGTATATCATATAGCACATATATCATCATGTTCATAATCACTGCACCTCGGACATATAGCTTTGGATTTACGTACAAACATCCTTTACATGAGAGAAACGGAAACAATTCCTGCACTGCTCACAGCTTTTATTTTAGGTTGTATCTGAAATATGTTACTGAGTAGCTTTACATGCGAGGGCAACCTTTGTGATTGAAACGTGACGCTGATCAATTTGGTCGGTTTAAACACAAATTCCCCATTATCTTGATAAATCATCTTCTTCATTCTTTCCATTTTGATTATTGGAATATTTCTCTCAGCCTCTGCTTCATCTTGTACTTCTTCTAAATCTATATATAACGGCAACTCATATATTAGTCCCATTCTGTGTAAAAGACTCTTCGGTATATTGACATTTACCTTATACTTCTTAAACTCTTTGTTCAAGTAAAAGTCATTTGCATCTTTGGACGTTAAAAAATCAACCTTTGCACGATTAGGACCCGATGCCTTAACATAATTCACCTTAATTCTAGCTTCACTGTGACTACTTAACATAATAGCACTAAAGCTACCAACATTGTGTTCCACGCCTTCAACTAGAACAATATATGGGCCTTCGTGCTCAGGATAATATAAGTCATTCTTATTCACATTATCTTTTGATTGCATTGTCCTCTCCAATACGTCTGCTTGAAAATATTTTGGAGCATTTACAAATTCCTCCTTTTCATTAACTCTTGCTCGATTTCGTTTTGTGTTTCGACTTTTTGTTGCTTAGTAACCAATTCAACATCCACATTTTCTTCGTCTTTACTTGAAGATATGTCCTTTTTTCCTTCCACTATTTCGTTCATGTCCATTTGGACGTCCTCTCTGTTCTTATTATTAAATTCCTCGCTAGACATTTCCATGACTTGTATGAAATTTGTTGAATTTCTTACAAACAGGGAACTTTATCCGGATGGCCCAGAGCCTTCCATGCTATCTAGATTTTGAACACAGATTTATCTTCTTGATCACAAGATTATTTGATATTAACTTACGTTTCAATGAACTCAGGGTTTTATAATAACAAAGAACACTTTTGTAATAAAACGATACTTAGATCCACAATTTAAGCTTGAATTTATCTGTAATTATATATTAGGCAACTAGCTAATATTTCACCACAGACTCAATCCTTAAAACTTGATACGCCTTGTTTATTTTGGCCATATGAAATATTTTATTTGTTTTCTGTTAATTTCACAGAAATCTGTTTGATTTATTTGTTAGTTTCAATACTGTTGTTTGTGTTCATTTAAATTTGTAATTTTTGCTGTATATTCGTTACACGCAATATCGGAAGCGGAAGTCATTTCCGGTTTATAAACATTTGTAGAACTGTCCAATCTTTTATTGATTCCGTTGCCAGGACAACAGTGCGTGAAAAGGAAAAAGTAAGTTGAGTTGCGTGAGATGATGTTAATTTTGTGAAAAACACTGTTTTTAAGGAAAAGCCGCAACTTAATTGATATGTGATTGCGTTTGTGAATATTGTTGTTATTTTGCAGTGATTATTCAAAGGTAAAATGGGTTATTAAATTTGTAAAATAGCAAGAAACTATTTCTTTTTTCAAATCGTTACGTCCTGAGAATGCTCAGTGTAGCATAACATTAAGGAGAGTCTCATAACTCCGCCGCACAGGGAGATTGGGTAGCTACCGTGACGTAGTGATCCGTGATCCAGTGGCGAACACCAGAAAGGAACGTCACAAACTCCTCCTCCTCCTCCTTCTTCTTCTTCTTCATGACCCTTACCGCCGGGTATATGGCAGTTTTGGTCAAATATTCTGGGATGTATAAAACTTAAAACTCCAAAGTCCGAACTAAAAGTAAAGACAAAACACAATCGTAATTCCCACAACAACAGCTAATACAAGATATATACATAAAGGTCAGTCCCTATCCTGTGACATCTTCAGTGATAAGTTTAAATATGAAATAACTATTGACTAGAACAATAAACCTTTGTACAACGAGAAAGGTAATTATAAACAATAAATATTTGTACAAGAGGAAAGGACGTGTCAGTATCGAACCCGGGATCCCTTGATTACAAGGCGGTGAAAAACGATGTAACTAAAAATTTACACATGGTTCTAATTATAGAGCATTTATGTAAAACACTACAATTATACAACATACAAAGCACTGTTTTTGTGTGTAAGTAGAACTGTACGGTTGTATGCATATACTCACCGGTAGAACTCTGACCGGTCTCTTGAGGATCCTTATCTCCTGGAAGTGCGTGCTGTAGTGGTTGTCCCTGTTCAGTTCCGGGAGCTCCTTCCCGTCCCTCACGTGGCGCGTGATCACCCTGAACCCAGTGAGGTGCGTGTGCAGCTGGGACCCGAAGATCACGATTCCTTCCGCCGGGATACCCTGAAGAAACAACAGGCCACTTTCAGAAATATACAGGGTGTTCGTAAAAGATTCCCCTCATTACTAAAAAAAAAACAAGAAATAACTAGAAGCGTTTTGAGGTAGTGGCAGATCCAAGGATGACACTTTGGAAGGGTGCATTTTAGACGAGTCTGTATTCTATATTTTATATTGTTATACAGGGTGTCATTTTAATGGCGCCCACGGACCACGGAAACGCATAGAGGACATCAAAACAAACAACATTTCTCAGTAACATTTTTCTCGTTGGTGCATCATTTCGGCGCTACAGTCGTTCAAAAAGGCCCGTTTTGCCGCCTGAATGCTGGCAACCCCACACAACATTTGATTGCATTTGTGACGTCATATCCCGCCCTCAAGCGATGCGTTCCAGGGTTGCCAGGAACACTCATATTCTGTGAAAAATGACAGCTACAATCAGCCACATTATATACCGTAAAAGAAAACACGTTCTTTAACCTAACAGGAAGTAAACAAACGACACGAAAAACTGGTAGAAAGAAAACAGAATTCAAGTGGAAGTGGTCATATCGAATTTTGTCTCAGCTTACCTGTAAAATATTTGCAAATCTAGTTATGCATCTACAATTTAGTCTATCCACTTCGTCCTTCTGATACTAGTTTCCTGTGACACACTGAACAAATGACAAAATACTAGAAATGAAAGAACTCAAAATTCCAAAGGTAAGCAACAGATAATATAATGTATATTCAGTGCATTATGAGGCAAGTGACAAAAATGGTTGAAAAAACAGGGATACAAGTAGTAGTAATACAAGCTCCAAGCTCTCCGACGACTGTGTTTATCTATGCACCGGATATATATATATATATATATATATATATATATATATATATATGCAATGTAATAGTTTGCAACTAAGAACAGGACAGTATATTCGCTACTGATTCATAATTAGATTGTTACTGTGGTTGTACGTGTTTTAGCCGTAATGTAACAACGTGAACCTCGGATACTTCCGTTATCAGCACAAAAGTACCACAAGGCATCTGGACACAAAACCTGTAGATACCAACCTTGCAACGAGATTTGCAAATATTTGACATGTAACTGGGCGCAAACAGCCACATGTAAGCTGTAAGTCCAATAAAATGTATTGTTGATATTTGACATGTAGGCTGAGACAAAATCCGAAATTGACACTTCATTTTGAATACGTTTTTACCATTAGTAGATAAAAATTGTGACTCCCACTGCAACTCTGATTTCTTGACCAAACGACTACAAAAAGTTGAAAAACTCACTTTCTCTTCCTGTTCCACGCCTCATTTAGTGCGCTGACGACGTTTCACGGGGGCAAAAAGGCAGTGATGAGTGAAAGATGAGCTCTCATCCTCTCATCCTTCTCATCCCTCTCATTCTCCTCTCATCCTCCTCTTATTCTCTAATTCTTTTCTCATCCTCCTCTCATCCTCTTATTCTCTTATTCTCTTATTCTCTCATCTTTTGAAAGATGAGTGCATCTTATCGTAATTTTCTAAGTCTGGGACCAAATGTTTATATATCGTGACCCCTCTCTTCTCATTCTCCCATCTTCTCATCTTCTCATCCTCTCATCTTTTGAAGAATGAGTGCATCTTATCGTAATTTTCCAAGTTTGGGACCAAATGTTTATATATCGTAACCTTCGTAAACCTCTCCTCTTATCTTCTCATCCTCTTATTTTCTCATTCTCTCATTCTCTTATCCTCTTATTTTCTCATCCTCTCATCCTCTCTATTTTTAGAATATTGTCGTCAACATTAGAGATGAAGTTGGAGTGCTGGAATCAACGGGGCCAAATGTTTATATATCGTGATCTTCGTAAACCTCTCTCTTGGGGGAACGATGTGGCATATACACACGCGCGCGCTCTCAGCTTAATTAATCTGCATGCATGCTTAATGTTTGATTTTTTTGTTTCTAGTTCGACATGAGATACACACAATTTTATTTTTTGAAGTACAGTTAATATTACCTAGGTTAATCTGTGACATACAACTAGCGATCGACACGACCACCTGACACACAGACACAGAGAGAGTGAGCAAATTTAAAGTGTGATCTATCGTGAATTAAACTAAGCTCCCTCACCCACCCACATATAGCCTTACAGGTGACTCAAAAGCAGAAATTGGTCATAGCGTGACAGGTCGATCTATCGTGAACTAAACTAACCTCCCCCACTCATACATACACACTATGTCTTACAATAAGTAAGGCTGCTATATCACATGTAAGGGCTGACGGTTGCCAACACACACAAGATCTATTGCAAACTTTATTAACCTACGACATAAGCCATGGACACACACACACCAAGCCTTCCAGATAGGCTATAAGCAACTCACTTCTTGCAATTGTATAACGGGGAAAATTAACCTACAGCTAGCAACACTGTTTGAGCTGCTTTCGACGAGTAGTGTTACCAAACGTATTTTTTGCAAATAGGCTCTACAGCTAGAGGCTTTGTCTAACAATTGATTAAATTAAGTACCGAACATTATCGAAAAGCAATTCTGAAAACATTATACTGAAATAACAACTTACCTCATGTAAAAATATTACCTAGTACGGGTTAAGCTGTGACATACAACTAGCGAACGACACGACCACCTGACACACAGACAGCTTATACGCAGTTTTTCCTATATACGTACTGGGTTTAAAAGATAACTTGCAACAACCATTTCACTCACCTCCTATCATATAATAAAATTACCACAGGTTTTTGATACTTGCTGCCAGAACATGGTGGTTTTAGACTGGAAATTCAGCCCGATTATTCTATTTGTGCAAGAGAAAAATGATGATGCCTGCATTTGGAATATATAATTCTTCTTACGGTATTTTGCGTGCTCCCAGTAACCTTGCTTTCGATTCACGGAAGCTATGACGTGTATTTCCTGTTTCGCGAACATGCGAGAACCTTTCACAATGTCGCATCAGATAATAATATATTGCAAGAGCGAGTTGGTTGTGTATATAAATCTAGTCTTGGGGAATGGACATGAATATAATGTCAAAATTATTGCATAACTTAAAAAGAATATTTATTGCACTGCGCTTTCTAGCAAAGGTAAATGTGGAATGCCCCCCGGCCCCTCAGAGATTCGAATACTGTTAGTTAAACAGCAAGCATTGTCATATGGACTGACGATTATTATTTTTTAAAAAAACAGACCTCGTAGTAAGTTATAACCTGAGCTGTCTTGCAAGTCTCTCGAGTTTGATATCTGGTGAAGGAATATGATGCCACTATAAACTGTACACAAGATATACCCAGTCCCTGGCATGAGATGGACGAGGACCTATACAGTTGTACAATGGTTGTTCTCTTTATTAAAGCATAGCGCTTATTCACATGTCAGCGCAACATGCATGCAAAGAAGGGAGGGAGACCATAACGGATAATTCTTATTTCGATGCCGGTCTACGACTCTGAGGGCTCAAGTTACAATGTTTACCTATAGCTGTACATATTTAAAAATGACCTGAGCAATTAAATGTTACAATACCGATCCTGATTTTTGTCGGATGACGTAGGTTGCAATCCCACCCCCGATGGCGTATAGACTTAAATGTTTCCATAACATGAAATACTGTTAATGGAAATCTGTTGTTTCTAATGTAAAAATCATATAACAAGAAAAAGAAGAAAATAAATGTTGCGAGCAAATACGGAGCCTCAACCCAAACACACAAATAATCAGACAAGATGTCAACGGTGCGTTCATAACTAACAAGTGATTATTCAAAAATTGAAATGGTGCAGGGGGGAAACAACCAACTAACTAACTAGGCTTCTTAAACCCGAGGACAGCAAATACAAGCCTATTCTGATCTGAGAAAGATTTCTATCTATTTTTTTTCCATCCCAACCGATTTTTTTAGGTTTATTCAACCCCTCATGGTACACGAGCTCCCACTGCCCTGATGGTGGAGGAAGCGAATCTATTTGGACATGAAAGAGCATTATGTGTGGGAGACTATAATTTATACATGTGGTTGCTTGGATGCTTACAGAGGATGCCATAGCTCGTGCGATTGAGGCATTTTATTAAGCACATATTTTGATGAGTGTAAAGAATTAAATAAGTCACAAGGGGCTGAGGCATGGTTCGAATTTCTCGATCTAGGTATGGATGCAGACAGACACGAAGTTTTGTGTGTGGACACAAATGATAATGGAAAAATGCCGTTCACCCCGATAGCATAGTGGTAATGTTGTTTTTGCCTCGTTTCCATCGACAACATAGTGGTTACACTGTCCAATATTAAGAAGTTTGAATATGCCTAACCTAAAATAAAATTCAAGAATTAATAGAGTTAAACATTTGCCACTCTGAAATGGCGACGGCTATCATAACATCATTTTCAGCGGGATAATAATGACAATATTATATATATTAAGGATTAGGCCCGAGGAATTCTTATTCACTACACTCGTTTCCGCACAACTCATCGACTACAAAGCAACAATGTTAGGAAGTGTGTGCATGGTCCCAAAAATACAAATTTAAAAATTACTAATGAGACATGAACTCCTTTTACTGGTGTGTATTTGAATATGCGAAAATGAGGTACTTTGAATAACCACAAAAAAGCTTGCAACGGTATAGAGAAGGGTCACAACTTCAAACTTTAGACGATTTTTCGTTAATCTGCAAAAGGCCAGGGCGTACGGTAAATTGATTTTATTGAAAAGTATGCAGAAGCAGTGTTGGAAGCAGTTTGAAGACTGAAACGGCTATGGAAGGACACTTATTATAATGTTAATATTTCAGTATAATGTTTTCAGAATTGCTTTTCGATAATGTTCGGTACTTAATTTAATCAATTGTTAGACAAAACATACATTCGAATTCAAGAACGGAAAATATGAACAGCGAATGAATGCTTTAGAGTAGATGTGATATTTAAAGGAGGTGATTATTTTTTTACTTTCTCAATTCAAAACAAAAATTCATGAATATTATTATCATTGAATGGTTGGTTAGGTGCTCGGTTTACCTTGTCCCTCCGAACGAAAGATGGAATGTATACAAGCCTGTGCCTCCTAAGTTTATCGCGGCTATGAGGATAAATCGCGAAATAAAACAAACTGGAAATTTTCAATATATATATATTTTTTATAACATACTTCACTAAGGAGGTCAAATGACAAGTTGGATTGCTATTCTTTTTATAATTTGTTAAATTTTATTACGAACAAGGAAAGAATGCATGGCACTTAATGCTGTAATATTATTGATTAGATCATCGTTTATCTTGTCCGCATCGATTAATCTTCTTATGTTCTTCTTTTTGTCTTCTCGTCGCGTCCATCTCTTCTGTTATCACAATCGAGACTTCTAGATTATTATTTCTTCTCCCTGCAATTTTAGAAATGTAATTTTTCATCCAGCGAACGCCTGAGACATTTCAGCAAAATGTCGATTATTCAATGGATGTTGTAAGGTTCCATGTTTTTTTTTTTCACTATCTCTTGTTTGGTCGATTTTGAATTTGGGAGTTATTTTTTTATTTTGCCTTTCGCGACATGTTCGACTAATCGTGACAATACGTTTCAACCTTTCTGCATAAACGTTGAAACGTTTCAACGAACGAACGTTGAACCAAAAAAAAGGTTTTCTCAAACGTTTAGACGACTACGAAAATGTTGAAATGTAAAATATTGTTGCATTGTAATTAAAAAAGAATTCGTTGAATATGCCTAACCTAAAATAAAATTCAAGAATTAATAGAGTTAAACATTTGCCACTCTGAAATGGCGACGGCTATCATAACATTATTTTCAGCAGGATAATAATGACAATATTATATATATTAAGGATTAGGCCCGAGGGATTCTTATTCACTACACTCGTTTCTAACCTGTCCACACTGGAAACCGAAAACACAAGTACGAGACACTAACTTGGGAGAGGACATGCAAAAACTCTGCAGGGCTCATCTTAAAAACTTCAGTAGATGTTTGTCATGGAACTCCCTCCTTAAATTCGATTCGAAAGGCACAAATATTCCGGTTCTTGAATAAGAAGCGCGTATGCCTTCGGAAAGAGAGAAGAAGAAATAAATAAATCAACTCATGCATATTCTTCATGTACGTACGCTTGGTGACAAGAAACAGTATTTTTTTTTCTCTTCAAGAAATTGTTTTCAACTTTTTGCTAGGTGACCCAACAGGAGTGGACGAAATAGCTTATTCATTCAAACTGGAAGCTTGCTTTTTTTTTCAACAATGGAAAACACATTATTTCCAGTGAAATATCGACTCAACTACCTAGAATGGCTACCACGGGCTTGGTGACTGAATACTAAAAAACTATCGAGCGACTTACTTCACAGCAGTGTCACTTAGTTTCAACAAGAACAGTTCAAGGCTTCCCGGGTGTCCTGCAAGGTTCGGCATTTATTTTTTTTAATAGCAAGCAGATGAACTGGCCTTACAATATGAAGACTTCTTTCACTGTGTCGGTTTTAGCGAACGTCACGACTGTGTTTGTGTGTGTACTGTGAGTTAAATAAAAAAAAAATGTGGAACATATCAGGCAATGCGACCTCTTTTTTCGTGATCCGAACTTTGAACAGAAACTTGCAAATATGCTTGCCGAGATTTTAAGTGATGTGTCAGATATTGAATTTTTCCAATACAGAGGACGAAGAATATATTCAAAGCAATCATGATACCGATTCATATGTGTCAGTTGACGGCGATGAAGACAACCAAAGCAGTGGACCTGATACAGTAAGTGACAAATATTTTTATGATAAAAAATAGATTCAAGAGATCTTCAGTGGAGACTACGAAACATACCAGAGTCCCGGAATATATATATATTTTTTTTGTTTCATCCCGAACTACAAAAAAAAAAGAAAGTAGTTCCAGTTGATGCATGGGGCTACATTATCACAGACACTATGCAGGAGAACATGCTAAAATAGACAAAAAAAATAAATTGAAAATGTGAGGAAAAAAATACGTTAATTCTGATAGAGTTGTGCTCACAACTTGTGCCCTTACAGAACTGAAAAGCTTCCTTGGACTCCTTATTTACAATATAATTTTAAATAGAACAACAAAAACTTTCGATCTTTTTTTGCTACAGACGGAACAGGACATATTTCGAGTAACCATGTCATCAGCTAGATTTGCAGTACTTCCGAGTTGTATGAGATTTGTCAACCCTGAAAGCAATTTTGCAAGTTCTGAGTGAATTTAATGTCAATTCTCAAGCTTGCTATTCGCTTGGTGCTAATATAACTAGAACTAATAATCAGAACACATTAGAACAGATAGGCTAGAGTAATGTGAAAACGAGAAAAAGCTTTCTATACATAGGCAGGCTGTAGTAAGACTGTGTAAACCTAATTTTGATACCAACAGAAATGTAACTACTGATAACTGGTACACTTCCATGGAATTTGTAGATGTACTGTTAAAAAAAACTGGGCTAACTATTGTAGGAACAGAAAAGAGATTTCACCACAATTTCAGGCTCAAAAAATTGGAAATAGTGTATACAGCTTTACGAAGAGTGTTAAATAGTTTCTCAAGTACCAAAAAAGAAATTCTCATTTCAAAATGTTGTGTTTTGTCTAACAATTGATTAAATTAAGTACCGAAGAGCAATTCTCGAAATATTATACTAAAATGTTTACATTATAATAAGTGTACTTGCATAGCCGTTCCAGTCTTCAAAGTGCTCCCAACACGGCTTCTGCTTGCTTTTCAATAAAATCTAAATTATGTGCAGTTCAATTTACGGTACTAGCGTGTCTCACTGCTACACGGAAAATCCTACAGGAGTTTCTTTTTTCCTGGAGCTCTGAGACTCGCCAAACCCTATATGGTTTTGAGTATCCTCATCATTGCGATGTGATGAGAAACATGAATATCCATGTTGTGAATAAAAAAGCCAGAAAATCGCATGTCACGGCTTTTGATGTTATCTGTAAAAAAAAGCATAACAAGAGTGAGGATTATGTCGGAAATAAACGTGTAGAGGACGAGGCTTGCAGCATGAAGTTTCAAGGATGCCAGTTCCTAATAGCTCGGTATTAACCAACTAATTCTCTTGTCTTCTTAAACCCGAAGGTTTAGCAACAGAAGCCTTCCATCTCTCACCCTATAAATAAGCAAGATCAATCCAATTTTGTATCTAATTCTGTTCAAACCATACGGCTCGAATCTTGTGTGTATTACCTTCACTGTTTATTCTTTTCGCTAGCTTTTTGATCATATATTTTTATTGCATGTTTCGAATATCAGCACAATATATTTTTCTCTTGGATTATTCATGACTATGAGGATGAAAAATCAGAAACACAATATTATTTAACAAGCAGTATATATGTTAAAAGTTCCTAGAGAGGGGATGTACTTGACACAAGAATATAATTACCAGTAAATCATTAATTGAATTGCAGCTTTAAGTTTGCTTTATGCACGGAAAAGCAAATCGGGATTGGGCCTGTAAATCGAACCACCATGTGCCTCCAACAGGTATCAATCGAAACCTAGTACTTTTTTGATTACAAAGCGACAACGCCATCGGCAAGACATAATTACCAGAAAATAACTGCAACCGACACAGTGAAAGAAGTCTTCATATTGTAAGGCCAGTTCATCTGCTTGCTATTAAAAAAAATAAATGCCGAACCTTGCAGGACACCCGGGAAGCCTTGAACTGTTCTTGTTGAAACTAAGTGACACTGCTGTGAAGTAAGTCGCTCGATAGTTTTTTAGTATTCAGTCACCAAGCCCGTGGTAGCCATTCTAGGTAGTTGAGTCGATATTTCACTGGAAATAATGTGTTTTCCATTGTTGAAAAAAAAAGCAAGCTTCCAGTTTGAATGAATAAGCTATTTCGTCCACTCCTGTTGGGTCACCTAGCAAAAAGTTGAAAACAATTTCTTGAAGAGAAAAAAAAATACTGTTTCTTGTCACCAAGCGTACGTACATGAAGAATATGCATGAGTTGATTTATTTATTTCTTCTTCTCTCTTTCCGAAGGCATACGCGCTTCTTATTCAAGAACCGGAATATTTGTGCCTTTCGAATCGAATTTAAGGAGGGAGTTCCATGACAAACATCTACTGAAGTTTTTAAGATGAGCCCTGCAGAGTTTTTGCATGTCCTCTCCCAAGTTAGTGTCTCGTACTTGTGTTTTCGGTTTCCAGTGTGGACAGGTTAGAAACGAGTGTAGTGAATAAGAATCCCTCGGGCCTAATCCTTAATATATATAATATTGTCATTATTATCCTGCTGAAAATAATGTTATGATAGCCGTCGCCATTTCAGAGTGGCAAATGTTTAACTCTATTAATTCTTGAATTTTATTTTAGGTTAGGCATATTCAACGAATTCTTTTTTAATTACAATGCAACAATATTTTACATTTCAACATTTTCGTAGTCGTCTAAACGTTTGAGAAAACCTTTTTTTTGGTTCAACGTTCGTTCGTTGAAACGTTTCAACGTTTATGCAGAAAGGTTGAAACGTATTGTCACGATTAGTCGAACATGTCGCGAAAGGCAAAATAAAAAAATAACTCCCAAATTCAAAATCGACCAAACAAGAGATAGTGAAAAAAAAAAACATGGAACCTTACAACATCCATTGAATAATCGACATTTTGCTGAAATGTCTCAGGCGTTCGCTGGATGAAAAATTACATTTCTAAAATTGCAGGGAGAAGAAATAATAATCTAGAAGTCTCGATTGTGATAACAGAAGAGATGGACGCGACGAGAAGACAAAAAGAAGAACATAAGAAGATTAATCGATGCGGACAAGATAAACGATGATCTAATCAATAATATTACAGCATTAAGTGCCATGCATTCTTTCCTTGTTCGTAATAAAATTTAACAAATTATAAAAAGAATAGCAATCCAACTTGTCATTTGACCTCCTTAGTGAAGTATGTTATAAAAAATATATATATATTGAAAATTTCCAGTTTGTTTTATTTCGCGATTTATCCTCATAGCCGCGATAAACTTAGGAGGCACAGGCTTGTATACATTCCATCTTTCGTTCGGAGGGACAAGGTAAACCGAGCACCTAACCAACCATTCAATGATAATAATATTCATGAATTTTTGTTTTGAATTGAGAAAGTAAAAAAATAATCACCTCCTTTAAATATCACATCTACTCTAAAGCATTCATTCGCTGTTCATATTTTCCGTTCTTGAATTCGAATGTATGTTTTGTCTAACAATTGATTAAATTAAGTACCGAACATTATCGAAAAGCAATTCTGAAAACATTATACTGAAATATTAACATTATAATAAGTGTCCTTCCATAGCCGTTTCAGTCTTCAAACTGCTTCCAACACTGCTTCTGCATACTTTTCAATAAAATCAATTTACCGTACGCCCTGGCCTTTTGCAGATTAACGAAAAATCGTCTAAAGTTTGAAGTTGTGACCCTTCTCTATACCGTTGCAAGCTTTTTTGTGGTTATTCAAAGTACCTCATTTTCGCATATTCAAATACACACCAGTAAAAGGAGTTCATGTCTCATTAGTAATTTTTAAATTTGTATTTTTGGGACCATGCACACACTTCCTAACATTGTTGCTTTGTAGTCGATGAGTTGTGCGGAAACGAGTGTAGTGAATAAGAATTCCTCGGGCCTAATCCTTAATATATATAATATTGTCATTATTATCCCGCTGAAAATGATGTTATGATAGCCGTCGCCATTTCAGAGTGGCAAATGTTTAACTCTATTAATTCTTGAATTTTATTTTAGGTTAGGCATATTCAAACTTCTTAATATTGGACAGTGTAACCACTATGTTGTCGATGGAAACGAGGCAAAAACAACATTACCACTATGCTATCGGGGTGAACGGCATTTTTCCATTATCATTTGTGTCCACACACAAAACTTCGTGTCTGTCTGCATCCATACCTAGATCGAGAAATTCGAACCATGCCTCAGCCCCTTGTGACTTATTTAATTCTTTACACTCATCAAAATATGTGCTTAATAAAATGCCTCAATCGCACGAGCTATGGCATCCTCTGTAAGCATCCAAGCAACCACATGTATAAATTATAGTCTCCCACACATAATGCTCTTTCATGTCCAAATAGATTCGCTTCCTCCACCATCAGGGCAGTGGGAGCTCGTGTACCATGAGGGGTTGAATAAACCTAAAAAAATCGGTTGGGATGGAAAAAAAATAGATAGAAATCTTTCTCAGATCAGAATAGGCTTGTATTTGCTGTCCTCGGGTTTAAGAAGCCTAGTTAGTTAGTTGGTTGTTTCCCCCCTGCACCATTTCAATTTTTGAATAATCACTTGTTAGTTATGAACGCACCGTTGACATCTTGTCTGATTATTTGTGTGTTTGGGTTGAGGCTCCGTATTTGCTCGCAACATTTATTTTCTTCTTTTTCTTGTTATATGATTTTTACATTAGAAACAACAGATTTCCATTAACAGTATTTCATGTTATGGAAACATTTAAGTCTATACGCCATCGGGGGTGGGATTGCAACCTACGTCATCCGACAAAAATCAGGATCGGTATTGTAACATTTAATTGCTCAGGTCATTTTTAAATATGTACAGCTATAGGTAAACATTGTAACTTGAGCCCTCAGAGTCGTAGACCGGCATCGAAATAAGAATTATCCGTTATGGTCTCCCTCCCTTCTTTGCATGCATGTTGCGCTGACATGTAAATAAGCGCTATGCTTTAATAAAGAGAACAACCATTGTACAACTGTATAGGTCCTCGTCCATCTCATGCCAGGGACTGGGTATATCTTGTGTACAGTTTATAGTGGCATCATATTCCTTCACCAGATATCAAACTCGAGAGACTTGCAAGACAGCTCAGGTTATAACTTACTACGAGGTCTGTTTTTTTAAAAAATAATAATCGTCAGTCCATATGACAATGCTTGCTGTTTAACTAACAGTATTCGAATCTCTGAGGGGCCGGGGGGCATTCCACATTTACCTTTGCTAGAAAGCGCAGTGCAATAAATATTCTTTTTAAGTTATGCAATAATTTTGACATTATATTCATGTCCATTCCCCAAGACTAGATTTATATACACAACCAACTCGCTCTTGCAATATATTATTATCTGATGCGACATTGTGAAAGGTTCTCGCATGTTCGCGAAACAGGAAATACACGTCATAGCTTCCGTGAATCGAAAGCAAGGTTACTGGGGGCACGCAAAATACCGTAAGAAGAATTATATATTCCAAATGCAGGCATCATCATTTTTCTCTTGCACAAATAGAATAATCGGGCTGAATTTCCAGTCTAAAACCACCATGTTCTGGCAGCAAGTATCAAAAACCTGTGGTAATTTTATTATATGATAGGAGGTGAGTGAAATGGTTGTTGCAAGTTATCTTTTAAACCCAGTACGTATATAGGAAAAACTGCGTATAAGCTGTCTGTGTGTCAGGTGGTCGTGTCGTTCGCTAGTTGTATGTCACAGCTTAACCCGTACTAGGTAATATTTTTACATGAGGTAAGTTGTTATTTCAGTATAATGTTTTCAGAATTGCTTTTCGATAATGTTCGGTACTTAATTTAATCAATTGTTAGACAAAGCCTCTAGCTGTAGAGCCTATTTGCAAAAAATACGTTTGGTAACACTACTCGTCGAAAGCAGCTCAAACAGTGTTGCTAGCTGTAGGTTAATTTTCCCCGTTATACAATTGCAAGAAGTGAGTTGCTTATAGCCTATCTGGAAGGCTTGGTGTGTGTGTGTCCATGGCTTATGTCGTAGGTTAATAAAGTTTGCAATAGATCTTGTGTGTGTTGGCAACCGTCAGCCCTTACATGTGATATAGCAGCCTTACTTATTGTAAGACATAGTGTGTATGTATGAGTGGGGGAGGTTAGTTTAGTTCACGATAGATCGACCTGTCACGCTATGACCAATTTCTGCTTTTGAGTCACCTGTAAGGCTATATGTGGGTGGGTGAGGGAGCTTAGTTTAATTCACGATAGATCACACTTTAAATTTGCTCACTCTCTCTGTGTCTGTGTGTCAGGTGGTCGTGTCGATCGCTAGTTGTATGTCACAGATTAACCTAGGTAATATTAACTGTACTTCAAAAAATAAAATTGTGTGTATCTCATGTCGAACTAGAAACAAAAAAATCAAACATTAAGCATGCATGCAGATTAATTAAGCTGAGAGCGCGCGCGTGTGTATATGCCACATCGTTCCCCCAAGAGAGAGGTTTACGAAGATCACGATATATAAACATTTGGCCCCGTTGATTCCAGCACTCCAACTTCATCTCTAATGTTGACGACAATATTCTAAAAATAGAGAGGATGAGAGGATGAGAAAATAAGAGGATAAGAGAATGAGAGAATGAGAAAATAAGAGGATGAGAAGATAAGAGGAGAGGTTTACGAAGGTTACGATATATAAACATTTGGTCCCAAACTTGGAAAATTACGATAAGATGCACTCATTCTTCAAAAGATGAGAGGATGAGAAGATGAGAAGATGGGAGAATGAGAAGAGAGGGGTCACGATATATAAACATTTGGTCCCAGACTTAGAAAATTACGATAAGATGCACTCATCTTTCAAAAGATGAGAGAATAAGAGAATAAGAGAATAAGAGGATGAGAGGAGGATGAGAAAAGAATTAGAGAATAAGAGGAGGATGAGAGGAGAATGAGAGGGATGAGAAGGATGAGAGGATGAGAGCTCATCTTTCACTCATCACTGCCTTTTTGCCCCCGTGAAACGTCGTCAGCGCACTAAATGAGGCGTGGAACAGGAAGAGAAAGTGAGTTTTTCAACTTTTTGTAGTCGTTTGGTCAAGAAATCAGAGTTGCAGTGGGAGTCACAATTTTTATCTACTACCATTTCTCATATCGTTGGTTCAATTCCCACTTCGCCTGAGATGACTGCTGAACTTCTGGCTGGCAGGCTATGATGTTCGGTCTACTGGACGCGTTTCTCGCTTCGTTTTACACTTAATCACGTCATTGGTAGTTTGTAAATTTTCACAAAATTTGTGTGTTCCTTGCAACCCTGCAGTGCGCTGTTTCGCCGCAGGAAATGACGTCACAGATACGATCAAATGTTGTGTTGGGTTGCCAGCATCCAGGCGGCAAAACGGTCTTTTTTCAACGGCTGTAGCGCCGAAATGGTGCACCAATGAGAAAAATGTTACTGAGAAAAGTTGTTTGTTTTGATGTCCTCTATACGAATCTGTGGTCGGTGGCCGCCATTAAAATGACACCCTGTATAGTTTGAATTAATGGGCCTCTTTGATGGCTTTGTTGCTGTTTAAGTCCACTTTATGCACATTAGGGTTAATCGGGACTGGACCTACATAGCTAAAGTGGGATCAGTGCCGTAAATTACATTGGGTTGTAGTTTACATAGACTACGTACAAAATCTAAAGTGCATTAAAATTAATTTTCAAGGCTTTCAAGAAAGGAAAGTGACATTTTCAACTATATTGGTTCCTAATTAACTTAAAAGAATCCAATTTACAAAAAAAAAATATCTTCTCTTCTATCATCAACTATGGAAGAAGATAAATAGTATGCAAGAAGAACAACAGATGGCAGTCGTGAGGCAACATTAGCCTTTTTCCTATAAAATACTAGAATATTTCCTATGTTAGGTTTTTTTCCTAGGTGAGAAATTGTTCGAATTTGGAAGGGATCGTATGAAAAGTTCTCCTCACACATCAGCAACTGACACGCAGTATAATTTTGTTTTACTTCCACGGCGCCCTTTCGCCATGTTGTTTACATAGATTACGTCATCGTGTATAAAATAGTCTACGTGTAGAATGTAGACTATCGTTGTTTACGCGTAAACGCACATCACTGAGTGGGATCAGAACCACCATGTACTTCCACCGGGTATCAAAACCGGGACCCTTTGATTACAATGCAACGGCATTACCCCTACGCCATCTAG
The DNA here is from genome assembly GCF_977018435.1 of Lepisma saccharinum. Taxonomy (NCBI): domain Eukaryota; kingdom Metazoa; phylum Arthropoda; class Insecta; order Zygentoma; family Lepismatidae; genus Lepisma; species Lepisma saccharinum. The sequence goes on along the minus strand of NC_139251.1, from coordinate 23,563,567 downwards.
AAGGCACTCCTTGATGCCCTAGTGGTAATGCTGTCGTCTTGTAATTAACGGGTACCGGGTTCTATCCTTGGTGGCAGGCCCGTAGCCAGGATCTTATTTCGCGGGGGGGGGGGGGGGCTCAACCATTATCGCGAGAAATATTTGTAGATGGGGCAGGCCACTGATAAAACTCTATTAGTGTAAATAATAATGACAATAATAATTATTACCAAGGTTATAACTTTCATTTTACAATAATGAAACAACTATATATGAGTGAATATTCAACGCAGCTGTTGTCCATTATTTTTCTTATATTTTGTACGGTTAGTGTACTGAGATTCATAGTTATTGTATTTTGTTATTAACTTTTACACATTCCGTTAAAGGAAAGGCATAAAGTTTATATTCTGTGACCTCTATAAATTTTGAGAGCTGTGGATCCATTTATTCTTTGGATTAAATGGTAGAATATAAAAATATAAACTGGTTCCTCTATTATACACTAAACGTTTTCCAATCTAATGTTTAATCCCGCTAAGGAAGTAAAATTAATTACCACTACATACTAATATTTAAAATAGATATTCGTAGGATTTCAAAGGGCTTCAGCCCCCTTAGCCCTCTCCCTGGCTACGTGCCTGCTTGGTGGAGGCACATTTCACGGAGTACGGCTACCACTTTTAAACTGTGTAGGCCTAATTCAGATTATTCTATCTGTACATAAGATGAGCTTAAAGAGTAGTGTATATTGGCCGGTTCAAAGTCGTACTTGGTACGAGCCCTTTTTTTCCCTGTTTTTTTATCAATTGAATATCAGTTTTTGACATATTTTGACAATTTTTGTCGATGTTTTAGCGTTTAGCGATGTTTTAGTGAAATTTCCCTTTTTTCCCACCTCGTACTTGGTACGAATGCCACGATCTTACGTGATATAACTTAACCTATCCCTTTTTCTTACGATTTTTTTTTACGATCTTCAGTGATATAACTTAACCTATCATTCTTTTTTATTTACGATCTTTTACGCACCGAACTAACCTACAAGGGACTCTGTTTGTTTTAATATTTCAGTATTTTAAGGTTTTCACAAATTTTATATAACCTAAAATGTGTTGGATGTTGATTTTTTTTTTTAGTATGTGGCAATTTTTGTTACGAATATTTTAAAACTGTTCCGTCACCCTCTCGTTCTTCACGTCGTACGCGAAGGACTTCTCTGCAATGAGGATGACGCTGCACAGAGTATCGGCAGGCAGCGCGTCGTGGAACTCGCAGACGACCTTGATGTTGGTGCGATCGTTGACCACCACCTGCTTCCGCTTCGTCGTGTTGATGACGAACATGGGTCTCCGTGCTTTGAATTCGCTGGGCGCGTAGTACATGTCCACGTTTCCCTCGGTCACGCGCTTGTAAGAGGTGTAAGCTTCGTAAAGTTTGAGGTAATCGTCTTTGGTCATGTCGAGGTTGTAATTCTCGCGCGGGAACACTTCGTTCCTGCCATTCTTGAGATAAACGTTCTTGATCTTGCAGTCGTCGAATTCGCAAACAGATTTTTCCTAAGTCTTACCGTTTCCAACATAACCCCACTTCCGGTCGCCATTTTGGATTTCAGAACATAGGTTCTATTTATACTTTTACTCACATATAGGCGTACATGATGAATCACCAAACAGATTTTTCCTAAGTCTTACAGTTTCCAACATAACCCCACTTCCGGTCGCCATTTTGGATTTCCGAATATAGGTTCTATTCATATTTTACTCACATATAGGTGTACATGATGAATCACCAAACAGATTTTTCCTAAGTCGTACCGTTTCCAACATAACCCCACTTCCGGTCGCCATTTTGGATTTCCGAATATAGGTTCTATTCATATTTTACTCACATATAGGTGTACATGATGAATCCGCAAACAGATTCTTGCTAAGTCTTACCGTTTCCAAGATAACCCCACTTCCGGTCACCATTTTGGATTTCCGAACATAGGTTCTATTCATACTTTTTCTCACGTGTAGGTGTACATGATGAATCCGCAAACAGATTTTTCCTAAGTCTTACCGTTTCCAAGATAACCTCACTTCCGGTCGCCATTTTCGATTTCCGCAAACAGATTTTTCCTAAGTCGTGAATTGGAGGGTTCTATGAGAACCTATATTAATTCTCGTAAGAGAACAGAAAACACAAAAAAAAACAATACTGTGGTCACTACAACAAATAGTCTTCTTCAGCCCCAATCCAACAACCCAAAAATCATCATCCTAACTAGAACCATGTAACTATCTGCCATCTGTTAGAGGTTTTGTGAACTAAGTGGTGCTTTGTTTGTGTGTAAAAAAAAAATGCAATGCTTTTTGCACTTGGTTATCATCACCTAACATGTTATTAATTGTTTTTTAAAATTAATTACAACTGAAAACTAATAATTAATATTATCTAAAGTTACTAATTAATATTATACATCTAATTGATATATTTTTTTGTTCTTGTTGCTAGTGTTGGGTAATTATAGTTGTTGCAAAATATAGCTCTCGCGTATGACAGTTTCTGAGTTTTGTTGGGTATATAAGAACAATTTTACACAACCTTTTTCGGTTCTCCTCCGTAGCCGTGCTTGTTAAGGCGTTCACTCGTTCTTGTCATTGTTCGTCCTACGTGTGGCCTATAGGTTCGAACCCGGTCGTGGTCGAAAGTTTTTCAGCGTGTCTAGGAGTCTTCATCAGCGTGTATATTTACTTCTCTGTGTTGAGTCTACGGATTCTGAACGGGGTTGTTTAATGTATATGTTGATCTTGATATATATATATATATATACAGGGTGTTTCTAAAGGTCGTTTACAACGCTTGGGAGGTGATTCCTCACACGAAAACAAGCAAAAAGTCTAAGTTCCATTTTTACGACTGAGGCTTCGTTTCCGAGATAGGAGCCTCGCAAAAGGTGACAAAGTGAACGTCACACCTGACTGGGACGAATACTATAACAGATAGAGAGGCGGTTCCAAGGGAATCATAAAGGAATCGTATGTGCTCAGTCCGGAAGTCACTATGAAAAGTTCACTGCACGCATGCGCAATGGAGTCCTCAAAGGAATTGGGGATTTCCAGCAAGAACAATACATGGAAAGGGTATGTAACGCAGCAAGAAGGACCGTGACAATGAGAAATGCGTTCAAGACAACACATCCCGACCTCAAACATCAAAACATGAGCACCGAACACAAAATCCGAAAAGTTGAGCACGGTTGCATACCCCAGTTACACGCGAGGAATGAACGAATCATGTCATGTGGCATACGAGAGACACATTACTCCACCAGGAGGAGGGAAAGAAAAACACAATATCAGATGATTGCGACAACGTGTATTTTTACACGCGACAACTACGTAATATCCCCCCCCCCACACACACACACAACAAACAACAAATGCTACAATATCTTACGCACAGACAGTCCCTGTCACTGTACACCAACTGAAGATGTCACTTTCTCCACACAATGGGGGTGGGGAGCAATACCAAGAGTGTTCTCACTGAGATTTGCCGAGGGCAATAATCACAGACGGTTTTCAAAATGTCTGCCGTTTACTTCTACGCAGAGATGACAGCGACGAATCAAGGATTGTCGAGTACGAGCAAACAAGCCAGGTGTATCTGCTATAGTGGAACCAGAAGCAAAACAACCTGCGCAGACCCGCGACTCCTGTGCACCGTACTCCCGCGAGTAGAGGAGGGGGAGAGTGGACCATGCTTCCTTATGGCCCGAGGTGGAGGGAAGAAGGGAAAGCTCCGCGGGGACTTTTCGTCCCAAGGTTTTTTCCTTGTGGTCGATCTGTACAGTCGCGGCGGCGACGTTGATGCGAGCAACGAGGTCCTCAGCTGATGTGACAGGTGTGTCGTATACGAGGGTTTTCATTTCTCCCCATAAGAAAAAATCGAGAGGGTTGAGATCTGGCAACCTCGGTGGCCAAGGCACAGGCTCATCCCTACCAATGAACCTATTGCGAAACACGTCATGCAGGAAATGTCGTACATTACGATCGAAATGAGCTGGTGCCCCATCTTGTTGGTACCACCTTTCTTGCCGCAGTGCCAAAGGTACGGTCTCCAACAATTCAGGCAGAACCTGACTAAGAAATGCATGATACGTGCGACCATTCAGGCGAACAGGGAGAATGTATGGTCCAATTAAATGATCATGTACTATCCCGCACCACACATTCACTGAAAACCTGTGCTGGTGATGGGCCACAAAAAGTGCATGTGGGTTGTCAAAGTCCCATACATGACTGTTTCTTCTATTGAAGACATCCATCCTGGTGAAAATGGCTTCATCTGTCCACAATACGTTTGCCCCGAAGTGAGGGTTTGTGTCCAGCTGATGCAACAACCATTGGCAAAACTCCATACGAGGGCGAAAGTCACGAGGTAACAGTTCTTGTACTTTCTGCAGTTTAAAAGGGTGCATTCCTTCCTCTGACAACACTCGCCAAACATTCACATGAGACGTGTTTCGTGCCCGAGCAAGCACTCGCGTACTGGTGCCAGGATGTTCTGCGACCGCTGTTAACACATCTTCTGTAAACTGATGTGTGCGTACACTTCGGGGTCTTCCAACTTCTTGTCGCGGTGGTAACACTGACCCTGTTTCACGCAGTCGACTGTCCACTACCTGAAAGAAGGTGTGAGACGGTAAACGTCTATGTGGAAAGCGTTCTCCATAAAGACGCCTTGCCTTACGGCTATTACCACGTGCCTCCCCATACATGAGATGCATGTCTGCTAGCTGCTGGGTCGTATACGCAGCCATCTGTGTAATAGGGAGCTGGAACTGCAAAGTATCGTTTTTGTTTAACACTGGCACACTGCACAAATTGCTCGTATCACCGTACGAACACCACAGACCAATTGTAGCGATACTGGACTTGCCCACTCCACCACGTCAACTTCTTTCAATACAACATACTAGTACTCTTCAATGCGTATGACAACCTAGAGCGAACTGCTGATCATATCCCAGCACATGTAACACGACTGGAACGACTGCCGGAGAGAACCAACCCTTCGAGCTCCACTCGCGGGAACAGCAGTCATGAAAGTCAAACGTAGACTACGAGAGCCAGACTTGCCTGTGCGGCGCTTCCAAAACTGGTCTCTTTTATGTCACAATGATCACGTGCGAACACTTTTGGTATTGCTCCCCACCCCCTTTGTGTGGTGAAAGTGACATCTTCAGTTGGTGTACAGTGACACGCACTGTCTGTGCATAAGACATTGTAGCATTTGCTGTTTGTTGTGTGTGTGTGTGGGGGGGATATTACGTAGTTGTCGCGTGTAAAAATACACGTTGTCGCAATCATCTGATATTGTGTTTTTCTTTCCCTCCTCCTGGTGGAGTAATGTGTCTCTCGTATGCCACATGACATGATTCGTTCATTCCTCGCGTGTAACTGGGGTATGCAACCGTGCTCAACTTTTCGGATTTTGTGTTCGGTGCTCATGTTTTGATGTTTGAGGTCGGGATGTGTTGTCTTGAACGCATTTCTCATTGTCACGGTCCTTCTTGCTGCGTTACATACCCTTTTCATGTATTGTTCTTGCTGGAAATCCCCAATTCCTTTGAGGACTCCATTGCGCATGCGTGCAGTGAACTTTTCATAGTGACTTCCGGACTGAGCACATACGATTCCTTTATGATTCCCTTGGAACCGCCTCTCTATCTGTTATAGTATTCGTCCCAGTCAGGTGTGACGTTCACTTTGTCACCTTTTGCGAGGCTCCTATCTCGGAAACGAACCCTCAGTCGTAAAAATGGAACTTAGACTTTTTGCTTGTTTTCGTGTGAGGAATCACCTCCCAAGCGTTGTAAACGACCTTTAGAAACACCCTGTATGATGTTCATGTATGTATCCAAAGCACATTGGAAACAATATTCGATCATTAGCTGCGTTCAACCACTGCTTCGGAGGAGTAACCACCCCCTGTCCCCGGGGGTCCCCCCCTGTCCCCGGGCTCGTGTTCCCGGTTAAGTTAGGTTAAGTTAGGTTAAGTTGTCTAATGTCAATGTCTATGTGTAATGTCTATGTCTATATGTAATGTCTATATGTAATGTCTATGTCCATGTCTCTGTCTTTGTAGGTTTTTTTTGTCCTAAGGATTTTTTTTAACGCAACGCAGGACTTGGAAAAAAATTTCGATTGATGAAAAAAAATGGTTCCATGACGACTTATGTTTATTTTGGTATGGGTGGACAGAGGACACAGAGACTCGACCGACGCACTAAACCCGACCTCTCTACGACTATTCGTTCAAAAGTTACGAGTGATCAAAGTTTTTGGGAGGGGGTTGGCTAACTTCTTACCCCTTGACCCCAGGACCACCAAAACTTGGTATACGTATTCTACACCTCCAAAATCGACAGGGGGCATCTAACGATGCCGTATGGGGGTGTTTTTCGATATATTTTTTCGATAACTCTTACCATTTTCGAGATATTTGCAATTTAAGATTTTTTTAACGCTGGACTTAGAAAATTTTCGGAATATTTTTTTTTGTTCCATGACGATCTATGTTTATTTTGGTATGGGAGGACAGAGGATACCGAGACTCGACCGACGCACTAAACCCGACCTCTCTACGCGTACTCTACGTCACCAAAAAAGGTTAAAGGTTCCAAATAACAATAGTTAGAGTTTCCCCAATCTAATAAAGTGGATTGGTTGAAATCTCCAAGGCGTATTTTGCATTTTTTTTTCAAGTATGAACACGTTAAAACTGAACTGTCTCGGATTTTGAGTTTTGTAATCACCCCGAGAAATTCTATATAAAATAACATACCTGGAAATTATATTCACGTTAAGTTGAATTTTGATTTTTGTAATCACCCCGAGAAATTCTATATAAAATAACATACCTGGAAATTATATTCACGTTAAGTTGAATTTTGATTTTTGTAATCACCCCGAGAAATTCTATATAAAATAACATACCTGGAAATTATATTCACGTTAAGTTGAATTCTTGAGTTTTGTATTCACACCCAAGAAATTCTATATAAATAACATACCTGAAATTCTATTCACAGTAGATTGAATTCTTGAGTTTTGTATTCGCACCCAAGAAATTCTATATAAATAACATACCTGAAATTCTATTCACAGTAGATTGAATTCTTGAGTTTTGTATTCGCACCCAAGAAATTCTATATAAAATAACATACCTGAAAATTGTATCGCTATATACTAGATTTTTGGTTTGTGTGATCTGAGAAAGCATAATGGAATCCACCAGTTGGATCGAATGTGTTACTTGCGAAAAATTAATATCTAAAACTAATATTAGCAAGCACAGGGCAAGATGTAGCGAAACAGGTTCGAGAATTAATCGTTCGTTACCTTCTAAGCCTTGTGCTCGATGCGGAAAGATGATCAGCATTACAAATTTAAGTAAACACCTCAAAATTTGCAAATCATCGACCGGACAAGCATCGAAAAGAAAAATCGATAATTCAGAAACGGAAGCTTCCACTTCCAAGCTAAGTAAATTATCCAATGAACCCAAACCAATTAGATCTGCATTCAACGACCAACTCCAGGATTTCTCATTTAAGTCAGAACCAGGCCGTGACATTCTAAGTTTCTTGGACGAAACAAAAACATCTGTACTAAATATTTTGAAAGATAAACTTGAAAACAACTCTATAAAAGTATATGTTGTTCTGTTTTCTGAATACGAGAAAGTTGATGGCACAACGAGTATTTTTTATCATCGTACAAAAAACCAGACTCTTTATTTTGCTGACGTCGAAAATTTAGACAACTTGTATTATAAAGTTTCCAACAAGCTGGTTAAGAAACATGACGATTTCGAGGCTAAAGGGTCGGGATGGTCTCTATGTGGAAGTCCTCACACGTTAACTGTTTACGTGAACCGATTCTCGCCTCTTCGTGCATCCAGCTACGTTCCTCTTCCACCGAACATTCAACACAAGAGGGCTGTGTTAAATATACAGAACAGCGATAACAAGTGTTTTCTCTGGTGTATATTGGCTGCACTGCATCCTGTTCATTGGTCAAATAATCCAGAACGGATTTATCATTACAAGCAATACGAGTCCGAGTTTGAAAGTGTAATGTCTGGCATCGAATACCCGGTGACATTGTCGGATATAACAAAGTTCGAAAATCGTGCAGGAAAACGCATCGCTATTAATGTATATTCCTTCACGTCAGATAAATATCTCGTGCATCCCGTCAGGATAAGCGATATCGACGATGACGATGCTTGTGTAATAAATCTCCTTCTCATTTCCAACGAGGATGTCTATCATTACACGCTAATTCGTTCAATGTCTCGATTACTAGGAAGCCAAACAACCAAGCATGAACATTGCATCGAAGTTTGTCCGAGATGTCTAACCATGTTCGACGATCGAAAACAACTCGATTATCAAAATTACACCGGACGTCAAATTGCTATCGATAAACTTGTCGAACATAAAATTTATTGCGGTGACAACAAACCGGCTAGAATGTTGATGCCCGAAACGAACGAAGTCGAAGAATTCAAAATGCACAAGGCATTGTTGGAACATCCCGCAATCATCGTCGCAGATTTCGTGTCTTTCCTGAAACCACTCTCCTACTGCGAACCGGATCCTGAAATTTCCTCCACAACGCCGTACCAGCTTCATCAACCTAATAGTTTCGGCTATGTTGTTGTGCGACGTGATAAAATAAATGAAGCATATATATACCGCGGGCCAAATGTAATCGAACACTTCCTGGAAAAATGGTGGAGGAGGTTGAGGTAATTGGTAGCGTACTGCTTACATCAAAACCGATGGCACCTTTAACTGAAAATGAACTTCAAAATTACAATTCCACTGAGGTGTGTCCGGTATGTGATCAAAGTTTCACTGATGAGAACAAAAAAATATTCCACCACGATCATTTCAGCGGAAACTACATAGGTGGAATTTGCAACACGTGCAATCTTAAAATCCAGAAACCTAAATTCATCCCCATATTCTTTCACAACGGAAGCGGATATGATTTTCACCACCTGGTGAGACATCTTGGCTACGATCCGAAACGTATAGGTGTCTTGGCCGAGAATGAAGAACGCTACATTAGTCTCAGCAAGCAAGTGTCGATTCCGGGAACGAAAAATACAATCGAGATGCGCTTCCTGGATTCGTATAGATTTCTCTCTGCAAGTCTGGATGCTTTAGCGAACAAACTCACCGACGATCAATTTAAAATAACTAGAGCTAGTTTTCCCAACGTAGACATAGAACTCGTTAGACGTAAAGGGGTTTATCCTTACGAATATGTTAGTGATGGTTCTAAATTTAACGACGACGCTCTTCCACTTCCAAGAGAATTTTACAGCAGACTCAGAGAGAAAGGAATCACGGACGAAGAATACCAACACGCGCAACTCATGTGGGAGAAATTAGAATGTAGGACACTCGGAGACTACCACAACGCATACTTAAAATTAGACGTGACGATACTCGCGGATGTTTTTCAAGCGTTCAGGAAAACGGCAACGAATATTTATAAATTAGATCCAGCGTATTTCTACAGTCTACCGGGATTAGCGTGGTCGGCAATGTTATTCCAGACAAAGGTCAAGCTGGAACTGATATCGGACGTTGGCATGTTGCTATTTATCGAAAGAGGGATACGAGGTGGAATGGTGCAATGCGTACAGAGACATGCAAAAGCTAATAACGTACACATGAAAGAAGATTACGATTCAAATCGAGCATCGAATTACATCTTCTACGCCGACGTTAATAATCTCTACGGACATGCCATGGTTCAGAAACTTTCTTACGGGGGATTCGAATGGTTAGATCCCACTTCGATAGACATTATTCATTTCGACGATAGCGAGTGTGGTTTCTTCGCAGAGGTAGATCTCCAATTCTCCGACCACCTGCACGACACGTTTTCGGATTTGCCTCCGACTCCCGAAATCAAATGTCCACCCGACTCGGTTCAAGACAAGCTTTTGTTAACATTGGACCCTAAACAGAGATACGTCGTCCACTACAAGAATCTCCGGTTTTTGATTGGGAAGGGTGTTCAGATAGTAAATGTTAGAAGAATACTAAAGTTTAAACATTCCACGTGGTTAAGACCTTACATAGAAACTAACACACAACATAGAACAGCTGCCACTTCCGATTTAGACAAGGACTTTTTTAAATTAATGAACAATGCGGTGTACGGAAAGACCATGGAGAATGTTAGAAAGCACGTAGACGTGAAATTAATTTCCGATAAGAATAAATGTCGGAAGTGGATAGCCGATCCTAGATTCAAGTCGAGAAAAATTTACAACGAGAATTTGGCACTTTTCAATCTACATATAAAATTGATGAAATTCAGAAAACCAATTTACGTTGGCGCAACGGTTCTCGACTTGTCGAAACTTTACATGTTCGAATTTCATTATGACGTGATGAAACCCTTCTACAATGATAAAATATCACTTTTGTACACGGACACCGACAGCTTTATTTACAGCATACAAACACCTAACCTCTATGAAGACATAAAAAATCCTTCCATGCTTGAGTATTTCGATACTTCTGCGTATCCTCAACCCAACAGATTTGGAATTCCATCTCGTAACAAAAAAGTCCTAGGTAAACTGAAAGATGAATGTAACGGTGATATTATTGTCGAGTTCGCGGGTTTGCGTTCGAAGATGTATGCCATGAGAACAGAGAGTAGCGTCACGAAGAAAGCAAAAGGTGTGGGCAAGAATACGGTGGAGAACAAACTCACCTTCCACGATTACATCGATTGCCTTTACTCACAATCGACGATACTAAGTATAGAACAAAGAATCCAAAGTGTAGACCATGTGATTACAACAAACAAAATTAGGAAAGTAGCATTAGATCCGCATGACGATAAAAGATGTATTTTGTCTTGTGGAATCCACACGTTGCCTTGGGGACACTATCGTTTAGAAATTAGTAAAAATTGTAGGCAATGCAATTGAAAAAAATAAACTTTAACTATCTCACATACACGATAAATAACTATCAAGGACAATGAATCTCTTTGGTTTCCGAAAGCAAACCATGGAGACTGTACACCGCACGACGACAGATCATGAATTTCTACCTTCCATGTTATCTAAACTCAACGGTCTGTTGATCATTCACCTCAACAGCATTTGGACGAAATTGGATGATGAAATCGGCAAGATTTTTTACGTCTTCAATAACAATTTACATTTCTACGAAATTCCGATCGACGGGAAACTTCGGATCACCGTGAATCCGGAGAACGAAGGGCGAAATATTAAAATTTCTACCGGCAAGAACATTTTTCGAATGAAGCACGACAAGGTGCTTTCTAACATGGCGTACGATGTGTCTGCAGGAGATTGTTTATACGTGGAACTCCTAGGAGATTACGACAAACTCGTTCCTCTCTTCGTAGAATTACGAATCGTCTATCCTATTATAAATAACCGTTAACAAAATGCCTAACGACATTTTCGGCCACACCAAGCGTGTAGATCACGCAGAAGAGATTCTCATGCTGGACGTTCGAGTTAAAAAGTTGAGGAGCGATTTAATCGATTTACAGGAGACTCACGTTCGTGCTTCTCTTCAAACGTAATCTCTAAAAAAATGTTTAGGCAAGCCATCGTCCAAGAATTGCATAAACCTGCACGCCGCAACTACGAACGTTTGGCGGTGGTAACCAAGGGCATCGACGACCTCTGGCAAAGTGACCTCGTGGAGATGAGTAGCGGCAATTTGAAAAACGTACATAAATTGAACAAGGGCAAAAAGTACCTCCTCACCGTCATAGACACATTTTCGTAATTCGCGTGGGCTCTACCTTTGAAAGCCAAAACGGGAACATGCGTCACGGAAGCATTCAAATTAATTTTTCGCGAAAGCGGCGGCAGACGACCTCGGTTTTTGCAAACGGACAACGGTAAAGAATTTTACAACGCCGTATTCCAAAAATTTATTCAAAAACATGACATTCGACATTATTCGACTTTCAGTCACATCAAAGCCAGCATCGTGGAAAGATTTAATCGAACCTTGAAAACACATATGTGGAAACGATTCACGCTTCGGGGAAATTACAAATGGGTCGACATCCTGCCGGAACTCGTCAACACCTATAATGATACGGTACACAGAACGATAGGCATGAAGCCAGCTGACGTTACGAAATCTGACGAGCAGCGTTTAATTTCGACAGTTTACTGTCCAAAGTACACTCCCACGACTACCAAGAAATCAAAATTCAAAATTGGAGACCAGGTGAGAATCAGCAAATTCAAACGCACCTTCGAGAAGGGATTTACAAAAAATTGGAGCACGGAACTTTTTACGGTGGTTCGAGTTCTACCCGGAAACCGACACACGTATATAATAAAAGATAGTAGCAGCGAGATTTTGAAAGGATGATTTTACGAAGAGGAACTCTCTAAAACGAAACACCCAGACACGTACCTCATCGAGAAAGTATTGCGTAGGAAAGGTGACAAACTGTTTGTCAAATGGCTGGGACTTCCGGAAAAGAGTTGGATCGACGCGAACGAAGTGATCTTGTGAGTACGTGGAACGTGGTGAAGCGTCTACCTGATTTGGAAAGTCAAACGAAAAAAAAGAACGGCGAGATGCTTCCCGACAGCATCCGCTGTCTAATCGTAGGTCCTTCAGGGTGTGGGAAAACGACACTGCTCGTGGACAATTTTCTCCTCGCACCCAATTGGTTAGATTGGAAGAACAGGCACCTGTACGTGTTCTCGAAAAGTTTGGAGCAATCCAAATACCAGCAACTGATGAAACTGTACGATGGTCTGGACATTGCAACGTTCGCTTCGGAAATAAAGCCACTCGACGATTGTCGTGAAAATTCAGTCGTTGTGTTCGACGATGTCATCCTGGAAAATCAAAATGAAATTCGCAACTTTTTCACGCAAGGTCGTCACAAAGGAATGGCTTGCTTTTACCTAGCTCAAACGATTTCCAAAATTCCAAAACAGTTACTACGCGACAACGCTAATTTCATATGTTTGTTTCGTCAAGATCACACCAACCTCAAGCACGCGTACGATGACTACGTAGGCGGAGACATGAACTACAATCAATTTTCTGAACGCTGCTCTTCTTGCTGGAACAGTGACGATTTCGGATTCGCTACGATCGACATGACGAGGAAACCCAACGACGGAAAATACAGAAACAAAATCAACAACTTTCTAAACGTTGCAACGTTGTGAGAAACGACGTGTATAAAATAACGTTATGACGAAACGAAAAATCGAAGACGAAAATCTTAAGCTTCGCGATTACCTCGCGAAACGCTTCAAAGGTTGGAAATCCGAGAATCGCGGATTCTACGAAGAGAAGAAACGTCAGGATCAACCTGTGATCGACGCCATCAGCGATCTAGGTAAAGAAATTAAAGGTGTCACGGAACAAAATAAAAATTTGATCAACGAACTCGTACCACTCGCAGCTAAAAGTTACACTGTACCCATGCCCATTTCAAGCATTCCTTCGACGCCGTTCGAACTGAAGGAAGTACCACGACGTCAAGCCATAAGCAGTGCGTCTTCGGATAAAATCGAGTTGGGACCTTTGGCACGAGACTATCTAAGCACGGGGAAGTTCGACAAGGATGAAGTGTTCGGATTGTATCCGAGCATGGAAACCAACGAGAGTGGTGTCGTGTGGAAGATTGGGAAATCGAAGGTGACCTTCGAAGGCAACGACATTAAAGTTAATTTAGGCGATAAGAATAGTTGGACCAGGTATCCGGGTACGGTGGGACTGTGGGAACTCGTTGCCAAAAAGCAGCCGAAAGATTACACCGACGAAGATTACCAGAGTTACAGGGAAATTCTAATCATGACGGATGCCATGTACCAAAACAACGACGCCTCGCAGAATAGGGTGAAATCGAGTAGCGGCGAGAAGTACAGGAATCTCATCAAACCGATATGGAACGAGGTGAAGAGTGGAAGCGGCGTCAAACGCTACAACACGTTACCCAAAGAATTCGTTTGGGTGGACGACGTGAGGAAGCTCGTGGACCGATTGTTGGTGATAGCCGGCGAAGAGAATGCAGGCAATCGTAATTTCCACAACGAGAAGGTTGGCATCGTGGACATGATCAGCACGAAACTTTCCAACTTCATCGTGAACGACGACAAAGGCATAGGTTACCTGATCAAAATTATCAACACGCTGCCTCCGAGATTCTGGAACGTGGCCGAAGGAAAGGGACTCGTGAACGACATCATCAACAAGTTACCTTTCGAGATGCATTTACCTGGCTACCAGTACTGCGGACCGAGTACCAAACTCGAGAAAAGATTGGAGAGAGGAGACAAGGGTGTGAATCCGTTGGACACCGCATGCAAAGATCACGACATCGCCTACAACACCACTCGCACGGATCTGGATGCACGTCACGAAGCAGATAAGAAATTGGAACATGCAGCTTTCGAAAGATTCGTCAGCAGAGACGCATCGCTGGGTGAACGGGTCGACGCACTGGGCACCACCATCGCCATGAACACGAAACAAAAACTTGGGTGGGGTATATAAATAACATAGAGTAAAAAATAAATAAATAATAACAACATGTCTCGTATAACTGATTTGCCGCCCGAGCTACTATGTAAAATATTGAAACACGCAGTAAACGGAGATTGTGAGGATGTACATAAACTTGTAATCATAGCAAGAACGACGCCGGAAAATCGCATCCCTTGTGAAATGGTTCTCAAGGACCATCTTCGGGAGATCAGAGGCCTGAGGTGCGGCGATCTCGACACTCTTCTTTCGGCTGCAGGGAAAAAAATAAACGAAAGGATGGACACGGATGATTGGTGCAAGTCTGAACAGAAGATGGCAGATATTATAACGCACATCATCTCGTTTTCCGAAGCAAAAGCTTTCTTCCTCTTACACACACTGTAAAAAAATAATAATATACGTGTCAAAAAAAATGTACGTGTCAAAAAAAATGTACATGTCAAAAAAAGTTGCCATGAACATCGTCAGAAAAATGTTGTCTTATCGTAAAAAAAATTTATCGTAAAAAAAAAAGTTGACGTGGCATCGAAAGAAAAAAAAATTGTCTCGTCAAAAAAAAGTTGACGTGGACATCGTCAGAAAAAAAGTTGCCTTATCGTAAAAAAATTTTATCGTCAAAAAAATTTGTCGTCAAAAAAAAGTTGACGTGGACATCGTCAGAAAAAAAGTTGCCTTATCGTAAAAAAAAATTATCGTAAAAAAAATTGTCTCGTCAAAAAAAAAGTTGACGGAAAAATTATCATCGTGAGAAAAAGTTGCCTTGCCTTATCGTAAAAAAAATTTATCGTCAAAAAAAAATTTGTTGTCAAAAAAACGTTGACGTGGAAAAATTATCATCGTCAGAAAAAAAAGTTGCCTTAACGTACGTGTCAAAAAAATATACGAGACAAAAAAATGTACGTGTCAAAAAAAAAGTTGACGTGGAAAAATTATCATCGTCAGAAAAAAAAAGTTGCCTTAACGTACGTGTCAAAAAATATACGAGACAAAAAATGTACGTGTCAAAAAAATATACATGTCAAAAAAATATACGTGTCAAAAAATGTACAAGACAAAAAAATGTATGTGTCAAAAAAAATGTACAAGTCAAAACAAAAAAAACTTGATATATAAATAACACACATCGTGAAAAAAATCTACGAGATCAAAAAAAAATTCTTCGGTATATATAAATAACACATTGTGAAAAATTAAAATTCTGTAACACCCTGAAATTTCTCTTCGATATGACGACTGAAAAAATGAGTGATCTTCAAGCATTAAAACAAATGCTAAATTTGTCAGTCGAGTATGTAAAAATTCAAGAATTGGAAGTCGGCAAACCTTACACGATAACTTCCGGTTCAATCGTTTCTACCCAGTATGGTCCCAAGGTACGTCTGTTGCTCAACGCACAATACAGTCTATTTTTACCTGATCGATACGCTAACATGTTATCGGACGAGAAGCTATCTATTTTAATCGAGAACAAAACTCGAATCGTGTACAAGGGGACAAAGGAACTTCTTGGTAAGAAAACAAAGCACGTAATAGAATTTGTTTAATCACAGACACCCCAACCCTCGGAAAATATATATATAAATAACATACCATGAAAAAAAATTACACGAGAGGGAAACAAAAAATATCTCAGAACATTTATATATATAAATAACATACCGTGAAAATAACATATAGAGCATCAACATGAAGCCCAAGGGTGTCGTGAACCAGATACCATATTCGAATCTGAAAACGCTGGGTGCCCTCGATGGGTTACTCACCAAGAAACAACGCGAGAAGAAACGTTCTTGCTTGACGAAAGGACACGGAATGAAATTGCTTCTCAGCACACCTCAATTGAGACGCTTGCAGCGTTCGCGGAAACAGCAAAAGATCGGAGGTTTCATATTCAGCATCCCGGCCATCCTGGCAGCAATGGGGGCCGTTGGAAGTTTGGCCGGCGGAAGCGCCGCCATCGCGAAAACCGTCATCGACTCGAAGAAGAACAAGGCGGAATTGGAAGAACAGAAACGTCACAACCTGGCCATGGAGAAGAAAAAGGGGAAGGGCGTGATGAAAAAGTTTAAAAAAAAGAAACAGCAGCACTCACCAACCGAGACATTGAATCTCTGATCGAACCGTTACAAATCAAAAACTTCAGAGGAGTTTTCATGTCCGACTCGTTACCTTCAACCGTTAAAAGAAGAGAATGCGGCGTAGTCAACTTGGACAGTCAAGAAAATCCAGGCACGCATTGGATATGTTACCACAAAAATGATAAAGCATTCGTTTTCGATTCTTTCGGAGGTGTTCCACCTACAAATTTAGTTCATTATCTGAAAACGAACAATCCAATATACTACAACGACGAACGCATTCAAAATTTCGGAGACGTGAACTGCGGTCATCTCTGTCTCTCCGTGCTCGCGTTTCTCTCTAAAATAAATAAGCCATCGGTGGAAGATTTCCAAAAAGCATTGTGGAAACTTAAACACGATGGGCGTGTTCCATCTCACGAGCGAATCTTCGATCTTGAAACTCACGCTGCACGACGACATCGTCTATCCTAAATCCATAGCTCTGCGTGCATTCTACAGCATGTACCTCATACCTAACGTCACGCATCACAACAACAAAATTAGCGTCGGAAGCGAACATATCGTCGTCACGCCAGGCCAATACAATCTTTCCACTTTGCAAGCTCAATTACCCAAAGGCACGTACCTTTCTCAAAATTCGGTCACGCACAGAGTGGAAATCGTATCGGCGACGGAGACCGTGGACCTGGGCACCATAGGAGAACTTTTAGGTTTCGAGAACGACACAAAACTCGAAGCTGGCATCAAGCACGTAGCAACCAATATTCCTAAATTCTTAGCCATAGAGACTTTGAACGTTCACTGCAACGTAGCGGAAGGCATGATCACAAAATCCGACGGGGGGTTGCTGGGAAGTCACAAGCAGACGGGAATCATAGCCACGTTCAAACCCAGTTCCGAATTCATGGAACCGATCATCTACACACCCTCTTCGCCGATCTACTTTCCAGTATGTCGCAACCGCATAGACGACATAGAGTTGGTGGTGACGAACGAGAAAGGCGACGTGGTGGATTTCGCAGGTGCCACTACGACGGCCATCGTGGAGATCAACGTATAATAAATAACCGTACATCATGGAACAAATCGAAAGTTACGAATTGCAATCTTTTCCTCCGAACCGTCGCACGTTCGCAAATTTGAACGAAGCGAACCGGGAGATCGAATACGACGTGGACGTAGGAGATGGGTTCGTTCATCCTCACAGAGCGGATCTTTACCTTCAATTTGACGTGGTGAAGAAGGAAAGCGGAGACGCGTTCCCCGCAGCAGCAAATTTGATACTCGTGGACAACTTCGTGCCTCACCTGTTCTCGCAGGTGGAGGTGAGGAAACACAACACCGTCATCGACAGAATCGATTATCCAGGCATCACGTCGACGGCAGTGGGAACATTGAAATTATCCAAAACGGACGCAGCATACTATCAAGCGGGAGGATTCGAAGCGGGAACCAAAATATCGACGAGAAGGCACACGGTGCTCTTTCCCATGCGTCTGCTTCCGGGATTCTTCTCGGACTACAAGGAGATCATGTGGAAGGGAGGACTGAGGATCACATTTCGAAGAGCGGCCAACGACAACGACGCACTGATGCGATACACCAACTTGAACGCAGACGGCACGCCGATAGCCAACACTTTACCCGAAGCAGCCAAATGCGTCATCCGGAGAATGGAGTTGAGAATGCCGATCGTGGAATACGAAACGAACTACGCCCTCAAGTACAAAGCGGAGATCTTGAAGAGTCCGCAGGTGCCGATTCACTTTCACGGTTACCAGTGCGTGCAAAAGATAGCGTCGGGAAGTCACATGGAATTCGACGTGACGACGCAGTTCAACAACATACAGTTCGACATGCCAGATTTCGTCGTAGTGCTCTTTCAGACCGGACGCGATAACGATCAGGAAAAAGATTCCAGCAAGTTCGACGACTGCAAGATCAAGAACGTTTATCTGAAGAATGGACGCAACGAAGTGTTCCCGCGCGAGAATTACAACCTCGACATTACCAAAGACGATTACCTCAAACTTTACGAAGCTTACACCGCTTACAAGCGCGTGACCGAGGGAAGCGTGGACATGTACTACGCGCCCAGCGAATTCAAAGCACGGAGACCCATGTTCGTCATCAACACGACGAAGCGGAAGCAGGTGGTGGTCAACGATCGCACCAACATCAAGATCGTTTGCGAGTTCCACGACGCGCTGCCTGCCGATACTCTGTGCAGCGTCATCCTCATTGCAGAGAAGTCCTTCGCGTACGACGTGAAGAACGAGAGGGTGACGGAACAGTTTTAAAATATTCGTAACAAAAATTGCCACATACTAAAAAAAAAATCAACATCCAACACATTTTAGGTTATATAAAATTTGTGAAAACCTTAAAATACTGAAATATTAAAACAAACAGAGTCCCTTGTAGGTTAGTTCGGTGCGTAAAAGATCGTAAATAAAAAAGAATGATAGGTTAAGTTATATCACTGAAGATCGTAAAAAAAATCGTAAGAAAAAGGGATAGGTTAAGTTATATCACGTAAGATCGTGGCATTCGTACCAAGTACGAGGTGGGAAAAAAGGGAAATTTCACTAAAACATCGCTAAACGCTAAAACATCGACAAAAATTGTCAAAATATGTCAAAAACTGATATTCAATTGATAAAAAAAAGAGGGAAAAAAAGGGCTCGTACCAAGTACGACTTTGAACCGGCCAATATACACTACTTTAAAGCAAACTTAGAACATAATAAACAAACAAAAGAACAACAAAAAAATATCACTATAACAAGTTAATGCCTATTGTATTTTACTTTTAGTGGCCACTATCGTGTATATTTTCCACAGATTTTCAAGCGTTTAAAGGATCGGTAATGCATTTCTAGCACTAAAAACTACCGAAATGTTATAGGCAGAGAGGCCTGCTGTTTTACAACGATGTTGTTGATAGTGTTCGCTGAGCAACAACTCCCAAGCAGTGTGAATGTGGAAGTAGACTGAGAGGAGGAAGGGTTTAGGAAAATTGTACTAAAATTTTTCATCCTTGTATGGTATGTACAGCTGTAAAGGCTCATACTGGAAATAAATTCTATTCTACTCACCACCGCCGTGCACTCCGAAATGCAGTACCCACTGAGGGTGAAGCTGCTCTGCTTGGGAGGGATGGCCATCTTGTCCGTGTACTCCAGACCCAACTCAATGACGCCGCCGTCGAACTGTCGAAGGTTCTTGGTGACGTAGATGCGAACACCTGAGCTATCAACCCAATCTAAAAATAAATCCATGTTTAAATATTAAATATTTTAACTATTGGCGGATGACAATGCATCTACCTTGAGCAGGGGCGCCGACTTGCCAAAATTATTGGGGGGTGCCTCTGATCACTGAAATAAATTAATGAATGACTCACTCTCTCCCTTTTTAAAGTTTTGGCCTCAGTGTTCGGAATCTCATAAAAGCTCATGAATTCCTCAAAAATATCAAATTTTTTATTCACAGTTCGAAAGCAGAATAGTAATTGTCCACTGATGGATATGTCACAAATTTCGTCAACCATAATAGCAAAATATTCCCGACTTTTAATATCTGCTACCACGGAGCGCAAAACAGATCTACCTGACATATCAATGTTCTCGTTCTGAATGTCATGTGAGAGCCATTTGTAGCCCGAACGTCCCATCCACTACCCTAGTTCATGCACATCGTCATTTGAAACTCTTTTTAGTAAAAATTTTAACAATACTCATAATTACACACTTAGCATATAGTAATAAGTCATGTGTTTTGCTGTCTCTGGTCATAGCCCCCCAAAGTTGATGGTTTTGCGGTCTCAGCCCCCCCAAATTGATGGTCTAGAACATTTCAAATGTGTATTTAAAGTTAAGTTCATGTGGCACAATTCAGAGTAAACTTTAGAAGAGAAGCAAAATAATACATTAGATCCTCTTAAGCAAAATTATTTGGGGGGCTCTGCCCCCACTTCGTTAACACTGGGGGGCTCGAGCCCCCCCCCAAGCCCCATGGAGTCGGCGCCAATGACCTTGAGTCACTAACGTACGCAGGATGATTTTTTATTGTTGCCAGAGTTGGGTGGGGCAGGAATTGTAAAGGTAAATATTATATAGCTGCGTTTTCAAAGGGAGACCAGGATACACAATAAATATTTCGTAATTAGCTTTTATAAACTAAGTTTTAAATTATAAATATAATAGGGAATCATTTTATGGGATCCGCTTTACTCCTTTCATTGGATAAAAATTTGATTTTCTCACGATTTCGGAGAGTTTCTAGCCTCTTCAGCTCCCCCTTACGTACGCTAGTGCATTGAGATGTAGGACACGGATATACAGACCGCTCAAAACGTCCTCAGTAACTATATTATACTCACTTCTAGCCAATTTGTGATGTTTTCAATCAGATTGCAGTACAAATAAAACATTTGTCTAAATGCTTTCAATGTAAATATTACTTTCAACTCTGTTAATTCCGCTGTTTATTGAATTCCATTTTGTACATTAAAATTGAATACACTGTTAGGTTTTATTTTAGCTAATCATACAAATTTTCAAAATATAAATCTTTATGTAATCTAACATGACGGTGAGAGTTGATCTTATCTATCTTGTAATCCAATTTGGTTTCAAGTTGCCATTTTTAAGAAAGGGTATTGTTAGAAACAAAACGCCAATATAAGTAAATTAAGGTTTAATCACACACACACACAGACATCCATACATGACATTTCTCTTGCCGGTCACAGAATAATGTCCCGCCAAAAATAATACACAGAATATTCACATCCATCAAATACACAGATTACTCACATCTAGCAAATACACAGATTCTGCTTTTCAATTTTTAACATTCTTCCACCTAGAGTCACGCAAAGACAATTAGTGACTCTGCACAATCAATAGTGTTCATAACATGAGTTTTGTACTAAGAAACTCAGCTTCTGTGGAGGCTTCAATCTTCTTCCCAGTCGAGTGTTGGTGACTCTCGGAGCACTTTCGTTTTCAGGTACCGTCTTTTCCTCAGCCACAGTGTTCTTCATTTTGGGCACTTCGGGCAACTCACTTGACTGAATTTCCAAGGGAAAAACACGCTGTAGTGGTCTCATCATAATTCCTGTTGCAGTTCGCAGCCTTACGAGACGTACTTCACCATCACGTCCAAGTATCAGCTCCACAATGCGTGCTAAAGGCCAGTCCAGACATTTAGAATTGTCATTACCTACAAGAACCACTTCGCCAACCTTCACTTCTCTAAGAGGTCTTTTTGCATTCCAATGTTGCACTAACTGACCCAAGTATTCACTACGAAATTGCATCTTAGTGTCTCACAGAATCTTCGACAATATTTCCACAGTTTATGTTGATTTACTCTCTGTATATCATCAACGTCAGGTTGATACTTCTCTGGTCTGTTGTAGAAACATGGAGGGTGTCAAGGGCTCAAGGTCTGAATTATCTTCAGATATGTAGGTTAGTGGTCGGGCATTCATGACAGCTTCACAATCACGCACAGTAATAAATTCCTCATAGGTCAGTAAAGCTTTCCCTAAATTTTTTCTCAATAGTGGCTTCATGACTTTGATCAAACGTTCCCACCTTCCTGATTTCATTAACCGTTTGTGTGAACACCCTCTCGAAGAAAGATCAGCACAGTTCATAACACCTGGTACATAATTCCAAGATTCTGTCTTACTCATCATTCTTATTTCACGCACACGATTTCCTACAAAGGTGTTCCACGGATCATTGCGTCTAATCCATGCAAGAACTGTAGTCGAATCTGTCCAAAAATAAATTGGTATGTCCCCAATGTCCAATGATTCGGTTACTGAAGCTGCTAATCTCACTCCAATAATAGCTGCCATTAATTCCAAGCAGGGTATGGTTAACTTTTTTTTTTATCGAAATTACCCTTGATTTAGCTTGTACTAATAGCACCTTGACTTGTCCCTTAGCAATGGTTCTCAAGAATACTACAGCTGCATATGCCTTTTCACTAGCATCACAGAACACATGCAAACTCCAATCTTCCGAGCCTTCAGTAATCCACCTAGGAAATACAAGCCCTTTCAAAGAATGTAATTCTTCAACCCACTGTCTGAATTTTCTCCCCATTTCTTCGGGCACTTCTTCATCTCAACTCAATTTTAATAACCATGTTTCTTGAAGAAAGATCTTCGGATACAATGTCACTGGAGAGGAGACAACTGGAAACTTCATTCCTTGGAAACATTCTGGTTTCAATTCCAAATTATCTGTTCTTGTTTCCCATACCAAGCCTAATAAGATATTCTGTTATCTTCCTACAAGTTTCCTAGTGAAGTATACTCGCACCCTCGCAGTTCAAATTTCGCTTCTGCCATCAAATGATTAGCTCCTTCAACAAACTGTGACGAGAAACCTTTATGTCACCTTTCTCATCCATCCAAAGAAATCTGGAAAAAAATCACGGTCCCTTTTATATAAACTAATCTGAGACGACTCCCAATTTGCGTAATCGAAAACGTGTCAGAATTGAAGGAATTATTTCAATGAAATTAATGCCTTTCTCTAAGCACTGATTCAACGAGTGGTATCCTTTTTCTCTTGCAGAAGCATCAAACACAGGGCGTATCATAGTGGTTTCACTGTTCAATTTTACAACATGTCTATGAGGTAAATGGTGTCCCTTGACGTCTTTCTCTTCAGATAAAACCTCCTCGACGATGCATTCTTCTAGCCACTCTTTGCAAACATGACAATATTCTTCATAACAGTCATCTTTTTCAGTTTTCAACAAGTGTATCCAGTCTTCTTTTACACATTTCTAAATTACTAGGAAGATGTGGGTGTCCCTCCACCCTTGGCATTTTCACCTCATACCTTCCTTCTTCGTCAATGGACAGAGTTCGTTCAAAATAATCCATCACTGCCTCTTGAGCTTCAATTTTGGACTTCTTTTCTCCAGGATCAGTAATACCAAGAACATCTAATTTCCACAAGTCTGCAACCGAAACATCCTTACAGAACATTGAAGCTGCAATCATGGATTAAACTCTGACTTTCATGTGCAGTAAGTAACCTTGCCCATTAGCATCCAACCAAGCAGTGTTTCCATTGCTATCAATCCACATTTTAGAGCAAACTTCTTGCCAGTGAAAATTTTACAAGCTATATCAGCGCCAATTAAAATTTCCACTGGACCATATTCTCTATCGGAAATTTCTACACCTATCTGGTTCAACTCTGCTAACCAAGGACCTTCAGTAACAGATGCCACATGGTCACAAATATTAGGCTGATCCATGGCTTCAAAATTTCAAGCATAATCACCTCTGATGCTACTCAGTCTGACACGATAACAATTATGTTCATATGGTGCAGAAAGAATGCCACCAAAAGTACATGTGTGACATTTTCCCTTTTTACAATCTCATAATTCATTTCCTTTGCTGTAGATGTACAAATGTAGGATCGTTGCGAACCAGTATCAATGATTGCTCTTGCATACTTTTCAGCACTTTGTCCTCTTATCTTTACAACTAATGTTTGCAAAGATGTTTCAACATGTTCATTATTTGTCAAGGGATTTTCAACATCACTCTGTAACTTAGTCTGCTTCCCTGGAAAGTCTGTTCCCTGCTTAGCCCTTTGACCAGAGCACATCAGTTCAACATGCTGGCCTTTGTAAGTGCTGAATTTTAATTTTACCCTACAGTTTCGACTAAGGTGGCCTTTATTCAAACATCTGTAACATGAACCTTATTCCCTAAGCACCTTAGCTTTTTCCGCAAAGGACCAATTGCATGCCTTCACACACTCCTCACTAACACGTGAATCACCACAAAACAGGCACTTTGATGAATCCCCCTTACAATAGATTCAGTACGACTACTACGTTCCTTCTTTCTCTTTAGATCAAAGCTACTTGCTACAGCAAGTGCTATTTTTTTCTTCATTTTCCACTTCTTTCTTCAGGAAAGACATTATGTTTTCCAGTCGACTCTCCAAGTTAGAATCTGTGGAATTTGCAGCACTTCTCTGCCACACTCGCAAAAATTATTCAGGTAAACATGACTCAACAAGAGGGTATAACATTGCAGCACACTTGTCTAACGTTACTCCTAACGTGCTCAATGCTCGTAACTGTGACTCAATTTTGCCATAAAGGACAGCCAGTTCCAACTTACTGTCACCACTTAAGTTGTGTAACACCAACTTCAAAAGTGCACGAACGTAAACTTGCACTAACACATCATCACGGCCGAAATGTGACTTAACTCCTTCAATGACCTTGGGCTACTTTTCGTCACTGAGTGGAAAACTCTCTACAAACTGACGCGCTTTTGAACCCGGTACGGTAGCCTGTACAAGGCATTGAAATTTATCACAATTATCAATGTCCTCGTCTTTGTCAATTCGCTTGAATTGGCTCCAGAAGAGTAACCAGTTCTTCACGTTACCATCAAATTTTTTAAGTTCTAATACCGGTAATTTGATCTTTCGTTTGGAGTTTAGCTACCGATGCGACACTAACTGCGTCAATACCATTGTTCAACACCTGCTTACTTAACTGTCCCACCGTAGTCTTGATTCCATAAAAGCTACATGCATACTAATCTGAATTTTCTGCTTCGACGATCAAATCCTCTTATTTGATATCGTCGTCCATCAATAAATCACTGTACTGTGTGTCGAGATCTTGTAATTTGCCGAATTTCTCTTCCAACAAACGGAAATTACTCTGTACTTCCACTAAATCCGGGCAATCACCATTGCACGCCGCTTCAATGTTCTTCGCTACGCGCGTAAACGACGATATCGCTACTGTTCTTAATTTACTTATATTTTCCATGGCGTCCCAATCTTTGCGTTACACAAAGTCTCCCAGTCCTGTCGACGGTCGCCAAATGTTAGAAACAAAATGCCAATATAAGTAAATTAAGGTTTAATCACACACACACAGACATCCAGTACATGAAATTTATCTTGCCGGTCACAGAATAATGTCCCGCCAAAAATAATACACAGAATATTCACATCCAGCAAATACACAGATTACTCACATCTAGCAAATACACAGATTACTGTTTTTCTATTTCTAACAGGTATCCTTATATTTGAAGCTTAAATTCAATGCACTTGTATCAGGTATTTATTTACAAGACAACAAATGCTGGCACGCAACACACACTCTAGTAATATAATAAATATTATTAAATTTGGAGAAGGTATTTCCACGTTATAAATTATGCGAATAAATTATCAAAGCCTTTCAAACAGGGTCTCAACCCTTAGCTTTCGTTTATTTATTATATAATTATAATAATCTAAGTGTAACTATATAATTTACTAAACCGATGTGAGGGGTTTGTATCATCTCTGCCATGTGCAAGAAGCGCAGCAGGTTGCTGACGCTCATCAAATTATTAATATAGCTAGTGTATTGCTGTCATTTTGAATTTTACAATTTTTTGGATCTTGATTGATTTGTTTCTTTCTGCCAGTTTTGGCTAATTGTGAAAATGAATATGAGTGGTGATAAGATGAAGTTGATGAAAGGACAATCACGAACACACATGGGCAGGCCATAACACAAACCCCGCAAAGGATTATCATCAGTCTTGAAGAATGTAGTCCCGAGTGTACTATGTGGAAGAGAGGTTGATATTTGGGTGCCTAAGGGAAAGTCAGCCCTTACACCCCAGTTCTGCGATCTTTTTCAGCACAATATGTTCCTGTCGCAATATCATTGCACTAATGTCTTCACTCAATTCCATTGGATTGATGAATCATCATCACTGATAAAGAAAGACTGTGCTGTTTATAATATAAATGGTAATTAAAATGGTTTAGAACAGCTGTGCTCAAGCTCTCATTTACCAATGACCCCCTTTTATATTTTGATCTTGCAGACCTCACACACTCCTCAGGACTGAACTCACTATTTTAAGTTCTGAAGTGCATAAAATATGTACTTAAAGTTGTCCATCAATATGGCTCGGATGTTGAAGACCTATAAATTGCCAAAAAAAAGGACCTATGAAAAGACCTAAAAATACCAAAAACAAAAGACCAAAAACGGAAAAAAGGACGTATAAATTTGATCCAAATTAATAACTTCAGTTTTATAATGAATAAAATAATTCAAAATTCTGGTGGTATGGAACATACAGTGCGAAAAAAAGCTATATGAATGAAATGCATCTTCTTCCAGACATTACATATTTTTTTAGATTAACATAATTTGAAAAATCATATTTGAAGAATCATATTTGGCCTAACCACACTAGGGTTACAGACAAAGGACTTCGGATCCTATTTCAGTCGTCCAAAAATGTTTTTTTTTCTCGTTTCAGGGATGATTCTTTCTTTTTTATTTCTTGACTACAGAAAGGACGTTGAAGAGGTGATGAACTGATGATGATTCGAATTGAGAATGGGCAGTAAAAACGTAGTCGAAAGAAGGTGAAGTTGCAAAAAAAAAGCCATTAAGACCTAAAAAAAGGCTAAAAAAGGACCAAGAAGCCAAAAAACGCCGAAAAAGGCAAAAAAGGACAAATAAAACCCACCTTTTTGTGGCCTACAATTACCCAAAATGAACATATATTATGTTGGGCCTCGTCTTCGGACACTAGGAAAGAAAAGGATTTTCGAGCCCTATTCATCAACGATGATGGGAAACCTGATGGTAAGAGACCTATAGGAAGGCCAAGACGAAGATGGAAGGACAACGTTCAGATGGACCTAAAGGAAATCGGTAGAGATGGAAAAGAGTATATAGATCTTGCTCAAGATAGGGACAGATGGAAGGCCTGTGTTGCTGCAGCCATGAACCTTCGGGTTTAAGAAGGCTAGAGAGTTAGTTAGTTAGTTAGTTATTCATCAACGATCTTTTATTACAACTACAAAATTTACTACAATACTCATACCTTATCTTAATAATAATAATAATAATAATAATAATAATAATAATAATAATGGAGCACAGTAAAGGATTGTTAAGAAAATTAAGGTTGGTACTGTAAATCCTGTTATATCGAGCAAAATAGTTTTTAACTTATATTCTGAGTTACGTCAATTATCTTTATACTTATTTTTAAGACAAAGAAAGCGGAAAACTATTTTTCTCACAAGTATGTAGTTTTATAATGTAATGGCACATTTAGAGACCTCCACGATTGTTCCGAAATGTATGGATCCAAAAATTCGGATGGGAGCTACGCTTTTTGGTCAATCTGAAAATGTCGGTTTTACTTAAATATACGCAAACTATTACTTAAAACTATATTAATTTTGTCCATGTTTACCTCTAACAATGCACAGAAGATATTCAATCGTTAATTGGTTTATTTAATAACTCTGCGTGTATTTGCCGCGAATAACTCGTAACATTTCTTCAAGCGCACCTCTTACCATCGTCCTGCCCATGCAAGTAGCGTACCTGATTTCTTCTGTGGATTGTTGTAGTGCACTTCCAACATGACGTACGGGTTGAAATTCTTTCCTCCAATAGGAAGACCGGCTTCCTGTAAGGAAACAAGTGTATTTGGACTTCTTTGTCTATAAAGTGAAAGCATGGGACCATATCTTTCGATATTTCCATGATCTAGGCATACAATAACTAAAAATGGAAAATGCAGACAAGGGATCAGAAGGGTAGATCAGGCAAGAAGTGTTCTTACCACGAGAAACAAGTATTAACATCCTGGAGCATGGATGTGGTAAAAGGGAAATGAAAAGCAGAGAGTAAGAATTCAAAGTACAAGCGTCATGTAACTTACAAATTAAAATACTAGTTTAAAAGCACAATTAATGTATAATTTTAGGCATATTTGGCAGAAAAGTGTCTTAAAATGTTCCGCGAATTTTGGGGAAAAGCACAGATTTTGTAAACATTGAGGTCGCTAGAAATAAGAAAGAAGATACTGCTCGCACTGCAGTTGAATTTTCCACATAAATTGAATACTACATTAACACTAATCTCTGAACAACTGACAAACGTAGAAACTACTTAATCTGTAAATGAAACGTGTAAATATACAGGGTTAGTCAAAAGTATCGGGACAGACCAGTAATAACGAGACGCGTCGACGGAGGAAAATCACATGTTGCAAGTGGGTATTGGTGCGGAAACTGCAATGAATGGGGGTGTGGCCATCATGGCAGCCATCTTGGATTCCGCCATATTGGATATCACGGAATATTTTCAAATGGAAAGGGGTATGTATGACACATCAATTTAGGCTAGAATCGTCCCACAAACGACAATCTGAACTCATTTTGGACCTATCGCCATTCGTGGAAGAGATAGGGTGTATTATGTTTGACTGCAAGAAATGAGATTTGTCTGAAAGAATTGTTTACTGTATTCCTGTGGGTAACTGTACACTGCAAATTACAGAGAGCATGAACAAGAAAACATGACATTGACTTACAGATTGCCTCAAAGCAAGTGCTCACACTGCTTCCCGTCGACTGTCTGACAATATGCAAACGGATCGTAAAAACTGCAAAGTGCACGTTGTAGCATATCCCGAGAAAGTCCTCTTGTTTCGTCCACAATGCGATTCCGTAGATCATTCAGGGTGTGTGGTTTGGTGCGATACACTTTGTTCTTCATGTGCCCCCATAGAAAGTAATCCAGGGGTGTTAGATCGGGAGATCTTGCAGGCCATTCGATCATACCTCGTCTTCCAATCCATTGTTGTGGAAAGGTTCCATGTAAGTATTGTCGAACATCCCGTCCATAGTGTGGCGACGCACCGTCCTGTTCGAACCAAACACGATTTAAATTCTGTGTGGAGACTTGGATGGCAGGGACAATCTGTTCATGACGCACTGTCAAATACTTTTCACCTGTCAGATTGCCGTCAATGAAGAAAGGGCCAAGAATGATGCCTCCCATCATTCCTACGCAAACATTCAATTTCTGTGGATACTGGGTATGATGTTCCATCATCCAATGTGGGTTTTCATCGCTCCAATATTGTCAGTTATGTCGGTTCACCTGCCCGTTTAACATAAATGTTGCTTTATCAGAGAATACAATGTCAATATTATCGATATTCTCATCATTACTTCTCAAAATTGAATACGGCGATCAGAGTCATCTTTCGTCAGTTCGTGCACTAAACTCACTTTGTAGGGTTTAAACTTACTGCGCACTAAAGTTCGTTGCACTGAACTCTGGGAAATGTCCAGCGTGTTGGCAACGCTGGTTGTCGATGTATGCAGATTTTCCACAAAAGATTGTAACACATCCAAAGAAACTGCTTTGTTACTACACGATTTCGGCCTTCCTTATCGCACACGGTCTTTAACACTTCCACTTGCTGCAAAACGTCGAAGGGTTATTTCGACGGTTGGCTTCAAAATTGAGTTACGTTCAGGGAATGTAGCATTAAATAACTGTCGCACCTCTGTATACGATCGCTTGCGATCTCCATAGCCACGCATCATTAATAACGTAATACGTTCTCGTTCACTGAGCTTCATTTTGACCACTGACGCGGACACAAACCTCCTTCCTTTTGCACAACACTCACCAAAATGAGCAACATGCAGAACGTTCGCAAGAACGATAACAAATGCTACTGACCTTCGAGGAAGTTGACTACAATCTACAAGGGATGTATACAGGTAGAGTCCATATCCAGACGAACACTGTTATTGCAGTCCGTGGAAGGGAAAGAAAAACAAATACCTACCTGATGCTCTTAATTCGTCGAATCGGATTGTTAAGCCTGCATCACACGGAACTGGAAGTCAGTAGGTATGCCCTAGTTGGCGCTAGACTGACTACCAATTTGCTAGCTTTCGTCTCACACGATACTTATCAGCGTACTTGTCGACAGACTTTTGTTCCCATACGAGAGAAGTTGAAATGGCGGCCGCGTGAGATGTAAACAATGTATCACTTCACATTTTTAAAAGCCGATAACTATTCAACAGAGAGGAATAACGTTTCGTATAAAACGTTATTAGGTACAAAACAATGGTGCTGCTTAAATACATACTTTACAACGTTTACTGTACACGTATGGAAGAATATTTTAGTTGTTTCAAATGTAAACACCGTGCACTCAGCATAGATGGTGTAACTCAACGCGCATTTCATGCTGTATACGTCATACATTGCTGGAGTAACACTCTGAAACCACATACAAAAGCGCTCCTTTGCACACTCATAGATTATCTTCACATGGCGAAACTTTGCTCCGATTGGCTGTTCTACACAATCCAGTCGAGGAAAGCAAGTAGCAATTAGAACATGTCCTATTCCTCCAAACCAGTCAAGCAGTCAGCCAGGCGGCCATGATTGCTACCTAGAAAGTTAGTTCAGCGCCAACTAGGGCATTCCTACTAGAAATCCAGTTCCGTGTGATAGGGGCTTTAGTTACAAAAGAGTATGATTGTATAGACTGGCATTCTTTAATTCTGTAATTTGCGATATTATGTTGTTTTCAACAAACTATCAAAACAAGCCGGGGAAAGAACTAGAGGCAGGAAGGAAGAAACGAAGAGAAGTAGAAGTCACGGCCTCGAAGTAAGGTACCATCCCAGCATTTACCTGGGGGAACTGAGGGTAACCGATATTCTTACCTATCACCCCTGGATTACTTTCTATGGGGGCACATGAAGAACAAAGTGTATCGCACCAAACCACACACCCTGAATGATCTACGGAATCGCATTGTGGACGAAAGAAGAGGACTTTCTCGGGATATGCTTGAGACTGTCCTATTCTCAAACTGTCATGTTCAAAGTTAATATTATTTATGTTATTGATGTTGTTTTTAACATATGCATGTTTATTTTATATATATTGTTATAATCATCTTATCACGCTGTATAATATACAAGAAATGGAATTGATGTAACCATAGCAACGAGAAATAATAAGTACTAAAATGGTGATGGAAGTAGTGAGATTTTCTGCGCCTGTATTGTATTTATTTTAATTATAACGGTTATCGTTAATTACGCAATTTTATTTGTATTGATAATCGTTCTGTAAGTTTAAGCGCAGCGACGGTTATCAAGAGTGGCGACCCAGAAGCCAGGATTGTTCAAAAAGTGTGCAATCTTCTGACAGTGGTAAGAATGTCTGTTGTAATGGAACAGAATTTTTGTCATATGTTGAAGTAAGACTTACGTCACAATCTTCAGTGTGTATAACGTAACTTCTTAAGTGAATCGTCATATGTGTGAAGATCACAATGGCTGATAAGTTAAAGCAAAGTAAATCTAAATCGTCGCGTAAAGAAACAAACATTCAGGCTAATATAATGACTACTTATTTTGATGCTGGTAATCCCGTAGTCGCTTCCAGTAATGCGAATACTACAGAACATGATGTTTGTTCTACAAAACCCGACAAATTATCTTGTTGTAATGATCCTGACAATGATTTGAGGTATGTTCAGTGTACACAGTGCTCGTCGTGGCATCACATATCTTGTCTCAAACTTACAGTCACTCACTGGACAATTTATTCGACTACACTAGAAAATTATTATTGTAAAGGTTGCAAACCAGATTATGATCCTTTTAGTTTGCCAGCTTATCTAGAAACTCTTAACCCGAATTTTGGTGATTTGTTAAGTACTGTTAAGAGTATTCAGTTGCTAATGGTCGCTTCTAATGAAGACCTCAAGACGAAATTAGAACAGTCTAATGCTGAAATAAAATCGCAGTTAGAACAGTCTATGAAATCGCAGTTAGAATAGTCTAATGCTGAAATGAAATTGCAGTTAGAACAGTCTATGAAATCGCAGTTAGAACAGTCTAATGCTGAAATGAAATCGCAGTTAGAACAGTCTATGAAGTCGCAGTTAGAACAGTCTAATGCTGAAATGAAATCGCAGTTTGAACAGTCTAATGCTGAAATGAAATCGCAGTTAGAACAGTCTAATACTGAAATGAAATTGCAGGTAGAACAGTCTAATGAAGAACTAAAAACACGAATGGATCTTGCTAACCAAGAAATGAAATTACAGTTACAGCAATCTAATCAAGAATTTGCAGAGTTTAATGAGAATATTAAGTCTCAGTTTGAACAATTGGAATTGGATATTTATAGTAACCTAACTTCAAAATTTGAATTGGTTCATGAAGAAATTAATACTGTTAATCAAAGATTAGACAATTTGACTTCCGATGTTAAAACACAACTTGATTCAATAGCTTCTGAATGTGTCAAGAAAAATGAACATTTGGGAAGTATTTTAAATAGCAATATTTCTCAAATCCGAACAGAACAAGACATTCAAGGACAACAAATTTTAATAAATAAAGATTTGATTAGTGAATACGATAAATCTATTACAGTATGTTCATCCAAAATAACTGATATTAATAATAGATTATCATCGTTGGAAGTTGCTGGTAAGGAAAATGTACATTTTGGAACGTATCTTATTGATTGTAATAACAGGTTTCAACATATAGAATCTCGTATTGATGTTTTGCAAAATAATTATGCAAATTCTCAACGCAACACAAAAGGAAATTTGAAACCTCCCCTTGCACAAAATAGTTCTCAAACTAAGACATCACGTGAAAGGGCTAGAAATGCAGTTGACTCTGGGGTGACTAATTCATCTACTTATTCATCTGATGAATCTTTAACAACCCATGTGAAAACAACGTTCGATGAACCGCATGTTCGAAATCGTGTTCGCTGGAAGCGAAACAAAAGATTTATTCCAACCTGCAATGAGGAACATTATCGAAATAATATGTCACCTAATACTGTACAGTTTAAGGATACAAGTAATTATGCGATTAACAATATGCAGACAACTTCTAGATTGAATTCTACCGTTACAAATATTGATAAACATTCCAATGTTCAACAATGTTGTTCTGCTGATGGTGAAAATAGTTACATAAATCAAATGTTTACATATTCGCAAGAACCTAAGCTCCCTGTCGTTCATCATAGTAATGTCCCTGGTGAAACGTGGGTTTCGTCATATTTCTTCCTTGCAGAATGAAGCTTGCAGACCATGGTTTCAAGGTGAAAGGCGTAATGCAAATGTAATGACTGGCACAAGTTGTCAAAATGCTGAAACTGGTGTTAATGAGTCAAATACAAATAACAATTACTGTGATAATCCACAAAGTCAGTTTGATCGTTGTATTTCTCCAACGTCTTTACCTGTAATTACTGTTGGGGATAGAGGAAACAGATATGTGAAGATAAATAAACTGTCTCATTTACCCAAATTTTCTGGGAAAATAGAAGACCAATCGGCTCGAGAATATCTAGAACATCTTAATTCTATGCTTGATCTTATGGGCATTCCAATTAACAAAAGGCTACAGAGTATTCAGCAGTGTTTCACCAACAGAGCTGCGTACTGGTACAGAACTCACAAACGTATGTTTTCTTCATATGATCATTTTCAAAGGGAATTCATGAAACAATTTGCAAGTCCGGAAATACTACAGTCTGAGTTATCAGTATTAAGGAACAGGAAGTATGATCCTACAGTACATGGTGATTTAGAAAGCTTTGCGTTGAAAACATATTCAAATTATTGCAATTTAGTTGAGAATCCAAACGAATTGGATGTTATTCAATTAGTTATTAGCCAGTTACCAAATAATATAGCTAATAACAAAACTTGTCATGAGATACGTTCTATGGACCAGTTAACAACTATGTTAAGGAAATTAGATGTTGTCCGAACTAGTAGAAGAGGACTTATTTTCCTACCGGAAGAAACCGATAATAGTAGTAAGGTTAAACCCAACAAGAATCCTGACAGTATGAAATCAAAATTTAGTGTCAAGCAAATTAATGTTAAACACACCAAAAACACTTGCTCATCTTCTACTCAGACTTCGTCGATGGATGCTCAAGTACCCTTTACTAATGAATTTGGCAATGCTAATTCAAGATATGGACAGTTTAGAGGTAGCAATGGTAGTTTTAGAGGACGTAGAAATAATCGTGGCTATTCAGGATTTACATATAATAACAGAAATAATTTCAGATTCCAAAGAAATAATGCATACTCTGGTATTTCCGGTGACATTACAAATAGGAATTATAATCAGGATCCTATAAGTTCTCAGTTACCTAACAGTAGTCAGATTGGAAGGATTTTCTACAATAGGCAAGCACAGGATACAAGTGAGCCTGCTCTCGCTCCTACTTACAGTCAACCTGTTAATGTGACTTCATTACAACCACAAGATGCATCTACAACTTCTGGAATATCAAATTCTCCTTCTGGAAATGTATCAAGGACATTTACACGACAATCTGGTATTGGAACATCTTACCAATCAACAACAAATTTAAATTAAAGGAGCGGATGGAAGTGCCTCGTTCACTCTGCTTTCTTTCAGAGAGGCCAAATTTGAACAAACGAAATTCATTTCAAACACAGGAAATTATGAATGTACGTGATGATAAAGACTTAATATCGGAACCACTACAAGTGAATTTTTTATTGGAATGGTTTGAAGAAGAACCTAAATGGACTGTTAGTGATTATGATATTCCGGTTCCATTAACTGAAGTTCCAGTTATTCATGGAATTATTTGTCAAATACCTGTAGTTTGTATTATAGATTCTGGAAGTCAGGCAAATGTTCTAAATTTTGACGTTTGGTGTAAACTATCGTCTTTGATTAGCAACATTAAACTGGATAACGTGGAAGATGTAAAACTCACCGGTTTCGCTGGATCCAAGAAGTGTAAAGTTGTTGGCAGTAAAATTATTAATCTGCAGATAAAGAACGAATACTTTTCTATGGAATTTTTTGTTCTTAAAGAGTTGAATGCCGATGTCATTTTAGGAGTTCCATTTTTGAGGAAATATAAAGCTGTAATTGATTTTAAAGAAGGGAATGTAAGTTTGCTAAATGATAAAGGAAAGGAAATTTCCTCTGTTTTAACTCGGCAATGTTCTTCTACAGAAGATTTGAAGTATTGTACAAAGTCTAACTTTTGTTCCGAAGATACATTAAATGATAATGAAAGTTATTCATGTAGATTGTTACGTGATGCGTCAACTTTGAATGATGATGTAGAATATATGCCATCTAAGAAGTCCATTTATGAGTCTGTTTTTAGAAATGATAATTTAGACAATTTGCAGAAAGCTAATTTGTTCAAACTTCTGTCGTATTATCACGTACAATTTTCAGATAAACCTAGAAAAGCAATTGTTGAACCGTACAAGATTCAATTAGATACTGTAACACCTATTACAAGCACACCTTATCCCATACCAATATCAAGGAGACTACCTTTAGAAGAAGAGCTTTCCAAGTGGGAGAAATGGGGAATTATTTACCAAGATTCTTCACCATATCTTAACCCGCTACATATAGTGCCAAAGCAAGGAGGTCTTTGGAGACCTGTGATCGATTTTAGGAAACTTACTCAACATGTTATCTCTCCACAAGTGAGAGTAGAAGCAATCAACGAACTGTTACAGAGGTTCCTAGGATGTGTTTATTTTTCTTCAATTGATTTATCATGTGGTTATTTTCAAATACCGTTGACTGAAGATTCATATCCTTACACAGCTTTTTCTTATAGAGGCAGACAATATCTTTTCCGCTATCTTCCGTTTGGGATTCGTTCAGCAGTCTCAGTTTTCCAGGACAGGATGAATAAAATATTCTCCACCGATTGCAGAAATGTTGTTGTTTGTTATTTGGATGATATTCTAATTTTCAGCAAAGATTGGTCTCAACATATGCAACATGTAGAACTAGTTTTACAAAAGATAACGGGTGTCAATATGTCTATTAAATTTTCCAAATGTAAGTTTGCTTACAAAGAAATCTGCTTCCTTGGACACATAGTGTCCGGTGATAAAATTATGGTTGATCCTGCAAAGAATTCAGCAATTATTAATTTTCCAATTCCAACAAACAAACGCTCCTTGAGAAGGTACTTAGGATTAGCTAATTGGAGGCGAAAGTTTATTGAAGGATTTGCTGAAATGGCACAGCCTTTGTATGATCTGTTGAAAAAGGAATCAAAATGGCAATGGAATGATGTTCATGCTTCAGTTTTTGAAAACCTCCGCAAGTCACTGATATCTCCAAAGGCTTTGTATCAACCAGATTTCACGAAGCCTTTCAATGTCAACACAGACGGTTCGAAGAAAGGAATAGGAGCTGTTCTATGGCAAGACTCAACTGAAAATTCTGAAGAAGGACCACGTATAATTCAATACGTTAGCAGATCTCTTAAAGGCAATGAGTTATCATACAATACTCACGAGATTGAATGCTTAGCGATATTATTTGCTTTCGAAAAATTCTACATTTACATAGCTGGAACTAAGGTGAAATTGTTTACCGATCACCAATCTTTATCTTGGCTAGAATCTAATAAAACTTTGAATCCACGATTAAATCGTTGGAGTTTGAAATTACAAATGTTTGATTATAATGTATATCACGTGCCGGGAAAATCTAATGAAGCTGCAGATGCTTTAAGCAGATATCCTGATTTAAGTACAGGTTTTCCAACTCTATCGGAACTATATGTAAATAACATAAGTCTTGATTTTCTTGACGAAGATTGTGTAACATTTTGGCAAGAAAGTCAAAATTCGGATTCTTATTTCAGTGCCATTGTACAAAAGTTACAAAATGGGAATTTGTCAAAGAATATAAAAAGGCAATATTCGATTCAAGATAATATATTATTCCTGAAACATTTGAAAGAAGACAAGTGGAAACTTGTAGTACCAATTATTGTTGTACCCAAAATTCTTCATAAATTACATGACTTACAAGGTCATTTTGGATACTATAAACTATTTAATAAGTGCAGAAGTTTATATTATTGGCCTAATATGAAAGTTAGTATCAAGCAGTATTTGAACGACTGTTTAACATGCGCAAAAACTAAACAAGCTCACACAAAAATTAGTAAGGATGAATTGCATGTATATTCTACTACTCCACATGATATGTTATCAATAGATCTTGTTGGACCGTTACCCAAATCACAAGGATATAGTTACATATTAACAATAGTTGACACGATGTCCAAATTTTTAATGGCATATCCGTTAAGGAAGGCAACGTCACGTGAAATAATTAACAAATTCAAGCTCCAGTATTTTTACCACTATCCAGCATGTAAGGTAATATTATCAGATAACGGTTCCCAATTTAAATCACAAGAGTGGAAGTTATATATGGATGACTGTAACATAAAACATATCACCACGTCAGTTTATTCGCCTTTCGCAAATCCTGTGGAAAGGTACAACAAAGAGTTAATACGATTGTTACGATTATATACTTCGCAAAATCATCAGGACTGGGTAAAATATTTGAATCATGTAACAGGACTTCTTAATAATTCCGTTTCGGAAATAACAAGTTTCACACCTAGTGAACTTTTTCTTCATCACAAATTAAAGGATTCAATTATCAGTCAAATTAACTGACCAGATGATTTAAAGTTTGTGCCCTGGAAACATAAGTATTTTATCGCCAAAGCACGTATTAAGGAAAGATATAAGCCCAAAACTATTGAGTGTGATGCTAATAAATTGAAGATTGTCCCAGGTGATATTGTTTTAGTGAAAAATCATGAACATAGTAGTGCAATTAACAAGAAAATTCATAAGTTTATGGAATTATGGCTTGGACCCTATATAGTGGATGCTGTGAAAAACAATTATACAATTTTTGATGTCTATGGACGGAAAGAAGATAACAACAAGGCAGAACTTGTCAAATATCAAGAAATTTAATTGTTCTGATGAGAAAAAAGAAGAATTGCTTAAACTAATGTAATTGTTATGAAGTAATTCATAAGTAGCTGTAAATTCGAACACTAAGATGACATTTTCAGAACTTTAGTAAAAAGAGTATTGTAAATTTGTGAATTGGTTCATTATGTCAAGTGAACTTTCTCATTATCCTGACGAGTGTATATTAAAAGCAGGACTCAAATCTTATATATTATATATATAAAAAAAAAATGTTATGTTCATTTTTTTTTCCAGGAGAAGGGGAGAGATTGAGACTGTCCTATTCTCAAACTGTCATGTTCAAAGTTAATATTATTTATGTTATTGGTGTTGTTTTTAACTTATGCATGTTTATTTTATATATATTGTTATAATCATCTTATCACGCTGTATAAAATACAAGAAATGGAATTGATGTAACCATAGCAACGAGAAATAATAAGTACTAAAATGGTGATGGAAGTAGTGAGATTTTCTGCGCCTGTATTGTATTTATTTTAATTATAACGGTTATCGTTAATTACGCAATTTTATTTGTATTGATAATCGTTCTGTAAGTTTAAGCGCAGCGACGGTTATCATGCTACAACGTGCACTTTGCAGTTTTTACGATAGGTTTGCATATTGTCAGACAGTCGACGGGAAGCAGTGTGAGCACTTGCTTTGAGGCAATCTGTAAGTCAATGTCATGTTTTCTTGTTCATGCTCTCTGTAATTTGCAGTGTACAGTTACCCACAGGAATACAGTAAACAATTCTTTCAGTCAAACATAGCACACCCTATCTCTTCCACGAATGGCGATAGGTCCAAAATGAGTTCGGATTGTCGTTTGTGGGACGATTCTAGCCTAAATTGATGTGTCATACATACCCCTTTCCATTTGAAAATATTCCGTGATATCCAATATGGCGGAATCTAAGATGGCTGCCATGATGGCCACACCCCCATTCATTGCAGTTTCCGCACCAATACCCACTTGCAACATGTGATTTTCCTCCGTCGACGCGTCTCGTTATTACTGGTCTGTCCCGATACTTTTGACTAACCCTGTATACCGGTACATAACGTTTCTGAAAATTCAAAGACTTACATCTACAAAATGAGCACAAAAACTGGTAACTATTAAGAGGAGAGGATCAACTGAATAGGAATGACATTCTCACGTTCGATTCCCTGTGGGGATACAGTATTGTCGTTCGGATCCCACTTTAAACTGTATATTAAGCTGACTTCAAAACAAACCTTCTAAATGCAATTATAATTATGACGAAATAGCCATTGCTCCATTTACTTACTTCCGGGTACACGAAGGGTGTGGCTCCCATGGCCCACGCCGAGAGGACCCGCTTGCAAACTGAGGTAGCCTCGGGCCTCTCCGGAGCAAAGCAGGGCCCCCTGTAGGCCGGCATCTCCTGGGCGGGGTCCGCCTCGCAGTGGAACACCTCCATGTGGTGCACCAGCCCCTCGTTGCCCTTCTGGATCACTGCTTCGAACTGCAAAGAGTGATGAAGGATGTCAGTGTCATTGGTTTGATTGATCGATTTCATTCATTTGGCTGTTTTCACTTCACTTTTCTGCCACTTTTGGCTAATCAGGATGAGTGATGATGTGATGAAATTGACGAAGGAACACTCACAAAGAACACCCAGGCCGGGATTCGAACCCAAGACCCCTGGCATCGTAGCACACTGGGCTCTAACCACTCAGCCACGGAGTTCGGCTAACCTTAATCAATTTCATCTCATCATTCAGCTTCATCATAGAGATTACTGAAAAGTGTCAGAAAAGACTGTAAAATGAGACAAATACGAATTTAACATTTTTTATAACAGCAATGTTTCACAAATGCTTCCAGAAATCTTTAAACAGTTTTTACTTTACACGAAAACATTTAAAATTCGGGATAGTGTTACAAAAATTGGAAAAAACGTGTAAGTAGCCTACCTGTAACTAGGTAGAATTTAATATAAAGAAGTTCAATTGTTCAACTGACTGTCCATTCATCAATTTCATCACATCATCGCTCATCCCCATCTTCGCAAATTAACCAAAAGTGCATAAAAGCAAATTAAAATTAACCAAATTTTAAAAAATAAACTTACAGGAAATCAGAGTCGCTTAACTTAGTCTAAATACTTGTCGAATGCAGATATCTTAAGATACCTGCTATATGTACCTACGATACGGATACTTCTACAATGAAAAATTTACGATATTTACATAGTCGAAAACATGTTTACCTGCATTCTGACTGACCCGAGGATGTTCACTTGTTTGATTTGCCTGTTACTGTTTAATGTTTGCTTAACCTCATTATAACATGAATAACATTGTTTTCATTAGAAACAAATTCAAATAGGAAGATAAATTATTTGTTTTAAAAAGTGCAAGACCGTGAAAATTGATCACTTTAATTTTTACAATGTCGTGTTATAGTGTATTTTCTTAGCTTTTATGGATAATTGACAAATAATGAGAATGAAGAGGTTGAAGAGACACGCGCAAAAGAACATTTGTGTTCAGGTCGGGATTCGAACCCTGGATCTACAGTGGCGAGATCGTAATTCGACTTTCAACCGCTGAGGCAGCATATGATCCTCTTCAAAAATAGGGAAATATATTTTTTTTATTTTGCGTCGCATTTCTTCCAGTTTTAGTTAATCGCGACGATGAAGATGATTACATGAAACTAATAAAGGGACACTCACAAAGAAACCAGGCAAGTTAAACACACACCCGACGGGCAAGCACATCTGCTCAATGTGACTTCCATTTTTCCCTGCCCAGTCCATTTTCGTCCCCAGAAAAGAACTCATTTGAACTTTTACCAACCTGAACAACATGGTGCTTGTCCTTCAGTTCCGGGGGGAGCTTCTGAACGTGGCACCAGTATGTGGTTTCGTCCCCTGGAACGTGCACCCTGTCCGCCCTTATTTCGATGGGCCACGTCTCCGGGGGGTGGGGGGCGGGAGGGGCGATGTTCTTCAGCAACTGGGTCCTCTGCATGCCGTTTTCTTCCTTCGTCACATCCAGGCCGGCCAATCGGAAGAGTGGACCTCGTCCTTTGGCCCATATTATGTGCGTTGTCCCATCCTGAGAAGTAGAAAAATAATAGACATTGAGATGATGCGATATGAAGTTATTTGAAAGCATAAAGTCAAGACTAGTCCAGGTCTCTCAAACTGGGGTTAGCAATAATGCACTCTATTTCTGAGGCTAATTCCTATAATATTATTATTAACAATAATTATAACATAACGCCAAGAAAACAATAATTCATCAATTTCATCACAGCTCACACAAACATCTTTACGAGCATACACAGACATTTTTCTACACACGAATAATTTGTTTCTGTATTAACCGTTTATCTTGTTTCAGAAAGATTTAACTGATTGTTATAGAATTATAATTAAATTAATTTACGATTTGCTGTGTCTTTGGCCCCTACCACGTTAAATCGCACCCTTATTGTGGGACACTGCAAATACACTCAAAGTTAACCATTTTCCTAATCGAAGACTTCACTCAGTTCGCATATTCCAACAACAGACGCTGAAATACTTTCACCGACCTCCCATGGTGGAGTGGTTAGCACGAATCCTTGACATGGGTGTAATTTGCGAGTGTCTCTTCATCAATTTCATCATATCATCACACCCTCATCGTCGCGTTTAGCCAAAAGTGGAGGAAAAAAGACGCTAATTAACAAAATTAAAATCAAACCTATCAACGTTCTATAAACTCAACTCATGTTCGCACGTGTGGTGGACGTTTGACTTTAATATTTCGTTCCATGAATGTGGCTATTGATTTCCGTTGTAGAAAAGTATTAAACTTCCTTCTCTTATGGTTCATAATAAAGTGTGCAATATCAGGTCTTTACTTCTTTTCCTTAT
Organism: Lepisma saccharinum; assembly: GCF_977018435.1. Lineage (NCBI taxonomy): Eukaryota > Metazoa > Arthropoda > Insecta > Zygentoma > Lepismatidae > Lepisma > Lepisma saccharinum. Next base: position 23,521,267 of record NC_139251.1, on the reverse strand, counting down.
TATGAAAGGCATGTTTCCTTTCCCCTTGCATGTCAAAAACAGCTACAATCGAAGTTAAGAATTGCCTTCTGGCACTTTTCAATACGACAGAACCACAGACTCATCTCTAACGATTTTCTTCTTCTTCTTTAAAATAGGAGAGAACTACATTCTCCGCTCTTCCCATGTTTTCGCTTATGGAAATCCACATACAGTGTTGGCAGGTTAACTTTTCATTTCGTCTGAAACAGGATTTCAGTGCTTCGTGAAGTTTTCGTGCAACTTTGTCTACTCTTACGGGGATTTTGTGCCTAAGTTCCGGATGCGCGAGTTCAACTGAGCGATTCTGTGTTCACAGTTGTTTCCTTAATTGATCACTGTTACGTCAAATTTATACATTATGATAAACTGGAGGACAAAAGAAGAATAACAAACCTCTACATCTTCAGCACCATCATGGTCTGGAAAAGTTTTTTTTAAAAAAGACAATGAATACTTAGAAAGATGAGAAATTACTAAAAAAAAGTTAGAAACCCTGTTGCATACTTTTTTATGTGTGAATTCGACAACCAAATATTTAGTGCACATTTTCAAGATATTTGTAGGTATTGAATTAACTGACTGAAATTAAATTGTGGACGGTGCTTATCACTTTTGATTATTTGAACAAATTACAATTGGCGAACAATCAATCCCTTTTAAACAATAAAACCTAGGAGAGATTTCTCGCAAATTAAACGACAAGAGTACAAAGATAAGCTTGTATAAAGCTTGAAGAGAATTTAGGAATATTTTGAGTATCGTTTAGTTAAAACTGAAGAATAACTACTTTTCAAGCTTAAAATAAATGTTATCTGTTGTGATCGATACATTCATGAGGGGGAAACTGAGGACAAGTGTAGGTTTTTCTTCATAAATACACCACTGTCACAAGACAGGCACACATAACACACAGTTTTAGAGATCAGAATTACCTCCAGAATGTAGTCGTCGTCGTCACAAGTGTCAAACTGACGAGAAAATGTGAATTTTGTGACGTTCCGCTTCCTCGTGTAGTCAAAATCTTCGCAGTCCTGCTTCCGATCGACGTCAATTCGACCAGTTCCATCGGTCCAGGCATCCTGAAGAAAAAATAACATTATTAGCTCTGTTGTATATAGAGAGTGGTAACATGCGGGAGTGCATGCTTTTTCTCGTGGCACAGTTACAACAGGAATAATTTTGTGAATAGCTTGTCGATTGTTTGTGGAGCGTGAGTGGCTCTACGAATGGTCCACATATGCGCCGCTGGGTAAATCCACTGCCAGTTTATGACTAGACATAGTTGGTAGCGCAGCGTAGTTTATGATTAGACCTCTGATTTCTAGGTTCTAAAAATGTGCTTTTAGGTTCCTAGAATAGACCCCAAATATCCTAAACTAGGTTCCAAAATGGTACAAAATTGGTACAAAATTCCTGAAAACTACTGATTAGATACATTCGTTAATAACAAAATTTCACAAGAACCGTAAGAAATTGTAATATATATATATATATATATATATATATATATATATATATATATATATATATATATATATATATATATATACAGGGTGTCATTTTAATGGCGCCCACAGACCACAGATTCGTGTAGAGGACATCAAAACAAACAACTTTTCTCAGTAACATTTTTCACATTGGTGCGTCAATTTGACGCTACAGCCGTTCAAAAAAGACCGTTTTGCCGCCTGGATGCTGGCAACCCAACACAACATTTGATCGTATCTGTGACGTCATTTCCTGCGGCGAAACATCGCACGGTAGGGTTGCAAGGAACACACAAATTTTGTGAAAAATGACAAACTACCAACCACATTATAAGCTGTAAAATGAAGCGAGAAACGCGTCCAGTAAACCGAACATCATAGCCTACCAGACAGAAGATCAGCAGTCATCTCAGGGGAAGGGGGAAGTGAACCAACGATATGAGAAATGGTAAAAACGAATTGAAAATGAAGAGTCAATATCGGATTTTGTCTCAGCCTACATGTCAAATATCAACAACAATAACTTTTATTGTACTTACAACTTACATGTGGCTGTTTACGCCCAGCTACATGTCAATTATATTTGCAAATCTCGTTGCAAGGTTGATATCTACAGGTTTATGTCCAGATGCCTTGTGGTACTTTGTGCTGATAACGGAAGTATCTGAGGTTCACGTTGTTACATTACGGCTAAAACACGTACAACCACAGTAAAAATCTAATGATGAATCAGTAGCGAATATACTGCCCTCTTCAGTGTTGCAAACTATTACATGTGTATCTGGTGCGTAGATAAACACAGTCGTCGGAGAGTTTTTTTTACTACTACTTATATCCCTGTATTTTCAACCATTTTTGCCACTTGTCTCATAATGCCCTGAATATACATTATATTATGTGTTGCTTACCTTTGGAATTTTGAGTTGTTTCATTTCTATTTTTGTCATCTGTTCAGTGTGTCACAGACAACTAGTATCAGAAGGACGAAGTGGATAGACTAAATTGTAGATGCCAACTTGGTAACTAGATTTGCAAATATTTGACATGCAAGCTGATACAAAATTCGATATGACCACTTCCACTTGAATTCTATTTTCTTTCTACCATTTTTCGTATCGTTTGTTTACTTCCTGTTAGGTTACAGAACGTGTTTTCTCGTTTTGTTTTAAGGTACATAATGTGGCTGATTGTAGCTATGTCATTTTTCACAGAATATGTGTGTTCCTGGCAACCCTGTAACGCATCGCTTGACAACGGGATATGACGTCACAAATGCAATCAAATGATGTGTGTGGTTGCCAGCATTCAGGCGGCAAAACGGGCTTTTTTGAACGACTGTAGCGCCGAAACGACGCTGCAACGAGAAAAATGTTACTGAAAAAAGTTGTTTGTTTTGATGTCCTCTATACGTTTCCGTGGTCCGTGGGCGCCATTAAAATGACACCCTGTGTGTATATATATATATATATATATATAACAACCAAATATTAATTTTCTAACCAATTGTCATTTCTTTACATTATTTTCAAAACAAACCACAAATTATTGTAATACTATGTTTGTGCTATTAGCAAAAGTTACTTGTTGATATGAAAAATCAATTACGTATGTTTTATTTGCTGCACAATATCAGGGTGGCTAGTCACTTCGAATTCCTGGGAATGATTCGTGAATGATTGGCTCCGGGAATTATGCGTGAATTTTGGTGAAACATGAAAAAATTTACAAGCGGATGTTTTCTCTATTTAAATTTTTTTCTTCGTAGACGTGAAAATTTGCAACTTTTATTAATCCAAATCCCATTAAATTTATACATGTCGAGGAGGAAAAAGGAAGCTACACAGAAAATAAAACAAAATTTTTCTCAATCGGTTTACTATGTTAATGTGTTCTGCAGAAACATCTATCTGACAGACGATTATGGCAAGGTAAGATATCTTAAAGTTGATTAGGTACTTTTTGGGTACATTGGAATCACACAAACCCTTTGTATTGTTAATATATTTGTGTGTGTGCGGAAAGTGTGTGTGTGTGGGGGGGGGGGGGGGGTCGGTGGTGAGAGTTTGGAATGTTCGTCTTAAAAATCGGGAATTGTACTTGAATTTTATCATGGTCCTTGTGAGCACCCTGAAACTTTTTTCACGTTATCCACAGTCAAACTCTGCCTTTTGTCTGTGAGGATAATTTTATGTGCTGATCTTTGAACAGAAACATAGTCAGTGCAAATTTGAAAAGCTGAAATGTTACTTCGCAAGCCGTGAATGCCACAAAAGGACCTAAGTGACGAGTAAGTGAGCAAGACCACAGGGATCATAAGTTTGCACTTTGGACTGTGCAGGCAGTAGAGGCGATTGGGTGCCAAAACTGGAAAGGGGGGGAAGGAGGGGGGGTAAGGACAGTTTACTTTCTCTTAGTAGATCTTTGCATTAAGAGTCCTTAGTGCGGGAGCAAAAAGTGGGGGGAAACTGCCCCTCTAATCACCGCCATTGTGTACAGGTAACAGCGGCGTCAGACATTCTGTTTTGTTCAGAGCAATGAAAAACATCATAGAACTTGCAGGGAGGAAAATCGACAGAGAACATGTTTCAAACACGCCAGTCATTGAATTGCTGAGCTATAATAATCCTGCAAAACCTAAAAAAAATATAGAAACCTAAAAAAAGGTTTAATTTAGGCACATAAACCTGAAATAGGTTCCTACAAACAAAATAGGTTATTTTAGGCACTATAAAACTTCGCCAGTTGTTGCACTTTTTAATGAAACGCTTACATAACTTGTTCTTTCTCATTTACCTGCAAAGGAGACAATAGGTTAAAAATCTAAAATCCGAGGTCTCTCCTAAAGTCCGAGAGAGGGACAGACACACACCAGCACAACACACGACTGATCCTCAATCAGCCATCCCTTCTGACTTGAATAAAATTTGCGAAGGCTGTATACTTCCTCTAGCAAAACCGCATGACACATTATGAAAATTACAATATTGAAACTGTTGATGTAACCACAGATAAACGTATTGTACAGTGGAATCCATGAGTATTACCGTGCAAATTGTCCATGACCATTTTCATTAATTTTTCTCTTACATCCTATGTGTTTTTAAGCGATGGATTTTTATGTGTCCTGGTGCAGAACTTGTCAACAGCTTGTTTTGAGTTTTCTTTTAATTCTTGAAGCTCTCATTGGGTCAAATAAAGTGAAAGAACATGGTGATGGACAATTTGCAAGTTCATACTCATGGATCCCACTGTACGTATAGTATAATACGTTTTTCTGTGATGTAACCTTAAAACAAGAGGAGCTACAGAGTATATTCTAGGATAATTTGATTTTTATGCCTTATTTTTAATTTTCTTATTTTTTAAAAAAGAACCTAAGAACGAGTTCTCTAACCACTCTTTGTTTCGGAAATTTTATCTGTTCTTGAAAATTCCTACAAAAAAGTCACTATAGGTCTGTTGCAAATATGCCATGAAATTTTAAATAAAATGTGACTGTTTTCTCTAAAGGAAGTGTACAGATTTAACAACTTGTGTATTTTTAGAGACAACATGGACAAAAACTTCACTGCTAAAATAAAATCGCTAAAACAGAACGGCACTTGTGAAACAAATTTACAGGGGATTAACATTGATTGATTTGGTTTATTTAACTTCGCTTTTCTGCCACTTTTGGCTGATCGCAAAGATTAGGAAGAGTGATGATGAAGGGACATTCACAAAGAACGCCCAGGTCAGAATTCGAACCAGGAACCCTTGGCGCGCTGCGCTAACCATTCCGCCACGGAAGTCGGACTTCGACTTTTTAAGTGGAGAAATTTAGGGTAGTACTTTATCTCATCCCAGCACCCATTCGTTCCTGTGACACTGGCTGGATATTATGCACATCCTGACGAATCAACGAACGTTAGGGTTGGTGTTTTAAGTCCACTTTATGCACAGTAAAGCTAATGGAGACTGGACCTACAGTTTAAAGTGGGATCCGAACCACCGGGTACGAAACTTCCGGAACCAGCATATTGCGATTAGAAAACTCAGTCGACATCTAAAAAAAACAGAATCCAGTCTGAAGACGTCACTTTCCCTTACCCCAAACCTCATTATGCAGCATAAACCCTCGGAAGCAGGAGACACGGAATGCAGTTCTGACGGTAATGGGAAACTGCTGTGAGATATGCATAATTCCGGCTGAAGCAGGGAGCCCGAAAACAAGAGCTATGGCGTTGTTCACTCTCTCCCTCTCGCAAGAGAGGGCGCAGCCCACCTCTTCATTTCAACTCAATACGAGCAAGACATTCTCCTGAAGGTTCCCAGTTAAAACTTTGGCATGCATCGTTCATTCGTCAAAACATGAGCGTGGCATAATGAACTCTAGAATCTTAAAGATGTTTTAGAAGAATTCTGGCGAGTTTTCAGTAAGGATGGTATCGAGACCGCTTTCAAAATCGAGCCGAGATTGAGACTTTGGTATGCTTTTTAAACATAAACCAAATACGCGACTTCTTTATACATACCAACAGGGAGCGAAATCCTGGGGGGAAAGGGGGGAATTTTCCCCTCACAAAAATCTTGTCTTAAAAAAATGCTCCAACTAAAAATCTCTGGGGGGGAGAGGTTTTGCTGTAACAACTAAGATAAGCAATTAGTTTTGACTTCAGGCCCGTACCCAGGGGAGGGGCCATGGCTCCTTCCTTTAACTATGAAATATTATAATATGAACCCATAAAAAAATACGAATATAACATTGACTTTTTTTAGATTTTTCAAGAATCTTGATTTCGTACTAAAAGAACGAATGATTTGTTGTGGAGAGAAGCAGACTTCAGAAGTCTGCAATACTGAGCACTTTTAGTTTTATAACCACTGATTCAAGGCTACCAGACGTCCCGATTTACTCCTGTCCAGAATTTTTTCGAACTGTTATCGTGATGCCAAAAAGTCTAGTTTTTATTTTTATTTTGTTAACTCACATTTAGACATGTTCCTCATTTTAATAATCATTGCTAATACGTATCATTTAATTTATAAATATATTATTTTCCAAACAGAATTATCTAGTCCTGCTTTAAGAAAATTAAAGGAAGGTTGATCGGCGAGTTGATTTTTTCCGTTAGCTATTTTAGACAATAATATTGCAACTCTACAATAGTACGTTTAACTCTAGCTGCAAAATTACCGTAGCGTTGGTGGTCAGCATTTCGCCGACCACCGTGTCGGAGTAGTTAGCACATCACGCTACGACTCCAGGGGTCCCGGGTTCGAATTCCGGCCTAGGTGGTGTTTGGAGTGTCCATTCATCTTTCATCAAATCATCATCACCGTCGCGATTAGCCAAAAGTGGAAGAAAAACCAACACCATTTCGTCCTTCGATATTTTCTGGTTTGTGATGTCATGTCATGGTTTGTGATATTTACATCCTACAAATTTTAAAATGAAGAAACAAAGAAAAACCTATTAGAAAATAATATATGTTATATTTAAAGATTCGTAATTTGCATTTTTTTTATTTTAAAAAGTCTAGCACATTTAAGGATATTTCAGTTATGTATTCGTGTCTGAAGAACATCTTTAAAAATGTACTATTACTCCCATTTAAGAAAGCAGAAGATTCCATCAGTGTGCTATCAGAACACGTACCTAAGTATAAGCCTACACGTAAAGGAAGAAAAACACGTGATCGAACAGGGAACGTCATGTTCCGAGTTGAATGGTGTCATCTCCAGTGCTTTTCACGGTCAAATCGTCCGTTGAGCGGCAGCTAGCACGCCGGCCAGTGAGAGTGCCTCTGCCGGCAAACTGGATGCAACATCCGCGTAACTGGAACCGCAAGCTGTGTAATGAAATAAGTTCGTACAATCACATTGACAGTTACATTTTAAATGAGCACGCCTTGTTACAAAAGGTGTTGGGGTATGGCTTCAGGTTTAAAAGCTTGGTAGCTCGCCACGCAGACGTCATGAAAATGTATGTTTCTTGTGCAAGCCGCCCCGGAGGGATTATTGAGGAATATGTTCCAATCGTACTCCAATATCGTCTAGTTTCTCCTCACTAAGCACACCACGCTTCACTCATCGCTTCTTTTCAAGAACAGACCATATTGCTCTAAATTTGTTTACAAGGTTTCGAACACTGTCTGAAAACGCCTTCTTAATTCTCTACATGAATTCCTAATGACTGGGGCTCGGAAGTTGAAGACCTATAAATTGCCAAAAAAAAAGACCTATAAAACGTATAAATGTGATCCAAATTAATTAATAACTTCAATTTTAATTACATATTTAATGCATAAAAAAATACAAAATTCTGGTGGTATGGAACACACAATGCGAAAAAAACAATATGAAATGCATCTTCTTTCAGACATTATAATTTTTTTATATTAACATAATTTGAAAAATCATATTTGAAGAATCATATTTGGCCTAACCACACTAGGGTTACAGAAATAGGACTTCGGAAACCTTACCTCAGTTGGGTAAATATATATACAGGGTGTCATTTTAATGGCGCCCACGGACCACAGATTCGTATAGAGCACATCAAAACAAACAACTTTTCTCGGTAACATTTTCCTCATTGGTGCGTCGATTCGACGCTACAGCCGTTCAAAAAAGACAGTTTTGACGCCTGGATGCTGGCAACCCAACACAACATTTGATCGTATCTGTGACGTGATTTCCTGCGGCGAAACAGCTCACGGCAGGATTGCAAGGAACACACAAATTTTATTAAAAATGAGAAACTACCAACCACATTATTTGCTATAAAACCAAGCGAGAAGCGCGTCCAGAAGACCGAACATCATAGCCTACCAGCCAGAAGTACAGCAGTCATCTCAGGGAAGGGAGAAGTGAACCAACGATATGAGGAATGGTAAAAAACGTATTCAAAATAAGGTGTCAATATCGGATTTTGTCTCAGCCTACATGTCAAACATTAACAACAATAATTTTTATTGGAGTTGCAGCTTACATGTGGCTGTTTACGCCCAGCTACATGTCAAATATTTGCAAATTTCGTTGCAAGGTTGATATCTACAGGTTTGTGTCCAGATGACTTGTGGTACTTTTGTGCTGATAACGGAAGTATCCGAGGTTCATGTTGTTATATTACGGCTAAAACACGTACAACCACAGTAACAACGTAATGATGAATCGGTAACGAATATACTGCCCTGTTCACAGTTGCAAACTATTACATGTGTATCTGGCGCATAGATAAACACAGTCGTCAGAGAGCTTGTATTTCTACTACTTATATCCCTGTATTTTCAACCATATTTGCCACTTGTCTCATAATGCCCTGAATATACAATATATTATGTGTTGCTTACCTTTAGAATTTTGAGTTCTTTCATTTGTATTCTGTCATCCGTTCAGTGTGTAACAGACATTTAGTATCAGAAGAACGAAGTGGATAGACTAAATTGTAGATGCTAACTTGGTAACTAGATTTGCAAATATTTGACATGCAAGCTGAGACAAAATTTGATATGACCACTTCCACTTGAATTCTATTTCCTTTCTACCATTTTTCATATCGTTTGTTTACTTCCTGTTAAGTTACAGAACGTGTTTTCTCGTTTTGTTTTACGGTACATAATGTGGTTGATTTTAGCTGTCATTTTTCACAGAATATGTGTGTTCCTGGCAACCCTGTAACGCATCGCTTCACGACGGGATATGACGTCACAAATGCTATCAAATGTTGTGTTGGGTTGCCAGCATTCAGGCGGCAAAACGGGCTTTTTTGAACGAATGTAGCGCCGAAACGACGCTCCAACGAGAAAAATGTTACTGAGAAAATTTGTTTGTTTTGATGCCCTCCATATGTTTCCGTGGTCCGTGGGCGCCATTAAAATGACACCCTGTATATATATTTCTTTACTACAGAAAGGATGTTTAAGAGGGGATGAACTGATGATGATTCGAATTGAGAATGGGGAGTAAAAACGTAGTCGAAAGAAGATGAAGTTGCAAAAAAAGCCGTTAAGACCTAAAAAAAGGCTAAAAAAGGACCAATAAGACAAAAAACGCCGAAAAAGGCAAAAAAGGCAAAAAAGGACAAATAAAACCCACCTTTTTCTGGCCTACAATGACCCAAAATGAACATATATTATGTTGGGCCTCGTCTTCGGACACTAGGAAAAAAAAGGATTTTTCCTCATCTTCCGAGCCCTAGTAATGCCGTAAGAGTCGTACATAAAAATCCTGGGTTTAAATTGTACGTATAGCGTGACATTATTAGACTGCAGAAAAGAACTAGCAATACATAAACTAAAACAAAACAATCTAAAACACTTGTTAACACCTTAACACTTCACCAACGCGTGCAAACTGTACACCAGCTATCTGGATATTGAAGCACTGACGAGTCCCGTGCCAAGATCAGCGTACAGCTGAGAGTCTAAATGCCAACAGATGCGCTCCCATTGCCCGGCGCGGTAGCCGCCGCTTCAAGGGCGACTTAACCGTGAAAAACAGTGTGAAAAACTTGAAAATCATCAATGGTAACAAGGGTCGAGTAGGACCTTGTGATATTTCCTTTGAATGCGCCTTCTGTGAATGGCACCCTAGGCGTCAGTCCCAGCTTACCATTCGCTACGGGCCTACGTGAATCAATGAAACAAGATGGCTTAGTAAATATGTACAAAATGTAAATAACCTATATACAAGGACGTATTTGGGGGAAGGGGGGCAGGTCCAGGGGATCCGGACTTACCAAGTACTAAAATGAAATACAAATGAAAATATACTTGTTTAGCATTCATTGTACAGTAAACCCTCGTTAACACGAATCCCAAGGAACCGAAATATGAAGAGTACGTGTTAAAAAAATTCGTGCTAACCGGGGATCCAAATTTTATTTCTACTTCCTCTAGGATTTTCAGTTTTGTTTGCAGGTCTATGCCTGTCTGCTTCCTCTTGGCCATGACTCACTGCTTGCAACTTGATGTTTCTCGTACTGGCTACGTTTTAAAGAATAGAAAAACACATTTGAACATATTGTTGATCGGAATCTGTTGGTTACAATACTGTATAAGTTGATTGTTGACAAGATGATGGAGATTGTTGAGCGATTTCTTACATACAGTGACTCAAAAAAGTATTCAACTCACTACCCATGGAAACATCAGACGCCCATTGGCCCATTTGTAATTCCTTCTTGTAATGTTATGTACTTGTAATGAAATTTGAGCCATGGGGCGTCTGATGGGAGCATGATTGCTTGGCTATATAAGATCTGGTCACTAGATGAGAAAAATTTCACAGCTACAACAAAATACGGTGAAGGATGGGTAATGGTGTGGGGCTGTAAGAGTACCAATGGTGTTGGGGATTTGTATTTCATTCATGGTACAATGGACCCCACACGTTACATCAACATTTTGAAGGCGCACCTATCTAACTCGGTGATCATTATCGGGCTTACTGGTGGCTACAGTTCACCCAGGACAATGACCCGAAACATTCTGCCCTCAACACCAAGCTCTGGTTATTGTACAACACCCCACGCTGGATGCAAACAGCTCCCCAATCGCAAGACATTAATCCTATCGAGAATGTATGGCATATTTTCGAAGAAACCAAGAACACCACATTTTCAACAAAAACGACCTCAAGCGCGTTTTGTTGGACGAATGGGGGCAGATTACCCGACAAACAACAAATACCTTGGTGAAATTAGTCCCACAACGGTTGCAGGAAATCATCAAGAGGAAAGGGGGCCTAATATTGTATGCCGCAAGTATTACAGTTGAATACTTTTCTGAGCTCCAATTACACATCTTGTCTTTTGTTTTTCTGTACTGATTCCGTCATTGACTATTGGTGAGCCCAACTTAAGAGTTCAGTATGGGGCTTATGGGGACAGTGTTGCCTCATGGTGCGCAGTGGAAGAAGGCTCCGGCGCGCATCGAACTTCTGCTGTAGTACACGCCGCAACAAAAGTTAGTGATTAACGGAACGGGTACTGTTCAATACAAGAATACAAATCCTTTCGCCATGATTTGATGGGAAGCTGTTCTTTCATGCGGCTGTGGTACAGAGTAATGACGGTCCATGGAGGGAGATTTGCAAATAACTGTTCCCGAATATACTTGTCATACGTCTTGCTGCCCATTTCATCGTGTACGTTGGCCGTGTTTTTTCCCTTTAAGTCTACTTTTTGCACAGAAAGGCTAATCGGGACTGGACCTACAGTTTAAACTGGGATCCGAACCACTATATGCCTCCAAAGGGTATCAAACCAGGACGTTACCACTGTGCCATCGGGGAGACCTGTTTCACATTTATCGCCACACTGTCTTGTTTGAGACAAAACCGTGTTCATTACCGGCATGCACCAAAGCAAATCTCTCCCCCCGACCTGTAAGTGCTCGCAAACAACTCGTAAGACCGCACAGAAAGTCTTGTTGTGTCTTTATTGTTTTGTCCCTCTATTCGTTTTGCACAGCAGCAGCTCGACAGTCATAGGCGGGTCTAGATTATTTTTTTCTGGGACGTGCACAGAATATGCTGTAAGCATTACGTAATATTGGAAATATAATGTGCAGATTTGCAACTTATTCGACACATCAAAGAATGCCCTTATATCAGTGTTGTGCCCAGTGTTTTCGAAGGGGGAGGGGGGTAGTACGTATACTTTTTAGTAGCTGGTCCTCATATGCCATCTTCTCCTGCTGTTGACCCTCTTCTTTTAGGAATACTTATCCAAGGAAGGGGGGGGGGGGTTATGACCAGCACATACGCCCATTGGACACGTCACGTCATTCACATCAATATAATTGCAAGGGTTCGTTCTAGGTGTAATTTGTGGTCAGATGAACTAATCGGAACTGAGCCTTCAATGTATAATTCATCCTAGAATGTACCTCCGCCAGGAAACGAACCCAGGGCTCTTCGATTATAAGGGGATAGCATTAGCAGAATTTCCGTCGTCGCATTAAAATCAAGTGATCCAGGGTTCGATACCTGCTGGAGGCACGTAGTACTTCGTATCTCACATAAAACTGTAGGTCCAGTCCCAACTAACCTATCTGCGCATAAAATTGGACTTAAAACTCAATCAATTAATTATTAGTAGAGGTGTGAAATAAAAAGAGTTCTATTGTATTTTTACTCATATGAAGGATAATTACAGAAAGGAGACTGACATTCTTTTAACTATCTAGGAAAAATGGCTCGATCATTTTTTTTATCTTTTAATATAACCCTCTCAATACTTTTTATAATACTTAGTCATCATTTTGGGAGGGGCAAGTGAACCTCCTCCCGAAAAATCCGGCAATGTATTATACACAATGTGCCTGCGAAGTTTCGCCTCACATCGCCTCGTATTAAAGTTATATTCGAAGTCGTTACCTCTTGACGTTTTTTCTGCTCGTTTGGTGTTGCAAGAGGACCTCGCTTCGCTATTAATTCTGTAAACAGTTTTGAACGAAATTCCAGTCGTTTCAGCATTTTCGCTTGCAGTCCAACTAACACTTTTACCGGGATTTTTCTGCTTGAAGTATATTTATATTTATTACAATTTGTCTCTCTTTACTTGTAAGGCTCTGGACACTTTGCTTGATAATAGCACCCCTTGCCATTTTGCTGTTGTAGAATAATTATAATAATAAATTCCTTCGAGAAATACCCAAAATGAGAAAGCGCGTACGCAAACAACAAACCACTTGACCCCCGACAGGAGCCTATTCACGAACTTTTGCCTGGCCATTCCCCGCCCCCTTCCCTCTTCCCAACACGTGTTTGCAGCAAGTGGCAACCGTCGGACGGCTGTTAGTTTTAACTCCCCAAATCGCGGTAAACACAAGAAAGGAAAACGTCTTGTTTTGATGGTCTGAATTACAAAAGAAGGTGCAGACCATCAAAGCCTTACATTTCCTCTGGTTTTTGCTTATTTATTATTTTCTCTTCGAATGATAACGACTTTTGTTTCTGACAGAAACACACTTGTTTAGGGGTGGTGATCTCAAAAGTAAAAGCCCATAAGGGCTCATACTGAACTCTTAACTTGGGCTCCACTATAAATGTGTTTCTTTTCTGTGTAGTTTGTACCTCAATAGTATGCACTAAAGTTCTATGCACATGTACTTCCATCTTCGTTCCTTTTCTGCTTGTTGTACATATTTCCATGGGAGGCGTGTGGCGAGTTAAATACTTTTTTGAGTCACTGTACCTAGCAGAGGAACGACAGAGGAACAACGGAAAAAAAATTATGAAAAACTTTGAAAGTTCGTGTTAAATGAGATCTAATGACGCAACGGACTAAAAACCAGTTTGTAATTCGTGGTAACCGAAATTCGCGTTAACCGATGAAACTTTATATACTAAGATATAATACATCCCTGCCGGGACCAACATTTTGTTCATGTTAACCGAGTGTTCGTCTTAGGCGAGTTTGCGTTAACGATGGTTTACTGTATAATCGATGGCTATAATTTCCTCTGAACTTATTGGAAGGCAAGGATTATATTGGGGTCATACGGCTTTGAAAGACAATACCAAAGATTTATGCTTGCACACTGCTACTTATGATAATGTACATGAAATATTATTCAGGAACTTTACTTTTCGCCAACTGGATCTAACAATCTTTCTTATTATTCAATAGATATTTAATTCTTCATCTATTTTACATTAATTTATTTCCAAGGGCACTTGTTTTTTATACAAATTGTGTCGATCTTAACTACATGTAAGCTAGATAAGGAATACATGCTGTTATATCTCTGTTCTTATTCGGTCCTTTTACTTATTCATGTAATAATAATATAATATTAATTATATTATTTATTTTAATTAGTATTAATGTAATTTAATGTAATTATACTATAATTATTTTAATTTCAACATTATTATTATTATTATATATTATTTCCCAGACACTTGGTTCGGAGCCCCCAGGAATATATTGCTAGATACGTTCCTGCCTACGTATATATGACAGAAAAAAAAGATAATTTATTAATTTAAAATTTTATGAAGGCAACAAATGTAAAAATAAATTTTAAAAATGCAAGCAAGCCTTGTCGGAAAACATTAAACAATGTTCTTGACGGATTTGAAGAAAAACTTGTATGAATCCTGTTTTCGGATCGGACCTGACATCCTGAAACCTAAAGGGCATAGTGTAAAATATTGCCAAATAAATCAGTTTCCAATTGATTGATCCCAATCTATATCATCTTCAAGTTACTACGTCAAATATAAATGTACTTCATGTTAAAAAACATAGAACATGTATGCATTCTTCTACCAGACTGCATGGTGTTGGTCAGATTTCAACCCCTATTGCACATCCTATCAAGAGTAGCTGAAGAGTTGAGCTCCACACTTATTGGTTAACCCCTAGTGCACCTGGGTAAGGTTGCTCTGTACCATTAAGAGTTACATTATTGTTTCACCACGGGTAGCCTAAGTGTTAAAAAAAATGCAATCCTTGATTGGCTTACACTTGAAATAAAACCTCCTTGAAAAGTGTCTTCAGAATTCTTTAAAAAGATGGTGTCGTATAATACACAAAAAATTGCAGGGAAATTACTATTTCAAAGTGTTTGTAATCACAAAAATAATTTTTAGTAAAAATATATTATTGTGTTCAATACATAATAACTACAGAGCATTCCCTGACATTCGCTACGAGAGTAGGCAGCAAGCTTCCCGGCATCAGCGCTTGTCTTTCCCGGTAAACGGGTCAGCGACAGTCGCTAGAGTCGACTATTAAAATTACAGTTTTCATATTGTGTACTCACCTTGACTACAGAAGGTGTTGAAAATGATGTCCCTCTGCTGCAACACATTCCTGGCATCTCCGAAGGAAATTGGATAATTTACACGTGCAAGTTCGTCTACTGTAATTCTCCCGATTTTTCGTACAATACTCGCTTTTAACTCACGAATGGTGTGCGGATTGTCTTTGTATACTTTATTTCCCCATTTTTCGTTCCACTTTTATTCAGAACTGACCCTGTTACTCTAAACTTTTTTACGAGTTTTAATATAAGCGACTGTCGCGGACCCGTTCACCGGGAGAGACAAGCCCTGATGCCGGGCCGC
The DNA here is from genome assembly GCF_977018435.1 of Lepisma saccharinum. Lineage (NCBI taxonomy): Eukaryota > Metazoa > Arthropoda > Insecta > Zygentoma > Lepismatidae > Lepisma > Lepisma saccharinum. The sequence continues at coordinate 23,505,695 of NC_139251.1, read as the reverse complement.
TTGCCGCCGAGTCTCGTAGCGAATGTCAGGGAATGCTCTTACAACATTGCATGAATTATATAGAACCCTAGGAGAGTAATAAAAGTTATTTTTAAAAATGTGATACTTTTTCGGAAGGGGAGTCTGAACCCACTCTACCTGCCTCGAAATCAATGCTTCTCAAACTTCGTGAGACGCCCCGAACCCAACAATTTTACTCGTAGGCACCTTTCTAATTTTCAAAACTTTACACATTAATTAATGTGTACCCTTGAACATGGGCGTCGCCAGAAATTTTTTCAGAGGTGGGGGGTCGGGCAAATGATAAAAGTTGAATAGCAGAAAAATAACAATGCGTATTATTACCACGATTATTAATGTAATTATATAATAATAAATATTATAAACTAATAAAAACAAATATTTTATTCAAAATATAATTATTATATAATTGTAGAGACTCGATCCACAAAACGAGTGAATACCTAGCAGCTCAACCATTTTCCATTATTTCTTTTGCATTTTATGCAGTTAGTATCTGAAGTGCATTTTGACATTAACTTTTAAGGCTTTATGGATTATTTTTCATTAAGTTTGTTGTGTGACGTCTCACCTACAACTGTAATTATTAGAATTTTGAAAACTGTGGAACCATTTGTTCTTTGGATGAAATTTTAGAATATAAATAACTTTGTTCCTGTATTTTTCCCTCAATGTTTTCCATCCAATGCACTTTTACTTTGATTATTCTGTTCGAATACTAACTAAATGAACTTTATTTTTATTCTTATAAATAAGAGTAACAAACTTTCGGCTTTCTTGCATCTTTAAATGAACGATGTCAATTTCCTCGGGGGTCCACCGAACCGTTCGACCCCCCCCCCTACCGACGCCCATGGCCTTGAAATTAAATATTAATAGATAAATTATTGCATAATCATACATAGTAAAAGTTCGATTATGTCTAGGTTTGTTGTTACATATAAAATTAGGTTTAAATTAGTTGCTAATCATGGGACCTTTTAGTTTCCTTAGGCCTACATCATGAATTTGGTAAATACTGATCTTCGTTGGTATGTCGCATTTTGAAAACCGAAAAATTCCAGTTAATATAAGAATATTTCCACTAACGAAAATTACTGTGCAAACTAAAACGACGAATTTCAGAACCACTCGCGACCTTGTATAATTAATGCCAGTGTCCGGCAGTAGAGAAACACTACCCCTGCTTAACCAGAAGTTACAGTTGGGAGGGGTAAATTTCAGTCGGATACCTCACCCCATCGAGTATAAATTCTAACCTACATTTGCACTGTTTTACGTAAACAAGATATTGTACTGTAAATAGGAACCAAGCTGACTTCCATTTTCTAGAGATTAGAGTATTGTTTTGCAACAATGGAAGTTTAGGGTTGGAACAGATTAATGTTGTTTTTTTTTCGTTATCGTAATTCCTCCCATTGCCAAGATAAACTGAACGATCAGGTACGAGGAATAAAGTGAAGAAACGAAGAAAACAGAAACCTATCTCTCAAGGGGTCTCGGCAGTGGCGTGCCTAAGATTTTCAAAAGGAGGGGAGTTACATACACTTTCTTAGTAGTCAGTCCTTGTTTCGTCCTTTTTTCGTGCATTTGACGTTCCTTTTTAGGGATTTTGGGCCAAAGGGGGCGGTTATGAACCCCCTCTTGGGGACGTCAGTGGGTCTAGGGTGCAATCCCTTGTGCACAGTGGTTCCGATCAGGGTGCGAAATCATTTAAGACTGGTAACGCGTCTGACTACCATGCTAAAGGTCCCGGGTTCGATCCCCGGCCGGTTCAACTCCGGGGACTTTTCTAACGATGGAAGCGGCCTCGGCGCCCACCCAGCGTCGAATAAAATGGGTACCTGGGGGAAACCCTGGGGGGTAAAGGCGGTCAGGGGCGTGATGCTGATCACATCACCCCCACTCACGACCGGATCAAGAAAGTGTGGGGCGTTACCCCCACACCCCCTATACGCCTTCAGGGCGTTGTGCTATGCACAGGGGAGCACTTTACCTTTTTTATTCGATATTATTCTTATAACAGTATATTTGAAATTAAATGTAATTGTTTATCTTTCGTTTGTTGTAACAAAAACTACCCTCCCCGAAAAATTTTTTGGGGGGGATTTTTGAGGCCAAGATTGTTGGTAAAGGGGGAAATCCCTCCGTTGCCTCCCAGGATTTCGCACCCTGGTTCCGATCCAAATTTAAACTGTAGGTCCAGTTCTGATTAAACTTAAAATATTTTGGAGCATGTTAAACTTGGTGATAAAACGGAACGTTTGAGTTTTCAAAAATTACACACGATAATATATCCAAAACACTCCCCCTGGATCCGCACCTGCCCCTGCTTACCTGCATGTAATGCGTGCCTCTCCAGTCCACCCAGAGGACGCACAGATCAGCGTCGGTCATTTCACCATAGTCAGAAAACCCCACGGCAAACCATTGGCTGGACGCCAGAGTAACGTGGATCTCAAACTGCACCCTCTCCCTCGAATAATCCAGCGTCCAGTACATTTTGGTCTCTCCCTTGGCGTCCAGGGGTACCTCGAACACAGGGTCCGGTTGTTCGGAACTGTCCGCCAGGGGGACGAAGCACAGCACGGCCAACGCGAGAACTTTCGCCATGGTTATGCGAGGGCGCTGCGGATTCCTTCAGTCTTTATACGATCGCGCAGGCATTCTCATCCAATAACCCAGTCCCCCGTCGGATGCACCAGGAATGCTCCTACACTGTCATTTACGCATTCCACGGGCCACGACGAGCTGCCGGTTTATTAAAGGAGCCCGAAATTTCCATCCATTGTCTACCTCCTCATGGTTTCCAAGAGGGATATTTCGAAAAAGTTCCCTCGCTATATTGATTTCTGATTCGTTAAGCCTTTTCGCCCTTGTTTTCTTCATTTCTGGAATTGATAATCGTTTGTCTCTATTAATCAACTTCATAGATATTCCGTTAAGAGAAATTAACGCTCACCAGTCTGTATGACGCAGTGGTTATCGTAGCACCTCAGATTATATGTTTGTTAATTTCGTCAATTTACCATTCACACAGAGAGAGAGAGAGAGAGAGAGAGAGAGAGAGAGAGAGAGAGAGAGAGAGAGAGAGAGAGAGAGAGAGTAGTGCAGGAACAGAGGGTACAGGAGCACATTGTACCTCCAAAGTTTTGGGGACAGGATCAGGGCCGGCGCTAGTCATTTTGCTGCCCTGGGCGGTGGCGGCAGTTGCCGCTCCCTTTCGAACCCCCCCCCCTTCCACCGTCATTACGCAGCAACGGGAAATTGAAAAATCAATATATTCCTAAGTAAAACATCAAACTAGAAAATAAAATAAATAATGAGACTTGTTACGCTATTTCCATACTATTATGCACAAAAGGATATCTCGCTCGCCCACAGTTAAACTTTAAAAAATGCGACACAAAGTTTATATTATTATTATATTTTATGAAAACTATATCTCTCTTAAATGTATTAACAAGTATTAGGAAAGAAATGAAGGCTTGACTTCATATCTTTACCGTTGTTGGTCTGTGATATATGATTGTATCATTAAAATGTAATATTCCCGGATCCCCGCGTCTGAATTCTTTCCTGCGTTGTCCCAGCATAAAGCGGCTCTGGGGTTCACCCAGCCTCAAATTAATAGGTACCTGTGGGCAACCCTGGAAGGTATAGGCGGCCGGAGAGTGGTGCTGATCACATCACCTCCAAAATAGCCGAGATCAAGAATGTGTGTGGCCCTACACCCCACATTCCCTAAATGTGACTTCATGACATGGTGTTATATGCACAGGGAATTTTACCTTTACCTATGCATGTAATTTCTCTTTCTTGTATAAAATGGAAACAAGCGTGTTTCAGACGAAGATAGTATTTTTATTCACTTTAATTTCCAAATAAACTTTTTCGCCACTTGCCACGGTTACCGACGCGACAAAGTTAATATATTCGAAGTTCTACACTCACATTAGGTGCAAAAACATGAACCTTTATCAGTTTAAGGTCTCCTTTGGTGTAATTGTTTTATTTTAGACGAAAGCACTTTTAGTTCATCTTTTAATTCAGTAGCCTTCATGTGTTAACATTCCGGCAAGTTTTCTACACTTTTCAGACAAAAGATGAGATGGAATATCTTTATGCTTACTAATATCATAAAGAAATTTTAAAAATCACTATGATGTTTAAGCTGCTCAAATCTTTCTCTTAGAGTTAAAATTATCATCTAGGACGTGGAAATAAAAATCAACTTTGTACCGATTTTGTGGATCTTCAACAGTTACTTCATACGGAAACTTCTTTCGATTTCGGCCCTGTACAGTGTTACGTATCTTTGGACCATCTATATCTAAATTCGATGCCAATTCTTTATCTTCAACCGGGACTCACAGGTTGCCGTTGCCCGCCGACGCCTCCACGAGTGGAGGGAGGTAGGCCCTACCAGGCTGCCAAGTGACGTCTAAAAAACTTTGAAATTTTTCATCACTCCTGCCTTTTTCAAAGCGCTGATATGTTTGCAAGAAATATAACAGCATCTAACAACATCGTAGATTAATGTTTTGAAGACATTTGCTCATTACATTACGTTTAATCTGTTTTCCCAATTTGTGGCACTCAGTGGTTTTAAAGTGATACTACTGTTGTGTTCCTTCAAAACGGTGGGTTCGCATATATTAACTTCCAAGTTAGGTATAAATATTATAACTTTCAAGTTTTCAATAGGCTTATTATTTTTCTTCCCTTCAAATTTGCCGCTCTGGGCGGTGGCACGTTTCGCCCCCCCTTTCCGCCGCCTCTGGACAGGATACCTGAAAGCATCAAATGATAACTCGGACGAACAGTAAACTATGGATATATTGTAATCAAAGAAATATTGGGATAACAAACATCTTACAGGTACCCCTCATTCATTCTCTCACTCATTCTCACTCCTGGGATATGTCAACATTGAAATACACATACAAGTCACGGATTTAATCAACGTACCATTTCCTTTTTGTTTAAACATTAACTTGAATCTAGGTCGTTAGACTGCCTGCTCCCGTGCTCAGTTCAATCAATGTGCGCCAGCCCTCGGAAAAACAATTATCTGAAACAATTAGGTCGGCGTAGTTGAACCTTTCGTTCGAATGAACATACGCATCAAAGACGCAAGTACGACATTTACAAAGTTTCTCGGACGGGGGTAATACACACAAGCATCTCTCGTTCCTTGAGAACAATTACACCTTTACATAGTGATGCAAAACTTAATTGGCTCCAGCTGCCGGAATACACCAATTAATCATCGGCGCGAGCAAAAACTACAAAATCACAATACAATACCACACTCGCACGACCTTGCAATTTAACATACGCTTTCAACAAATAAACGACTAATTAGCAGATCTTCGATATGCTAATTGAAACGACTGGACTGTTAGTTACACTAAAATGGAGCACACTATGACAAGTTACATGACAAGTTAACGTAATAAAAAGGAGCTTTTATCTTTAAATGCAGACAATCAAAATATTAAAAACATAAACATGAAAGGACCATTTATCTAACATTTACTCAAAATACAAGACACGAAAGTTAGGTTCGGAATTCCTGAGTCACGTTGCGAATCAATGTGATTTCGGCTTTTATGGTACGGCGTTGACACGAAACAATACCTAGGTACATTCGCACATGAACATGAACGTGCTGAAGAATACTCTACCTAGACTCTACGTCGGATCGTCCATCTTTCCTGGGTACGGGAATTTGCACTAGGTTCCTTTGTAGCAAAAATGTTCCTTCGGGGGTCGACCGCGACGAAGGGTGGTGGCGACGATTTCTGGCGCTTTCACTTTCACTGGACCACGCGTAAACCTCCTTCTCTCACTCGTCGGCTGTACGTTCTCATCTCGAACGCCGGCTGTAGCTTCTCAAGCGTCGGTCTGGAATCCTTCCTATCTTGGGCGTCGGGCATCTATCAAGCGTCGGTCTGGAGTCCTCTCTCGCTCTCTCTCTCGGGCGTCGGGTATCTATCAACCGCCGGTCTGGAATCCTCCTTCTTGGCGTCCGATGTCTCTCCGTCGTTACAACATGGGCGCTGGAAGTTCGGCTGTAGCGTCGTGGTGGATGGAGTTTGGCATCGGCGTTGGTTGGCTTCGCGGCATGGTGTGTCGTTGGTCTTGGCGTTGGCGTCGACTGTACGATCTCACCAGATGGTAGTGGAGCGTCGTTGCTGCGGGATTCGGTGAAAACCGACGCCCCCTTCTCTCTATCGTCTTAGCCGGTCATGGTTCTGGATTGTCCTCGTTTCACAAAAACAATTCACCGCGAATGCTATCACCGAAACAAGCACACGCGAATTACTTCAGAGGCGGTTACTCGCTGACTGTCCGCAAACAAGCAAAGTCCACGAAAACAATGAGTGCACTGGAGTCTAGCGCGGGGATGCTCTCGCTACAAAAAATCCTGACAAACTGTGTGGAGAACTCGAAGTCCCGCAGATTTATATGAGATTCAAAAATGTCAGTTGGAAAGACGTTAAATTTTGCTTGGCTTCGGTTCGAGCGGAGTGCAACAACCCGGCTCTATTGTGTCTAAATGCGGTCAAAGTTATGACGAATTTCCTGCGATAGGTTTGTCCCACATTCCTCCCTATTTACCTTCCTGACCTTTCCTTAACTTCCAACAATACATCAAACCGACAAACCCGTCTTCTTTCGCCTAACCTGTAGCATAGGTAGCAATGGTAAGTGCCACGGTTGGATCTTCAGTTGAATTTTAATTAATTTTACCAAAAATTACTCCTAACAGTAGATAGGAGCCAGTTGGGAACAAGATTTGATTGGTCGAGATTATGTGACGTCACAGGGGGAGCATGCTGTGATTGGTCGAAATTTTGTGACGTCACGAGCGTGCTTCGTAGCCTTGTACGAGGTGAGTAAACCTCACCATTGCGTAATATTTCTGATGTAGGACTTTGTGACGTCAGAAGGGGGAGGTGTACACTCTGTGACGTCAGAGCGATAGCTCGTAGCGTTGTACGGTGTATGTTAACCTCAAATGGCAAGTTCAATCATGTTGAATGTGGTGTGTGACGTCAGGAGGGGGAGGTACACACTCTGTGACGTCAGAGCGATAGCTGGTAGCGTTGTGCGGTGTATGTTAACCTCAAATGGCAAGTTCAATCATGTTGAATGTGGTGTGTGACGTCAGGAGGGGGAGGTACACACTCTGTGACGCCAGAGCGATAGCTGGTAGCGTTGTGCGGTGTATGTTAACCTCAAATGGCAAGTTCTATCATGTTGAGTGACGTCAGGAGGGGAACTCTGTGACGTCAGAGCGATAAGGTAGCTGGTAGCGTTGTACGGTGTACGTTAACCTCAAATGGCAAGTTCCAGCATGTTGATTGTGGTGTGTGACGTCAGGAGAAGATTTCCGATAGATGTCGTTGCTATTAACTGATGAAGAGTACCAGTTTTTTACAAGTTGCGGACGAGTTTGGTGGTGTTTAACGTGAATCGCTTATTTGAAAGTCGAATTATGAATTTCACGTTGGAAAAGTGTGTAAAGAAAGCAGGTGTGAAACGTTGTCTGGAAGAGATGATGGGGAATAATAATAATACTCCGAGGCAGCAGAAGAAGAAGCTTTTTGAGAAGCAGAAACAAGTTGACCAGGAAGTTAAAGGAGAGGCGAGAATTGAGAAGGATGAAGAGGATAAACAGGAGCGGATTCCACGTGAGCCGATTCGACAGGGTGTACTAGAAGTAAGTTACAATTTAAATGACAGTGCATCGAAGCAGATTGTTGTAGGCATGGATCCACACAATGCCTTTAATGTGTTTATACGTGTTTTCAAAGCAGGACAACAGGGTGCAGTGATGAATGTGGATGAATGGTATACTTTGCTGGGTGTACAAGGGATTATCACTGAATACTTCGAGAATGATAGTGTGAAACGTCAACCTACTGTGAAACTTGAAGTGAGCACGAACGTTCGTTTTTGGTCTTATCATGGAAAGAAAGTGATCAGTCTTGAGCCAGTTTTGAAGAATGATTATTACTTGTGTGTGTGTGTGGCCAAGAGTGGCTGGGAAGCGCTGCTTAATCTTCGTTCCTGTGTGGATCATGCCGTACTTCAGAGGCAGAGAAACGTGAAGTCTGTGTCGGAATGGTACGAGAGGTACTTGTCAAAATGCGCGGAAAATGTGAGTGAGAGGTGTGATGCATGCAGAGACGATTCCGCTATTCATCGTTGTATTGAGACTGATTTTATTCAGGAGCATAGGGGAGGATGTTTGGAGACTGTTGGTGAGGACTGGGTTGGAATCGATGGGGATAGATTGCTTCTCGAGATGGAACAATTTTATAAGGACATGACAGTTACTACGCTGGCTCCTATGTTGTTGGAGAGTGCTAAAACGATAGATTTGTCGCTTTTTACTTTTCCGTAGAGAGACTTGAAGTGATGCTTGAAAAGAAAAAAAAAGAATGTACTTGTCTGTATTACAATAAAATAATGGCGGAAAAAAATATAATAAATTGTCATCTTGAAATTATTGATGTTTTTTGTTTGCTATAATTTTACTATTTTAGTACCTTTTATTACTTTATTGGTAACATAAATAAGTAGTGGAGACGGTATTTTCTAGAGCAGGTTTCGCAGAATAACTTTCGAGAGAATGATGTATTGTGCGACAGCTTCGCTAGAAATTGCAACGCGCGGGCCCCCACTCCGTATTTGCGTTAGCAACCTGATGTTAAAACAAAAGTTTTATCTATTAACATAGTTTGAAGCTTGTGTAATATATATATATAGTTGCTATTTTCCGTTGTTGTCGAAGTAAGACTAGTATTTTCTTTTACGGTGACGTGTGTTGTTTTTGAGTTCAACTTTGGGGGGGAGCCTGATCGTAGAGATGTTATCTTGATAATGGCTCTGAAATCTGTCAAAACAAAACTGACTCACTGTCGAACACCAATGTACCAGCCACCGTGTGGTCTTCAGTAGTGCTGCTCTTTCTGTTTACGGAAGTAGTGAGTGAGTTTGCTCTATTTTGTGCTTTGCATATTACAAGCGAGTATTTTATTTAATTGACGAGTTGTGAAGAAGAAGATTGTTGTCTGTTCTTCCAGACTTTCCATTTTAAGGGGAGAAGCGGAAGATGGAGAGGAAGATGGGTAAGTAGAAATATTTTATAAATATCTGATGTGTCTCGGTGAATGAATATGTTGAGTGTACTAGTCACAGTCTTACAATTTGAGCGTCTGGATTGATTGATTGATCGATTTGGTTTATTTTACTTTCGTTATCCGTCACTTCTGGCTAATTGCGAAGGTGGGGATGACGAAATTGATGAATAGATATTCACAAGCACTTGTGTCCAAGCCTGTATTCGAACCCTGGCTCCTGGCGTCATAGCGTGGTGTGCTAACCATTGAGCCACAGAGGCTGGTTTGGTGTTCAACTTTTTTTTTGTACTTGTATATCCTTGCATCGGGTATACTTATCCTATATCTCATTTGCGGTGGTTAGTCTAAGAGGTATAAAAGTGATGCAGACCAATTGTCGATGAATATAGAACGTAGCTAGTTGGTGAGATTTAGAAACAAGATCTTATTACATATTTGAAAAATGGTTTCTGTAACAACATTAATCGAAAGTTTAAAATAATAATAAAATTATCCATGGGTGTAGTTCGCTAACAGCTTGGTCATTTAGATATATAATGAGTCTGATGTGATTTGTACTATTTTTTATTCATAAGTTAATAAGATGAGAGGGGTGTGTTGATAATAAAAAAAAACATATATCCAGGAGCGACGATAGATACTAAGCCCCAGACTTTGAGACTCAGTCATCATCACTTTTATACCTCTACGGTCAATCGCGGTAAGAATGGTCAACACTATTATTTTGTATAAATATTGCGGTTTTATATATATAAGAATCCGAATTTCTGTACAGAGATTGAACAAATGGTCCAAGGCTTCATAACAAAAAAAATGTCCATCACAGAGCCATAAAATATATATAATTATAAATTCTTGCAGATTGGTTAATCCTAAAGATAAGTATAAAAAATGTGTATATCCTTCTTGCTCAGAGAGTTTAATCCTAAGCTATTGTATTCCATTCCGCTACAACTACCACGAAGCTTTTAAATATAACATTTATTCAACCTAATACAAACAGTGAAGGGTGAAATTTGAGGAGATTAATTTATTTTATAGTTACCTGATCGATTAATTGATTTGGTCTACTTTTGCTTTTCTACCGTTTTTTGGCTAATCGCGGAGATGAGGATAATATGGTGAAATTGATGAGGGGAGGCTTACAGATAACAATGATATTGTAATTCGAATTCAAGTGGCCCAGCTATCGTAGTGAACTGTGTTAACCACTCCGCCACGGGGGCCTGTATATTCTAATTCGGTTTCTGTTGAACATATATATCGAATGTGCGTCACACTATTATTTCACCCGATATGTTAATTAAAGTGTTGTATAGATATTTTAAAATAAATACTTGGACGTGTGTGTATAGTTATAGAGGGCATGATTTTGTTTACAGATCCAATTCCTGTTATACTGTCAACACAGGATATTCTTCGGGAGATCAAGGATATTGCAGGGAATACAACCGGGGAGGAAATTTCAACACAGCAACTTGTGCAAGAAATAGACCAAGTGGTTGATTGTGCAGAAGATCTAAGTGGGAATGGATCACTATGTGGTGATGATTACAAATCTCAAAATATGTCTATCTCTAATGTGAGAATAGAGTGTGCTATGAGAGGTGAGGTAATCACAGGAATATCCACCCAGAAAGTTGTCGATGATATCCAAGAATATGTCGGATCTCAAATTTTGGGGCCAGAAACTGGAAGTGAACACACGTGTATAGCTGAAAGTAACACAGAAGTCCAGACAAATACACGTCAAAGTGACGTAATTGCTAGAAGTTACACAGAATTCGACTGCCAGCGAACTGTCCAACATGGATGTGGATCGAAGGGGAAAAAATCTCAAGAGGACAATCCAGAGGACAACAATAGGTTTACTGTGCTAGGGGACTTTAACAGACGTTATAGAAGATTTAACCTCGAAGGCCGACAAATGAATGTGCGCCTTCTCCCAGTCCCTGAAAATTCTAATCCGGTTAACTGGATTCATGAAGGTTTGAATCAAATCATAGACACTCTGACAGACAACGTTGATGATAATGACTATGTCGGTCTGACGATAAGGAATATCAACTCCCCCAAGGATCCATTTTGGATTAGCTTTCGTCTTGGAAGTGAGCTTCACGCCGATGTGGTTTGGGAAAGTCTGGAGAAGTTGATGCAGAGCAACGCTAGCTTCTTAGTTTGTGATGAACTGGTATTTAATTTACACCGAGTCCGCTTACCGCAAGGGGCAGGCCCTTCTGGACGATTTAAGGGAGGTTTAGAAAATATGCAGGAAATATGTAGGAAACGATATGGAATAATATCTATTATTAATAGAGATTCTATGTGTCTGCCTCGTGCACTAGTGGTAGCAAGAGCATATACAGTGTTGACAGGGCATAATGAAAGGAATAAGTATCGGATGGGGCGTCCGATTGTGAAATCCGAGGCTTCGGAATTGTGCGAGAAAGCTGGGGTTCAAGTCAGTACAAAAGGATGCGGTATTAACGAACTCAGAAAGTTTCAAGATGCTATGCCAGAATATAGAATTATTGTATATGGTGATCTAAGTGGAAGTAACATCGTGTTCGAAGGAAGCAAAGACAGATCTAGAAAACCTATTTTCTTATTATATTATGATAATCATTTTAATGTCATCACTTCACTGACATCAGCCTTTGCTTGCAATTATTATTGTGAGTTTTGCAGAAAAAGATATTGGTCTCTTACAAAGCATACTGATTGTCCAAACCGCTGTAACAGATGCTTCCAATTTCATGAAATTTCCACAGACTTTAAAGAGTGTAATGATTGTAATAGACAGTTTTATGGCAGCACATGTTTCGGTGAACATAAGAAGAAACCGAAGGGCGGGAAAAGCTTGTGTGAAAAACTTCATCAGTGCGGTCAGTGCTTTAAAGTTATAGCTATGAAAGAGAGAAGTTCAAAAAATGTTTGTGGTGAAATTTACTGCAAATTATGTAGGAAATATTTTCCTGACGCTCATTTATGTTATATGCAGAAATCTCGACCACCACAACATAAAGAACCATTCATGATGATCGTTTATGATTTGGAGTGTACACAGAATACACCATTTGATAACTTACCAGACCGAACCGAGCATCAGCCAAATCTCTGTGTTATTCAGCAGGTTTGTAGTGAATGTGTAAGCAATCAAGATATTTCAGTTCCATGTGCCAGTTGCGGAAAGAGACAACATACATTTAAGAATTCACCGGTTGAGGAGTTCTTATCATACATCAAGAATATACCTCATAAATTCGATATTTATTGTATAGGTCATAATATGAGGGGTTATGACGGTCATTTCCTTCTGAGAGCTATGATTGGATAATTTAAAGTGTATCCAGATGTTATAATGAATGGCTCCAAAATTATGCTGATGCAAACAGGACATATCAAATTTCTAGATTCTTTGAACTTTTTGCCCATGCCCTTGTCAAGCCTTCCAAAGGCGTTCGATTTACCTCCTGAAAGGAAAAAAGGTTTTTACCCACATCTTTTTAATACAACCAGCAACAAATCATATAGAGGGGAGTTACCTGACAAGAAGTACTATTCTCCAGATCAGATGACAACAGAAGATAGAGAAAATTTCTTGAAATGGTATGAAGAACAAAAGAAAAACGGATATATTTTTGACACACAAAAAGATCTAATTGATTATTGCACTAGTGACGTGGAGATCCTACGATTAGCATGTTTGGAATTTAGGAGAAGTTTTCTGGAGGAAAATGGAATTGATGTGTGGAGGGAGGGTGTTACTATATCTGGAGTGTGCAACCTGTTATTTAGAAGAAAGTTCTTGAAAGAAAACAGTATAGGAATAATTCCAGCCTCAGGATACCGCTGGGCTGATACACAATCTATTGGAGCTATCGAGTGGATTGTGTATGAAGAGATGAAGAGAGGGGTTGTTATAGACCATGCAGGAAGAGGATTAGAAAGAAAAATAGCCGGTCTTAAAGTCGACGGATTTTACAGAGATGATAAAGGTAATGGACGAATTCTCCAATATCATGGCTGTTACTACCATTCTTGTGAGAAATGTTTGGTAAAGAAGAGTGGTCAAGCTAGTGCTGAATCTGGTGATACTGTAGAAGCTAGGCGAGAAAGAACAGCTAGAGTTACAGAACGACTACAAAGAACTGGCAATCAGGTCGAAGTAATGTGGGAGTGTGATTGGAAGAGGATCAAAAAAGACAATCCTGATATTGAAGAATATGTAAGCAATCATCCTTTGACTATAAAAGACCCTCTAGATCCACGAGTAAGTTTAACTGGTGGGCGCACTAATGCTACAAAGTTGTATCATAAGGCTAGTGAAAATGAGAAAATCAGCTACATAGATATTTGCTCGTTATACCCTTTTGTTTGTAAATATGGAAAATTTCCTATAGGACACCCGAAAATCTATGTTGGTGATTCGTGTCCTCCTATTGAGCAGGTGGAGGGTATTGTGATGTGTTCTGTATTACCGCCATCTGACTTGTATCACCCAGTTCTACCTATAAAGATGGAAGGTAAATTATTTTTTACACTCTGTCGATCCTGTGCCGTTGAAAAGAATCAAGGAGATTGTATGCACACACCTGAAGAGAGAACCTTTACAGGCACATGGGTTTCCGATGAGTTGCGGAAGGCGGTAGAGAAAGGATACCAGATTGTTAAAATGATCGAAGTGTGGCAGTTCGAGGTGACTGTATACAACCCGGTGACAAAACATGGAGGTCTCTTTGTAGAATACATAGATAAATTCCTTAAAATAAAACAAGAAGCAAGTGGTTGGCCGTCCAGATGCATAACTAAGGAACAGTTTATCTCAGAGTACTATGAGAGGGAAGGGATACTCTTAGATTATGACAAAATTGAAAGAAACCCTGGGAAACGTAGTCTGGCGAAGCTTATGTTGAATAGTTTTTGGGGAAAATTTGGACAGAGACCCAATCTCCCGAAAACAAATATAATCTCTCAACCATCGGATTTATATGACAAATTAACAAACCCATCTATATGTGTGAATTCACTTCTGCCGGTGGACGAGACTGCATTAGTTGTGAATTGGGAGCACATAAATGAAGGCATTGCAGAGTTACCAACTACAAATATCGTTATTGCTGCTTACACCACTGCTACAGCAAGATTGCATCTATATAGTTATCTGGAACAATTAGATGACCGGGTGTTATATTATGACACAGATAGTGTTATTTACACCACAAGTACTGGTCAAATAAGTCTCGAAACTGGAGATTGTTTGGGGCAAATGACTGACGAATTAGAAGTATACGGAAGAGGTACTTACATCACTGAATTTGTATCTACTGGACCGAAGTCGTATGCATATGCTGTAAAAAATCCGGTAACAAATTGTGAAAATACTGTATGCAAAGTTAAAGGGATAACGTTAAATTATGGCAACAGGAAAATTGTAAATATGATATCACTAAAGGATTTAGTAGTTCACGAAACTCCAGCTATTTCTGTTCAAAATAGGAGAAAGATTTGCAGAACAAAAATTTTAGAGTGTTTAATAGACATGACAGGAAAATAGTAAGAGTAGTCTACACCAAAAGAAGGATTGTCGGAGATTTTGAAACAGTTCCCTTTGGGTATATTCAGCCTGCAAAGAAACAACGCATTGGCTGAAATGCAGGAACACTACATTTTTCAAAGAAATTTTTAGAAAACTCTAAAGAGGATTACACAATTTAGAGGCGTGCCTAATTATATTCTTCTGTAAATTACCAAGTTTTTCCCGAACAAATTTATTCTGAAGGATGGCACAAACCTGGGAACACCCATTTTCCATGATTCTCGCTGGACCCTCTGGGTGTGGAAAATCCAATTTTGTTTCAAGAATCCTCTCACATATCGATGCTCTAATAAATACAGAATACAAGAATATTTGCTGGTGTTATGGGGAATGGCAACCTCTATATGAAAAAATTTCTCCCGTTGTTAAATTTCATAGAGGGTTACCTAACATGGATACATACCAAGCAGACGAAGGACCACACCTGATTATTATTGATGATTTAATGAGAGAGGCTGATAACAGAATTGTTGACTTGTTTACAAAAGGCTGTCATCACAAGAACATCAGCACCATATTTCTTACACAAAATATATTTCACCAGGGTAGAGGTTGTCGCGATATATCCCTGAACTGCCACTATCTAGTTTGCTTTAAAAATCCGAGAGATAAAGCACAAATTCGACACCTTTCCTACCAAATTAACCCCGAGAATAAACATTTTATTCTTGAAGCATTTAAAGATGCTACCTCTCTTCCCTACGGGTACCTCTTCTTCGATCTTAAGCAGTCTACATCAGATAATCTAAGATATCGTACTTGTGTGTTCCCTGATGATCTACATAACTATGTTTATATTCCTAAATAAAAACATATAATCTCCAAAAATAATGTCATTCTAGTACCATGTCTCCAATGATTAAGAACGCCGGACTACTTCGCATTCTTTCGAAATGCAAACCCATAATAAGAAATAGAATACTCAAGAGTGCAGATTCTTCACTGATACGTGATGTTTGCGAGTGTGCACACAACATCTTAAAAGGCAATGTACCATTGAAAAAAGCTCAGAAAAAGAAACTTGCCCGTTATAAACAGGTGCTAAGGAACCTTGTAACACGAAGAATACCCTGGAAGAAAAAGAAGAAAATTATTATCCAATCTGGAGGATTTTTGCCTTACCTTATCGCCCCGTTACTAGGGGGAATTTTTTCAAGCCTATTTAAATGATGGAACACACAAGAAAAATGGTATTGGTGCCCCAAGATGCTTTTCAAAAAATTCACCATCAGCAGAATTATACAACACCTATATCCAATCTTGACCAGGAAATGAGCAAAATACTACAAAAGAAAAATATATCTGACACGGAAAAATGGGATATGTATCAGCAAGTTCTCAGTAGGTACCTCCATTTCACTCGAGCTTTAAGTAATCCAATTGAACTTCCGATAATTAAGAAAGAATTCCGAGTAGAAAATACAGGTGAGAGTGTACTATCTCAACAACAAGACACAATATCGGATCCTATTTTCAACGACATCATAGCCAGCATGCCGAAAAGGTTTCATGGAAAAGTAGAACTATTATATCGTAAACTAAAAACAAATACTGATATTAACTGGGATTCTAACGGCGAGACAACTATACAAAATCGAATTATTCCTGGAAGTAATATAATTGATCTCGTTAATGATGTAGTGAGAAATCGTCAGAGTAGTAGTCCAACAGGATATGAATATTTCTCTGAATTCTTGGCGGGACTAAATATCCCTCATGAAGTTATCGGTAACCCTCGACGTTGGAAATTAATAGAGAACCACAAATCAGGAAAGCATAATAGAACAACTGAGACAAACAAAGAAGAAGAAACCAGTGGTTCTCGGGATTGGTTAAAGTATTAAATACTTGAAAAGCTACAACTTTCATTATTAACGCACCATGATCTCTGCCCTAAAGAACATTTACTATGATATCTCTAATCCTGCTGCATTTTCTACCGTAGATCGCTTGTTGGAAGGTACCTCTAAGAAATACCCCAAAAAACAAGTCGAAAAATGGTTGCAAGAACAAGAAACCTACACATTACACAAATCACGACGGAAAAAATTCTCAAGAAACAGATACATTGTAAATAATATCAATGATTTGTGGCAAGCAGATCTTGTAGATTTGAGAAGTATTAGTACATTCAACAATAATTTCAAATTTATTTTAACTGTAATAGACATTTTCTCGAAATATGCATGGGCAGTTCCACTTTTGAGCAAAAGTAGTATTAATATGGTTAAAGCATTCGAGGATATTTTGCTACAGGCTGAAAAAAGGAAACCCATCACTATACAAACAGACAAAGGAGCAGAAT
Source organism: Lepisma saccharinum (assembly GCF_977018435.1). Classification (NCBI taxonomy): domain Eukaryota; kingdom Metazoa; phylum Arthropoda; class Insecta; order Zygentoma; family Lepismatidae; genus Lepisma; species Lepisma saccharinum. Next base: position 23,488,612 of record NC_139251.1, on the reverse strand, counting down.
TTCTGAATAGAGCCGTTCAAAAATTGTTCAAAGATTAAGGTATTCATCATTTTACCACCAAAAATCCTGATGTAAAGGGTAGTATTGTAGAAAGATTCAACAGGACTCTAAAAGAAAAAAAGTGGAAGTATTTTACTTCAAAGCACAAATACCGCTACATCGACGACTTACCAAAAATGTTGACGTCCTATAACACAACCAGACATCGGAGTATTAAAATGGCTCCTATAGAAGTAAAGGCGGGGAATGTTCTGGAGGTGTGGCGAAATCTCCGTAGTAGTAATAGATTACTAACAAAAGCATCAAATACCACAAAAAATCCCCTTCAAAATGGGGATTATGTGAGAATCAGCAGAGAAACCAAACCATTCGAGAAAGGATACATTGGAAAATGGTCGGAAGAGATTTTCAAAGTGAGTAATATTATCTATACACCGATAGTATACAGAGTTGAAGATTTAAAAGGTGAAATTATTGATGGAACATTCTACAGACAAGAGCTTCAAAAAGTACAACTTCCATCAGAATGCAAGATTGATCAAATACTGAAGACAAGTGGTAAAGGCAGCAGAAGGAAGTTGTTCGTTAAATGGAGAGGTTATCCGTCTTCTTTTAATTCCTGGATCCCATACTCTAATTTGAAGAAACTAACATGAAATCTTTCTATGTAACACTACCTAGCAATAGTTCGATGAACATTTTCCCTAATAATACATTATCAAATTTCACAACAAAACTACCCAAACAGATGGAACTTCAAGGTGACTGGGAAGTTGCTGCAGTTGAAATACATTACCCAAATTTCATGTATAATATAACAGAGAGACAAAATGTGATCTATTATAATCTCGACCCGAATACACATTATTGGAAAAAGGTAAAAATACAAGCAGGGTATTACCAAGGCATGGATCATGTAGTAACTGCAATTCGTAATACCGGTGTACCATTCAATATCTCACTTTTAGACGATCACCATGTTCTGATAAGAATAGATGGACAAGAGTTAAAAGAAAATAACGAACCATTGATATTCACGGAGATAAGATTCTCCCCTAAATTTGCAACACAATTAGGCTTTGATCCTTTTAAAACAATCAAACTCGATGGTAATCAACGTGTACATTCATCTTCTCCAATTAATTTAGCTCTCGGTGTACCTCAGCAGATGTTTATATATTGCGACATATTAGAACATCAAATTGTGGGAGACTCATACGCACCCCTCTTAAAGATAGTCGGAACACATGTTCGTAATTTTGTTTTCGGAAGTGATGCTCACACAGAATTTCATTCCCCACACTACATCCCACTGATGAAGAAACAATTCGACACTGTAGAAATAGATATTAGAGATAACACTGGAGAAAAAATACCATTTATATTTGGAGAGGTGTCGTTAAAGCTTCACTTCCGACGCTCTGTACAACAATGACATCTTATGATCACCATTATCATATTCTCAGCGGTAGAGGTGTTTCGAACATATACCAAGGTATGCCGTACCAGAGTGGTCATGGTATTGGAAGTTTCCTCGGTGGCCTCTTCAGATCTGTATTCCCCTTAATAACCAGAGGTGCTAAAGCAGTTGGGAAAGAAATGTTGACTACTGGGGTCAACGTTTTGAGTGATATTTCACAGAACCAACCAATTAAACAATCTCTACAAGCCAGAGTTTCAGAAGCAGGTCAGAGGTTAAAACGAAAGGCTGAAAACAAGATAAATAGTATGGTTGGCTCTGGTAGAAAAAGAACAAAAATATCAAAACCTAAACCTCAAACAAACAAACGTAAAACTACAAAGAAGAAGGACAAGAAGAAGGAGGAGAAGAAGAAGAAAACAAAACGGGTAGTGCATAACAATTATGTTGATCAAGATATATTCGGATGAATGAGTTGTACAAAACCAGTCTTCATAATGTTACTCATTAAACATATTACTGTTCAGTAACAACTTGATTGTTGAAGGGTGAGGTTCTTCTCAACATGTCTTTTATCAGTAACCTTTCTTGTCAATGTGCGAATTCAGAACTGGAAATTTTCTCTGTCCCTCCCACGCAAACAAGCATTCAGTCAGGACAATGGATATCATACAAACCACTGGCTTCATTAACAGATGATGCTCCTGTAGAATTTACAGTTCCCGGACATGGAGAAGATTATCTTGATCTCGCACATACAGCTCTTCATCTGAAGGTAAAAATTATTGCAGCTGAACATACGCCTGTACTTGTCTCAGACAAAGTTGCACCCATTAATAATTTTATGCATTCTATGTTCAATCAAGTTGATGTATTTCTTAATCAAAAACTTGTGACATCACCTTCTCATACATACCCATACAGAGCGTATTGAAAAACTCTTAAATTATGGACCTGCTGCGAAAATGTCTCATCTAACATCATGTTTATGGTACAGAGATACCCCAGGTTATATGGATTCCATAAACGGTGATGAAAATAAAGGGCTCCAAAAAAGAAAAATTTATATTTCGAGCAACAAATCTATTGATATGATCGGCCATCTGCACTGTGATATATTCAATCTTGAACAATTAATTCTCAACAATATTGAAATGCGTTTGAAACTAATTCGTAGCAAAGACTCTTTCTGCCTCATGGCTGACAATAATACATTCAAGGTTCACATCGAAGATGCTACATTATTCGTCAGAAAAGTCTCCATAAATCCGAGCATAAAAAATGCTTATTCTCGTGTGCTCCAGAGAACAACAGCAAAGTATCCAATTAATCGTGTGCATATAAAGACAATTACCTTTCCCAGAGGAATTTTAAATAAAACCGTTGACAACTTATTCCTAGGTCAAATCCCAAAACGTATCATTGTAGGATTTGTCTCATACAACGGAGATTACAGCAAAAATCCTTTCAATTTTCAACACTTCAACATAAATTTTCTTTGCTTGTATGTAGATGGAAAACAGATTCCATCAAATCCTCTGCAGCCTGATTTTCGAAACAATCTATTTGTACGCTCCTATCAGACATTGTTTGATGGTACTGGGATCCAATATCTGGATGACGGGAATGAAATATCTAGAGAAGACTACGGCCAGGGATATACACTATTCGCATTTGATTTAACTCCCGACTTATCGGCTCACACGTCAACCCACTGAAATCTTGTACGTCATGGAACAATTCGAATGGAGGTACACTTCAACGCAGCTTTATCAGAGACAATCAACACCATCGTTTACGGGGAGTTCCAGAACCTTCTCGAGGTAGATAAGGATCGCAACATCATTGTGGACTATTCAAACTGAATGCATAAAAGGTACGTATCTTTCAGTTCTATTTTATTACCTCAGAACATGGAGTTCGCAGTAGTTGATGTTCAAGGTTTTAATGTAAACAAAATATTCATACCAAAAGAGGTAGCAATATACAGTGGTAATGGTAGTCAATCTTATCACTGGTTATTTGAATCACCATTTTCAATAGATCGTCTTTCCTGTAAAGATATAAAATCTATGGTTTGGTTGCAGAAAAACTATCACGGTCTATCTTGGTTTGATGGTGTGGTTCCGTTTCATTATTTACAGAGTATATTACAGTACGCTTGCTCCTTACAGTTCTGTATTTTGCAAAGGTTTGGAGAAAACCAACTTCTTAAGTTTTTTACTTCGTAGGTCAGTTCAGGACCTTACACTATCTGATTGCCCCTCATTAAAACTTTTACCTAAGGGAGATGCACCTCGTTGTTTCCATCCGGCGCATTTAAAATCCACCTTATTTTGCTCTCTATCAAACGCATATCAACTTGCACGGTGGAAATATGAATACCCTTCAATTGCTGGCACCACTTCAACATCTACATAATCATAAACATGTTGGTGTGTACCCGTCTGATAGACTCCCATCCACAGTTGCAGTACCAGCAGCAATAATAATGAATACAGACCCGAGTTATAAACCAGGAACTCACTGGGTAGCTATTTACATAGATGTGTCAAGAACAGGGGAGTATTTCGATAGTTTTGGGTTACCACCACAAACATCTTCTGTGAGAAACTTTCTTCTAAATAACACCATTACATTTTCATACAACCCCATTCAACTTCAGGGGTTAAACAGTGATGTCTGTGGACATTATTGTTTATTCTATATTGCACATAGAACTAGAGGTAATCTTTTGAACACATTTCTATCTCAATTTCAAATCAATCCCACATGGAATGATAAATATGTGAAAAATAGAATTTCAACACCAATGAAAAATGGATCTTGCAGTTTTATATCTCCACCACTGCAGATATGTTATGCAAGGTAAGTACTACTACTACTACTATTTTATGAATATGTAATTGTTTTAATAATTATTATTATTCATCGATTTATGTTTTTAAACTCCCTTCTGTTTCTTCTTTCATTTCAGGCGAATATGATGGAACGAGTACGCATCCGGGTGATGTTACCAACTCAATATTAAGGACATATTAAGAAGAAGAAGATTTTAGAAATTGCATCAAAATATGTAACATTGTGAACATTTCTGTGTCTTCTTCTATGACCAGCTAATCTGGAAAGTTTGACTGTGTATATGTGATAAAGTGCAAGTGAACATTTAGTTACATCAAAATATCTCTGTAATATATTTATCTGAAAATACATTTATTATTTTAAAATAAAGATTTCATTCTCTTTTATTTCAATACAAAAACATCGAATATATATATATATATATATATATATATATATATATATATATATATGCAATTTTTTGAAAATCGTGAAGAAAAATCTGTACCGGTAAAATACATGATCTTATATTAAATAAAAAATTCAATTTTCTCGTATAAAAGTCACGCAAATAATATATCTCTATGTACTCCGGCACATATTTTTATTCACAAATAAAATATTTGTATAAACCAATCAGGTTGGTAACGCAAATACGGAGTGGGGGCCCGCGCGTTGCAATTTCTAGCGAAGCTGTCGCACAATACATCATTCTCTCGAAAGTTATTCTGCGAAACCTGCTCTAGAAAATACCGTCTCCACTACGTATTTATGTTACCAATAAAGTAATAAAAGGTACTAAAATAGTAAAATTATAGCAAACAAAAAACATCAATAATTTCAAGATGACAATTTATTATATTTTTTTCCGCCATTATTTTATTGTAATACAGACAAGTACATTCTTTTTTTTCTTTTCAAGCATCACTTCAAGTCTCTCTACGGAAAAGTAAAAAGCGACAAATCTATCGTTTTAGCACTCTCCAACAACATAGGAGCCAGCGTAGTAACTGTCATGTCCTTATAAAATTGTTCCATCTCGAGAAGCAATCTATCCCCATCGATTCCAACCCAGTCCTCACCAACAGTCTCCAAACATCCTCCCCTATGCTCCTGAATAAAATCAGTCTCAATACAACGATGAATAGCGGAATCGTCTCTGCATGCATCACACCTCTCACTCACATTTTCCGCGCATTTTGACAAGTACCTCTCGTACCATTCCGACACAGACTTCACGTTTCTCTGCCTCTGAAGTACGGCATGATCCACACAGGAACGAAGATTAAGCAGCACTTCCCAGCCACTCTTGGCCACACACACACACAAGTAATAATCATTCTTCAAAACTGGCTCAAGACTGATCACTTTCTTTCCATGATAAGACCAAAAACGAACGTTCGTGCTCACTCCAAGTTTCACAGTAGGTTGACGTTTCACACTATCATTCTCGAAGTATTCAGTGATAATCCCTTGTACACCCAGCAAAGTATACCATTCATCCACATTCATCACTGCACCCTGTTGTCCTGCTTTGAAAACACGTATAAACACATTAAAGGCATTGTGTGGATCCATGCCTACAACAATCTGCTTCGATGCACTGTCATTTAAATTGTAACTTACTTCTAGTACACCCTGTCGAATCGGCTCACGTGGAATCCGCTCCTGTTTATCCTCTTCATCCTTCTCAATTCTCGCCTCTCCTTTAACTTCCTGGTCAACTTGTTTCTGCTTCTCAAAAAGCTTCTTCTTCTGCTGCCTCGGAGTATTATTATTATTCCCCATCATCTCTTCCAGACAACGTTTCACACCTGCTTTCTTTACACACTTTTCCAACGTGAAATTCATAATTCGACTTTCAAATAAGCGATTCACGTTAAACACCACCAAACTCGTCCGCAACTTGTAAAAAACGGTACTCTTCATCAGTTAATAGCAACGACATCTATCGGAAATCTTCTCCTGACGTCACACACCACAATCAACATGCTGGAACTTGCCATTTGAGGTTAACGTACACCGTACAACGCTACCAGCTACCTTATCGCTCTGACGTCACAGAGTTCCCCTCCTGACGTCACTCAACATGATTGAACTTGCCATTTGAGGTTAACATACACCGCACAACGCTACCAGCTATCGCTCTGACGTCACAGAGTGTATACCTCCCCCTCCTGACGTCACACACCACATTCAACATGATTGAACTTGCCATTTGAGGTTAACATACACCGTACAACGCTACCAGCTATCGCTCTGACGTCACAGAGTGTATACCTCCCCCTCCTGACGTCACACACCACATTCAACATGATTGAACTTGCCACTTGAGGTTAACATACACCGTATAACGCTACGAGCTATCGCTCTGACGTCACAGAGTGTACACCTCCCCCCTCTGACGTCACAAAGTCCTACATCAGAAATATTACGCAATGGTGAGGTTTACTCACCTCGTACAAGGCTACGAAGCACGCTCGTGACGTCACAAAATTTCGACCAATCACAGCATGCTCCCCCTGTGACGTCACAGAATCTCGACCAATCAAATCTTGTTCCCAACTGGCTCCTATCTACTCCTAACTTCTCTCACTACTTGACGATGACTCGCAAAGATTTTTGTTTTCCTTAAATGACCAGTGCGTACTAGAATCCCCCCCTCCTCCTGGAAGGGAAGACAGTCATTAATACACAACATACAAAATATACACTGGGAAAAACGTTTAGGTGGAATACCACACCGCGATTCTAAAATACCAGTTTATTGACAGCGAAAGGATTAAACACTTTTAAACACACAGACGTTGACCCTCAATTTTACTGATTTACCGTCATTGTTCCTATAAATGCTCCACATAAGCAACTGCTCAAGAATCTATAGAGTTTTAAGGTTGCACACCTGCACCTTTTTATACAGAGTGTCCGAAAAGTCACGCAACCCGGTGTTTACGACCGTATAACGGAATGGCAAAACGGAATGAGAAGAAACGCTTTCTGCCAAGAGAATGCCCTGTATATTGGGAAAATTTAGAGAGACAAACATATGTAAGAACATGCATGTTTTAATAACAAATAAGGAAAGTGTTGCCAAAGGCGGAAAAAAAATATTTGCAAATCGTGTATATTGATGCACAGAACTCACTGAGGTAAATTATTGCAACATTTCACAATACCAACGAACAGTTTGGATGGCCATCTAATGAATTTGTCAGAAAAAGAACTTTCACGAAGTTTCAAAAACATTGCAGAAGGGAATGAATGGGCTGTTCCAAAAATCGATGTTTTCACAATATTACGAGGGACACTGGCAACACTGTTGGTGTCACATGTCACTAACAGACGTGTTTCACCTCAGGCTATCACACTAAGGCACTTTTAACGACAAAGGAGAAAGTTGGTTATTCTCGAACATATGCAATAAATTACATACACCTTGCAACCATGAAATGTGGGTATCACGACAAATTAAAGCAAATGTTCGAAGTGTCCACCATTTTCTTGGATACATAAGTTGGTTCGCTTGATCATGTTCTCAGATACCTTCCTGAGGGTTGCAGCACCGATATTATTAATTTCCTGTGTAATGTTTCGTTTCAGCTCCTCCAATGTTCTGGCTCCCGTTTGGTATACTTTCCCCTTTAAGTAACCCCACAGAAAAAAATCTCCAGATGTTAAATCGGGCGAGCGACTGGGCCATAAATCCTTGGATATTAGACGATCACCAAAAAATTCTCTCAGCATACGAAGAGATTCATTAGATGTATGGCAAGTTGCTCCATCTTGTTGTAGCCAAACATCACGTTTGTCTTCTTCCAGGAGAGCAACGAATTGCATAATGAGATCCCCGTACACAGCAGTATCCACTGTTGTCTCAAAGAATAACATTCCCACAATACGACGTCGCGATATTCCACACCATACACCGATTTTCGGAGAGTGCAAGGGTACGTTCATGCAACTGATGTGGGTTTTCTGTCGACCAATGCCTGGAACTTTGGCTGCTGACATACCTATCCAATTGAAACCACATTTCAGGGTTGCAAGGTGTATGTAATTTATTGCATATGTTCGAGAATAACCAACTTTCTCCCTTGTCGTTAAAAGTGCCTTAGTGTGATAGCCTGAGGTGAAACACGTCTGTTAGTGACACGTGACACCAACAGTGTTGCCAGTGTCCCTCGTAATATTGTGAAAACATCGATTTTTGGAACAGCCCATTCATTCCCTTCTGCAATGTTTTTGAAACTTCGTGAAAGTTCTTTTTCTGACAAATTCATTAGATGGCCATCCAAACTGTTCGTTGGTATTGTGAAATGTTGCAATAATTTACCTCAGTGAGTTCTGTGCATCAATATAAGTAGTGCAGGTGCACGGGTTCTGCAACAGAAAGTGAGGCTCGGTGAGGCTCGCAGTGTTGCCAACTCCATACTCGAAAAAATCACCAAGGTTTTTGTCGGTCTAACCTAACCTAAAGCAAGGAGCTGGCAACTTTGCTTGAGAGTTCAGAAACCGGAAGTGAGGCTCGGTGAGGCTCGCAGTGTTGCCAACTTCTTACTCGAAAAAATCACCAAGGTTTTTTTTGGTCTAATCTAACCTAAAGCAAGGAGCTGGCAACTTTGCTTGAGAGTTCTGCAACCGAAAGTGGGACTTGCAGTGTTGCCAACATCTTACTCGAAAAAAATCACCAAGGTTTTTGGTCTAACCTAACCTAAGGCAAGGAGTTGGCAACCTTGCTTTATGCACTGTAAGGCAACCCTCAAGCAAGGTTGCCAACCTACTGGTACTTTTACCATGGCTTTTTACAAAAGAGAGAGGAGAGAGAGGGAAGAGTTAAACAACCGACGGCCTACCTACAGCCTTTTTCTTCTTGGTCTAACCTAACCTAAAGCAAGGAGTTGGCAACCTTGCTTGAGGCTTGCCTTACAGTGCATAAAGCAAGGTTGCCAACCTACTGGTACTTTTACCATGGCTTTTTACAAAAGAGAGAGGAGAGAGGGAAAAGTTAAACAACCGTCAACCTACCTACAGCCTTTTTTTCTGGTCTAACCTAGCCTAAAGCAAGGAGTTGGCAACCTTGCTTGAGGCTTGCCTTACAGTGCATAAAGCAAGGTTGCCAACCTACTGGTACTTTTACCATGGCTTTTTACAAAAGAGAGAGGAGAGAGGGAAAAGTTAAACAACCGACGGCCTACCTACAGCCTTTTTTTTCTGGTCTAACCTAACCTAAAGCAAGGAGTTGGCAACCTTGCTTGAGGCTTGCCTTACAGTGCATAAAGCAAGGTTGCCAACCTACTGGTATTTTTACCATGGTTTTTTACAAAAGAGAGAGGAGAGAGAGGGAAGAGTTAAACAACCGACAACCTACCTACAGTTTTTTTCTTCTTGGTCTAACCTAACCTAAAGCAAGGAGCTGGCAACTTTGCTTGAGGCTTGCCTTACAGTGCATAAAGCAAGGTTGGTAACCTACTGGTACTTTTACCATGGCTTTTTACAAAAGAGAGAGGAGAGAAAGGGAAGAGTTAAACAACCGACAGCCTACCTACAGTTTTTTTTTTACTTAGCAAAAGCTACTATTTTTTGAGGCTTAGCCAATTTATATACTGGCGTAACCTACACACACTAAACAAGGAGAGCCGGCACTGCCGTAAAAGAGAGAGAGATGGGTGGATGGTAATATAGTATGTGTGTGCGTGTGTGTGTATAATATGTAGTATTATTAACTAGAGTGTGTTGGCAATTTACTTACAACTAAAAAAATAGAGATGTCAACGTTGCCGTAAGATGAAGAGAGAGAGAGATTTATGGCTGGCAACAGTAACGAGCGAATGCGCCATATTGTAATTTTCCAACTCCGTATATCGTGACTTTTGCAAACCTCTCTCGGGGGCGATGTGCCACACACACGCACGCACACACGCGCGCGCGTATGTATTGTAACACAAACAAACAAACAAAATAATAATTGTTGTTTTTTAGAATACCTGGCCCCTATAACCTCGCCAGGGTGCGTGGTGCCCAACCAAAAAAGTAAAAGGTTCTAACGGCTGCGGTTCTAGATAACCACACCTCTGTAGGGTTTCACGTGTTTTTTTTTCCCCCAAACTTCCATGAAACCCTACAGAGGACCCCCGTAATGCATGCAACGTGTACTAACGACTCTAGTGTTATTTGATGTTGTAATATTTTGGATATAGAGTTTTATTGTGTGATAGATAAAAATAATTATGTTTATTATAATATTTTCTTGATGAAGATGGAGAATGTATGTGCGTGTTACAAATAAAGTTGCATGCTTTTTTTTTAGTGTGTGTGTATGTGTTTTTGATGTTCGACAGCATCTGAAACGATAAAAAAAAATTTTATTGTTAATTTTTTCATGTACAAACAACAACAAAATTTTTGTGCAAATTTTCTGATTGTCTCGTGCTATAGTGCAAAAAAAGATATTGTAACTGATAACTAATGAAATTGACATTTGTAACTGATCTGAACTAGTGAAATTCGTATTGTGCTATTGTAACTGATTGTGCTAGTCCAAAAAATTACTTATTGTGCAAGAAAAGATGTTAAAAAACTTGTTAAAACTGCTCTGTGACCCTCTCGTTCTTCACGTCGTAGGCGAAGGACTTCTCTGCAATCAGGATGACACTGCATAGGGTATCCTCGGGCAAGGCATCGTGGAACTCGCAGACGACCTTGATGTTGGTTCGATCGTTGACCACAACCTTCTTCCTCTTAGATGTATTGATGACGAACATCGGCCTGCGGATTTTGAATTCGCTGGGCGTGTAGTACATGTCCACGCTTCCCTCGGTCACGCGTTTGTAAGAGGTGTAAGCTTCGTAAAGTTTGAGGTAATCGTCTTTGGTCACGTCGAGGTTGTAATTCTCGCGCGGGAACACTTCGTTGCGTCCATTTTTGAGATAAACGTTCTTGATCTTGCAGTCGTCGAACTTGCTGGAATCTTTTTCCTGATTCTTATCGCGTCCGGTCTGAAAGAGCACCACGACGAAATCTGGCATGTCGAACTGTATGTTGTTGAACTGAGTCGTCACGTCGAATTCCATGTGACTTCCCGTCGCCACCTTCTGCACGCACTGGTAACCGTGAAAGTGAATCGGCACCTGCGGACTTTTCAAGATCTCCGCTTTGTACTTGAGGGCGTAGTTCGTTTCGTATTCCACCACCGGCATTCTCAATTCCATGCTCCGGATGACGCACTTGGCTGCTTCGGGTAAAGTGTTGGCTATCGGCGTGGTGCCGTCCGGACCCAAAGTAGCGTATCGCATCAGTACGTCGTTGTCGTTGGCCGCTCTTCGAAACGTAACGCGCAGTCCCCCCTTCCACATGATCTCCTTGTAGTCCGAGAAGAAACCAGGCAGCAGACGCATGGGAAAAAGCACCGTGCGACTTCTCGTCGATATTTTGGTCCCGGCTTCGAATCCTCCTGCTTGATAGTACGCTGCGTCTGTTTTGGATAATTTCAAAGTTCCCACCGCCGTCGACGTGATGCCTGGATAATCGATTCTGTCGATGACGGTGTTGTGTTTCCTCACCTCCACCTGCGAGAACAGGTGAGGCACGAAGTTGTCCACGAGTATCAAGTTTGCTGCTGCGGGAAACGCGTCTCCGCTTTCCTTCTTCACCACGTCGAATTGAAGGTAGAGGTCCGCTCTGTGAGGATGAATGAACCCGTCGCCTACGTCCACGTCGTATTCGATCTCCCTGTTCGCTTCGTTCAGATTGGCGAACGTGCGACGGTTGGGAGGGAAAGATTGCAATTCGTAACTTTCGATTTGCTCCATTTTACATGTATGGTTATTTATTATACGTTGATCTCCACGATGGCCGTCGTAGTGGCACCTGCGAAATCCACCACGTCTCCTTTCTCGTTCGTCACCACCAACTCTATGTCGTCTATGCGGTTGCGACATACTGGAAAATAGATCGGCGAAGAGGGCGTGTAGATGATCGGTTCCATGAACTCGGAACTTGGTTTGAAAGTGGCTATGATTCCCGTCTGCTTGTGACTTCCTAACAATCCGTCCGAGGATTTCGTGATCATGCCTTCCGCCACGTTGCAGTGTACGTTCAGAGTCTCTATGGCTAGAAATTTAGGAATGTTTGTTGCCGTGTGCTTGATGCCAGCTTCGAGTTTTGTGTTGTTCTCGAAACCTAAAAGTTCTCCTATGGTGCCCAGGTCCACGGTCTCCGTCGCCGACAGGATTTCCACTCTGTGCGTGACCGAATTTTGAGAAAGATACGTGCCTTTGGGTAATTGAGCTTGCAAAGTAGAAAGGTTGTATTGGCCTGGCGTGACGACGATATGTTCGCTTCCTACGCTAATTTTGTTGTTGTGCTGGGTGACGTTAGGTATGAGGTACATGCTGTAGAATGCATGCAGAGCTATGGATTTAGGATAGACGATGTCATCGTGCAGCGTGAGTTTCAAGATCGAAGATTCGCTCGTGAGATGGAACACCCCCATTGTCGTGATGGTGTTTAAGATTCCACAATGCTTTCTGGAAATCTTCGATCGTAGGGTTATTTATTTTAGAGAGAAACGCGAGCACGGAGAGGCAGAGATGACCGCAGTTCACGTCTCCGAAATTTTGAATGCGTTCGTCGTTGTAGTATATAGAGGTTTTGTTTGTTTTCAGATAATGAATTAAATTTGTAGGTGGAACACCTCCGAAAGAATCGAAAACGAATGCTTTATTATCATTTTTGTGGTAACATATCCAATGCGTGCCTGGATTTTCTTGACCGTCCAAGTTGACTACTCCGCATTCTTCTTTTTTAACAGTTAAAGGTAGCGAGTCGGACATGAAAATTCCTCTGAAGTGTTTGATTTTTAATGGTTTGATCAGAGATTCAATGTCTCGGTTGGTGAGTGCTGCTGTTTCTTTTTTTTAAACTTTTTCATGATGCCCTTCCCCCCTTTCTTCTCCATGGCCAGGTTGTGGCGTTTCTGTTCTTCCAATTCTGCCTTGTTCTTCTTCGAGTCGATGACGGTTTTCGCGATGGCGGCGCTTCCGCCGGCCAAACGTCCCACGGCCCCCAATGCTGCCAGGATGGCCGGGATGCTGAATATGAAACCTCCGATCTTTTGCTGTTTCCGCGAACGCTGCAATCTTTTCAATTGAGGTGTGCTGAGAAGTAATTTCATTCCGTGTCCTTTGGACAAGCAAGAACGTTTCTTCTCGCGTTGTTTCTTGGTGAGTAACCCATCCAGGGCACCTAGATTTTTCAGATTGGAGTATGGTATCTGGTACACGACACCCTTGGGCTTCATGTTGATGCTCTATGTGTTATTTTCACGGTATGTTATTTTATATATAAATGTTCTGAGATATTTTTTTTGTTTCATGTAACTTTTTTTCAAGGATATACTCCTCGCAGCCGTTACACAAATTCTATTATGTGCTTCGTTTTCTTACCAAGAAGTTCCTTTGTCCCCTTGTACACGATTCGAGTTTTGTTCTCGATTAAAATAGATAGCTTCTCGTCGGATAACATGTTAGCGTATCGATCTGGTAAAAATAGACTGTATTGTGCGTCGAGCAACAGGCATACCTTGGGACCATACTGGGTAGAAACGATTGAACCGGAAGTTATCGTGTAAGGTTTGTCGACTTCCAATTCCTGAATTTTTACATACTCGACTGACAAATTTAGCATTTGTTTTAATGCTTGGAGATCACTCATTTTTTCAGTCGTCATATCGAAGAGAAAAATTTCAGAGTGTTAGAGAGAAATTTAATTTTTTTTCACGATGTGTGTTATTTATATATACTTTTTTCATGAGATTTTTTGTATCAAAGATTTTTTTGTGTTTGTGTTAGAGGAAGAAAGTTCGTGCTTCCGAAAACGCGATGATGAGTGTAATGATATCTTCAGTTTCCTGTTTGGACTTACGCCAATCATCAGTATACCGTCTTCTCCCCTGCCTCGCCTCGTGCAGTTCATCCAACCTCTCGTTCAATTTCTCCCCCGCGGCCGACAGAAGAGTGTCGAGATCACCGCACCTCATTCCACTGATCTCCCGAAGACGGTCCTTGAGAACTATTTCGCATCCCATGTGAAATGCCGGCGTCGTTTTAGCTACGATCACAAGTTTATTAACATCTCCGTTAACTACCTTTTTGAATATTTTAGATAGTAGTTCGTGCGGCAAATCAGTTATGCAAGCCATGTTGTTTTTTTTACTGGATGTTATTTATATACCCCACCCCAATTTTTGTTTTGTGTTCATGGCGATGGTGGTACCCAGTGCGGCGACCCGTTCACCCAACGATGCGTCTCTGCTCACGAACCTTTCGAAAGCTGCGTGCTCTAACTTTCTGTCTGCTTCGTGACGTGCATCCAGATCCGTCTGCGTGGTGTTGTAAGCGATGTCGTGATCTTTGCATGCGGCGTCCAACGGATTCACACCCTTGTCTCCTCTCTCCAATCTTTTCTCGAGTTTGGTACCCGGTCCGCAGTACTGGTAGCCAGGTAAATGCATCTCGAAAGGTAACTTGTTGATGATGTCGTTTACGAGTCCCTTTCCTTCGGCCACGTTCCAGAATCTCGGAGGCAGCGTGTTGATGATTTTGATGAGGTAACCTACGCCCTTGTCGTCGTTCACGATGAAGTTGGAAAGTTGCGTGCTGATCATGTCCACGATGCCAACCTTCTCGTTGTAGAAATTACGATTGCCTGCATTCTCTTCGCCGGCTATCACCAACAATCGGTCCACGAGTTTCCTAACGTCGTCCACCCAAACGAATTCTTTGGGTAACATATTATAACGTTTGACGCCGCTGCCTGTTTTGACCTGGTTCCAAATCGGTTTGATGAGATTCCTGTACTTCTCGCCGCTGCTCGATTTCACCCTATTCTGCGAGGCGTCGTTGTTCTGGTACAAGGCATCCGTCATGATGAGAATTTCCTTGTAACTTTGGTAATCTTCGTCGGTGTAATCTTTCGGCTGCTTTTTGGCGACGAGTTCCCACAGTCCCACCGTACCCGGATACCTGTTCCAACTATCCTTGTCGCCTAAATTGACTTTAATGTCGTTGCCTTCGAAGGTCACCTTCGATTTCCCAATCTTCCACACCACACCGCCGCCTTCGCTGGTTTCCATGCTGGGATACAATCCGAACACTTCATCCTTGTCGAACTTCCCCGTGCTCAGGTAGTCTCGTGCCAAAGGCCCCAACTCGATTTTATCCGAAG
Source organism: Lepisma saccharinum (assembly GCF_977018435.1). Lineage (NCBI taxonomy): Eukaryota > Metazoa > Arthropoda > Insecta > Zygentoma > Lepismatidae > Lepisma > Lepisma saccharinum. The sequence continues at coordinate 23,473,128 of NC_139251.1, read as the reverse complement.
ACGTGCTGCCTATGGCTCGACGTCGTGCCGGTGCATCCTTCAGTTCGAACGGCGTCGAAGGAATACTCGAAATGGGCGTGGGTACGGCGTAACTTTTGGCTGCGAGCGGTACGAGTTCGTTGATCAAATTTTTATTTTGTTCCGTGACACTTTTAATTTCTTTACCTAGACCGCTGATGGCATCGATCACGGGTTGATCCAGACGTTTCTTCTCTTCGTAGAATCCGCGATTCTCGGATTTCCAACCTTTGAAGCGTTTCGCGAGGTAATGGCGAAGCTTGAGATTTTCGTCTTCAATTTTTCGTTTCGTCATGACGTTATTTATATACGTCGTTTCTCACAACGTTGCAACGTTTAGAAAGTCGTTGATTTTGTTTCTGTATTTTCCGTCGTTGGGTTTCCTCGTCATGTCGATCGTAGCGAATCCGAAATCGTCACTGTTCCAGCAAGAAGAGCAGCCTTCCGAAAATTGATTGTAGTTCATGTCTCCGCCTACGTAGTCATCGTACGCATGCTTGAGGTTGGTGTGATCTTGACGAAACAAACATATGAAATTAGCGTTGTCGCGTACTAACTGTTTTGGAATTTTGGAAAATGTTTGAGCTAGGTAGAAGCAATCCATTCCTTTGTGACGACCTTGCGTGAAAAAGTTGCGAATTTCATTTTGATTTTCCAGGATGGCGTCGTCGAACACAACGACTGAATTTTCACAACAATCGTCGAGTGGTTTTATTTCCGAGGCGAACGTTGCAATGTCCAGACCATCGTACAGTTTCATCAGTTGCTGGTATTTGGATTGCTCCAAACTTTTCGAGAACACGTACAGGTGCCTGTTCTTCCAATCTAACCAATTCGGTGCGAGGAGAAAATTGTCCACGAGCAGTGTCGTTTTCCCACACCCCGAAGGACCTACGATCAGACAGCGGATGCTGTCGGGAAGCAATTCGCCGTTCTTTTTTTTTCTCGTTTGACTTTCCGAATTAGGTAAACGTTTCACAACATTCCACGTACTCATAGAATCACTTCGTTTGAATCGATCCAACTTGTTTCCGGAAGTCCCAGCCATTTCACCAAAAGTTTGTTGCCTCTCTTGCGCAAAACTTTTTCGATAAGGTACGTGTCGGGGTGTTTCGTTTTAGAGAGTTCCTCTTCGTAGAAGCGCCCCAATAAAATTTCACCGCCACTGTCTTTTATTATATACGTGTGACGGTTCCCGGGTAGAACTCGAACCACGGTAAAAAGTTCAGTGCTCCAGTTTCGTGTGAAACCCCTGTCGAACGTTCGCTTCAATTTACTGACCCTCACCTGTTCTCCAATTTTGTATTTAGCTTTTTTTGTCGTGGGCGTGTACTTTGGACAGTAAACGCTAGAAATTAAACGTTGCTCGTCAGACTTGGTAACGTCAGCTGGCTTCATGCCTATCGTTCCGTGCCGTGTGTGATTATAGTCGTTAACAAGTTCCGGAAGAATAGTGACCCACTTGTAGCTTCCCTGAAGCGTGAAGCGTGACCACATGCGCGATTTCAGAGTGCGATTGAATCTTTCCACGATGCTGGCCTTGACGTCACTGAAGGTCGAGTAATGTTGAACGTTGTGTTTCCGAATAAACTTTTGGAATACGGCATTGTAAAATTCCTTCCCTTTGTCCGTGTGCAGAAACCGAGGTCGTCTACCGCCGCTTTCGCAAAAAATTGTCTTGAATGCTTCCGTGACGCACGTCCCCGTTTTCGCCTTCAAAGGTAGAGCCCATGCGAATTTCGAAAATGTGTCTATGACGGTGAGGAGGTACTTGTTGCCCTTGTTCAATTTATGTACGTTTTTTAACTTGCCGCTACTCATCTCCACGAGGTCACTTTCCCAGAGGTCGTCGATTCCCTTGGTTACCACAGCCAAACGTTTGTAGTTGCGGCGTGCAGGTTTATGCAATTCTTGGACGATGGCTTGCCTAGACATTTTTATTATTTTTAGAGATTACGTTTGAAGAGAAGCACCAGCGTGATGGGATTCAAAGAGGGTGGCACTTCGCTCGTGTTTTGAATGATCAGCTTATCGCCGGCACTCACGTCGAAAACGGTAAGATCTTCGTCTTCGTGTATTTCATATATGTTGCGCGTTTCGTTCCAACGTGCCAGAGGAATGTTTCCTGCTTTCTGGACGCCACGATTCGATATCAAAGTCATGGTGGGAACGCTAGCTTTTCTGCCGTGAGACCAGTACGAAAATTCGTTTATCTGAATTGTGCCATCGAGGAGAAACTTGTAGTACGGATGATAAGGATGTAGCATGTACAGTTTGTTACCTTCGACGAATGTGGAGATTCTCTGTTGATTGGGTACGCTGTTGATTTCGATGGCTTGCAGAGAATGCAGTTTAGCGAATTTAGTATCGACGCTAACGAGGTTGCTGTGAAGCTGACCCAGTGTGTTTTGTACGGGCAACAAATGTTCGACTATGGTATCCGTTACGGTAGAAAATGACGGTTTGATTTTCACTTCCACGTTCAACTGCTTGTAGCTTTCGTTGAGTTCTTGCAACTTGGCACCGAAAGAGGCCAGCGTCGATTCCTGCGTTGATTCCAGCACTCCAACTTGATCTCTGATGTTGACCACAATGTTCTGAAGGTTCTCGATTTGATTCAATTTCGAGCTCTTCTCGGTAAGATCGTTCACGATGATTCGCATCTCTGTAAACTGCATGTGAAGGTCGGCGACGCTCTGCGAAGTGGGCAGCGTCGACACCAGGGAAGCAAGTTCGTCTCGAATCTGTTCCACGTTCGCCGTTTCCGTTTCCAGTCGTTTCAGCATTCGAGATATGTTCCTTTTCAAAGCATGTAATTCTTTGGAGGTGGGGAGATTGGCCACCCTACTCTCGAGATCGCTCAACGAACTTTTGATGTCACTCGAATCGGATAGTGCCGTCACCGCCGTTTTCAATTTTTCCAAATCTTCGCTCGAAGGTACGCTCGTCCGTAACGATTCCAAGTCACCCTGTATGTTGTCCAGTACGTGATGAAAATGAGCGAGATTCGTTTCGACGTTCAAATTTTCTAAATATTGGATCTTCTGCTGAACCGTGCTTAACGTGTCTTGAATGCTCGTCAACACACTTGCTTCAGCGTGAATATTTTTAATTTCTTCGTTGATCAATTCCAAGGACGCCTGAAGCGTAGCGATGGTGGTTTGAATGTGTTCGAAATCTTGATAGGCCTCCAATTGAATTTTTATGTTCGCGACGCTTTTACCGATGACCTGCAGTTCGTCCGACGATGGTAGGTTCGTCATTGTATCTTCCAAAGTCTGCAACTTGGATTTAATTTCTTTTAACGTGCCGGTGAATTCTTCTTGTAATTTGGAAACGACGACATGTAAGCGTTCTACATCAATATCGTTCACCACGGTTTGAAGTTCAGAGAAATTCTTTTCTATTGCGGAAGTTCGTTCTTCGATTTCGAGTTTCAATTTTTCCAAATCTTCATTTTTCGATTGAAATTGCTGTAATTTGGCCAAATCATTTTGAAGCGAATCCACACTCAACTGTATATTTTGAACGCTGTCGTAAGAAGGTACGTCGACATAATTTTTTATCAGTGTTTTCAGTTCGGAATCGATTTTCAGAATGGGGTCGAGACATTGCGTTTGGAGCGTGGCGATTTCCGACTCTAAACTTTTGTTTAAGGTCTCCTGCAAAGCGATCAAATCGGTCCTCAACTTCTTAACTCGAACGTCCAACATGAGAATCTCTTCTGCATGGTCTACACGCTTGGTGTTGCCGAAAATGTCGTTAGGCATTTTTGGTTAACGGTTATTTATAATAGGATAGGTGATTCGTAATTCTACGAAGAGAGGAATGAGTTTGTCGTAATCTCCGAGGAGTTCCACGTACAGGTAATCTCCTGCGGAAACATCGTACGTAATGTTAGAAAGCATCTTGTCGTGCTTGATTCGAAAAATGTTCTTGCCGCTAGAAATTTTAATATTTTGCCCTTCGTTCTCCGGATTCACGGTGATTTGAAGTTTCCCGTCGATCGGAATCTCGTAGAAATATAAATTGTTATTAAAAACATAAAATATCTTGCCCACATCGTCATTTAGTTTCGTCCAGATACTATTGAGATGAATAACCAACAGACCATTGAGTTTAGATAACACGAAAGGTAAGAGGTTATTAGAATTTGGTTGTGTAGTGTCCATGATGCCTTGTTTACGGAAACCAAAAAGATTCATTGTCCCTGTTATTTAAATTAAATTTCTACATGAGGTGTCTTTTGTCATTCTTCAAAAACAGACGGAGGAAAAGAGGAGCCCTCAGGCGATGAAATTCAAAGGGCTCGAGAACATGTAATTATCTGATTACATCACGATGAAGAAGAAAAAAAATAAAAGTTGAATTTAATGAGCCTCGTGTTTAGAGCGAGCCTTAACAACATAATAACGAGTTTCAACTTTTCATCGCCTGAGGGCTCCTCTTTTCCTCCGTCTGTTTTTGAAGGGGAAAAGACACAGCGGACTTCATGGCTATGGGGTTACAGTTAACACACGTCACATTTATCGCTTCCATTGCAGTGCCCCCACTCTCTCGTGTGGATTTGACAATCGAGAACACGTAACTTATTGTCCGTTGCATCCAATGCGACCTTGCTTACTCGCGTCGTGTACAAATCATGCAATTTAGTTGCAATGCGATGATCGGTGCTGTGTTGCCTTTTACCATGAAAAAGGCATTCCTTGTAGTCTTGCATGCTAAATTTGCTGGTACTTATTTTTCCCACCCCCTTCGCTTTCTTGATCTCTTTTTCTTCTGCAATCTTTACACAGTACATTTTGGCACGAAGCCCCGCAAATTCGCTGATGTACTTCCCGCCAACTTCATCTTTGTATTTTCCAATCGTCATTTTGTTTTCTGCCGAATGCAAGTGATGGCCTGATGGTAAGTTGCTAAAATCAAACAGATGCTTCATCTTAGTCAGATCATGTTCGAGGCTTGGTGTGTTTTGGATTAGAAAAATGAAGCTATCCGTGTCAATGTAACATATTTGGATGTTATCTCCATAAAAAGGTTGAAACTGATCGTAGTACGATTGGTACATGTGCAATTTTGATAGTTCAAGGACAGTGGCACCTATGGCAATCGGCTTGTTGAGCATCACTTGCTTCTTGTTCCTCTCGACGAATACTAGATTCTCGTCGAAAATAGTGAAGTTTTTGAAGTAGGGGGACGCGACGATCTTCTCAAATTTCTTTTCGTCCGTGACCAACGTTGCGTCGATGTAATTACGCACGTTCTCCATCGTCTTGCCGTAGATGGCGTTATTGAACAGTTTGTACAGATCCTTGTCTGCAGGCGATGTCGATTCCGCTCTGCGGCGCGTGTTCTCGGTTATGTAGGGTTCCAGCCACTTGCCCTGTCGGAACTTCAATCCTCTATGAACTTTCTTCAACTGCAAGCCGTGACTTATGTAAAATTGGAGGAGTCGGTAGTGCAGAATGTAATTCCGCTTGTTCTCCATGCTTAGTATTAGTTTTGGCTCCGATGATCCTCCAGGTGGCTTCTTTTTGGTGGGGGCCAGGGCCAATCCGTGATGTTTCTCGTGAAGCGTTTCGGGATAATCGAGATCCACTTCCAAGAAACAGCCCCATTCATTATCTTCGCTCCAGTTGAGAAAATCTTTGCAGGAGAGTTCCTCTTCGGTCATCCACGCGTAGTCGCTGATGGGAAGACACTGGGACATGGAGTGGCCGTACAGGTTGTTGACATCCCAGTAGACAATATAGGTGTTGGGCTTCGATGCATCGTAACCAGGCGTATGAGGATTGTTTGCCTGAGCATGGCGTCGGGGACATTGGACGATGCCACCGCGTATCGCACTCTCCATGAAAGCATACTGTTCCTTCTCTGCGATGAGCCCTAGTTCCACGTTGGTGTATTTCATCATCGAAGCCCAAGTCAATCCCGGCGTCGTGAAGAAATACGCAGGATCCAACTTGTATATCGCGATGCATCTCTTACGAAACGATTCGAAAATGTCCATGAGGAGAGTCACGTCCAATTTCAGATAGAGATCGTGATAATCGCGAAAAGTTTGGCAATTGAAGGCCGTCCATACACTACGAGCGTGTTCGTAGTCCTCTTCGGAACAGACGTCCTCCGTGAGATGAGAATAAAATGCCTCCCGGGGTGGAAGTTCCGTCTAGTCAAATTTGTCGAAATCGTTGACGTACTCGTAGGGGTAGACACCCTTGCGACGCAACAGATTCAAATTCTCATCTCTCCCCGAAAAACACATTTGCTTGGTGGCCACAAGATCTTCGTCGCCAAGTTGAGATGCAAGGGTGGCCAGGCTGGAGGACAGGAAATTGTAAGAGTCCAGGATTCGCACTTCCACGCTTCCTCCTTCTTCGAGAGGGATCCACACTCTCACCACAATATACTTCTCGCTCGTTCTCGGAATGATCCTGATTCGAGAAGTTATGTTGTAGAGCTCTTTGACGAAGAGATGCGTGTCGTACTTCTCCGTGTAGTGCAGAAACACGGCAACGAAATGCGACTCCTTAATCTTGAGATTGCACGAATTACAGATGGTGTTTAGGAATAATCCATTCTGATGGTTATGGTGGACGACCTTGTAATTTTCGGCGGTGAAAACCTGGTTACACTCCGCGCATCTTGTCGCCGCGTCATGTCCCCGTTGTTGTTCCGTCGTGAGAGCAGGTGGAGAAACGTAAGAGCCTTTCAGGCTGGGTGCAAGTTCTCTCGCGCATTCCGCTATCTTCTTAACAAAATGTTTTGCCGCATCAGGTCCGCAATACAAGATGACATCATTCAATTTTTCTCCGTAGATGGAGAAACTGCAAGGCTCGTGGTGAAAAATTTGGATCGTGCTTGAGGTAGAGGGATCAGGGTTGCAAGACGTCATGGGAACTTGGAAGCTTTCAAAGTCGGCATAAAGGACAGCGGGATGGTGGAGAAGAGCCTGGTGTTTCTGAAATTTCATCTTGGTTCCGGGTTCCGGCATGACATCTTCGGGTTCTGCATTCACGGAGCCAAAACACTTGTGCTGTTCTTTCATCTTCTTTCCCACGCGAAAAATTCTCAAACATCGATCGCAAATTTCGATCTTATCGTGATCCTTGGTGATCTGTCTTCCTACTAATCGTGAGAAATTCCGAATTAAACTGTAACGCCCATCTACAAGCAAGAGTCGAATTACATTATTCTGGGTTCTAGCAGGTCTTAAGACACGAATATTGCCGGAATCGTCAACCCCAAAGACAGAAATATCAATATCTTCTCCTTTTTCCTCTCTATAGTTTTTTAAAATTTGATTGATCTTATTCAGGGGCACAGGATAGGAAATTCCTCTCATCATATTCTCGTATCTTCCCTCGTATCCTCGGTAATTGGACAGACGTTGGGGTTTATCATTATTTGCTGGGTGTAATGCAGCGATGACAGACCATAAGAAACTCTTCTGATCATTACTTTGTATGTTCAACACTGCATTTTGCTTTTTTTTTTTTTTTTTTTTTTTGAGCGCTGCGTAATGGTTTGAAATTGCAGACTCGAAGTTCTAACATGTGGCTGCGACCGCAAAGACTCCATCCACTTCCTCTACCTTCAAACTCTTCTTGTTTTTGTGTCAAGTGCTCAAATAGCCGTGTCACTATCTCGTCAAGATCCTCGTTATTGTCATCGTGTAAGCCTTCACACCCTACGTAAAAACTAAAAGTGCTTGACTCGGACGAGACAACTTTCTCATACAGCAGGGTCAAGACGAGATGAATTTTAATTGCAACATTGACAAGGCAATCACGTAATTTATCGACTACCAGAGATTTCACATTGTCGAGGAAGATGCTCGAGTCACACTTTTCGCTTCCAGATTTATAGGTCATGATGCGTGCACTTTTATTCAAAGCACCGCCTTCATGCGCATCAATGCGAGATTTCTTTGCCGGCGGGACTACGACATCATGATCCGGTAGACGACATTTTTTCAAATGCCTAGCAATGTTAGGTTTAGAAATCAACGTCGCACAGTTGCGACATGCCACTTTCCCGCAAAGACCGGAGGGACCTGGTTGCGATTCCATTTTTCCCCTCTGTTATTTATATATATATATATACAGAGAAATTTTTTGGGGGGTTGTGGTGATGGTGGTGGTGGTAGGGGAAAGCGTACTGAAACAGAAGGAAAAAAAAGTTGAAAAATATTAAACATTTTTTTTTCCTTCCACAAGTACATATATATATTAGACGCGAACAGTGCACACACTGTTGTAGGAGGTGTGTGTGTCAGTTTTTATGATTCCTCTGAATATGTGTGTGTGTGTGTGTGTGTGTCAGACGCAAAACAAAATAAATATATATATATCATGAAAAAGAACTTACCTTTCAAGAGAGATAGAGAGACTTCAAAAAACTTGTAGCTCACTAAAACTTCCACGATGATATATATGTATACTGTCAGACAAACAAATTAAAGAATACTGAACTGCCACGATTGACGTTCACCTTTCAAGAGAGATAGAAAAACTTCAAAATAAAACTTGTAGCTCACTAAAACTTCCACGATGATATATATGTATACTGCCAGACAAACAATTAAGAATACTGAACTGCCACGATTGACGTTCACTATGATAATGATGTACAAAAGAAGAAACTGGTACGTTATATAGGAACTCCTCTCCTTTTTCTCCTTCCCTCCTTCCTACTCCACACGACTCTCTTTGGTGAAAAAACACAATGAGCGCTATAGTCAATGTCCTAGCAAATAAAACCCTTGTTGACTGATTCGCTCATGCTATATTGTTTTCAACAAAAGACTTTTGTGATGCGCACAATATCCTGTGGGGGACAAATAACAATAAACGGGACGTTGACAGTTTCACCCATGCATGTATTGTCGATCATTTCCCCCTCGGCCTCTATTCCACGCCCCGTCAGGGTGTGGTGTGTGAAACGGACGATCCCCCCAGCACAAAACTCAAAAAGCGGAAGATGCTGCTGTGTTCGCTTCCGCCGCATCCGCTTCTAATTCTATTGTTATCGGGGGATGTGATGGATTCTTTATTCAGGACCGTGGGAAAGCTGAAAAAAAAATAGAATCTCTTCGGGCGGAAGAGGATGCAAGGTGAATGGGTTCGGGGAGGGGTTGCTGTGGATAGTTTGGTCCGTGATGAAAATGTTACATTGAGCGACGAAACACAATTTCTCCACAGGGACGGGAAAAATTATACCAAGCATCGCTATCCACGCGAACATTAGAAATTGCCTGAATACCTTGGGGGCTTGGCATAGGATTATCGATTTTCGTTTTTTAGAGAATAATCTATGTAAGATTCTAGCATTGAGAATAAACAACATTGATTAAATTTTTGACAATATTCGCAGTACAAATCTAAACTCGTGATGATTTCGCCGCCACCACACGCACCCCTGGCGAGGTTATATAGGGGCCAGGTATCCTAAAAAACAACAATTATTATTTGTTTGTTTGTTTGCGTCACAATACAGAAAATAATAAGAGGCATACGCGCGCGCGCGTGTGTGTGTGCGTGTGTGTGTGTGTGTGTGTGTGTGTGTGTGTGTGTGTGTGTGTGTGTGGTACATCGTTCCCCGAGAGAGAGGTTTACGAAGATCACGATATATAAACATTTGGTCCCGGACTTGGAAAATTACGATAAGGTGCACTCATCTTTCAAAAAATAAGAGGATGAGAGGATGAGAGGATGAGAAGATGAGAGGAGAGGTTTACGAAGATCACAATATATAAACATTTGGTCCCGGACTTGGAAAATTACGATAAGATGCACTCATCCTTCAAAAGATGAGAGGATGAGAGGATGAGAGGATGAGAGAATGAGAGGATGAGAGGTTTACAAAGGTCACGATCTACAAACATTTGGTTCTTGAAGGATGAGAGGATGAGAGGATGGGAGGTTTACAAAGGTCACGATCTACAAACATTTGGAGGATGAGAGGATGAGAGGATGAGAGGATGAGAAGATGAGAGGTTTACAAAGGTCACGATCTACAAACATTTGGAGGATGAGAGGATGAGAGGATGAGAGCTCATCTTTCACTCATCACTGCCTTTTTGCGCCCGTGAAACATCGTCAGCACAATAAATGAGGCACGAAACAGGGAAAGAAAGTGAGTTTTTCAAGTTTTTGTGGTCGTTTGGTCAAGAAATCAGAGTTGGCGTCAAAGGCATATTTGTGATCTACTAATATACACGATTTGCAAATATTTTTTTTCCGCCTTTGGCAACACTTTCCTTATTTGTTATTAAAACATGCATGTTCTTACATATGTTTGTCTCTCTAAATTTTCCCAATATACAGGGCATTCTCTTGGCAGAAAGCGTTTCTTCTCATTCCGTTTCGCCATTCCGTTATACGGTCGTAAACACCGGGTTGCGTGACTTTTCGGACACTCTGTATAACAAGCATGTCTAAACAATTCCTCAAATCAAGTTGGAATGTTTTATACATATGCCACTCAACATAGACTTTCTTAAAAAAAAATCAGACGGATTTCAAATATAACTATTACACAAAAACATGCTAACAAACAACTTGTTTTACATTTCAAAGCTGTCTTCGAGTATGAGAGGTTTCATACCTCTACTAATACTTGTTTAAACGCTCGAGAATAGTCACATGACCGAGAGCGAAAATTCACCATTTTTCATTTTAACATACAGTTATAAGAAATGCCAACTTCTTCACTACATGAGTCCAAATTTTACTCCGTTCCAGTGATTTAAAGTTCATCCAATTTTTGAATTAGCAGCGTTACAAAATAACAACGCAATGCCCTTTGTTATGTTTCCGGATTTTACGCAGAAATTACGCGAAACATGGTCATACTCGCACCAAACATATGCCAGCATGCGTAGAACACCAGGACGTGTCTTTTTCCAAGTTCCAAGTACAACCCTCCAATTGACATTCAGTTATAAGCAGAATTTTGTACTCACATCTCCGCAACCAGTACAAACCATGTGACTAACGTCGCCCGTTGTAAATTTCGTTCATCTTCCGATCTGTTGGACGTTCGCCTTCATATGAGTACATATATTTAATTCTCAAAGCCTAGTACTTAATAGGCGATAGGTATAAAGACTGGCACTATCTTTACAATCCCGATAATGTTTGATTTTTCTCCCATCATCCACTTATTCCGCCTCCTCCTTCCTCTTACTTCTTTCCGGAAGTCTTTTTTTTTCATTTCCGGTTCCCGTCTATCCATTTTCTTCTTCTTTTATTTTTAAGAGATTTTATGCTCACTCTTTCTTCCTCATGTCAATCACTTTTTCATCACAATTTAAGTTCGCAAAAACGACGTAAATCCTTAAACTTACCACACAAATATTGCCGCAGAAATCAACACACAGATCATCAATAAAATGTTGTAATAATCCGTTTATATACCACTACCTAATCTCTATGCCCGCAGATATAGCATAGGCCATCTATTGAGTAAATTCACATTATTTGTGACTGTGCCACAAACTGCTGCCACCTAGTGAGGAAATTCTGAACTCCTTGAATGTATCCATTTACAGTTTACATCAAGATCAGTGTTTTTAACCTACTCCTTTTTAACCTGGATTTTAAAATGAAAATAAAAAACATCATAAAAATAAATACAGTCCACAATTAAAGATATTTGTAACAGTATTCGTTATAAAGTGCGTGTCTTCAGGTTGGTGCAGCGGATTAAGTGATCGCCTGCCTGGCGTCTATCTGGGAATCCGTGGTCCGCCGTGAATCTCTGATGAAAATCAACTCGCCTTCACGTAGTGGATACTCTGTTGATTTCGATAAAATTAAATCCATCTTCCATTCGTAACGAGTCACTTCGATTGCCCAAATTTCATGTACTTCGCCGTGTTGACGATTTGTGCTGTGACTCAGAAAACCTGTCCCCCAACCCCCGATGTCTTGCTCGAATTTCAAATTTACCACAAATACTCATTGGAAATATTCAAATGACAAAAACCAAATGTCACACTTTACACAAGTCATAATATAATTAATTATACAAAAATGACAAATATCGAACTGTGATTTTATACGTCACTGAATACCGTGACATAGTGGTAATTAATTGTATCTCCCTATCAGGATTAAGCATCTTTTACATAAGTTGTAATATGCTGAGAAATTCGTCTTCAGGGCTTCTACCCCCCTCACCACTTTTCGTCTTTAGATGCTGCTGCGATAAGAGATAAACCCCTGCAGAAATAACATTTTGGCTACGGACCTGGTACAAGCACACTAGCAACCTTAATTGGTCTGTGCTCTTCTAAAACTTTATAACTGTTTAAAATGAGTTCAGAACGAAGGAGTGAAGATTAGAACGTCACTCCGCTTAAATTGTAAAAATTTCATTAAAAATAGCATAATTCTTTAAAATTCAAAATTATTTTATCAATATTGCATTTTCATTGGCAGTATAAGGTTATGCAATTTTTATTTTATAATTTGAGAACTAGAATATTCTGTGCTGTGTGTATAGTGTATGTGTAGAGAGAGGGGTGGGATACCCATACTCAAACACACAAATATACGTGTGGGGGGGGTGAGTTGAGAGAGAGAAGAGGGAGACAAACGGCAGTCAGGTCGATATGGCGTTTGACTGCCACGCGGAAGACCCCCGTTCGAGTCCCGGTGTGAGTGATTTCAGGTGGAAAATTTGCCAGCAATTACTCTGTATAAAGCGGCTCTGGGGTTCATCCGGAGCGTGATGCTGATCGTATCATCTCCATAAATAGCCGATATTGTGAATGTGTGAGGCCCTGCCTCCGCATCCCGTTGCAATGCGTAGGGTAGCTTTAACTTTTACCTTAGCAGGGTAAACCTAATTGTGTGTTCCTCAGACTCCAAATCTGGTGAGACATTCATAACTTTCATAATCCAGGAAAGATTGATTGATTCAATTCTGGCAAGGCTGCACAAATCCAAAGTTAGCGCTAGAATATGCCAGCATCGGGAATCAAGCCCGGTTCCCATTGATTACAAGGGACAACAGTTAGTCATCACCACGGAACGGGTTTATATGTAGTAAAAATGTGTTAAATATGTTTTCACCAAAACATGAAATTAAATATGGACATACAATTGTATAAAAAATACCTTTAATAATATAAGGTACTAGACGAGCTACATAAAATACAATCTCGGTATTATAACTATTACCGTGACTGTTTTGAAGAGAAACCAGATGCGAATCCCGTACGTGTGCCACAAAATCGTTGCTTCTGGCGCTGCTGTCGTGACTGTCTTGAAGAGAAACCAGAAGGGAATCCCGTACGTGTGCCACAAAATCGTTGCTTCTGGCGCTGCTGTCGTGACTGTCTTGAAGAGAAACCAAAAGGGAATCCCGTACGTGTGCCACAAAATCGTTGCTTCTGGCGCTGCTGTCGTGACTGTCTTGAAGAGAAACCAGATGCGAATCCCGTACGTGTGCCACAAAATCGTTGCTTCTGGCGCTGCTGTCGTGACTGTCTTGAAGAGAAACCAGAAGGGAATCCCGTACGTGTGCCACAAAATCGTTGCTTCTGGCGCTGCTGTCGTGACTGTCTTGAAGAGAAACCAAAAGGGAATCCCGTACGTGTGCCACAAAATCGTTGCTTCTGGCGCTGCTGTCGTGACTGTCTTGAAGAGAAACCAGAAGCGAATCCTGTACGTGTGCCACAAAATCGTTGCTTCTGGTGCTGCTGTTGGGCGCGCAACGAGGGTGGGGTTAGCAATGGGCTCCTCCACTTGGGACTCTCTTCCAACGTTGCCAAATAACGTTTGTAACAGCCAGGAGCTCATGCTTGAACCCTCATTCTCCATTATTGACGACATTTGTAAACATACAGGAATTTCAAGTATTTTATAATAGCAAAAACAAACGTTTTGGAAATGTTAAATATATATGAGCATTCCCTGACATTCGTTACGAGACTCGGCGGCAAGCGGCCGGGCATCAGCGCTTGTCTTTCCCGGTGAACGGGTCCGCGACAGTCGCTAGAGTCGGCTATTAAAATTACAGTTTTCATATTGTGTACTAAACTTGACTACAGAAGGTGTTGAAAATGATGTCCCTCTGCTGCAACACATTCCTGGCATCTCCAAAGGAAATTGGCATTTACACGTGCAAGTTCGTCTACTGTAATTCTCCCGATTTCTCGTACAATACTCTCTTTTAACTCACGAATGGTGTGCGGATTGTCTTTGTATACTTTATTTTTTAGATTTCCCCATTTTTCTTTCCACTTTTATTCAGAACTGACCCTGTTACTCTCAACTTTTTTACGAGGTTTAATATAGTGGTCCTATGTGGAACGGGAACACCAGGAAATTTCGTTGCAAAACGTCGTCGGACTTCTCCACAATTCCTCTTTCCGAAGTAACACTCGACAAGATAAATCCTTTGTTGTAATGTAAACTTTTGTGGTGCCATATTAAGCCACAATCTTCAATCTTCAACACACGAACACGATACAACACAACTTCCGAGGGAGGATTATACTGGCATCAGTCTGCAACGTCAAAAGAAAGGGAAAGAGAGCGAAGACAGGGAAAGCGAAAAAAAAAACTGTAGCGTGCGACTGTCGCGGACCCGTTCACCGGGAAAGACAAGCGCTGATGCCGGGCCGCTTGCGGCCGAGTCTCGTAGCGAATGTCAGGGAATGCTCTGTATATATATCGTTCGGATGACAGAAAACTTGTAATTAACGCAATTGCAATTGGAGGATATAAAGAGCTCGTAAACTTCCTTTTGTATTCGCAAGAAATTCACCCAACTTTTTCGGTAACACGGGGACATGTAGATATTTGGCGAAAATGAAGTAGTATATTTTGAGAAATGTCCTGAAATATGGAAATAATATGTAAAAATATTAGCGCACTCAAAGAGAACAAAACATATCCTACACGGAGTCGTAGTAACGCTGTGGCCTTGTAATCAAGGGATCCAGAGTTCGATAGTCGGTGGAGGCACCTATCCCACTTTGACTATAGTTTCATCCCCGATTAGCTTATTTGTGCATAAAGTGGATATTTTCGTACGCATTTATGGTTCACAGTTGCTACTTTGTTTTATTTTTACTCCAAGTAATAACATTTGTATTTGTCAGACACTCGTAGTAAATAACTACAAAGGAGAATGATATTGCATTAGTCTGATAGCCAGGGACGTAGCTAAGGTTGATCAGTTTGGGGGAGGCAAATGTCAGAATTTTCTCTATCAAACCATTAAGAAATTTAACAAAATTATGTTTAGCTTTTTAGAATCCTGCAGGAATTTTGATTGATTTGGTGTTTTAAGTCCACTTTATGCACAGGAAGACTAATCGGGACTGGACCTACAGTTTAAAGTGGAATCCGAACCACTTGTGTCTCCACCAGGTATCGAACCCGGGACCCCTTGAGTGCAAGGCGACGACGCTACCACTGCACAGGACTTTTGAAACACGCTGTAGATTATATATGTATACATATATGAAGGGTAGTGGGGGGGGGAAGGTTTACAAGTAGTCAGAGGCGCAATCACAATTTTTTTTTGTCTGGGGGCTAATTAGATTCACTGACATTGTCAGAATTTTTTATTGGGGGTCAGCCCAATGATAAAACTTCAAAAATAATAATAATAAGTAGTATAATAGTAGTAGTATGCTTATAATTATTATTATAAATTAATAAAACAATTTATTAGAAATGTATTATCATTATCACTATTGTTATTATTATTATAATTATTATATGCTAGGGGAGACTTTTCAACTCGATCCACCACATGAATGATTATCCAGCACAACTGTTTTTTTAAAATCTTTTGGAACATTTCCATCATTGGGAAATGGTAGAACTACATATTATTTACCTTCCTTGGGAAAAGATTGGTAATATGTTTGATGTTAACGCCATCATCGAAAAATGACTGAACTACAGATTATTTACCTCATCTGGGAAAGATTGGATACTTCATCTTAAAAGCGAGATTTCAGTATATTTGATTTCAGCGCCATAATCGGGAAGTAGCAGAACTATAAATCATGTACGTACCTCCCTTTAAAGGTATGTATCCTTTCCCAGAGGGAGGTAAATAATCTTTAGCTCAGCAATTTCCCGATTATGGCGCTGGAATCAACTATTTTTTTATTTTTTTTTGGACATGGAGGTATCCAATCTTTTCGAAAAGGAGGTAAATTTCCTGTAGTTCAACAATCTCCCGACGATGGCGCTGGAATCAAATATATTAAAATTACGCTTTTAACATGGATGTATCCAATCTTTTCCCATGGGACGTAAATAATCTATAATAATAATAATCCTTTGCGCAACAGCCCTGAAGGGCCTTGGCTTACCTACCGACTGCCGGTCTCCCTCCCACGCTTTCCTTCGTCACCTCTAAGCGTGGAGATCTGCAACCAGTATTGGGAAAGTCGGGGGGGTCAGCCCGACGTATCCCCAGCCGTTATAGTAGGTTTCCGGGACTTGATTACGCTTACTCATTCGAAGTTCCCAAATTTCCTCGCGATGGTGGGTTGCCACCGGCCCTATACGTAGGCCGATTAAATTCCGACCAGAGGCGGATTCGAACCTACGCCGTCCCGCAGCGAACGATCTTAAGACGAGTGAACGCCTTAACCCCGCTCAGCCATTTCCCGATGATGGCGCCGGAATCAACTAAATTAAAATAACGCTTTTAACATGGAGGTATCCAATCTTTTCCAAAGGGAGCTAAATTATCTGTAGTTCAAGAATCTCCCGATGATGAGGCTGGAATCAAATATATTAAAATTACGCATTTAACATGGTTGTATCCAATCTTTTCCCATGGGACGTAAATAATCTATAATAATAATAATCCTTTGCGCAACAGCCCTGAAGGTCGAAATTAATCTATAGTTTAGCCATTTTCCGATGATGGCGCTGGAATCAAATAGATATTAAAATTACGCTTTTAACATGGACGTATCCAATCTTTTCTCATTTGACGTAAATCTGTAGTTCAACAATTTCCCGATGATGGCGCTGAAATCGCATGTATTAAAATCATGGTTTTAACATGGTGCTATCCAACCTTTTCCCAAGAGAGGTAAGTGATGTGTAGTCCAGCCAATTCCCGATGATGGCGTTGGAACCAACTACATTAAAATCACTGTTTTAACATGGAGTATCCAATATTTTCCAAAGGGAGGTAAATAATATGTAGTTCAACTAACAATTTACCGGTGATGGCGCTGGAATCAAATATATTAAAATTATGCTTTTAAAATGGAGGTATCCAATCTTTTCTTATGGGAGGTAAATCTGTAGTTCAAGTGATGGTACCCGAGATAGCAGCGTTTGCACATTGTGTGTGTGTCGGGAATTAAAACAGATACATGGAACTGAATATGTAATTTTGACATTTACGAAACACGAAAGATTATATGCTTATTTGCTTGTTTGGAAAACAATCTATATTTTATATTGTGAAATCAACATTCATTTTGACTCTATAATTTGCATATTTATCGGGTTCAATTCACAGTGGAGATGTCACGGTATCTAGTGACATGTGAAACGCAGTTCGATATAAATTATTTTTTGTTTATTGATTCATTTTATGCACAAACAAGAAAGTGTGAGGTTTGAATTTATTTTGTGAATAAATTTGTATCCGAGCCAGACGTCGGGAGCTGGGGACGGGTTTTTCTTGAGTGACAGCCGCCGCCTAGAACATGACATATTTGCACCAACGCGGAGATAAGAAAAGATTATTTTCGCCGCTACCGGGCTTGAGTCGCAGCAGGCGTTCGAACCCATGTTCACGGATGACCAGGAAAACCAGCGGGAGCACAAGCCTGCAAGGATCCAGGACGCGTCGCCGAACGCGCCTTTCAAGACAATGGACAGAGGTCATTTCCATCCCCTGAGAAAGCGAAGCGAAGCTACCTGAGCGTGGGTTTCAACGGACGAATTTGAATCTCTCTTAAATACGCGGTGCTACCATCCCAGAAACAGTTTTTACCCGGATTTCACAGAGAGAGCATCTCTGCGCTACACTCTCGCGTGATCATTGTTTTGTGTCCGTGGACTTTGTTTCCTTACGTATCGTGAGCGAATTGCAGATAGAGTTACCAGTGTGCGCCTTATTTTGGTGAAGATTACGCGGTGATTTGTTTTTGCCAAGCGCGGACTACATAAGGATGGAGGACTAAAGAAGATAGAGAAGGGGGGCGTCGCTTCCCTGACGCCTGCAACGACGCCGAAGCCAGTCAGACGACGCCAAAACCAAACACTGCCCAAAGCCCGAAGGACGCTTTCAGATCGACGTCCCAACCAAAGCCCGAAGGACGCTTTCAGATCGACGTCCCAACCAAAGCCCGAAGGACGTTTTCAGATCGACGTCCCAACCAAAGCCCGAAGGACGTTTCCAGGTCGACGTTCCAACCGAAGCTCGTTACCAGAGAGAGAGAGGGAAGGACGATTCCAGAACGACGCCCGTCACCAGAGAGAGATGATTGCAGATCGACGTCCAATTGATGCCCGACACTGGAGAGATTCCTGACCGGCGCGTGACCACGTACATCCGACGCTAGTGGCAAGAGGAACGCCCGAAGTACTAAGGAGGTGCAAGTTCACCAGATCGTCGCAATTATTCTTCGTCGCGATCGACCTCGGAGGACAATTTCGCCACAAAGGAACCGTGTGAAAGTCCCGCGTCCAGGAGAGATGAAGGACCACGCCATGTAGCAGAGTCTGGTACAGTATACTTCAGAGGGTCCCATATCCATGTAAACGTGCGTCGTTAGTATCAACACCGTACAGTTAGCGCCGAAGTCTCACTTATTCGCAAAGTTACTCAGGAAACCCCGAACCTAGCCCCCGCGTCTGATAATTTTTGGTATTGTTATAAAAAAGGGTAATTTCATGTTCAGATGTTCTAATTTAATTGTCTGCATTCAGGGTTAGAAGCTCCATTTCATTTCTTTAATATTTAGTATAAATTGTCAAAGTGTGCTCCATTTCTTGTGTAACCGACCGCCCCGTCGCGCCATTTAATTTGTCAATAGTTGACTGATGAGTCCTTTTAATTGTGGAAAGCGTAGTTGTTTTTATTGCAAGGTCGTGTGCGTGAAATAGTATTATTTGTTGCATAGTGGTTTTTAAGGTAATTTTTGCTCGCGCCGACGATTGATTAGTGTATTCCGGCAGCTGGAGCCAATTAAGTTTTTGCATCACTATGTAATTGAGTAGTTGTTCTCATTGGACGAGAGAGGCTTGTGTGTAATACCCCCGTCCGAGAAACTTGTATAATGTCGTGCTTACGACACGATGCATACGTTCATTCGAACGAAAGATTTAACCACGCCGACCCCATTGTCTTAGTTAACCGCTTTCCGAGGGCTGGCACTTAAGTTACTTTAAAAGAGCACAGGAGCTGGCAGACAAATGCCCTAAATTCACATAAAGGTTTAAAAATTAAAAGGAATGATATGTTAATGAGATCCATGACTTGTATCCATACTTCACATGTAAAAATACCTCATGTGTGTGAAAGAGAGAAGAGTGAATGTTGTGAGAGTGAGGAGGCTTTGTAAACAGTTGTTGAATGCAATATTTTTTTGTTGTTACAATATATATTCACTTTTTTACCGTTCGTCAGTGTTGTTATTTGACGTTTTTCAGGTACCAGATATTATGCTATTAGTTTTTTATGATTGTTCGAATCTACATATCAAAGGTAAACAAAACAGTGTAACATTTCTAGGTATTAATCTCCGCCTCGCAATAGTATGACAATAAACGACCGTCTCAGTACCGAACTTGATAACTGGACCGTGAGTCACGACCGGTTTCCCGTACACATAACGACGTTTGGCCCCGTGCCGGGGTATGATTGACACGTCATTTCGGGGACCGTGAGTGCACTCGTTACAGAGACACATTGCACAGATGTTCGTATTACATTTTTAAGTTGCAGGTTCAGTCGTGCCTATCTAAGCATAAAGTGAACTCAAAACGTACTTTGTTAAGAAGAACTCCAAATGTTCTACAACACCTAAAATTATTACTTTAGTGCAAAATTTCTGATTGCGTTTGCTGCCCGGTAGGACCCTGATTGTCTCCCTGGAATGGATTGTATCACCATAGAGCTGAGTTCACCGCGATCTTCTTGAGGTGTAAAGAAAATGAAGGCACTTACTAAAAACTATAACGTTGTATTATAATAAATATGTACACATAACACGTAATTACACTGTCCTGCACTCCTGCCTCAGTAAACTGTGTATATAAAGTTGGAAGCCGATGTTACAATAACACGTCACTAGTTCTTCACTGAATGATATCAGCACTGTAATGTTCCTGTGATACTGAACTACATATCACTGCACTTCACTGATATGCCGAATGCAACGTAGCCACGTTAGGCTTACGTTTTTTTTATGAATATCCGCAACGCGGTGACTTTCGGCTGCTGCCGGAGTGACTTCTGCACGAACACTGGCGGAAGTAAGCTACCGCGCAAAGATGGCGGCAAGTAGGCACCGCACCCGATATGAACTGACCAATGGGAGTGCAGGTTTCTTAAAGCACTGGATATACACAAAATAAACGATTGAAGTCATATAGAAACAAATGCATAGTAAAATGAGCAAGAGAAAAGTTATGTTATATAAGAATATATAAAAAAGATATATGGTGGTTAGTTTTTAGAGATAAATCTCCAACAATTTCATTTTATGCCCCCGTCTTTAAAATAGCCTTACATCGCCCATATTACCGTATTCTTCTACAAAGAAGAGTAAGTTTTCGGCTCTATATTTTTCTTTTTCTCAATTTAAAGAGTAATCAAGACGAGGGGGCGAATAAATTGCTCCATGAACTTTCCTAACGAAACGCCATTGTTGCTATTGCCTAACAAGACAGACAAAAACAATTTTGCTCATACCTCATTGAAAGTTATTAGGCTTCTCCTGTGTAATTTCTAGAGCTTTCAAATAAATTGGGAAGACATCGGCTGGTGTACAGTATGAGTACTTGCTAACAGTTAGAGTAAGAGGTTTGTACAGTGGGATCCATGAGTATTACCGTGCAAATTGTCCATCACCAAGTTCGTGCACTTTATTTGACCCAATAACAACTTCCAGAACTAAAAGAAAACTCAAAACAATCTGTTGACAACTTCTGCACCAGCATACATAAAAATATGTCGCTTAAAAACACCTAGGATGGAAGAAAAAAATATGTAAACAATAGTCATGGACAACTTGCACGACAATACTCATGGATCCCACTGTACAACATAAACTTATAGCTCCAGTGCTGCGACAAAATTGCTGAGATTTTTAGTTTCTTATTCAACTAAACTGTAATCTAGACAAATATTAGCAGAATTTGTTTTCGTCTACCATCTTGTGGCCGAATAATTGCCTTGACATTACTGGGTTTAGTGTCGCCTAACTTAGAGAAAATAGTTTTTTTAGTCCGCAATATTCAAACACGTCATCCTATTTCACTCAAGTGATATAGTTTTTCATCGCTCCACTATATCGTAAGGCAGAAGCAGTTTTACCTGAACGACTAAATTTATGGCAGTTGCGGTCGTTCACACAACTTGTGACGTAAAAACTAAGATGTCTTAGAGCTGGAGGCAATTACCCCTTCCCCCCTAATCCTCCCATGAAAATATATGAACAACATGTACGTACGTACACTTTCGTGTTACAAAAATAGTACCTGCTAAAGGAGAGATTTTTCTATCGTCCTCTCATCTCCTCCGTCGCTGTGTAGCATACAGTAAGAATAAATAAATAAATAAAGCAGATCTTCGTAGTGATGTGGTTAGTACAGCGTGTTGAGACACCCGGGGCTCCTGGTTCGAGTCCCGGCCTGGGCATGGGCAAAGCCGGATAGACGAAATTGGGCCTGATGCTTGAAATCTTCGGTGGACAATAAACACAATGACGCTATAGTTACGTCACAGCGCAAAGAATAATAGTAGCTGTATAATAAGTAACGCTGTATCTATAGGCGTCCGAAATTGGGGCTCCAAATTTCATTCTAGGATTTATTTTCAGGTTAATATAGCAAAGGAAAACTGTTCAGCTTTTGGAAAATTCTCGTCTGTTTTCATCTGGGCCTATATCAGGAATGGGCCTAATTCTGTAGCATTATTAGCACCCACCTTAATCCGGCCCTGGGCATGGGTGTTCTTTGCGAATGTCTCTTCATCAATTTCATCATACCATCACTCATCCTCATCGTCGCGATCAGCTCAAAGTGGCAGAAAAGCAACGATAGATAACAAAAATCAAATTAAATTAAATCAACAGAGAATCGATTGGTGGATTAATTTATTTATAGTCGCTTGACAGAAATGCATATCTGATAAATGTTTAACAAAATGTTATTTTCTATATTAACAAACTCTCAATTACCCGATTTGATTATCGTTATTTAGCGTCGCTTTTCTGCCACTTTTGGCTAATCATGACGATGAGTGATCTGATGAAAGATGAAACTGATTAAGGAACACTTACAAAAAACACCAATGTCCAGGCCAGAATTCGAATCCGTAACCCCTGGAGTTGTAGCTCTGTGCTAACCACTCCCACGCGGAGGTCGGCACATTAACTTATGTAAAGAGATTGTAAAAGTAGGTTCCACCCCAAAATAAGTTGCGACGTCTCTGCTCGAACCCAAGACATTCGGAGTCGAAATTGTGAGTCCATTATTCAATAAGCTGGACCACCGAGGCTGGTGATTTCATCCGAAGGGTTTTGCGGAAATGACAAAAAAAAAAAAAGTAATTTAATCCCTCCTTAACTGTTTAGTATGTAAAGCACAATACCTTCGAGATTAATAATGTACATGGATAAATTAGATTTTACTTACAACGTACGAGTATCTTCCCAAATCGCACTTAAGGTGTCAAATATAAGGATTTCTTCCTCAGAGCTTGTACTTCTTCATCACCAGCAGTGGCGTCTCGTCCCTTGGGGCTTCCGGGGCTTAGCCCCTAAAGAAAAAACGGACGTATTCACGTAATTATCAATCACCATAACGCATAACTATCACACAGTCTTTTAAAAGGCGATTTTTACCCACGTAAATTCATCGTCTGTTGCAATGGATACGACAGTGCTCCCAGCGGCATTGATGTCAATTATCCCTTTCCGGGGCACGTCGCAAAGGAAGGCGTGGCCTACACCCACCTACGCTACAGTGAAGGTCACATGCTAGTAGAGAGAGGAGGGGAGAGTGCAATGGATTTGAGTGCTGATTCGGGGCTACTTCCGTTGCGTCGCGTCGCGTCGCGTGTTGTTCTGTAGTATTTTGGTGGCTTTCATTCGCTATGTTTGAGTGAGTTTGGCAGGGTTAATGTTCGAACACAAATTGATGAAGGACATAGGCTGTCAATTACAAGACACAATGAATTTGTCCGGAAAAATAGGCATATATTAAATAGAATTATCGATTGCTTAAAATTCTGTGGTCGACATGAACTTGCTCTACGAGGACATAATGAAAGAGAACAATCTTTAAACAGAGGCATCTTCCCAGATTTATTATCCCTTCATAGCAGGCCCGTAGCTAGAATTGATCTCTAGGGGGGGCTCACGGTTTATCAGGTGACTTTTTTAAAAAAAACGTTTCACATTAAATAAAGGTAAGCTGTTTTGTGTGTGTTAAGGGGGTCATTAAGTTAATATAAAACATTAAAGAAATAGAAATATAATACAAATAATATCCTCTTTTTCAATATCTTCTAAAACACGGTCATTTCTCGAAGTGTTAATTGAATGCTACTGACCTCATTCCTTACTAAACACTTCATACACTTTTGATTACACAAATATTTGTATCCCATATGAAAAATGCATGTTACTTCTCTCTTCATAAACTTTTGTCTTCTCGTTTTATATCTAAGAAACTAAAAGTTAAAATATACAAAACAGTAATTTTGCCTGTAGTATTATATGGATGTGAAACTTGGTCATTTACATTGAAAGAGGAATATAAATTGAGAGTATTTGAAAATAAGATCCTTAGGAAAATCTTTGGACCTAAAAGGGATGAGGAGACAGGTGAGTGGAGAAGGTTACATAATTTAGAACTACATAATTTGTATTCATGTCCAGATATTATTAGAATGATTAAATCAAGAAGACTTAGGTGGGCAGGCCATGTGGCACGAATGGGAGAGGAAAGAGGAGTTTACGGGATTCTTGTTGGGAAACCTGATGGTAAGAGACCTGTAGGAAGGCCAACACGAAGATGGAGGGACAACGTTGAGATGGACCTAAGGGAAATCGGTAGGGATGGAAAAGAGTATATAGATCTTGCTCAAGATAGGGAAAGATCGAAGGCCTGTGTTGCTGCACCCATGAACCTTCGGGTTTAAGAAGGCTAGAGAGTTAGTTAGTTAGTTAGTTAGCATATGAAAAATGCACAATATTCAATAATAGTGACTACAGTACATACCTCTGCCTTAAAAAAGTTGGAGTCGGCGATTCTTCATGTTGTTGAACCTGTGAAGCAGTCTCGACATATCTATGTTCGATGCTCGTTTCTTCTCAAATGCCAGAAAAACAAGATTTGCCAGGCGCTTGCTGCACATTGACAGTCTCTGAGGGCTATTGATGCGGGTTAACACGGAGAAAGTGGATTCACACAACGCTGTACTGCATGCAAAAGTTCTTATGCCAGCAAGTAGAGCATAAGTGTCTTCGTAGGCCATTCTAGTTTTGTACAGTTCTTTAAAAGTATCAGGGGAATCCAGTTTCTTGAGATATGCATTGGCAACAGTTAGTTCCTCTTTTGACGGAATGGTGATTCCAAAGGCTGATAAATATTCAATGTTGCTAAATTGAAGGGACTCAGCCGATGATATAGCCTCCAATAAGTCGTCGTTATTGGTAAAACGTCTATTTATTTCTGTTAGCACAAGATCTAAACATTCGTAGAATATTTGTGTGAGAGATGTGAGCTTTTCCTCTCCTAGGACGTCAGTGATAACGAAGTCTTGCAACTGTGTATTTCGTTTTCTCTTTCTTGTGGGGTGCTCAACAATATCTTCATGAATTCCATCCTCTTCTAGCAGTACATTACTTTCTTGCAGAATGCCTTCGTACACATCTTCCTGACGCATGCTCCTTAATGTTTCTGTGGCAGCTTCAATCATCTTTCTACCAGCATCCAAATGAACATTACGTGCTTGAAGCATTTTATCAACTTAGCTTAATATTTCAAGGATCTTTTTCATGAACACTAAGCAAAACCGAAACTGAGGTTTGCTAATGACTACAAGCAAACCAACACTTGCTGCTACGTCATCCCCGTTAAAATTTCCATTTTTCACCAACTGCAAAACATGAATTATATCTCTGTAGTTTTCAAATATTGTTCTCGCCATTTTTAAATGTCCTGACCAACGTTGTTCTAAAAGTCGCGAAAGACTTCTCCCCTCGTATAAAATGGCAACTTTTCCCTTTTTTAGAAAATTGTGCAACATGGAACTCTGTTCGAAAAAGTGTTTAATTGGAGAAATTTCATCCACACATTTAACAATTACCAGATGTAACCGATGGTTAAAACAATGAACGTAAGGAATTAGACGCCCAAGCCGTTGCTGGATTAAAGCTTGCACACCCCCTTTCTTCCCACTCATAACTGAAGCCCCGTCAAAACACTGGCTGAGCAATTTCGCACTATCCAAACCATATTTCTGAAAAATATTTAGTGTTAGATCTGCAAAAGACTCTGCATCAAAAGCTGACAGTGTTTCTATGCACAGAATTGATTCCATGACTGTCCCATTCTTTACGTAGCGGATTCCTATGGCTACGTTTTCTCTGTTGTTTTTATCTCGTGTACCGTCTTCAAGCAAAGTATACAAAGGAACATCTGCACTATTAATGTCACTAACAATGTTTTCACGTACGATGTCAGCCATTATTTCAATAATGTCATTTTGAATTTCAGGGGACAAGTAAGATGCGTTTTTAGGCACCTGCTTAAAACAGTCTGCCAGTTTCTCATCTTTTCGAAGCGTGAACTCGAAAAGATTTCGAAACAGGCTTTGTTCCTGATGTTCTTCTAAGTGGTACGTTCCCCTAAGAGGCAATTCGTTTATTGCAAGGAACTGAATAACTTCAGCAATGCTCTTGATATAATATTGATTCTTTTCAAGAACATTCTGGTTGACTGTGTAGAAATAGATTTTCCTACCAACGAACGGTTTTGCTTTTCTGCCCACCTTGACATTGCTTCTATGTGTGTAAGTGTCGCATCATGTTTCACTAGCCCTGCTTTGGTTTTATCGAGAGCTGCCTTCCAGTTCTTAAAACCTTTAGATGTAAAGGCCACTTCTTTGCATCCGAAAGGCCGATATTGTCTACATGCATAGCAGAATGCTGCATCTAAAAATTGCGAATACTCTAACCATTTGAACCTTTTAAACCAGTCACTTTGAAAACACCGTCCATCAGCATTTCGGGGGTAATGTTTGAGTTTTAGCTGTTTAATTTCCTCACCTGGTTTGGAAATGTCCTTTACTTCTGTAGGCAAGAAATCTTCTTCTTGATTGGAGGCAGCCGTAGATGGGGAAAGAGTAGGTACGGTGGTCGCCGTGGGGATACGTCGGGCTGACCCCCCGACTATTCCAATACTGGTTGAAGATCTCCACGCTTAGAGGTGACGAAGGAAAGCGTGGGAGGGAGACCGGCAGTCGGTAGGTATGCCCAGGCCCTTCATGGGCTGTTGCGCAAAGGATTATTATTACACACCAAGGACGAAACATGGTTATATTATTCGTCACTAAAACCACTCACTATCACAGGAATCAGTTTTACGAAGATACGAAACACAATAACACCCGCGCAAACGCAAAACCTTCTTTACACGAATGAAGAACTCAACAAAGTGTCTTTGTCAATGTTTTTCCCCGACAGGGCATGGGCAAGCCCTTATATTCCACCCCCGACCGGGCAATAAAACTTCCCTTCGCAAAACTTGGGAGCCGATGACCTTTGATGCAGATGGAAAGGACCTGCTACAAGGGGAAGCCGAAAGAGGGGGAGCGAAGGTGCATAGATCCCCTGTGGAAGAAATTTGGAGAACCTTCTAAATACTTCCCGTTACTTAAACTTCGGTTTATAAACAAGATGAACAAATGTGATAGCTGCTCTTCATGTACTGTGAATTTTCTATCAAGTTATGAGCAAATAATATCCACACTCTACATTTTCACTTCTCACGGCAAACAAATTATGCAATAGTTTTACCTAATACCAGGGGGCTGACGACAACGCCAGGGGGGGCTCAGCCCCCCTGGCCCCCGCCTAGCTACGGGCCTGCTTCATAGAAGAGGTAACTTCGTGTTCTTTATTGTAGTGAAGAGTTGAAAAATATAAACTCTATCAGTAGATTGCATTCATTTTTTATTTAAAATTATTTAGAGGGTACCTTTTCAAAAACAGTAAAAATGACAAACATAGTTTTAATAACTCCAGTGGCATCAGCTGAATCTGAACGATGTTTCAGCACATTGAAGCGTATTAAAACCTGCTTAAGAAATGCAATGGGACAAGACAGACCAAATGCCTTGGCACTTGCTTACAATAGAGAAAGAATACATTTTAAACATAGAGGGCTTCAACGAAAAAGTAATAACAAAATTTGCTGAGCAGAAGAACAGGAGTCAACGTTCGTAGAAAGGGATGTTTCACAACAATACCGGTTTCTTTTGTAATCATGTGAATCGTCATTATATTTTAAATTCTTTAAAAAATAAGTCCAGTTTTGTAGTTTAGAAGATAAATACCCGTTTTTTTGTAATTCATGTAAATTGTCATTACATTTTAAATTCTTTCAAAAAAGTAAGTCCAGTTTTGTAGTCTAGAAGAAAAAATACCTATTTTTTGTAATCATGTGAATTGTCATTATATTTTAAATTCTTTAAAAAATAAGCCCCGGCCAAATTTGAGGCCACGAGACGCCACTGATCACCAGGTATTTTTACCAACAGCCGTCGAGCAGTAACCTAATTTCGTACTGATGAATCACCCGAGTTGTGTTGTATCAGGACGTCCGCAGATTTTTCCATGGGGCATACTACCCCGATAACAGTGTTGCACCCTAAAACATGCCACTTAAATTTGAAATTATCGCATTAATGTAAATTAATGACTGAAATCAAATTATAAGTGTGAATGTGAAATATATAATTTTAGGTTGACATTCAATTTCTAAGGGGGAAGTGTGACCATCCTTGTCCCCCTTCCAGATGTCCATTCCCCTACATTATACTTTCACCTAGAAATTTAGAGTTGAGGAATTATTAAATATTATAATACTCTTAAAGAAAATTAAGTATTTTCAAGCCGATTCAAGTTCAAAGCAAATACGAGGGAATGGGGTGCAGTGGTGCAGCCACAGTGTGCAACGGGCACTGCCCCTCCCCAACCTTACAGAAACCAATTCTAGGGGCGCAAGGGGACAAACATTGAGGTAAAAGAAAGCAAGACTAGCATAATCTAAGAGTAGCAGGACAAAAGGATACTCAAGATGAAATTAGTTTTCAAGTCTTTCTAGCATTACTTCAAGATGGCCAAGAGGACCTGCAGGGGAGCAGAGGTGCAATTGCCCACTCGATATCAAATTTTATACAAATAAAAATACATTTCGTAAAATTTTCTTGCTCACTTCACTCGCAATATTTGCTTTTTTCTCACAGCCTTGTCAAGTTCAGAGCCAGCCATAGCTGGGGGATTGAGAGAGTTGGCCCTGGGTGCCAAACGATCTACATGAAAAAATGTAAAAGAGAATACCATGGCGCCCCATAAAATATTTTGTGCCATTTTAAATCAATATTGTTTTCAGTTTGTAAAAATTTGGATCTGAAAATTTTCTTCATCACTTCGCTCGCAATTTTTTGTTTTCTCTAATGCATTGTAAATTACCAGAGAGAGAAGTTATTACTACTAAGTACTTCAGACTGTTGCTGCTAAAAAGTTTTGTCTTGAATGAATGAACACAAATGTTTGGAGGAAGAGGAGCGCAGCACATTTCAGAGACAATTTATTTATTCGTTATGGTCTCAATGTTGCTGCATTAAACACATACATACACCCGTCAATGCAATGAAACTAGAACAGTAAGATAAAATGAGTGTTTTCTTTCCTGAATGAACTTTCATCAAATGGGAGTGTCCCGGTCAAAACGGACGTATGGTCACCATATTATTGAGTGTCTTGCTTGCAGGGGCACCGTTCAGTCGCAGTGTTTGCACGAAACACCCATTTGGCAGCAACAGCTCACAGACGACAGACCATTCCTTGGCAGACGGAAGCTGTATGAAGGTAAAGCTTCCTTGCACGTCATACAAAGCTAAATGATCCACTACTGACAACAGACTACTCCTGAGCAACGAAACGTAGGTCAGGTCAAAGTTTCCAAAAAGAAAGTTACATGCATTTCAGTCTATTCTCAGCGCTATGCTTATTGCTATTTTTCATAAATGGTTATAGATTTAATTAAAAAACAAAAACGAAGAATTCAGTTCAAAAATATCCCATAGGCACTATCGAAATAAAGAGCAAGCAATATACATACATCATCCCCCATATTATCTTATTTACATATTTAACATTGCTTTTCTGTCTGTAAGTTAATCGCGATGACGAGAATGATAAACGAGTAGAGGAAATATATGAAACAACAAATATATGAAACACTTATGCCCTGATCGCAACTCGAACCGAGAATCTTCGGCAGCGAGTTCATGAATGGATTCTTGTTACGACTTTAAAAAGCTGTCATCCAAATACCTATTGCAAAAACTGACCATGATAATTTTTTAAGTAAGAATGACCTTTTGGCCAATTTAAAGTTACGCTAATTAATGTAATTTTAATTACTCACTTTTAAAAATACTTTTTATAACTTATAATAATTAGTAAACTTTACACGTAATCGATATTTCAGAAAATACAATTTGTACACATATTAAACATACAATGAATGAAAAATAAGACAATTAGCCTGTATCAAAGGAATTAACATTATGATTTAGAAAGTACAATACCCCTACTGATAAAGTGACCAACTTTCGCGCATGAATTTTAGGCAGAAACATCTTTCTTATTCGGAAAAACACCTTCACCAAATTTTAATATTATACTACCCTTCAAAAGGTCTCACTGTGGTGCAAATTTCAGATTTATCCTTTATCCCCCATTTGGGTTGCAGAGCATCAAAATTTTGATTTTTACAAAATTGTCAATTTGGGGAGGGGATACAAGCACTTCGAGTATTTAACAATTTTCGAATTTACCTGCCACTGCACAGTAAACATACGTTAACATGTTTTGTTCCCTTCAAGGTTATTTTGTGGCCGAAAGATGAAAAATATTAATTTGATTCTTTGTGGACAGAAAGTGTTGATAAACAAGAAGAAAGCATTTATTTCAGAAGAAAATAGGTCTTGAATTATAAAGTTTGAAATGACACAATACAAGTTACAGTGAAAACAATAAAATTAGTACATGCAGCTAATTGAAAATGGCCACCAGCTCTAAATGTTTTGAACACTTAAATGTCACATAAATAAATGGTAAAATTATTAATATTTTTTAAAGGTGAAGTGACAAAGTTCAAAAGTGGTTGAAATAGATGGTGTGGAATGACCCAAATAAGTAAAGAAAATAAAAGTACATCAACACTTAACATTTATTTTTATACAAACAAATATATCATTAAATATTCATACATGTGTTTGCATGTTTATTATTACATGCATACATGGATAAAATTACATATACATGTACAATCAATACATGGCAACAACATATTGTGACTCGTACAAACAGACATCTGTAAATACTATGTAGATGGTGATGTACATCTATTAAAAGAAAATACAAATACAAAAAATCTGCCTCAAAAGAACCATGGCACTTTATAATTTATATAGTGTATAAACATATTTTACATATATAGTAGTGCAAATGTTATTAACAATATAAATAAATGTTAAAAGAAATCAAATAATCCTATGATCTATAATTTCACATGCAATAATACGAACAAGCACTTCGCAAAAAATATTACAAAAAATGATTTGAAAGGGAAGTGTGTCGCAATTTTTAGGCACTACTAACCTATTCAATATAGAAAAATAAATGAAGTTTCAATATGCAATTAATTCCACTCTCACAACGCAATTAGTATTTTCACATACACACAAACATCTAAAGTCCATTACAATCCAGTACAGAATATTAAAGCCGACATTGTCTTTATTGCACTCAACACTTTTCTCATTACATAATATTGTTACTAAATAAAAGTGACTGTTGCCCTGACTTCATAATTATTCTTGGACGTATAAATTAATGCTAGCTCAACTCTCACTCTCGACATAAACTCGCTTATTTGATCAACACAACCTTTTAATATTGTTAATTGGAAGTTTCCTTGTTCACTTAGTGTGTTCACAACATATTTTTATTACTTTATAAGTTTCGTACATGGCATTGTGGACCTTTGGGTTGTAAACTCTGTATCGAAATGGCACATGGAAAATAAACTCACTCCCTCTCTCTCTCCCAATCCGTTTAGTATTCCTTGGTCCTCAAAGGGTTGTTGACCTCTTTGATGATATAGGGGTTTCTTTGTCAGGGATCCTGGGTTCGATACCTAATGAAAGCACAGTGCTTTGGATCCCACTTTCAACTGTAAGTTCAGTATTGGCTTGCCTGCCCCAGCATAAAATGCACTTAAGGCTGGACCTTTGGCCGACGTCAGGGCAGCTATTTTCGAATTTTCTCTCGTTTCAAAAAACCACAATGATATTCCAAAAATGTAAAATTACATCTGCTTGGAATTCAGTCTAGAACAGTGGTTCCCAGTGTGTGGGGTGCCGTGGCTGCTTACAGGGGCACCACAAAATGTTCCAATATTTTCAGTGAAATATGATTGTTCCAAATATGTGCTTATTTAGTACTTTCTACACACAAAATGTTTCTGAATTTGAAATGTGTGTTTATTTTTCAACTTTAGGCAAGCAACCTAACATCACTAATTGAGTGTTACAAGTGTTAGATAGGCCTACATTCTGACTTGGGCACTGCGGAAAGTCTTGAAACACTAACGGTGCCGTGAAACAAAAACGTTTGGGAACCCCTGGTCTAGAGCATTCACGTGTATCTTTGTGTGATTGCTTTCACTATAGTGTACATATTATCAATAGTTTAATAGAATTACATAGATATGAAACTCTTGAAAGTATCTAGGCAACAGCAAACCACACAAAGATTTACGCCAGATTCTAGAAGAAATTCTAAGCAGATATAATTTTTAAGATTTTGAAATTTTGGAGCGGTTTTTCGAGGAGAGAAAAAATCTAAAAAAGC
The DNA here is from genome assembly GCF_977018435.1 of Lepisma saccharinum. Lineage (NCBI taxonomy): Eukaryota > Metazoa > Arthropoda > Insecta > Zygentoma > Lepismatidae > Lepisma > Lepisma saccharinum. Next base: position 23,440,718 of record NC_139251.1, on the reverse strand, counting down.
TGTCCTGACGTCAGCCAGGCCTTAAAAAACAATAAAAGTCAGTGCTGTTGAACCATGGAGTTTAGAGATTTTTAGTAGGGTAGTCGAAAGACACTGATATTCTTCTTTTAAATGACAATTTTCCAAAAGTCCTCCATGTTCTTTTGTCATTTCAATTTCTATTTTGCCTGTTTTACTACTTCTATATTAATCGCAAAAATGATGATTAAATTAAATAGATGATTGGACAAACAAACGAACGTGAACCTCTAATCCAGAAATCATAGTACATCATACTAACCACTCCATCACAGAAGTTGGCTTCTAATGTATATTTTTTTACCTTCTGGTGAATCAAAATAATGTCAGGACTTTTACAAGAACACTACAACCCTCACAAACACTTACACTGCTTTTCACTAGTTCATTAATGATTTCATAGCTCCTTAAAAATCACAACACTGGTATCATACACTGACTTGTGTTAATTTATCTTATCTATTAGACATTTCAACCTCAAAAATACAATACAGGCATTTACCACTCTTAGTCATGTGTTAATGTTTTTTCATAAACCTGCTATTCTTTTATAATTTGACTGTTTCTTATGTTAAATATTTATTGTACATAATGTTATATTTTTCCAGTTAAATTTCTCGTGACTTGATCTCACAGTAAGAAAAAATCTTGTAAATGTTTTACCCAGCTACTACAACAAATTATTTTACTGATTTAAAATATAAATCCAAAGCTAGCACCTTACAAAATGTAATTCCCATGTCTTGAGTATTAATTAAATAATACAGCTTGCCACATATGATGGTTGTACAGGCTGAGTGCAAAATACTGCAGGACACAGACAAAGACATTGTCAAAATTCCTGGTGGTCATGTCTTCACTAGCAGCACGTGGATTGGCTGTCGCTGTTACATGAGTCTCCACTATGCACAGTGTACGAGTTCAATGGCCATCATATATGGCAAGCTGTATACTACATTTAAAGGTAAGCATAATCATTTTTCAAGTATATGGCATGCGCTGATTGTATAACGTGTTTACATTGTACTTTTACACTATTTTTACCTGAAAAATACAACTCTTGATATCTAAGTCCATATTTGCATTAATATTGTTTATAAAAAATATTGTATGGCTTAAGTGTATGCTTATTAAGGTAATAAATAATAAAAACCAATATATACTGAAGAAATATATATAGGCATTGAAATGCATAACCTGCCATTATAAATATATAATTTTTAATGGCATTTATGGCTTAGCTTCTATAAACAAACTCAATTATGGCACAATGTTAGTAATGCACCTGTACAATCACAGCAATTTTTCATCAAAATTTAAGTTTTTTAAGTTGTGAAATATATGTAATATTAATCAATCAATCTGTCACCTTATAACCTAGGTGATTTCTTCACCAAATTATATTTACCATGAAATTAATCTATGCTTTTTGTGCTTTGCATAAGTCCGTTAATATCAGCTAAAATTTGTTACTTGGACACTTCCATAAATTGTTACTTTATAGTGTAAAATTAGCATAAACATACTTGTATTATTTATTCCATGCTCTCGACAAAAACGCTACACACACTGGACATGTTTCATCAAAATAAGACTGTGACCTCCTTCAAAGTGTTAATTAATATAAAAACTATTCATAATAAATTCCGAAACAACGCAGACTAATTCACACATTAATTTCACTATCTGATTAACAACCATTTTTTGTATTAAAAGAAGCATGGCACACACCTTCACTCAAAACTTAAGCATTGTTAGATTTTTCATAAAATCTACCTTAATAAAACCTAAAAAAATAGTTAATATCTGAAAAACCTTAATTAGTAAAAAATAATATGGTTGCATTGCAGTGTATACAAGCATCCACCTTTATAATTATTTCTTAATTTGTGACTTTGATACTTGAATTTCCATGCACCAATTTAAATATGCTATTCCTAATTCCAAACTTAATGGTGTAATGTATATTTGTGATCTAGGAAGGATTACCTTTGACCTGTGTATAGCACATGGTAGGTTTGTGTTGCAATCATAACAGCAAAATATTTCTATTTTGGAATCTTATTTATTTTACTGTTACCCTTTTCCTTATGGACATGATCATAGACAGAAAAACTTTTTGTTAGTTTATCCTTAATTAATTCTCACCTTAAGGCTCGGCTGCACTTTTGCCTGATCGCAGGGCAGGTATTTTTGAATTTTCCTTTCCTTTCGAAAAACCGTTGTGATTAGGGCACTGATTTTTATGTGGTAAAAACATGTAAAATATTTAAGTATTTATGTGCTGAAATAGTGAAAATACCGATAAAGTACCGATATAAAATTTACCGATACCGATAACCGATATTCTACCGATCCAATATAAAATTAGAAATGGTCCTTGAAGAACCTAACAGGTTCATTGACCTCCTTAATATATGTGCGCTTCAAGGTGACTGCAGTGGAAAAGGAGTTGCATATTTAGACATTTGCTTTTTTAGAAAGTAGGGCACGGAGATTATCCATAAAAATTACAACAAAATGGCAGAATTTTGCGCTAAATTATCATATATTTATCGATATATCTGATCAGTAAAATAATCGGTAATTTTACCGATACACCGATATGCCTATATCGGCTGATACCGATAGAGTACAGATTAATCGGTCCCATCCCTAGAAAATATGCATTAATGAAAGGAAGTGAAAAGCTCTTTACAAGCTTGCATTGCAGTGAATATCATCCTTAGTTTGTCAGTTGTGAAAGAGCGACGATTGTTCCGGAACAAGGCTTTGTAACACGTAAAGGTTGTCAACTTTGCATATTTAAACGAAGCCAGTTGTTGCACTAGAATCCCTCTGGAAGCAATGCATATATGTCACCGTTCAAAGAAGCAGCTACAGTACGCATAGTTTGGAAACCTTGGTTTCATACAAAACGCTAGTTCCCTGTGTCAGCCTTCTTCCCGCCTACCTTTCCGAGTACTTCAAGGGCATTATCAAGCTCATGTACTGCATCAGCCAAAGGCAAATCAGAGGTTTCTGAAGTGTTGATTACCTTAACAGAAATGTAACATTTGTTATTTAAAAAGGGAAAATATGTACTAAACATGCTCAATTGTGGAGTTATTTGATTTTACGTAAACACACTGAAAATATGTAATTTTTAATTTTATGTGCTAAAAAATTCTGTCAGGAGGTTCCAAAACATACGACCAGTGACCATGCAAATTCTCAGAGGTCTGATAGGAGTTTAAAAAAAATATGTGAATACATAGAAATCCTTGCCCTGGTTATGATATTCCAAAATCCAAAAAATTACATCTGCTTAGAATTCCTTCTAGAGCATTTATGTGAATCTTTATGTGGCTTTGCTTTCACAGTTGTTTAGATATTTTCAATATTTTCGTAAATACATAAGTCTATTAAACTATCGATAATATCTAGTCAACAGCGAAAGCCAACCACACGACGTGTGAATGCTCTAGAAGGAATTCTAAGCAGAAATATTTTTTCAGATTTTTTAATAATGGTGGATTTTCAAAAGGAAAGGATAATTCAAAAACAGCTGCCCTGGATTCAGCCAACGGTCCAGCCAAGACAATGTTGCCAGGTTGCAAGATCACAAAACCTCCATATGCTACTAACTTTTTACAGAACTATAACTGACAGTCTTGACTAGGTATTCTCTGTAGAGCGGAACAAGTGAACAAGGAAATTTATGGCAAAAAAATCTCTATACATAAAATTAATGTTATAATGACTTTCAAACACTCATTACAAATTAAAAGCACCACATTCAAAATCTAATTACTACAGTGAACCTACTTCTTCTCTTGATTGGACAAGTCTTGTTTTGGATCAAACCTGTGAGAAGCAATTAATGAGCTAAACACAACCGACATAGATGTTGTACCCCTTGCAGCCTCCCCTCATTATTATTTCTTTCCACTGAAGTTGAGCTGATACCGATGCCAATGTATCAGTATTGGCTCACACTAATGGCATCCGTATCAGTTGGATTTTATTTACAGATACCAGCTGATGCTTCTCTACCATTTTGATCATTTGAGGGATCTGCAAAAATGCCACTGCACTTAAGTGGAGTCTAACCATTCTGAGAGTTATGCAAAATTCAAAGTTTCCATTGATTTTGTACCAATATGTTGTTCAAAAACTGCATTTTGATATTCCGTAACAGGGTATTTTTATATTCCGATGTAACTGTTGTATATTTTTAAACAAAACTCTGGTACATTGATGATTATAATTGGAGTGTGATATTCACTCCCTAATATTAACCAGGGCACCTGCGTAGCCAAATGGTTAGCGCTCTTGCCTTTGGTGCGAGCGGTCCCGGGTTCGATTCCTGGTGGGTGCCCCAAAATTTCGGCGTTGACCCAGGATCGTAAAGAACAATTGAGAAGCTACTTCAAGAAGTAACAGGCTCCAGTCATGAAAGCCAGAAAAACAGCAGCGATGGGATCCGATGAACTGACCATGCGTCACCCAATGAAAAGTCGCTGTGGCAGGCCCTGACACTTTGAGGGTTGTTGCGCCATGGATATCAATCAATATTTTGAAAAACTTTTAAATGTTACATTTTTCAAGCATCGGTATTGGTGGGAATCGGTAAGGGTGCCGTTATCGGTTCAAAGTGGTTATCAGCACTTTACTTTATATTGATTGATTGATTGATTTAGTTTATTTTACTTCGCGTTTTGTGCCTCTTGGCTAATTTGCGAAGATGGGGATGAGTGATGAAAATGATGAAATTGATGAATGGACATTCACAAACAACCAAGCCCGACCAGGATTCGAACCCGGGACCCTTGGCGTCGTAGACTTTACTTTATATGAATCATGAAAAAAAAAAATATATATATATATATATATAACTCAGGAAATTTACAAGTAATAATCTTTCTTCTTGCATAGCAAAATTTCTTCAAACGCACTCTACAAGCACTATATAAAAATAAATTTGAAGGTAAACTGACACAATTGACACAATTTCTGTATCAAAGTTAGTGGAATATTACTTGACGAGGTAATTTTTTACAGACAAATTTTAGGGTTTAGAAACACATGTATAGTATGTTTGCAATATAAAGTTGTTCTTTAAAAATATGTAGAGTACAATGCTCTTTACTGATATATAATTTTGACTATGAAGGTTGATATTTTTCTGGGATTGCTTAGTTATTTTTCAAACCAATTCTGGTCCTGGTTACTAAATGCAATTTTTGGGTGATATCTGATTGATTTACTTTATTTAACTTCGCTTTTTGTGCCACCTTTGGCTAATTTGTGAAGATGGGGATGAGTGATGACACTGATGAATGGATACTCGCAAACATCCATGCCCAGGACAGGATTCGAACCCGGGACCCCTTGCGTCATAGTGTAATGTTCTAACCACTCCGCCACGGGGGCCAGCTTGATTGGATTGGATTTGTCACATTCCTGCCCATAACTTTCAGCAGAAACATCACAAGTCAAGCATTCTTTCTCAGAGGTAAATTCATATTTGCCATTAGTGGAGGACAGCATCAGGAAACAATCAAGGAGTTAGAAGAGGTTCACTTAGAAAGACATGTACACTTCAATGTAAAATATGCACTCAATTGCACCCATAGATTTTCATTTGTTAGTACCAGTCAGCAAAATAAAAATGCTTAAAACAGATGCAAACCTTAATGCACTAAACTCAATACTAATATGCATATTCAGTATTATTGCTTCTTTTGTTATTGAGCTTCTATTTTACTAATTCACTGGGGGATTGACGTATAAAGCAACATGAAACATAATACTGCTTGATTTCATCACGTTTTCTTCACTACACACAATACAAACTTGATACAGGATGAAAAATTAGCAATATGGGACTACAGAAGTATACTTATGTACAAACTGGTTTTAAAAAAAGTTACCAAATACAGGGTGAGTCAAAAAGAATGAAACAACTTTACACAGTTATTATGACGTAACTATTTGTGACAGAAAATCAAACAAGACCTCAATATAAAGAAAAACTCTGGAAGTTTTATTCCCATTTAGTGAGCTAATGCTGCTTTGCCGCTGCTCCACCAGGATCGCCAGTGTCGCAAAATGGCTACTGACCAGTACAAGGCATATTGTGTGTTGGAGCTATCGAGAACTGATTCAATCACAATGGTGCAAAGATATTTCCGCATGCGTTTCGGTAGTAATACATATATTTCACCCTTCCGAAATATTTGTCAAAGTTACAACTGTGAATTGTTAGTGCCTTCGAAACAGTCTACAACGACTTGCTGTCTCGTGCATAGCAAGTACTTGATTAACGATTGGACGTTTTCTGGGTTACACGTGGTCCCCATGTTGAATCTTTGTAATGCGAGTAAAACTTCCAGAGTCTTTCTTTATATCGATGCCTTGTCTGATTTTCTATCATAAATAGTAACGTCATAATAACTGTGAAAAGTTGTTTCATTCTCTTTGACTTACCCTGTATGTTGACGTCAACCTGGGAGGGGCAAAAAATTACTCAAAAACTTAGCACCACGATATGTTTCATTCTTGCAAATGCAATGCATCCATACAAGAAGTAACATACAAAGGGAAGGTGGTATTTGTGGGGGATGAAGGGGAATCCCCCTCCACAACTGGAGAATCTTCAAATACCACACTGTACAATTGTAACTGAAAGATAAACCTTGTTAAACAGTGTATAGTAATTGATATGTTATTAATATTTACTTGCGTAAAATAAAATTCAACCAAGGACAACAGTCATTTACCTTACATAAACTGTCAAACAGTTCCGAAAATAATACAAAACATGCAGAACAGCTTAGCTGATAATACACCTTTAAATATTTCAAGACACAAATTAATACATTTCACGTTACGTCACTCGCACATACATTCCAGTTATCATCCACCAGTCATAATTGTTTACATAGCTACCACAGTGCAGAGAAACAAATAAAATTACTTCTAATAAATTAGCAGGGTAAATCTTAATATACGCACTCTCACAATTACAATCCTTCGCATGCACAAATAAAAACATACTTTCTTATCTCGAAAGAATAATCTTCACAAAACTTCCTTTCAAAGTTTCATGGCTGGTGACAATGTTTCTGCACAAAGTGTGCATCGCGGAGGAATTCGTTACGGATGGAAGGATAAACATCTCTTCTTAGAAACGTCCTTCTCATGCCTGGTTCTTTTTCCCGCCTCGTGGTTTGATGGATTCAGAAATCTGCCACATAGCTTCCTCGCACAAGAAGTCATCGAAGTTATTGAAAAATGCTATTATTCTCTCGTTTTTCTTAAATGTGTACTGGCTGAAAGTATAACAAAAGTGAATTAATAAAAAAAATATACTTAAATGAACCTCTACACACAACTACAATGGAATCCTGAGAATATGTTTTGAAGGAAACTTTCTGTATAATCTGGGAAAATGTTATGACATTTTAACTTCCTTGAGACCAAACCGTAAAAGGTAGCAAGTGGAAAAATGAAAAAAAGTATGGACCCAAACTAGAATAAGACACATAAGTGATATCATACTTATTTTATACATCAACTATAATTAGTAAAGAAGTATCATAAAGAAAAATAAACTTTAATTAGCAATTTCTCTTCTTTTGCTATAAAAAAAATGGTCTGGATTCAGAAAGTCTCCTCCAACAGACAGATAAAATTAATGTACACCTGAAATATATTAGATGAACATTATTGTAAATAGATATTTTGTAAAATTTTAGTTGGCAGTTATGGTTTGGTTATGTTAGGTTAGGTGAAGTGGGATTAGGTGAAGTTAGGTGAGGTGAGATGAGGTTAGATTTATGATTGACACTCATGACTTTAAACATTTCACCACCTTCAAATTGAACTTGCCTTGAACAAATGAATATTTTATATTCTTAGAGAACAACTATCACCAATCCATTAGAAAAATAAATAAAGAATTCACCAAAAATGATTATATGGTGTGACATGGTAAACGCACAAAAAAATATTCTATGGAAAGAAGTGTCATGTTTCCACATTATTGTTCTTATTTTTGCAACAATGTGAAAACGCGAAACTTCTTCATTGCAAAACTGATCTATTTTTAGACGTTAGTAAATCAGAAAAAAAGTATTTAAAAATAAAGTTCTTCACATATTTCAAATTCTTTCAAGAAAAGTCAAAATTCAATGGGATCTGTACATATATGCATGGTAGTATATTTTATGAAATTATTTATAAATCAACATAGTAAATATTCTTACCACTTTTTAAATCTCTTCATATTCTCCACTATATTAAACTGCTGCCACCTTTTCGAAAAGTTGACGGCACCATCTTGCAGGAGATCACTGTTTCCAATGTGGACAAACGTCAAGTCTTGCAGCACCAATCCTCTGCAACAATTAAAATAATGTGATACGAGATGTTTAAGACTGTAAAAAAAAATGAGCTCTTGCATTATCATGTAGCTGTACAATTACAGTGGATGGCACCTCCATTATACAGTTGTCACATGTTGAAAAATGGTTAAACTTGAAGTTAAAAAAAAACAACTTAAAATGCAGGAAAAAGAATTGAAGATTACTGTATTAAAAATAAACTAGAAAATGGGATAGAATAACCAGAGCACTATCGGTACCAGATAACAATGGCATGTTGGAAAATAAAATAATTCTACAGTTCCCTAAGTATTGTGTGATGTGAAATTTTTGCAAAAAAGATAAAATACAGATATAAAATTTACCAAATTTGATAGACACTGCTTGTTGTACACATTAAATGGTCTGGGCATGAATACTATTTATGAATGTCATCAATTTCTTCTAATTATTATTCATCCTCATTGTCACAATTACACAGGTGTGATAAAAAACTGATGTAATATAGCAAAAACACACTCAAATATTCTACTGAAGTTAGTTCAACAATTCAAATGGTTCATTTGCTGCCCTAACTGAGGTATTTAATGATTTTTGCCTTGGAAAAAAACTGGGTATTTACTACTTACAACATCAAGGTATAAGAATTTTATTTTATAAATAAACTTATGAAATAAAAATAACTATCAGGCAACAGCGATACAGTACCAATTCATCCTTCCTACTGCTACAATATTGCTACAAATAATATACAATTGAATGACAATTTTGTTAATATTCTTATGATTATAAAGACACAATGTATGCACAATGAATTTATAAATGAACAAATAAAGCAATTTATTATAAATGTAGATATACTGTTAAGTATTGAATCTTCCTTTCAACTCTAAGTCTATATATCTATAAAATTCCACGTAAATATGAAATGAAATATCTCTTGAAGCTTTTCGGTTGACAAATGACACAGAGACTTACTCAAGATAATGACCATGCGAGTTCTGCAGCTTGAAGATGAGAGTGACATCAGCACTTGAAAAAATTCAGGTCTTTCCTGCTGGATATCTCCAAGAGAATCTATTTATGGTAACAGTTCTGAATGTTTAATGATTTTCTTAAGTTTTATAGGAGTATGAGGAAGTGCTTTAGAACACTACAAGCAGTAGGAGCAAGTTCAAAGTTTGCAGAAACTAATTAGCACAATTAAAAGCTTCACTGAGTATTATTTACTGGAGAAATTATGATTTGAAATGTAGTTTACATGAGCAGGTGTACTTGGTTTCCGGTCGACTTGGAAATGAGATTACATGTGAATTTTCATGCGAGGCTTTAAGGGAACTGGAAGCATTAGGAATGTTACTTTAATGATGGAAACCCTAAATCTGACCCACCTAAACAACAAAATAATTTAGGGATATTATATTAATGCTAAGAGCCCCAAATCTGATCTGCCTAACCTAAAAACGAAAGCATTTAGCAACAAATTACCCCTTCGCACACCACAATGTGAAGTAAATGGCAGCAGCAGTCTGTATTCAAGATGACAGTAAAGGAATGGCTGCTCACAAACAATCATAGAAGAGCATATCGAAATAAAAATTTGTTCTCAGAAAACATGCAGTACGTTATCACTAAGACTGTGAAGTATGTGTAAACAGACATAATTAGAAATTGAACAATATATAAAAAACCTGTGCACCACGATAAATTCAGAATTGAACAATAGGAACTTGGCCCTCGTCGCTTAAAATTATCAATAAACAAATTACCTGGTCAACAAAATACTTACATGTACGGAATGCACGGAGGCTGTGTGTCAGCCAGAGCCTGCCGATAAGCTCTGAAGCTGGAGGAACTATCAATCAAAGCACAGTATTCTTTCAAGCCTTCGGTGATCTGCTTCTGCCACTCCAGTCTCCGAATGGGGGCCGAATCTAATGCCGACAGCAATGCGAGATAGGAATTGAAGTTGTTGATCTTTCTCAAGTGCTTCATGATTTTGATGAACTTGACGACGTATCTTTCCCGGTCTTTGGCATCACCCTGTTCCAATATTCGAGATCTTGCCCTGGAACGAAAACACATTTCAGTATAATTCTTCTTCAATATGTGTCTACTTAAGCAGGATATTCATGGTCTCTAAACAATAGCTGAACAAATAGGAAAATAAAAATTTGTGTTTTTCTACCCCTTCAACATGCAATGTTAGTTGGACATTATTCATTGTTTAGTGCATTTAACTACACCTATTCTAACACTATGTTTTGAGAGAGCACCTCTTCTCTCATCTTCATATGAACAATAATTTGTGCCAGTGGTGGGGATCGAGCCTAAATGCCTGTGCACCACGATAAATTCAGAATTAAACAATTCGATCTTGGCACTCTTCACTTCAAAATTAAGAATAAATTTACACACCTGTGATTTTACAACAAATCCTGTGCACTAACTACTCCATGGTGGTCTCTGGATTTCTGTACTCAATTTTGCCCCACTTATGCTACTATTTTTAAGTTTTGAGGAGAGGGGACCACATTTGCTTGAATGCCATACTGAGATGGCTTATAAAATGTGGAATGGATACTCATATGTAGAATTGTGTGGCATGATATAGGGGATTATGTCCAGCACTTGTGTGAATTTATGAATAGTGCTTTTCATGCCAGTAATATTTTACTGGCATACACTACATAGTATTGGCATTTTATGCACATATAGGCAACAATCTGAACCACTGTGTGCCTCCAATGGGTATCAAACATGGGACCACTTGGTTACAAGACAACAGTGTTACCAATATGCAGAGTGTCTACCAAAATTACAAATCCAAAATTCTTGACTTTTTCTTGACTTCTCTTTCCTTTTTCTTGACTTTTATCCCCATTTTTCTTAACATTTATTTAATCGCCCCCTACTTAGGTAAAGCTGGAAATTGAGAAAATAGATATTTTTATTTCAATGAAAAACTCCTACCACAAGGCTGGTTAAGATGAAAACTAAAGCTGTACTTCAAAAAGAGATTTAGACTTGCTTTAATTATTAATGCATGTAATAATTAATGCCTCAGACTTTCAATATTTTTTTAAAAAAAAAAAAAAAAAAGTAAAGTGTTCCCCTGTGCATAGCACCACGCCATGAAGGCGTATAGGGGGTGTGGGGGTAACGCCCCACACTTTCATGATCCGATCGTGAGTGGGGGTGATGTGATCAGCATCACGCCTCTGACCGCCTTTACCCCCCAGGGTTTCCCCCAGGTACCCATGTTATTCGACGCTGGGTGTGCGCCGGGGCCGCTTCCACCGTTAGAAAAGTTCCCGGATTTGAACCGGCCGGGGATCGAACCCGGGACCTTTAGCATGGTAGTCAGACGCGTTACCGACTGAGCCACCACGGCCATCATAACCAGAACTCAATACAATTTTGGTTTCCAAATATTCAATTTTATCAAATTCCAGTACAGGTATATAACAATGTAAATTCGCTAGACTGTAAAAAATAGGAAAAATTCTTGACCACAAGCACAATTTCTTGACTTTCTTGACAGGTAGACACCCTGATGTGCCATCAGGGAGGTCCACTAAATAGTATTAGCCTACACATAGCAATACTACTAAATATATTGCCAGCAAACATGGGTAACATATAAAAAATCATAATTTTACGCTGAAATTTTAATTTTGGCAAGCAAGGTATTTTTTTCCAAAACATTCTTGCCTGTAAAAAAAAATCATGCTCCAGTTGGAAGTCAACAGATACCTCAACAACACTGTTATTATAAGTCCATTATAATAATTAACGTTAACTGCCATGAAAGAAATATTAAAGAATGACTCCTCTTGTCTTGTGTCATGTTCGATCAGTGTGCAAAGAGAGAAAACCAAGAAAATCTTTGGAAATAACTTACCAGTATGACATTTTGTTGAAATGCTCCGTAAACCTTGTCAAATTTGGACTTCGTTCTTCATTTTGTTCTTGAGCCCATATTAAGACTTCTGGGATTTCTATTTTCATGAAAAGATTAGCATCCAGCAAGGTCATCTGTTCCGCTATTTGCTCTGACTTAAAATCTACCAAGGATGGTTGCCTATAACAAGTATGCAATGTTATTCTTTGTTATAAGACCATATTCTAAATCTAGTGCATGGGTCACCCTACTTTAACCTTCACTATTTCAACAGTCCAGTTATTATCACCCATATCCAAAAGAGTATTTATCTAGTAGTTAAGGAAATATACATCAATGTGATTAGTCAGGGATAAGAACAATGGAGTCTTTAAAGTTTTAAACGACAGAAAGCATATTGTTTTACGGCAAAAGATAACTGACTAATTTTACATTTAATACAAATAAACCGGCACGTCGCGTCGCCTGATAATGTTCGCATGAGCATGTGAACACTCATGTATATGTCTTAAATTACGTACATATTAAATGACGCACACATACGTATATTTATTCAAAAAAATACTATGTTTGATGTACGAGCATATACACACAATTTACTCTGCCACGACTTCTTTCACGTCTGCTAACTTTTCTAGATAGTTGGTAACACTGACTCCCACGGTGTTCCACGAAAAGCATTTAACACAATTGCTGTGCATGTTGCATAGAGCTGACAGCTAAGGAGCTGTTGGCCACTATACCCCGAAGATGTTCACTTCACTGTGCGAACACTGATGCCAGTGGCAATATTTCTTACATTCGGCACCAGAGTTCAGCATATACAAGGCATGTCTAGGGGGATTCAAAAAGGTCTGTGCTACATAGTTGCAAACTTTAGCGAGAATTCGCTAAACCTGGTGGATTTTAAGGGGGAGAGGGACAATTTCCCCTACGTCCTTCTTATATTACTTCAAACATAGTGTGATTCTTGGGGGAAATTGTTGAAAATAAATTGAACTGTTATTCTCACTCTTTCAATTGAAGATGAAGTTACAAGGGAGATGAGTAAATCTGCATTCAGTACAAAAACATTATTGTGAACACTCGTATGCGAAACGTACGCGACGCCACTGCAAATAAACCAAGGTGGTCGAGTATGTAGGGCATCTGACTGCCAGTTGGGAGTCCAGGTTTGATTCCTGGGGTGGGTGATATAAGATCGGAATTTTTCCAGCCTTGTTCCCACATAACGCAGCTCTGGGACTCACCCAGCCTCAAATCAATGGGTACCTGGATGCAAGCCTAGAGGGTAAAGGAACATGGTGCTGACATCACCTCCAAAATGACTGAGATCAAGAATGCGTGGGGCCCTACCCCCACATCCCCAAAATGTACCTTCATGGCATGGTGCTGTATGCACGGGGAACTTTTTACCTATACAAATAAACCAACCAAAAAAAAATGTTTTAAGTGGGAAGATTTGTCAGCCTACATGATGGATTTCTTTGCATGTTGTAACAATTACTGTAAGCAAACTTTTCTTTAAAAAAATCTGTTCAACTCACAAAATATTAACTATACTGCCATTATTTCGCAATATTTCAGGATTACATCTTTTACGTTTATTACTATTTTCTTTCTTTCCTGTTTATATAATTTTAGAATTTTTAGCACTAAAACATTGAGTTTTTAAGTCATGCACAGTAAGGCTAATCGGGACTAGACCTACCAGCAATATAAACTGTAACCCTTGCTACTTTGTCTTTCTCACTTCATCAATGTAAGAACAGCATCCATATTGTAAACAGCATGATAACTGAGGCAACATTGAACTTCACTATAAGTTGAAATTTACAACATTCTAAAGAAATTTAGATAAAAACAATTATGGAAAAACTTACAAATAAACTTGCAGGCAAGAAATATAACAAACAAGATAAATATAATCAAATTATGTGACACAAGATACTGTCTTGTGCCTTGCAATGGAAAATACATTTTATTCACTTCTGTATACAAATTGAGGACCTGGCAACTATGAGATGATAGGTTTTGCCAGAAATAAACCATGCTTGATCTGATTGAATGCAGTATGTAGTTAATTGTACAGCTTCCTTCTTGTAATAAGAAGTAACGAGGTTTTGTAGCACTGTGAGAGATGTGAGTAACATACCTGGTGTACACGTTGAGAGAAGGAAGCAACGGGTTGGGAGTGCTGAATTTCTTTGAATTGCATTTTTCCAAAATCTTCACACGCAATGCTTTGGCCAGAGTGAGATCTCCACTGCACACCAGTTGGTAAACAAAGTCCATCAGCGTCTGAAGCAGCTTGTCTTGAAGATCTGATATTCTGAAGAAAAAAGTATCAAATTACACTTCCATGCACTGGATTTCATTTGATTTTTTTTTTTTTTACTTCACTTTTCTGCCATTTTTGGCACAGCAAACTTTGTTTATTATTATTATAACTATTTTTTTTTTTACAAAGAAGTGATTATTCTGTGAAGATCTTGAATTAGTAATTTTGTCTTAAATTCATGTATTTGACCACTACACTCCTATGGAGAAAAAAAATCCATGCATATTTAGATATTTGTCGAAAATTAATTATTTAGTGAATTTAAATATACATGATTATTAACTTAAAATAAAAATGCCACTTTCTGCATGGCAAAAGTGATAATGCTGAAGAAAGAAAAAAAAAGGGGGGTTGTATATTAGTTATTTCATACCAGTACAGAAGCGTTCTCACATATTTACGAGTGACAATGAATTTGAACTGAGATTTGGAATCATTACAGGAAAATAAACTTTCAAAAGACCATTTATTAGATTTATCCTTTCATGAGAGCAATGCAATGCTGTACTGCAGAAAACTTTCCAAAACTATCAATATGTCCAAGATTTTGACAGTAAGTTATTGAATATTGGAACTGCTTTAAATACTGATTTCATTTGATTTGAATTTAAAAATTTGGGTGCGTCAGCACTAAGGCTATTTTGCACCCGTCACATTATACGGGGTCCAGCTCCTTATCGTTACACATAACAACTCTAACGTTGCATAACTAAAATCATAAAATATTCTGACTTTCGTTAAAAGCTGAGGCTGTAAAGGAGCACTCAGCACAAATAAGGACAAAACACAGGACAACACCAACAAAATTATACTGGCCAGTCGCCAGAGCCTCTGCAGTCCAGGGTGTACTACGTGGAAGTGAGGTTGACTATTGGGTGCACTATGTGGAAGGAGCACCCCTTACACCCTGCTTTAAATACTGGAAATTCTATTTGAGGAAACAGTAAACAAAAAGGCCAAATAAGGTGTAACCTCAAAAGCACTGGAAATTACATTTTTATACTTACGTCAGATCATCAACAACCCTGACTAGAAGGGAGAAAGCGTTTCGAGCTGCTCTTTGTCGCACGTGATCTGCTGCACAGCCAAAACGCTCGTAACGGTATATCAGCTTGAAAATTAGATCCAAGGGAGATATAAAGGTTCTGTATGTTGTTAAAAATGCTTCCTGATACAGGAAGTCTGCAATGAGAAAGGAGAAAAGTAAACGTCAATACAAATAATAGTGACTGCCAAACACTTATCCATCTTTTTATTCGCTATTTAATGCTATAAATAGTATATTCCTTGTTACATCAAGTAATGCGATTTCACAAACTTTTCATTTGCAGATTCAAGCCCAGCAGATTTGAGGCCCTCCCAATGATGTCACTCTTGCCTTGCAAAGTGTACCAGAATAAATCCACAAGTGGGAACTGCACAGTAGTTGGGATCCCACTTTAAACTATAGATCCAGTCTCAATTAGCCTATCCAAGATATAAAGTAGATTTACAAGAAACTTTTCATTGTTCAATTTCAAAGTGTGAACTACACTTGTTTTGAATCATATCCAAAATTGCAGACTGTTTATTTGACAAAAACATATCATCTTAGTTGGCAGGTCTTCTGTTTGTAACTAATTTATATCTTCTGCCACTAAATGTTATTGTCTTTATTGTATATTTTTTTATGGTTTCTGTTTCTTATAATTGTAATTCCTTCCTCAACATTTATTTTTATTTACCTATTAGCACTGTCAATCAGGTAGAGAAGTCAAATGTTGAGTTGTGTTTCTAAATTTAATACTTTTAAATGTAATAATAATAGATACTAAATTAAAAAATATATTATCAATATGATGCTATGACACTGTCAAACACCTCTTTCTGATATAATGGCACTGCTACAATACTAACTACATGACTGTAACTCATTTCAATTCTTAATTTAAATTTTCTACAGAAGGAAGATTTTGCGAGATACAGAAACAATAATCTTAACAGCTACATCAAAGAGGAAGTTATGGGTGTTAAAACTCCCTTCCCTTTTCTTAGTTAATTTTACTAGAAAAAATAGGACAACGTAATTATCTCACCGCATCGTCATCATAGTCTTGATAATTGCACACAGCATATTTCTCAATGGTTTACCCCTTACTTACAAAATTCTATGTGTGTCTATGACATTCATACTTAAAGAGTAAGTACAATCCTACAAGGTAATAAAGTTTATAATTTAGCTTAGTAAACTATGGTAGGAGATACACACTATTTCTAAGTTGCGTTCCTTAAAGAACCTACTAACTTCAAATCTTCACTGTCTTCATTACCACCAACCTGGGGACAATCAATGCAGTGGACTTGAAAATTTATGTGTTCTTAATAATAATAATAATAATAATAATAATAATAATAATAATAATACACTCATGTCCATAAGTGATGGGATTTGTGAGATCCACTTGAAAACATTGGACCATGGTGATAATTGATGCAATAAAACATGCCCTGGCAACACTGAAACAAGTGACACATGTGTCGGACAGGTCGGCACCATGCCCGCTTTGTAAGAGACAGATTAGTGTGACTGGAACAGTGGGAAGAGGTGATTAGTAAAGTGTGTCCGACTGTGTGTTGCGTGCATTTGGAGCACAGTAATCTAGTCGTAGGGAAGCAGGATGGCAGAGTGAAAACATTTGAATGACATTACGCATGGCCCGCTCATCGGCAGATTAGAGGGTCAGGAGTTGACTGTCACAAGTAGCATCATATCTCGTCTGTACAGACGATTCCAGGTGGACGGAAACATTCAACGGCAATACAGGCAAGATCGACCACATGCTACAACCCAGCGTAAGGATCATTATCTTGCTTTAAATGCCGACAGACCATTGTAGACCTCCAAAGGGTGCTTGTCCAGCAATGGGATTCATTACCGCAGGACATGCTGGATGGCCTGATTCACAGTTTGGGGAGCCGTTGTGCAACCTGTATTGCCGTCCAGGGTCACCACACCCTGTATTGAATGGTTCTGGCACCATCCACCACAAAATCATGGCTGTAGGCAGAAAAAAAATTCAGGGGTGGTTCACTCATAATTGTTCCCATGGGTGTCACAAGAAATTTGAATAATAGAAATAATAATAATAATATTTTTTTTAAATTTCATAAACTAATTAATTCCAAACATATTATTATTATTGCTGTCCTTATATCCTTGAGGAGACTTTACTCTATCCATCAGAAGTATGAATATGCAGCACAACTGTTTTTATTTATTTATTTTACGTATCATACAGTTATCATATTTTGTTACAAAAAACAGTGGACGGGTTGTGCCTGAAGCACGCAACAAGACAAATGAATTGTATTTTCGTTTTTTCCAATAGATGGCATATAGATATAACTGTGTGACTCAGTGTACCTTTCGTTAAGGTTACCCTGAGTCAATTGTTCATAATCGTGGAGTTAGTCCATCAGCTGTCAGTGAGCGGGAAGGCATTGTTCTCGTTATGCACCTGTCAGACACAACCCGTCAAATAACGTAACAACAATTTCACCCGTGTATTGAAAGTTAACACTACAGTGTTAAACAACTTAAAAATAATGATTTTCATGTTTCCATAATTATGTATCAATTAGTAATACATGTATTTGTTCAAACAAATAACTATTTTATTTACAAAAGTTCTTATATGTTTTTATTTTAATTAAATTTTTCGGTGCATACCAGGCACAACCTGTCCAGTCACGTAACAACAATTCTACCCATGCACTGAAGAGTTAAGTTTTAGGTACCTCAAGAAAAAGAAAAAGCTTTAAGAATAAAAGAGAAATTTTAGTCATGAAGTTTATGTTGTTTACAAAAAACTTAATTTTTGGATTTTTGAAAACTGTGGAAACCAGTTATTCTTTGGATTAAATGGTAAAACATAACCTGGTGTCTGTATTGTAACCTCAATTTTTCGATCTAACGCAGTTTTTCTTTATTTCCGTTATTAACAATAAAAGTAACAAACATTATGCTACTTTGTAACTTGCAATAAATAGGGTTACCAGATCGCTGTAAGGGCATAATGTCCCAAAATGTAGGACTTTAAGTCAAAATGTAGGATGCAAAACACTCGCAACAAATAATACACATTTCTAGAACGAGTTAGAAAGTAATTTAAAATTAGCACTTTTCAGTTTTTAAAAATATGATTTCTTAATGAATTCTTATTAAATTCAAAATTCCCAAACTTGTAATCAAAACTATACAATACACTTATAAAAATTTCAGGTTTAGTCAAAATATATTTCTGAGACAATGATGAACAGTAAAACTCTTTGAAAATATATTGAACCAGTACCAAACGTTGTACAGACTTTATGAAAAAAATATTTCTCTCATGAGTCCGTTGTGAGGATTGTAATGAAAGTACTCTCAACATTTGCATCATGACTCAGCATTTACCGTATCTTGAAATGGTTCCAGAAATTTTATCTGGGATAGTTTTTAGTTCAATAACTTTGTTCTCTATACCCCCTGCTTTAAAATCAAAGTATTGATTAACAATGGGAAACACCTTGTTCCATCAGTAAAAACCCCAAGGAAAGAAATTTCGCTCATGCACCGAACAAGTGACATCATCAGAATGTGGCCCCAAAACTTATCCATAAATTGCTTTTGTTTTTGTTACAGCAGGACAAACTTGTATTTTCTTTTTGGGCAATGACTGAATGAAAATAAATTTCACTTGAGTTTGGGAGCGTAGTCCATATACTTGTAACTTGCAGGATTTCTCTTTGTTCAACTGAAACACGTATTTTCCTAATTCATATTATGTGTGACGTTCAAAATGTAGGACATTTATGATATTTTTCAAATTCCTCCCGGATGCCGGGCACAAGGTTAAAATGTAGGGCACGTCCGGGGAAAACCAGACGTCTGGTAACCCTAGCAATAAACGATGTCCATTCGGAGAGAAGGTGTGTGTGGGGGGGGGGGGGTTCTGTGAACCAGTTTGATCCCACTTTCCGACGCTCATATTGTTCCTATGCTTACCAAACAGCATTATATACAACCACTATGCACTATATATGTGTTTTATAGGACCGGATATGGGTTAAATGTATCTACTATATCGAACCGCTGGGTGGGTAAAGGATAGTGAATGTAACGTGCTACGAAGCTGGATATCCTAGGTTTGAACTCTTATAAATGGGGAATTTAAAAGTTGGGACTGGAATTTTGGAACAATCACAAGGGAATTTTCAGTCTGATCCAGGAACAGCACTGGAAAGAGGACAGCAGAAGTGAAAATGAAGGGGTAGCGGGTGGGCTGCGATTCTGAGAATTAAATTATTTTTGGTTAAATTTCAGAATTCAAAATGTTTGAAAATTCTAGCTCAATCATTCCAGGATTGTCTGTCTCCCTGTTGTATTTTTGTGAAACTGTGAATAAATTTTTGAAAATGTGTTTGGTTTCTGAACTTCCATTAATCTAAGATGCCAGAGGTTTCAGGGGGGGGGGGTGAACCCTAAAAAAAAACCTCTAAAGAAGACCATGCACAAAATGTATGCCACCGACGAAGAGAGACCACACCACATAAGTGCTGCCCACTGTCATTTTTCACTATTGCTGTATACCTTGTATCTGTATCACCGTCACGTGTTTCAGTGTTGTCAGGGCACATTTTATTGCATCAATTATCGTAGTGACGCAATGTTTTCTAGTGGATCTCGCAAATCCCTTATCTTATGGATGTGAGTGTAATAATATAAGCCTGGGATTTGAAAATCTCTCTCATCTCAGAACAGTTTATTTCTCACCACTACAACTGTATGATAAAATTGTGAGAACATTCATGTAAGTGTAATTATGCTTTTCACAAACTTAAAAGCAAAACTTAATAAATGGAACTAAGTAATAAAAGAATACATTCAGGTGACAACAATAAAATAATGCAACAAGTAACACAAGCCTGAAGAAAACTTAGAATGCCATACCTGTCTCATTCTCCTCTTCAGTGAATAATAGAAAGAGAGAGAAAATTAGATTATGCAACAATGAATTAACAATGTTATTGCAAGAGAAGCCCCTATATCATAATATGCTAACATATTGTGCAAAAAATGTAATGCAAAGTGAACATATCTTCTTTATACAAGGGAGAGTCAAATTAAACCCTTACACTTAAGTATGTGGATTTTTTCTGTGAGCATACCTACTCATGCACCGCCTGCTTCAGCTTTTCATCGGACTTGGCAATTTGCCTCCCAGCGCCTCTTTGAGCAGTCTAAACACATTAATACCGCTGGCAGAAAGGTCTGGCAAATATGGTGGATGTATGCATTGTGTTTTTAACAACAAAAAAAACCTGTACTGTGAAATCCATGCCATTTGGGCTGATTGTAGAATGCAAGTGGTTCTTTAGGAGATCTGCATATGTTGCACTGGTGACTGTTTCTCTGCTGGGTATGTATTGCTCCAAAATGTCTCAATCATCCCAAAAGACAGGCAGTATAACCTTTCCTGGTGATGGTTGTGTGTGAATTTTTTTCTGTTTTGGCCAGGAGTTATGAATGTCATTCTTTACTTTTCTCTTGGTTTCCAGTTGGTAGTAGCAGACCCAGGTTCATCTCCAGTGACAATTCTTCATAGGAAGCCATCACCTTCAGCTGCGAAGAGCTGCACAAGTTCCTCACATGCTTCGACACATAGATCTTTCAATTCTGCAGTGACCTGATGTGACACCCACCTTGCAGAAACTTTATGGAACTGCAGAACATTATGGATGATATGCCATACTGATCCATGACTCATATCCATACAGAAAGATATTTCATCAGTTGTTAAATGCCAATTTTCCTTCCCCATGGCTTCAACTGCAGCAATAGCCTCTGGCATCACTACTCGATGTGTCTGACCCAGTCGAGGAGAGTCTGCCACATTTAGAAATGCAACATAACACTGTGTAGAAACTTCATACACCATTTGTACACTTGTTTCAATGACAAACATGCATCACCATACTTCACATCCAATCTTTGATTAATTTCCTTTCACTACTCAAAAAAATGTATAAAACCCACCATCTTTACACTACTGACATGCCAGTGTGTCGAATTCCAGCATTATGCTGCCATCTGTTAGTCACCCTTCACACCTGCGAAGTTACAGGACAATCAAGTGTAATTTGGAATTATTAACATACTTTCAAGTTCATGTTATGGGGAATAAACAACGCGGTTGATAATATAAGACGTAAGTGAGTTACTAAAGATATATCCGCAAAACTTACTTGTAAATGTTCTATTCTCTGCCACCATCCACTTGGGAACTTGATGCTTTACTGTTAGGTAGTGCAACTCTCACTACATTGGCAGATCCATCAGATCTGTCAACAAGCGTATACAACAGCACTTAGCGGATGCATAAAAATCTCAACCCACTACCGGACTAGCAAGGCACCTCAGTTCAATAAACACAGGATCCAAAAAGTTTCTGTTAGGCATACATAACACACCCTAGTCGACACCAAAATCAAAGAGACGCATGCAATTATGCACTTTCCGCACGAGCTGAATATTGACAGCGGTCAGGCTCATCATGTTTGACTCCCGCTATTACAACAGCTCAAACCCATTGCACGCAGCAGATGAAATGGCTACACTAGCACCCCTAGCAGTAGTCGAGGAAACAACAACAGGAACCGGAAGTCAACCTAACAGTAAAGCATAGAGTTCCCAAGTGGATGGTGGCAGAGGCCACTGAAATTAATAAAACATTTACAAGTAAGTTTCGCGGATATATCTTTAGTAACTCGCTTACGTTTTATATATGAGGCGTATTCAGAAAGTAAGTACTGAAAGGGTGTAAGAAATAAAGTAAAGTAGTTTTGTACCCTTTTTTATTTGAATTGCATTCTACAGACCTTAAACTACTTTTCTACGTAGTTTCCACCATTTTTCAAGCATTTATCATAGCGTGGCACTAGTTTTTGTATTCCATTGTCATAGAATGTTCCCGCCTGTGATGAAAGCCATCCATGCACTCCTGCTTCGACATCATCATCCTCATCGAAACGCTGACCACAATTTTCGATTCCAGGCGATCTATCACAATTTCGTAGAGGACTGTTTTCTTGAAATTTGTGGAAATTCCATGGAAAGCAACGATATTGTGAAGCGTCTGTTTTCACGAATTTCCACGTCGACCGCACACACCAAATCCTCGGTCACAACAGATGACCGACCGATCCTTAGCTCATCGTGAACTGTCTCACGACCTTCTTTAAACATAAAAAATAAAGACCTCTCACAGTTGACGGTGGATGTCTACCGGTTTCACGTTTCTTTCATTGAGAAAACTAATCACAGACCGGACTTCACAGTCAGCGGGCCGATTGATTTTCTTGAACATTTCAAACCTTCATAAACCTACGAAGAAAAAGCATGACCTGCTCCCACGACTGCCTGTGGCTTACTAACGGATGAAGGACGTCAGTGAGAAATCACATGGTCGCGACTGCAGCGCTACAGCGGCAATATTTGCAAACGGTACTTACTTTACGAATACGCCTCGTACTTTCAAGGTTTTCATTTGTTGTAGAAACAGCAACAAAACAAAAGTTAGGAGGACCAGCTATGATAATGATTAGAAATTTTCTATATACATATATACATATACAGCATGTATCATAATAGAGTAAACAACTTATCAGGTTTAAATACGGAGAAACTAATACGTATTCACTTTATCCGCACAACTGTTTTTCTCTTCTTTGTTCTATTAATTTCAGTGGATAAAGTGAGCACTAGTTTCTCCGTATTTATCTACTACCGCATCTTTCTTCTCCCAATTATGAATTATCAGGTTTATTATTTAAAAATTATCTGAAACACAACAATGAGGTTTGTTGCATAACAATAAGAAAATCTTCAAGTTTTGATTTCATGCCCAAGACTGTCACTGTGGCGCTGGTGTAGTGTTAAAGAAAATGGCAACTTTCGTAGGTGCAGAAAAAGCAGGATGTGTCTTAAAGTTCCCAGACCTTACCCACCTAGACTTCTGCATTTGGGATTTGTCAAAGGAAAGTCTATGTGTCACCTATGCCAAAGAATGTGCAACAGAAAAGGAGAGAATAAGAAACACCCTAGCTTTGGTAGACGAGGTGTTATCTGGAAAAGTATAGCAAGAACTAGAATTTTGATGGGATGTGTATCGCTGAACATTTGTACACATTTGTATATATTCATAGAAACTTGAAGTGTTACTGATTGATACACAACAAATATCATTAGTGTATTCCATATAGTTTAATCTTAAAGTTGTTGACTCTATTATGATACACCCTGTATATATGCTTGGAAACTGTACAGGATTTAAGTATAATAATTGCAAGGGCATATGAGATAAATCATATAGTACTTATGTATTAATTTTTTGTAATTAACAGTACATTTTTCTCTGCTAATACAATGATGGGGCAAAAAGACTTCCATGTCTTTACCCAGTATTTGAACCTAGGGTTTCTGGCTTGGATTGATTGATTGATTTGTTTTATTTTACTTCGCTTTTCTGCCATCTTTGGCTAATCATGACAATGATTATGCATGATGATATGATAAAACTGATGAAAGGACACTCGCAAAGAACAACCATGCCCAGACTGGGATTTGAACCTGGGACCATTGGTATCATAATGCAGAGCTACCACTCTCCTACGGAGGTTGGCAGGACCTCTGGCATTGTAGCATGTGAATCACTATGCAATGCCCAGGGTTCGCAGATTTGAATTCCAGTCTGAGCATGGGTGTTCTTTTTGTCTCATCAAAGCCAAATGTGGTAGAAAAGTGACGTAAAATAACCAAATCCAATCTTACCGTCATGAACTCCAGCATTCCATGATATACACCTCCAAAATGATGTACCATGCATTACATTCCACTAAAACACTATTAAAAACAATGATGAAAGTTTACAGAACTTCAAAGAAACAGGTAAACTTCTCACTCTGTTACTAACCATTCTTATTTGCTCTTGTGGCATGAACAATAAGTGCTTCCAGATTTCCCCCTCGAATATCAGGACCTTCCTCCTCTGACTTTTTGTAGACTAGATAATGCGTCACATCCAATTCATCCAGAGGATTTAATTCATCAAAGTCTGTATCACTTTCACTTTTCTTCGGATGCACAGGAGGGACAGGTTTCACCAACTCCACTGGCTTCGTTTCAGGAACTTCCTCTTCCCTGAGGAAAAGACAACTACTTTAGAAAGCAGTTACCGATTTAAGAGCTCAGATTTCATATAATGTTAGTTCTAATTCATACTTTCGCATTATTAACTTTAAGCCCTTTGGCCTGCACCAGCAAAATAATTTTCGAAAACCACTATGCTATTCCGAAATTTTGAAAAATTAAATCTGCTTAGATTTCAAGTAAATGTTTGTGCGGTTTGGTTTCATTGTTGGCTAGATATTTCTGCGTTAGTCTATTTTCTTTCATTGATATCATGCAACAGATAGAGCAAACCATGGGATGATTCACTTAACTGATCTAGAAAGGAATTCCAACGGGATGTAATTTTTCAGAGTTTGGAATATCTTAGTGGATTTCAAATAAAGAGGGATTTTTAAAAATTACTTTGCTGGTG
Organism: Lepisma saccharinum; assembly: GCF_977018435.1. Lineage (NCBI taxonomy): Eukaryota > Metazoa > Arthropoda > Insecta > Zygentoma > Lepismatidae > Lepisma > Lepisma saccharinum. The sequence continues at coordinate 23,415,464 of NC_139251.1, read as the reverse complement.
CCTGTACACAGTATAACCTCAATACTAAATCCAAAAAAAATTACTGATTCTTCTGTGTCAGCATCACCCAAATATTGATATCAGAATGCGTTGATTTTAGTCACGAAAACTGACTGACACTTTTGTACAGTGCAACACTCACTTTCACAGAATCTAAACATCATGTAGGAGTATGGTATGCTATGAAAATGTACTTATTCATATATAAAAGTTACGAATGTATGTTTGCTTACTTACTTACTCCAAAGTGAAACAGCCCTCTGCGGGCCTGCTAAGTGGCTTTTTGTAGGGCGACGTGTGGTCAGCACATCCGAGTCCCTATTATTTTCTGCCTTTTCAGACCAGAGCCTACTACTTTTCAAGATGTTCTCGCAATGCAGGATCAACACTGAAATTTTGTGGGCTCCCACTGGGAATCGGACCTGGGAACTGTTGCACCAAAGGCAAGAGCACTAACCATTTCGTTACGTAGGAGCTCTTAAGAACATGACCCCTCCCAAAACATACACTCTGTGGTTACGTCTGGAACATTTTTACAACAGTTTCATTCCTCACCTAGTTTATTTATTTATTAATTAATTATTATAATGATCAGTCTCGACTCACCTAAGTTTAACTGGCTCTATTTCCACGCAGTTGGTCTTCACCTGCTGAACTTCATGAGGTACGGCATGGGGCGACACAGGAGGGGTGCTTGATGAAGACTTCACGCCGGAGGTGCGGATACATTTTGGAGGCAATGCGGGAGGCACAACAGTCTTCTCCTTTGGAGGCGTCTGGGGAGGAGTTTCTATGGTGCTAAAGGAACAAACAGAAGCGACTGATACATAAACAACATCTGAATTCAATGCACAAAGTTGAATTTTTCAAATCTTAAACAGACAGGATCATTTTTTTTTGTCACTTGAAATATTCTTCCTCATGGAAAAGACGTTTAGTTAATATATCTAATGTTAAAAGAGTAACCCAACATTCTATTACCGAGGCATTCAACGAAACGTGGTCCTACTCCATGTAAATAATAAAATTAATTAACTTGGAAATTATTATTGCTTTTAATTGCATTAAGGTTTAAATATTTGTGAATGCATATAATTTCCATATTTCACCAAAAACAATTATTAGCATTCGTAGCCTATATGCTTCACAGACAAATGAAGTCAAATTTTGCTACATTTACGTGTCACACACATAACATATATTTGTTAATGCTTTTCGTGCATTCAGGCTATGTCATCAAACCCAAGTTTTTTTTCATTTGTTAGCAGACACCACAAAGTTCTTCATAATTCTATGAAATCAGTTCATTGTGAATATTTTGATCCAATCTCATGTCTGTAACCTTATATTGCATGCATAAAATGTCACACACATAATGCTGGAATGCCTCTACCTCTGTTCATAAAAAATAAACATTTTTTTAAAAAAAAATCAAATTGGCTTGTAAGCCTATTTGAATACTTGCATTGTATTACACATGTATGCCCTTCTGTAGGCATACAAAAACTTACCACTGACCTCCAGTGGTTAGTACAGCATGCTACAACATCATTTAATTTTGTTGTTATTGCTAATTTATACATTACTGTTTCCATATTTTTAGCAGCGGCGTTCATTCAGGGTACGCAAGGTACGCAATGAATACCCACAACACAGTCATTTTTTCATCTTCCTCGAACATGAAAATTCAACAATTAACGTTACGAGAGCAGTTCCACTGCAAGAAATTCCGCTTTCCCCACGAACACGCTGCTCGTGTAGCCTAGCCTGGCCTTCCTGAAGGCAGTCCCGAATGATCCCGATTGTAACTTCGGCAGCCACCCGATCCATGTTCGTGTCGATTTCCGCAGAAAGATGCTGTTTCTTCGGCTTGGTACCTTAGAAATTCGGAAGGTAACCTCATTGGCTCAGATCAGCCCCGACCACGTGTTTGGGACTGCCCGCACTCACCCTCTCTCTCACTTCTTTCCCTGTTCTAAGCATCGAGGGTACCAAAGATTTTGACAGGGTATGCAGTGTTAGCTTACTAGCATTTAGCAGCCATGCGTAAATAGATCACTGTGTGGGTTGCAATAAAAATACATTATAAAAAGTGATACAGGAATCAGAGAGGAGAGCAAGAATATGTAGTGGTGGAAGATCATATTTAATATACCCGTAAACTATCACATATAAAATATTTATATGAGGTTAAAGTTACACTAGCAAGTTTTTTTTAAGTATAGGGAGGTGAGGACCAGAATGGACTGGCCGACTGAAGACTGGGTCTTGCGTGAACCCCCTTTTGGCATCATCACTGTGTCGAGGAGAAAATATGTGAACAATTTGCAAGTTTAGCACAATTCTCAGAGTACAAGAGTATCTGTTTATCTCCTTTCGGGATCAACATTTTATTTGAGTTCCATAGCATGGGTGTTGACTGTTGACCCGACGATATCAATGAATGATAAAAGAAAAACATAATAAAACACAATTCTTACAATGGAATTCGAATGAGCCCCCTCCCTCCTGACAGACATTGCAAAGTGATGTAATTGGATGTTATATTGTGCCTATCATAATTTATTTTAGCTTTTGAAGTGTTCTGGGATGCATGCTGATGTATTTTCTACTTGTCCTTAATTATCTCCCTTCTACAAAATACTTTGTCGACTAGCAACTCCAATTCATTCGTCCACAAGAATGTGCGGTTTTCGGGCATAGCAGAACGGACACACCGTACCGTGGGAGGTTGACTTTTGCATTCTTCTGTCGTGTGAAATTTGCAGCGAGTGTTTCGTTCATATTATTTACATTACAGGATCTCTATTGTTTGTCGGTGCAGTGAAGTGATATAATAGGGGGACCGGGAGTTATTGATGAGATATTTGGCATTTACATAAAAAGTGTAAACAATCCAAAATGGAAGGTCTGTTCCTGATTTGGAAAAATTGTTTCAGGCAGGAATTGTGAAGGATGGTAAGCAGTATATTAGGCATTTTGAGAAAAAAAATATCTCTACAGAGTGATTGACTGAGTAGAAAAACAGTGAAACTTTATTGTTGGCCTTATTCGTTGGTTTCCTCTGCGAAAGGTGTGAAATAGTAGAGGATACTGAGACTTATCAAATTTATTACATGAAATTTGAAAGGACGGAAAATGATTGTGCCATTTCCTTCCCGTTCAATGTTCATCGCACTGCATGAAGGAAATAACTGAAGTTGATTTGTTGGACTCTACATAGCTACTATCAGAATATATTTGCGAATATAAAATATCATACATATATTTTACCTCATTACATTTGGATACTGATACAAGGATGAGAAATTTCCCATTATACAATTGTAGAAAGAAGTCATTTTCTGAATAACATGATGGCCCGGGAAGGGGGGGGGGGGTTGGGCCCCCATAATCCATTTTGGTTGGCCCATGTTGCGTACCCTAGTCTGTCACCACATGCCACTGATTTTTAGCCGCGTTCGTGGGGATGAGATGTGGGCGTGTTGTGAAAACTTATGTGTTAGCCAAAAAAATGAAGGGGAAAAAACAACAAATGTTGGGAATAATTCCGTAAAAGATGGATTTTGGTCAGTTGTTAGACCACTACTACGTAGAAGTATAAAATCTCAAAAGTTCACGCCCTTCTCCCCTCAAGCATCAGATTCACAGACTCTTAGTTACTGGCCTATATCTAAGCAGTTATTTTATATTAAACTTTTGATCCTCATTAGATGGGACTGAAGAAAAGGTAAGGTTTCGTTGTTCAATAATGTAATGTAAGTGGTTTTCACGGTATGTAAGAAATCATCTTTTAAAAAAACACAAGTCTTCCTGTACTTTTAGAAATTTCTCCATTGTAACTTTCGAGGAAATTATGCGACAGAAAATTATTTGGAATAAAAATTATAACCTAATTTATAAGCGTTAAACTGATATTGTCACCAAATAGAGTACTTCGTACCCACCATCTTGATTACTGTCCAGCGGCTAAGTCCCTAATGATTGACGAATAGTGTAACACTTTTTGATAAAAGCAAGAGACTTGGTAGTATAATTGTTATGCATTTAATGTATTTTAGTCGAGGAGCCAATCGCTATGTGTGTGCTGATGCCTTCCATGTTCAAAAGAGTCCGCCATATTGGTTTGATATATCTCGGGAATGGTCACACCTATCAATGTCTGGTTTTCTCAGAAGTGCTCCAAATAGTATAAACTTTCACACTAAATCCATAAATCTATTTTTAAAAATAAACTATTCTTTTGTGAAAAACTCATTTTTTAAAGCATTTTGTGAGCTTAACCGCATGTTGAGAGTTATGTTAATGGTTATCTTCTTACATTTTCAGTCATATAAATTAGAGCTCATTCCAACAGCTTGAAATAAGGTCTCAAGCAATTTAATTTTGTATAATTGTCATATGTCCAGTAACTTTGTAAATAAAAAAAATAGTATTCTAAGTATTCAGTTCATCTAAAATTTAAATTAAAACTTCTAACAAACATTACACAATATTACAATATATATAATACTATCGTTTGATTCGGGAATATTTTTAAGACTGCTAACTAGTAGCGGCGATTGAGTGCCGAACCTTGGGGGATGGGGGAAAGGGCAGTTAATTTTCTTATTAGACAAGACTTTGCATTAAGAGGCCATAGTGCAAGGCAAAAAAGTGGCAAAAAGTTTGGGGTAATTGCTCATTTCGTCCCACGAACAGGGCTAAAAATATGGAAACAGTAAGGTATAAATTAGCAATAACAGCACAAAATGAAGCCAATTATCAAGTGGAATATCATCTGTCCAGGGTGACACAAACGAAAGGTCTCATCATAGGGACGCTGCAGGTCAGTTCATTGCTGATGCAGGACAAATTTCAGTCTCATTTTTCTCCCTTATATCAAAAAACACCTCGATAAAACATTCTCAGTATGAAGAGGAAGGATGGTAGTTAAAGATATCCAAAAATGAGAAAAATCGATTGGGAGGTGTTTTGAGCTGTTCAAACTTGAAATTTGAACAGTGTGTTCAAATTTTACTAAGTTTCAACATTTGATCATCTCATAACATGCAACCGTCTTTCCTCTTTACAACGAGCTCAAGAACACTTCTGTATCTTCATTCGTTCCTGAGATATGCTTAATTCAAAAGAGCATGTTGCTCAAAAATGACATTTTGAACAACCCTCATATAATTTGTAAGACTCATATTTCAGCAAAATCCTTTCTCACGTATCGTTTTTGGAAGCAAAGCAAAGCTGTATACCAAATATCATCAAAATCGGTAACTATGAAGATCAATTCCTGCTTGATTTGACATGGAATGACCCATACCTATTCTGCATGAAACATCCTCTTGCATTTGAAGCAATACTCTATGTTTTGCAAGCTCACATATTTCTTCACTATTAAAATACTAAATTGGTTTTCTGTATGATCGATTGATTGATTTAGTTTATTTTTAGTTTGCTTTTCTGCACTTTTGGCTAATTGCAAAATGAAGACGAGTGATGCAATTGATGAGAACATCCAAGGAGGCCAGGAGTCGAACTTGGGACCTTTGGCATTGCAGTCCACTGTGCCCCTTTTAGATAACAACATACTAATTAACTGCTAGTCAATCTCTATTCTTTCTACATCAGTTGCTAAATAATGTGTCTTCACTCACCTGTCCATAAGACTTGACGAAGACAGCATCTGGCTGGCAGAGGACAATGAGAAGGAGCACGAGTGCGTGGAACTGAGAGTCATTTCGTGCTTCTGCTGCCATTCCGCCTGGAGCCAATTGTAGGAATGAACCGAATGCCGCAAGAATTCATTTATATTTGGCTGTGAGCAATTTCCAAAGATCTCCATGTAGGCCATTACTGGAAAGAGAAAAATCAATGAAGACATACATCTAAATGTTGCATCATGAGCATATGCATTTCCATAGCAGTATTCTCTGGACCATAAAATGCACTCTTTTGAAGTGATACCACTTTGACCCCATACTCTTAATCTATTCCGACTGATACTCATGCTTGAGAATTGTGACAATTAAAAGATGTTCGAAATATTGATTAATATTAGTATGTAAATATTCCACTCCAATTACAAGCATCAATTTACCAGAGTTTTGCTTTTAAATATTAAAAAATTACAGCAGGATACAAAAATTTCTGTTATGTAATCACTAAGGTGGTTCCGGCCAAAGAATGGACTTGGAAATTCTATTTTTGTCTTTTCTGTCGAAAGCCAGGGAGGGTCACATGAATCGCTGAACCAATCAGCTTTGTCCAGTTGTGGTGGTGAGGGGAAATTCTCGTGGTTTTCTGGGTTACCTAATTTTTCGTTTAGTCGCGCTTTCGAAACAGGTGGCACCCTCAACAAGGTCAAGCATGGTTGCCGCAGCGCAGCAAGTGAATGGGTCTCCAATTCCCTACCTCTCCCTGAAATGCAAGTCAAGGGTGCATGTTGATAGGACTGAATAAAAATCAGGCATGTAGCAACACAGCTTTGCCCTCCTTGAACTGGAGGCGAAAAGCCTGGTATTCTTCAAGTTCATTCTTTGGCTGGGCGGGCTTTAGGGGCATGCATATTTTGTTTTTGACGAAAACACGAAATGTGAAATAACACATTGTAATGTTAATTTTTCAGATTTTTGAAAGGCGTGAGGTGCATTTCCCTGCCATATATCTTGTCACGAAATGATGCGAAATGAACTGCAAAATGCAACATAAACTCTTCAATACAAAATTTAGGGTGTACAGTACTTACTGACAGGACACCTTCCTAGGTCTGAATTATCCAGGGAGTTATACAAATCACAGAAAATTGAATAATTCTGCTGTAAATATTTGAGAAGCAAAAATGAACTCCTTTACACAGGAATACACTTCATACTCTCATAACTACATACACGTAAATGTGCTTTTAGAGGTAAAATATTAATCTTGTGTATTAAGCATAGTTTTTACATCAGGTTTTGGTTCTTATTCACCATTTTAACACCGAAATGACATTTTATATACTGCTTTTGATCCCGAAATATGACCAGTTTTTGTACCGAAATCTTGATTTTTATTCACCATAAATATGTGGCTCTAGTAATCACAAAACACAGTTCTTTGTAATGCCCTGGCATTATATTATAGTTCGCTGCTATTCACTTGGAATGTTGTGTTCATTTTTTTTTTAAAAAAAAAAAGAATTATCAACAAGATGGAAATGGAAATATCTACAAGAAATCGATGTGTGTATTTAAGATTGTAAATTGTTGTTCAATGTGTTCACAAAGAATCAGGGACGTTGTTAAGGAAGAAGGGGCACGTGGGGGCACTGGCCCCGGCAAACATCCACGTGGCCCCGGGAAACTGTTCTGTATTTGCTGGAAATTTTACTTTGATGACAAATATTGCAAAATAATTCTTCAGTAAATTTTGCTTTCAGTTTGAAACACTTCTTCAATTTTCAGTAGCACAAACCCAAGCAAGGCATTTCTTTCTTATTTGTTGAACACAAACAGATGTATTAGCAGATAGCAGAGGATGCAGTTAATGGTTTTGTGGTCTGCCTCGGTCAGGGAAGTCTGACACCTATTGAAAATGCACTTTTCCTCTCTGCTGCACACCAGATCCAGGATCCACCCAAAACATGCACTTTCTCTTCATCTGGCCCTGCACTGGCACCATGGGCGCCGAAAGAACAACACAAACAGGAAGATTTAGCTGCAGGTGGCTAGAACTTTCTGCGTTAATTATTTTTATGGTTCAGAAAAGATATCCCCATGCTTCAAATTCCAAGAACAGAACTCTATTGCTTGTCCCTTTTTCGGTGCCGGAATGAATGACATAGCGGTTCTTCTCACATGCACTCAACCCTCTTGCTAATGACCTGCCCTTCAAAGGAGGAAAAGGCCACTTTCTGAAAATTCGGAGAAACATCAAAGCAGTCGGTTCACCTGTTGATTTGGTGGACGATTGATATGTCAGATAGTTTGAAGTATAGGGTTTGTGGTCCGATCGGTGGTTAACTTCTGTAAACGCGAGAAGATAGAATCAAGAAGTGTTTGTGATCTCATTTTCCTACATCGCGAGTGAAATGTCGAATGATGAGCTGCCAGATTGTCTTCCTCTGGAAACAATGGATCAGGATCGACTGATCGACCAAATGTCCAACATATTGACATTCTAAAAGAGTCTGATTACCACACAAGACCCTGGGTTCGACTTCCAGGGTGGTTGATCTCATGCATAATGAAGAATAAACCACGTTCCAATTAAGGAAGGAAACTAAGTATCTAGCAATTTTATTTTCAGCCGTCTGCATGCTCTATAAGTATTATGTTACAAAATTTGTATATCTTTCGGACTTTCTGTGAATTTATTTTATTTTGCCTCCACCTGCAAATGTGGAAGCTGCTGCTGCTTAGGTGGCTAAGCTCCGCGTCAGGCTAAGTTTGCAGAAGGTTTTATGTATTAATCCGCGCGAGAACTGAGCTCAGAATCATCCGTGCCAGTCTTGCCTGAACCACCGAACTCTTCGTATCGCAGACAATGAGAGAATCGGCAGTATTGCCAACCCCTTAACATATCAAAACCCATAATGCATATCAAGAAGAATGCATTTTTGCTTCTTTTTGTCTCCTGAACCATACAATTTTTAAAGTGCTTTCTGCGCATAGATTATGTAATAAATGTGTCCCTACTTAATATAAATCACGAAATAGCTTCAAAACAAGAAAGCATGTGTGTATGTGTCGAGCACGCGCAAATGAAAGAAAAAGAAAAAAAGGTAAAAGTAAATGACACTCCCCTCTTGAATTTAATGAGTTATTGTTTCTCGTTTAGAAAGAAATGAAAATCTTGGTTACTTTGTTCACAATACATACGTTACTATAAGATACACGCCCTTCAAGTTTATACTGCCAAAAAAGCATGATTTGTTATGGGTGATATATACAATGTAGTGAATTGTCTGCTACTATTTCTCTGTTTGGTTTCAATTTACGAATCACTTCACTAAACCAGGAGCCAAATGTTGGTCTGTCCATTTCTTTGTGATAATCACCCTTCCCTTTCTTTGCACGGAACAGCAAACACGCGTCTTGAACAAAACCTTCAAAGCCAGTGCGTGGAACAATAAGCCTCCCCGTTCCCCCTTCCTCGGTTGCTTCAGCCCTGGCGGTGGTTTTGCATGCTCCCACAGTTGAATCAATGTACGACCCGGGTTGACGCATGCCTCGTCCAAATAATTAACATGTTTTCTTTTTCATGGCGATATCTTTTAATACCGCGGAGATTATTTTGTCTTCAAACAACAAACAATCGTTTTCTACTCCTAAACTCAACCGCAAATCATTCAACATTCAAGACAGTTCATGCGCTCATTGACGGCAAATCACCTCACGCCCTGTTTTATTTCTGGTCTTGTTGCCGTAAGGAGGAATATGTATTTAAAACAACTTGTTTAACTTTGAAGAGCTTTTTCCTTCAGATGATGATCAAAATAACACTCGGGCAAAGCTGGGCACTGAACAGGAGACCTCGATTCAGCCATTCTCGCCGCTGTACAGCACGAATAGCAATGAATCACGACAAAAATAGGGTTAAAATAGTGGGATGTGCAACACTGATATCACTGATTCCACGCACTTTGCAACGTATTCAGTCTCACTCGACTCGCTCTTGAGCTTTTGTGTTACTTCAGCGCTACCGAATGCCCAGTTCGCGAATCTGCGGATTCAAGTTCGTCTGCACAGTGATTGCAACCGATCGAGTCCATACCTGCTAATGGATGTATCAATTTGTCTATATTACACATTAAATAACTGTTTTGTTGGAAGTGTGCAGTTGTGTCGCAATGGCACCCGTCTCAGCGGAACTATATTCTGCAAACACGTATAAATCCACATATGCGAAAACCTGCTGCAAACTTAACCTGACGCGAGGCTTAGGTTGGCTAGACATACAAATATAATTAATCCCTAGTCATACAGCGAATAATTGTTATATAATATAATCATGAGGTATGGAGAAGCAAATTACTTATCAAGCATTTTCTGTTTCTATTTGTTGTGCTGTGGTTAACAAGGTGCACTACGATGCCAAGGGTCCTGGTTTCGAATCCCGGACTGGACATGTGTGTTCTTTATGATGGTCCTCTCATCAATTTCACATCACTCATTTTCATCTTCACGATTAGCCAATAAGTGTCCGAAAAGCGAAGTAAAATATACCAAATCAATCATTTATATATTTCTATATTATGCCGTTTTTCTACCTCTCGGGTTAAATGCAATGATGAGGATAAATGATGAGCCAAAGGAATGGCGATGCGACACACATGATACAACCATACCTGTCCAAGGTCCGAATCACATATTTGGACCTCTGGTTTCATAGCGTGTTATACTCAGTGGAATTCTTAGGAAGAAAAACTAAAAGTAGGGTGAAAAAAGGCAAAATTGTACGATGCATAAAAAGCCATGTTTAGTTCTTCTAAAACCTTCCAATTATAGAGTTCATGTTTTAAGTCCACTTTATGCAGAGTAAGACTAATCGGGGATCCGAACCACTATGTGCCTTCACCGGGTATCGAACCCGGGACCCCTTGATTACAAGACAGCGACACTACCACTGCGTCGTCGAGGAGACCCAGAAAAACTTACAATTAGTTCATTCGGTTGGGCATGGTCATCACATCGAGCCCCATAGTTTTGAGATAAGATTTTGCTTCCATATCACTTAAGAATTTCCCAAATTGTCCTCACGATGTTGGAACAGCACAGAAATTTTGGAACTAATACAGCAGGCACGTACCCAGGGAAGGGGTTCGGGGGCTGCAGTCCTTTCCCGAAATCCTATAAATATCTGATTTTTATAATGTGTAGTAGTAATTAAATTTACTTCATTAACCTGATTAAACATCTTGTATATGGTTAGTTGCAATATACCAAGACATTCATCTTCAGCGCATTTATTCCTCCCCCAACCTTTTGGCCTTTAGATGGTGGCTGCTGATAAGGGATAAGCTCCTTCAGAGATCAAATTCTGGCTACCCGCCTGACCACCAGGAATCGAACCTTGAACCTTTCAATTGATTGATTAATTGAACTGGTGCTTTAAGTCCACTTTATGTACAGTAAAGCTAATCGGGACTGGACCTACAGTTTAAAGTGAGATCCAAACCACTATGTGCCTCCATCGGGAATCGAACCTGGGACCCCTTGTTGAACCTGCCGAACCAAAGACGAGGGCGTAATAATTTGAGCATGTGGGAACTTTGTTTTATCCAGTGCCATCATATATTGTTTTCCACACACAAAAAGATTAATTTTAAGAAATTAGACGCGTGCATAAAATTTATTATCGTCATATTTTTCCAAGTGAACAATCAAATGCCATAGAAGTCTCGGGCATGCCGTACAGAGTAGTGCTTAACGCGGTCGCCTTGAACTAAGAGATACTGCACTCGATTCCGGTATGAACTGTATACATGAGATACCTAGCTTGAACTCATTACGCACACATTTCATATTTGCACTGTTGCCAATACTTGTAAACCTGGTTCCAGCACTTTATATCTAAAACCACGGAAAAGGGTTTTATCTACTTCTCAATTTTCTTCGAGCAAATTTACAAATCTAAAGACTAAATAACATTGTTCTTGGTGTATCAGCTATTAAGTTAATGAGTTCATTCTGCATTTAGTTTCCCGAATAATGGCTGTGGATTTCGTGAGTCTATATCCTTAGACTGCTGGGGGCTACAAAAGAAAATTATGTTCCTTTCCAATTTATTGATTGATTGTGTTGGTGTTTTATGTCCACTTTATACACAGTAAGGCTAATCGGGACTGGTTCTACAATGTAAAGTGGGATCCGAACCACTATGAGCATCCACTGTATCAGTGTTGCCAGATCGTAGAGATGATACGGTCAGTATTCTGTGCCTCTACTCCATCTGACGCCGATCTTTCTATCTTCTACCTTGAAAATGCGACACATATCGCAAAATATGGAATTATTTCTCTTCGTGTGGTAAGTGTTTACTGTCTCCTTCATCATTTCATCATTTGTGTGTGTGTGTATATGTATATATACACACACACCCACATCTGCCAAATCTGCAGCAACTTCTACCTGGGCGAAACCTCCACCCTCTCGAATCTAAGAATCAATAATCACCGTTCCTCCACCCAAAACTCTGATTTCACAGCTGCCATCCACACCAACAGCCATAACACCACCTTCAATAACTGTTTCAGTGTTGCCATAATCCATCTTTTACGCCCCCACTCAGACACGTCCGCAGGCGATGGGAAAGGGCCTATATATCAGGCATGCACACCACTATACCCTCCGGACTTAACCTAGCCAACCAATAACCTTTTCCCTTCTTCCCCGAAACCACCCACCCTATGCAGTAAACACTGTTGAAAGTACCTTATATTTGTCTCCTATAGTCTTTCTCTGGCAACATTATACCAACGCTACAGTTAGTATTCGGTGCTCCTACTCTTCGTCATTCTGTGAACCCCTTTATTCTCCGTTGAAAATGTGGCCGAGGCTACAAAATATCAAACTTTTTAATTTAATATGATAAGTGTTTACTGTTACTTCTTCATTTGTGTTTATCCACCCTTCTGGCACCTTTTCTCATCCTATTCCTGTGTGTGTATAAATATAATGTATGTATACAGTATAGGCCTATATGGTGTATAAATAGTTTGTTAATTTATAATAGTTTGATAGAAAATATCTTACGTTTGGGGCCGCCCAAACTGATCAACCTAGCTATGTCCCTACGAAGAATAAACCTTTTATTAAGGTAAAACAGAGTTTTTCATTTACCATGATTAGTGATTACCAGAGTCTTTTGCTCATGACGTGAGGGGTGTAGGGTAAATTCCTACATAGACTTGAAGGTACGTAACATCTTTCACATAATATTGGTACAAAATCAATGAAAACTTTGCATGACTTGCAGGATAGTTAGACTCGGCGGCATTTTTGTGGACTGCAATTAACCAGAATGCTGGAAAAGCATCGGCAGGTATTGGTAAATAAAATACAACCGATACCTTTCAATACCGGTACCACTGGTAACAGCCAATACTAATACATCAGTATCGGCTCAACTCTAATAAAACTATATCACAGTTATTTTCCAACTACCAGTAACTTACTGTTACAAGGAATGCCCTTTGCACTTCATTCTCACTTAATTTAAATGTCACTGTATGAGAATCTTTTGTGTACAGGCAACAGTGTATAAACATTTACCCTCTGCTGATAGCTTTATGGTACACCTGCTACTGATAACTGAGGGTGCTAGAAGCAGTTTTCCCTGCCAACAACATTCCTTAAAGGGCACTAACCCTTGTTGCCTCACACTGGAGTGAAAACTGGATTTCACTAGATTTCACTTCAGCATGCAATGATAATACCCATTAGATTTTAAGACAGTATCCTTATAAGAAAAAGGGCAACATTACGTTTGTATCTTTTCATGCATATTTATTTATACCTTTGGGTAAAAACGACTGGCCATTCATTTTTTTACATGATAAACAATTTTAATCAAAATTTCATGGGTTATTGTCAATACCTTTACTTGAAATTTCTGTGATTTCACTCATGACTTCTTAAATTTCATGAATGATTTTTCATGTTTTTAATGAAGGAATTTTGAGGTTTCTAATAATGACAATAACTTCTTCCCACTTAGATGACATTTGGAGAGGGAGCTGAAGTCCAACAGGTCCCACAATTCTTATTCAATGAGTTGTTATATATAATATATAACATATATATATATATATATATATATATATATATATATATATATATATATAATATAATATATACAATAACTGTGTATACTTTGTCATGCTTGATACTTACTATGTCTCTTCTTTGGTGGTAGAGGTGGGGGTTTGCCATCTGGACTACGACAACTAGCGTGATATGACTGGAAGCTTTGAGAATGTAATGAACATGTTAACTGGTGCACTGGGTGAATATTTGCACTGGTCGATTGCTGTCCGAACTCTTGAGCAACCATGTCCGGGATATTGTCATACTGAGATGGGAAGCGTTTTCTTCTAGTTTTTGTCTTCTGGGGTAATGCAGGGGGTGAGCTGGAACCATCACAACAATCATGTTCACTAGCACTAAAGTCACAACCACTAACTTCCGAATCATTTAGCATCTTTTTAAGTGCAACGTTTGACGATTCTGCATGCATGTAGGATGACAATGATGAAGTTTTCACTTCGGACGTTAGCTTCTGGGAATATTTTGATTTTTGCATCTGCTTCGTTGACGATTCGCTGTGTGAAGATTTGGTGCTGCTTTCACTGTAGGACATGCTCTGTTGCGAGCTGCGGGAAACTGAACTGAAGTTCTGTGACGTGTAACTCTGGCTGGAACTTCGCAGTGACTGCAACGACGAAAATCCAGACTCTGACTGGGACATGGAGAGCTGCTCGTCCTTCATGGCCAATTTTCCCAATGTCTCTGAAACCGAATTAATGTCCAACGCTAACTTGTCGACACCATTCCAGATATTATCATGTACATCATCCCTGAGTAGACCGAAACCATCCAATTTCGGACTATTTGGACCGTGAAATTCAGTAATTAGGAAGGGCGAACTGGGTGCATCTAAAAGGGAAAAATCTTGTCCAAGTACTACTGAAGAGTTCTTGCTGTCATTTCTACACTCGGTCGAAGTACTAGAGGAACTGTCCCAAAAACTGCCAACTCCACTCTGTCCAACGTCTTCACGCGACTGATTCAACACTGAGTCGAGGCTTCCTGCCGATGCACTCAAGAGTGACGAGCTGTCTGGAGATTTGCTTCTCACGCTCAGAAGATCATTGTTTACCGAAACCTGGCTGATGGAAGGATGCTGTGGTGTGGAGTTCACATCGTCTTGCTCTCCGGATGTCTGGGATAAGCTTCCTTGCTTCTGGATTTTTGGCCTGCGCTTAGGAGGGAGAGGAGGGGCTTCATCGTTGGCAGAGTCATTCATAACCCAAGACCTAGAAATAGAACAGGTATTGTAGAAAATTGCTGATCACATGTATGCAGTGTGTAATAGGGATCAATGGTTCTGAACCCTTGAAGCTTCATACATCAAATTCTACTGGATTCAGATAAAGGATTCCCACTTATTTTGGAAACGAAATTCCCTGGCTTTTCAAGGCCATTTTGTAATGCTTTAATTTGATAATAACCAAAGTTTAAGTCTTAAACTGCACGTTATTCAATAGAATAAAGGTTATTCAATTATAAAAATATTTTATGTAGATAATCTCCCATGAGGAAGATGGTTCAAGAAACAAGTGGAAATAGTTTCATCCCCAAATCCTAGCAAGTACACTTGATTTGAATGCATTCTCAAAATTCCTTCACTTTTCAAGGATTTTCCACTTAAGGTTGGTTTCCTTTATATTTTCAGGTTAGTGGGAATCCTGAGATATCAGATCCAGATTCAGAATTTTAAAATCGGGTTCAGAATTCATGAACTCTATATCTAGTAGGGTACAAACATAAAAGAATACTGCAACAGACTGTTGCCATCTTAAAAAAAAAATGGCTGCAAAAATTAGGTTTCCTACATTTTTCTCGTAAATAGCTGTATATATGTGTGGATTTTGCATAAGGACAAAGTTAAAGAACAAAATATGCAAATTTCTCTATTTCATTCCCATACTAATTTAAGTATTAATATGCCATGATAATTTCTCTATTTCATTCCCATACTAATTTAAGTATTAATATGCAATGATAATTTCACATCAGTACAAAGTAATATCCATACGGTACACAAATGATAAGTACACAACAGTTAGGTATGTAATGTAACATAATACAGAGTGTTCATAAAGTCCTGGTACCATTACAAGAAGCATAGCTCGAAAACTAACTACATACAATAGAACAATGCTGTTGATTGCAAAATGAGCTACAACTCTCCATGTTTATGCCATACACCTCAATGTGTGCCCCTCTAGTTGCTCTCAGAACATCACGGCGGTAATCCACTTCTGCCCATACAAGCCCCAGCATATCACCAGTAACAGTTAGGATACTCTCAGTTATTCTTCTTCGAAGAGTAGCAACATCTGGAACAGGAGTGTGATAACCACAATCTTTGACATACTTCCAGAAGAAGAAATCCAATGGTGTGATATCATGAGAGCACGGTGGCCAGGGAATAGGTCCATCACGACCTACCCACCTGCCAGGGAAATACCTATCCAGAAGACCTCAAACATCCTTGGACCAATATCTTGGATGAACTCATTCCTGGACCAAGATTACTTCCTCCCTTTGAATGTGAACTGGTTCCTGGATGTTTTTTTTGTAATGGTGCCGGGACTTTATGAACACCCTGTATAACTGACACTCAGAAAAAAATGACTGAAACTTTGTATGCTGCATGGGAAAATCATATCAGTTTTAGTTGAAAAGTGCCATAAGTGCAAGTAAGAACTGAAAATAATCACTAGATTACTGGCAAAACACATTATGCTACATGTGTCCAAAATTCAAGACAATATTGTAAGGGCATGAATGACTTCACCAAGAGAACCAAAGTAATCCTCACAAAGTTCATAGCCACCAAACTATGCCAAGTAAGGCATTGTTTTCTTAGGCAGGGGTTATTGGTTCAAGGGGGAAAAGTTTGGAAATTCCACAAGGAATGATAGGAGCAGGTGTGTGATGAAAATTGGGAAGTCAGTCTTAGTTTCAGACAGTGGCTCTGTGAGGAGCTTGAATCGTTTGCGTGCAACTTTGGTTTTTCCCTAGTATTTTCTGAATGGCCGAACATAACCTACCTTTGGAGGGTTTGCTTTATTAGTGATAGTTAAAAGCAGAACTAGGGCGTCTGAAAATTTTCACCTGGCTTTCAAATGTATAAATTCAGTTCTAAAAGGTTTTTTTTTTCTTTTTTTAATATTTCGAATTCACTTATGAAAATTTCCATTACATTTTCTTTAAATAACGAGTACAATATGTGTTTTTTAAATTTGTGTGTGTGTTTTCTGTATCACGTGTATCATTAAATCAGAATAATAAACATGCCATTGTAAATTTTTGCAGTGTTGCTAACTGAATTTTAAAATCTGTAGTGATATATTTGAGTCGGCCATATTTTAGAATGTATTACATAGTTATTCATGCTGTCATCAGTTGAGCTTTCTTTACGAAGGCCACTCGAGCACAAGAATTAATTACTTTTAATCCAATGTTGCATTAATTAATAAATGAAATGTTTTAAGTTCATATTTCAAAGCTTATCTTAGTTGGATTCATGGCTTTCTTAGCCCATATTTGAAAAAAAAAAAAGTAAAAAAAAAATTGTTGGCTCCTGAGAAAAAGGGCTGGCACCTGAATTCTTTTCAGTTTTGTCTACCCCCTGATTAAAAGCTTGACGGTAAAATCTGTGCTGTGGAACGGAAAAAAAATGTTGCCAGTTAGGTAGTCATCCAGGTCCTCATACATTCCTAAAGTTTAGCATAATGCTAAAACGTGAAACCTTAACAATACATATTAATTAAATAATATTATGCTAAAAAGGTGAAATCTTAACAATACATATTAATTAAATAATCCTTAACATTACCTTCCAGGAAGAGGTGGTTTCGGTGGTGGACTTCCTTGATCTGTGCTATCATGATTTAGTATCGACTCTGAGCTTTGTGAGTGCACGACATGCCTATTGTTATCAACTGACGTCTGCTTCAGGATCTCCATTTCTCTTGGTGTTAGGGGGATATCAGGTAACGAATTTCGTTGGAACAGGTCGGAATTCCTTGATACAGCAGAATACTGGGAAGTTCTGTCTGGATATGAAAAATTCTGATTGCCTTTGTTGATGTTTTCCTTATTGGCTATTTTATCTTGAGCAAGTTCCACGAGGTTCTGCAGAAAAATTAAAAAACAGATTACTTCGAACTTAAAAAATACATGGAAAACATATTTTTTTAATGAAATTCCTGCATTACAAGTTCAAAATTGATACAATTTGTTTCTTGCATTGTCACGAATAAAGTTTAATTTTTATACTAATGCACGGAAATACAGGAAAATACAGTGGGTCTCCAATTTTATGTTGCTGGAATTTAAACTTTCCTCCGTTATACATTTTACCTTTCTGGCCCACATTAGGTAACATTAGAAAACTTTCCTGGATTTTTCATTATTCTGCATTTTAACCCCTTAAGTGTGGGTGGCGTGTGTGTGTGTGTGTGTCGAAATCCTTGATACCTCGATTTTTTTATTTTTCCCCCTCAAGTTCGAGTTATCAAGATTCCACTGTATTAGCATTGTATTCATATTGTATTAACATATACCATTAGTCCTACCTTTACGGCATCTTCAACGGCATTAAGCACATCTGTGACATTCTCCTTGTTCAAAGTCTTATCTCCATGCAGTAGAATGTTGTCTGACCACTTGATCAAATTCGCCAGACTCTGGTACACTTGGTTAGTTGCAGACACCAGCACGGAACTGGAGAAACAACAAATGTATAAGAAGTTGAGATATGGAGAATTAATTACATATACATATTTTATGAAGCAGTAATGTCTATTAGAAAGTAGCTAAAGAAGCTATATAGTGCAAGCCGACTCTTTGAGATTAACATACAGTGCTGACCTCTAAGTCGCTTTCCGTTCCAAGAATGCTGACTATTTTCACTACTTTTCAAAAAATCATATCCCAAAAACTAAAAATGTAAAATATATATGTATGATACACTGTTGAAAAGTTTGATTCTTCCTCTTTATTTTGATATGATATGTTACATTATAACCACATCGCTACCTTGGACGTTTCTTCAAATGATACGAAATGTACTAAAAATAAAAAGTTGACAAGATTTATGACATGCATGGTGGCGATTGGGTCCCAAAATGGGACAGGCGGGTGGGGTGGGGGCAAATACAGTATATTTCCCTTTGTAGATAAGATTTATCATATGCAAAAGTGGCGAAAATTGGAGTTATTGCACGTTATCACCGTGGATGAGCACACCCTTGCGATGAACCAGAGCAGGACATTTTGCCAACAATGCAGTCCATAGGCATTCCACCTGCTGACAGTAAACATATGCATTGATAGTCAGGTTACATGGCAAGAGCTCAAAATGGATTATGCCTCGGATATCCCACCAAACACTCAACATCACTTTGCGGGGGTGGAGGTCCTGTTTTGGGACAGTTCCTGCGGCCCCACCTTTAGGTTCCCAATGGTATGATAGAGGATCCACTTTTCATCCCCTGTCACCATTCTGTCCAGAAATGGCTCATGTCTGTGATGAGTGAGCAGCGAACTGCAGATGTCCACTCGATTCTGCTTCTGCTGAGGTGTTACCGCATGCGGTACCCATTTTCCAAGTTTCGACACGTACCCAAGGTCCTGCAGATGACGAACGGTCGAATGGGTGGCATGGAGTTCGCTGGCCAGTTCTTCAACAGTGTGCATTGGATTTGCCTCCACCACTGCTCGCAGGGAATCATTGTCCAGCTCAACAGGTCTCCCTTCTCGTGGTTTGTCGGTGAGGCTGGTATCTCCAGAACGAAACCTCTGGAACCACCTCTGGCACTTCCGCACATCCATAGCACACTGCCCGTATATGGCATTGGTGTTTCATGCTGCTGCACTGGCTGAATGTCTCTGGTGAAATTCATACAGCATGACATGTCGTATGTGTTCCTCCAACATTGCCATGATCAAGCACATGCCACTGTTCGAAAACATGGAGTAGACAGTTCTCCCTCTACACACTCATGCACAATGATGTGCCCTATATCACACAGCTATGGCACATGCCATGTACTTCACAATTCACTCGTCAGATGGCATCATTGCAGTGGTGCTCGAAAAACAACATTACTTATGGGATTACCTGATGTATCAATTATACTTATATAAAACTGTAAATTGTATATCACACTATAGATATTTCATCTGCCAACTGCATTTCAATACAAGGAAAAATAATGTATGTGGCCAAAACTTATTGATCCGTACAATACCTAAAAATCAGAAATATAAGAGTAGTCCATTAAGTAGAACATGTCATTTGTACAATATGTTTACAATTAATAAGCAGACCTAGATTTATCAATGCCATTCAAACTTTATAAAAAAAATGATAGAATTATAATTAAAAATACACTGTACCAATTTTGTAACCAATATTGTATCTTCTTGCATACTCTATAATTATACATGTATAATTCAATATATGTAATTCTTGTTCTTGTATTGTGAGAGGCAAGTAAAAGATCTCGATTGTCTATTGACTATTTGTGACTAATTAATTACTTGTATTATCGGTCTATGTATGTTTTTGTATGTATGCTAATTGTATTGACTTTGTTTGTATTTTTGTGTATATTGGCAATGAAGTGGGGATGGAGGAATCAGGATATATTTCCTTCATAAATAATTTACTTTAGCTGGTTCCAAGTCACTTTTGCCATAGGTGCACCATGTTTAATCTGCTGGTGGATGAAGAAAAGGGAGAATTTTGGGTGGAGCAAATCAAGTAAAGTGTTCAGTAAAGCTTTTAAAAAAGTGATTTCCAGTTAATAGGATAGTAGTGGACATGCTGTCATAATTAAATACTTTATAGGGATTATGACATGATCTGGGCACGAGGGGGGACCATTGACCTTGGGATGTGATGGGTACCTCTGTTGCACATATGCTTAACCAACTTCCTGGTTGACAAGAGAAATTACATTTCAATAAAGCAACAAAACTATCTTCATTACTGTATTCTGCTCTAGATTCAGGGTTTTCTGAACAGCTTCTTGGATTAACCGTAATATGCAGCACATTGAAATGTTTACACATTAACCTGATGTCAAAAGCAGGGACGTCGGAAATGGGGGGGGGGGGCAATATGGTCATTTTGCCCCCTGAGTCGCACCCTAAAAAATGAGACTATATTTTTCTAACTTATTTTTGATTCTGAAGAAATTTTGAGAAAATATTTTTGCACTCGTTATATGAAACTGGGCTCAAGTTTCTGCTAACAGCAAGAACAGGAAGACCCTCCTAGGAATTTGCTACTTCTGTTTCAAGTACCACCACAGGTGCGCTCGCTTGTAACAATTCTCCGGGGAGGGGGCAGAGGTCGGTTCACTCAGATAACTGCCTGCAGTTCTTAAATAGATAGGATAGATACTACCTGACACATTTCTGCGAAACAGTGCCATGGAGCAACCAAATGTCCTTTGACGAATTCCTCTCTGCATGCCTCGTGCTTGCAACCTCTTTGGCGGGAGAATATGAAGGTTAAGTAAAAGCAGATGCGAGTTTCGCATGCTTTGTCTGGAACTTTTCAGTTGAAGTTTGGTGTTGGGTTGGCCAGTTACGGTCAGTTATCTATGGTGAATCGCCCCGGTGCATCGAAACAGTGTGTCCGTTGACCACCACGTCGTAACATTATTAATAGTCAAATTTTGATTACGAAAAGGTGGTTGCAGGGGAAGAGGGGAAGAACCTGAACAAAATTTGTCTTATTTGAGGTAAGCACTAAGCAGTAGAATAAAATTTTCCTTGATCATTTGCATGAGAGGAAGCGATTGTAGTAAAACCGCCAAAATTAAAAATTTAACAACAAGGTGTTCGATTTCCGGAGAAGCACACACGATTCCTTCATTCGTGATTATCATCATCGTATCCTTTAGACATTGTGCAAACTTCAGTAACAAGTTCTACAGTAATCACCTCTGTGTGAACGTAAGACATTTAAAATGGAATGTAAAAATGTGATCGCACGATGCTCTGCAACACATCGCACCAGCTGGAGGAAGGAAGAGGTGGGGGTGCATTTCGGCCACTCTCCAGAGGTCAAGCGCTTCAGTGTGTCCCGCGCCAGATAAAAATAATTGTCTGTGCCCAGTTTATTGTCGGTTTATATGACCTTGGCTTGGTGGTTCCAATAAAGCAACTAATTTGATTTTTTCATAAATTCATGGGTTGTTTTGACATACTTAAAAGTATCAAAAATTATTTAAATCATATTGTAAACAAGTAAATTATTTCAATCAACTATAGTTCATATGCAATATTCGTTTAATTATATATAATATATATAATTATATAAACCAAAAGGAATTATGATAGAGAATGTTATTGTATATGATTAAAAATTGCCACATTCATAGGTATAACAATAGTTTGATATTGAACACACAGAGTTTTGTAATTAGACATATCAAAAAAAGTTTGGAAACACCCCTGTTGACAAGTGAAACAGTGAAATATGGAACGGTGCCTGGCATGTAACTCATGGTAGATGTCAGTCGAGATGTTACCAGCAGAGCAGACAGAAATAGCATAACCACTGTGCTTGCGTGGGTGGGAATAGTGCAACGCACAACCACTCCGAGTTGTCAGTACAGTAAGACGCATTGTGTTTCCATGTGTTGCAGTGAGTAAAATACACCTGCCTGGGTAGAAAAATACCTCCAGTAACAATATCAGAATACAATCATGTACCTTAGTGGAGCAAGGTAATTCTTATTGTCAAGTTGCCCAACGAGTGGGTGTGAGTGTATCTGCCATGTCCAAAACATGGAAACAGTATGTGGAGACTGGAGGCATCGTCGATCGTTCTCGCAGTAGTCGTTCGCGTTCGTCCACCCTAGCACAGGAACACTATGTCCAAATTCGTGCCTGGAGAAACCCCGAACGCACTGTTGCAGACCTCAGAAATGACAAGTTCAGAGCTACAGGTGTACACGTGACTCCACAAACATTCTTAATCGGCTCCATAATGCACGGTTGCATGCACGACATCCCTGGAGAGTGTCCCCGTTAACCATGACATGCCGTAGTGTGCGAAATCGGTGGGCTCAACAACACCACGACTGGGTGTTCTCTTTACTGATGAATGCCGCCTGTGTTTGCGACCTGATAATGGCCGAATACTGGCGAGAGTCAGGTAGCATTGCTCGAGCTCGGTATGTGGTGGAGCGGCATCAACAGGTGTGTTTTGGGGATGGTATCACCATGGGACATCGCACGCCACTGGTTGCTGTACAAGGGTCTATGAATGCTGTCACATATCGGGAGTGTATTTTGGGACATTTTGTTGCACCTTTTCATGCTGCTGTGGGAGATGCTTTCGTGTTGCAGGATGACAATGCTCGTTTTCACAGGGCGCAGATTGTAGGAGCGTTCATCAAAAATGCAGGTATCACTGGAATGGACTGGCCACCATGTTCCCCAGACATGAACCCCATCAAACATGTATGGAACAAGCTGAAAAGGGCTGTTCAGAAGCATGTACCACCTCCTTCAACACTGAATGACCTCCAACGAGTGGCAGAAGACAAGTGGAATAGGATGGACCAAGAGTTCATTGACTGCCTCGTCAATGGTATGACACGATGTGTGAATGACCCGAGACGTGTACAAGGAGGCGTTACTCGCTACTGAGATGGACCATGTGCTTTGCAGAGATCAGGTCATGTGCTGTCTCATTTTGTTCCATTTTCGCCATAATGGCATACTTTGTTTTTTCGTCTGTCACTTGACTGGGATTGTCATGTCGTTTCACTGTACTGTGGTCAAAGGTTTCCACAAATACTATCCATTTTTCATGACACCTATACCTTATTTTCTTTCTCTAATACCCGGTACTGTGGGTGTTTCCAAACTTTTTTTGGATGTGTGTAAATATAATGAACATCGAACCATGAAAAGGAACACCAATTTACAAGCTCACATAATTCTTGGTTTTAACCTTCAACATGTTCTGCTTATTGCTCTT
Organism: Lepisma saccharinum; assembly: GCF_977018435.1. Lineage (NCBI taxonomy): Eukaryota > Metazoa > Arthropoda > Insecta > Zygentoma > Lepismatidae > Lepisma > Lepisma saccharinum. Next base: position 23,391,689 of record NC_139251.1, on the reverse strand, counting down.
AACCACTTGCCTGATTAACCCGAGTTAACTCGGAATTTGTTTTTGCTTTACATATTATTTACCCGAGTTATCTCGTTAAAATCGTGCAACTGCAGTGCACTTTTCTGCCTACCCGGACAGACTCGTTTGAGCTTTAAAAGGTGTTAATTCCCATTTTGGCCACTAGATGGAAGGTGTAGATAGCTTGCTGGCATCTACCGGATTCCCATGACACTACGTAGTTGTCACCTTTCCAGTGGTACTTGTGGTCGTTGTGTGAGTGTAGTGCCAAAACTTACAGAGCGTTTTTGTGTTGTGAATACATTCTGTTCATGTTTTAGTGTTTTCCATCGTGTGAAGAACGACAAGATGAGTGACAACAAGCTTAGACAACAGATAGAGGAGGAGGAGGAACTAGATGTGAGTGAAAGTGATACAACAGTGGACAGCTTGTGTACTGACGAGACAGATACAGATAGTTGTGGTGGTGTACAGTCGCCTTCCAAAATCTTTGCTTTGGTATATGATTTGTTGGGAAAGGGGTACTGTTTGACAATGGACAATTATTATAACTCACCACAACTTGCAGATCTGTTGATTTCTAAAAAGACTGATGTATTTGGAACTGAAACGCAGTAGGAAAGATCTACCACAGGCTCTAAGAACAGCCAAATTGAAGAAAGGTGAAGAAGTGGAGTTGCAATGCGGCGAAGTGACAGTCATCAAATAGAAAGATAAGAAGGATGTGACATTATTGTCAACCATCCATTCTGTTGAAATGATGACTGTAACACAACGTCACAAAGCAAAAATTAAACCACGAGTGGTGGTCGATTACAACAACAAAATGTGTGGTGTTCATCAGCATCTTGCTTCGTACGCCACACCAACGAAGCGTGGCAAAAAGTATTATAAAAAGATTTTCTTTCATCTGTTGGATCTGTCTCTTTGGAATTCAACATTAAAATGTGAAGACATTTTATTTTCCACAGTTTATATGCTATTTTGAAACATTTGTAGTACTTTCCATGTATGTACGAGTTAACTCGGGTTAATAATTATGGAGATCTTTTGAATAGTTTGGTAACCTTATTTGACCCCAAAAATAGAATTTTATTACTGTTCCTTAATTGCCGATATCGGTACATTATAAACACACAATAAAAAAAATGTGTAAAATATGGACCACTTTTGGGAAAATAATGTGTCAGGCAAGTGGTTAAGTAGTAGCACAAAATTGATTTTATAGAACTTCTGTACCTCAGACTGAGGAACAAAAATCTTTGTTTTTTTCAGACTTCTGAATATTTTGGTTGTAGGTTTTGGTTGTATATTGTATGCCTCCACCTAGGGCTGGCCAGTGATCAGAACGCTAATTTTATAAGTAGCTTCGCTACAACTACAGCTACTCTTCCAAATTGTAGCTTCGCTACAGCTACAACTACATTTACCAAAAAGTAGCTCGCTACGCTACTCTTGTTCGCTACTCGCTACTTTTGCGCTACTTCTGTATTAAAAACTTAAAACAAGTATATGGCTATTCAAAAGAAGCCCTAGTATGATAGTTGTACAGACGGGATCAAATGAAATGTACTTCCCTTTTCCTACCAACTCAGAAGTGAGTTGGAAACTCTTCATTGCTCCTGTATAGATAAGAAAGTGGGGGAGGGCAGTAGCAGACAAGGCCAGCACGCAAACTTCTTTCCAGCAAGCTTTATGTTGGAGTCTTGGCAGTTTGTGGAAGGTTTTGTGTTCCTATCACCCCGCCCTTCTCTCCCTGTCTCTCATTCTCCTTGTGTTTCTGTGTGTATGCGTGTGTGTGTGTGCGCGCGCGCGCCGACACCTGTTTCATTTTAAGTTTGACGTATTTCATTGCATTGACTAATTGCTGTTGTGACTGGGTATGAACCAGGTTATCAATGGAGACATAATGAAGGATCAAAAATACAAAAATTCATGGCATGAGTAGTTAGTTGGTAGTAGTATTGATTGATTGATTTACTTTATTTTACTTCGCGTTTAGTGCCTCTTGGCTTATTTGCGAAGATATGGATGAGTGATGAAATGATGAAATTGATGAATGGACATTCAAAAACAACCAAGCCCGACCAGGATTCGAACCCGGGACCCTTGGCATCGCAGCGCGATGTGCTAACCACTCGGCCACAGGGTTGGGCAGTTAGTAGTAGTAAAGGTAAGGTAAAGTTCGTCGTCCGTATAGAACCGTGCCATGAAGGCACATTTAGGGGATGTGGCAGTAGGGCATTGCATATTCTCGAGTTTGGCCATTTTGGAGGTCAATGATCAGCATCACGTTCCAGCGGTTTTTACTCCCCAGGGATAAATAAATATGTTTTACATTTCGCTTATGTGACTATTTTTTGGATATTGTCTTGGAAGTGTCTGTTAACATCCTAACGTGCAATTTTGTTTAAGGATAAAACTGGCTGAAGGCCGCGAGTGTTCCTGAGAAGTAATGAGCATATCACACAATGCGCAATAGTTTGGCTCGCATTTTTCAAAAATAATAATAATAATAATAATAATAATAAAAACAAAATATACAAATAAAATCTATGAATGCTTACGTCATTGTGACCATGGAGTGCATTTTGCACACTAACAAGGATCTGGCGTCTAGATATAAGGTCAGTATAATGGTCTGTGGGGTTTGGACTGTGTCCTATCCATCTACGTTTGTAGTTGTCCTTCCACAACTTTCATCTTAACACACCTTGCATTACCCAAAAGTGGAAGAAAAGCGAAAACAAAATCGGTTATTGTGTTCCTGCGTTTTTCAATTTAACACCATGACCGAAAATTAATGTTTCACTGATGTAATGCATCACTATAATCATGTGAATTATTTTCAGTCATCATCGTGTGCTTAATCATTCCTTAAATCATAGACTCTAACGCTGTTGTCCTTAGTGTAATTGATCTTATTGTGTGGAAGTTTTGAAGTAGGCAAAAGAATGGTGAGGAATAAATCTCAATTTATTGTTTGAAATTTAAAATATAATAGCTCATATTAACTGTTCTTAGTTCGATGTCAAAGAACGATTTTTCCTATACATTAAAAAGGATTCCGGCCTCCATGGTAGAGTGGTTAGCACAGTTTGCTTAATGACCGGCCTTGGCATTGTGTTCATTCGGTGTTCATTGTGAGTGTCGCTTCATTAATTTCATCATTTTGTCCACCATCCTCATCGTCGTGTTTAGCCAAAAGTGACACCAGAAGTGAATTAAAATAAAGCAAATCAATCAATCAATAGAACATAGGGTCCCTGGTTTCATAGAGCAGTATGCAAAGCACTCGGTCATGGAGGCCCTCAAAATTGAAATAATAATTGCAACAGAAAACCTGATATTAGAGTATTTTAAGAGTTAAGCATATTAAAAATTCACGTCAACCAACAACAATTTCACCTGTATTGTGTGATATATGGTTCTGCCCTAGCAATTGATTGATTGATTTGCTTTTATTTCACTTCGCTTTTTGTGCCACTTTTGGCTAATTTGCGAAGATGGGGAAGAGTGATGATATAATGAAATTGATGAATGGACACTCAGAAACATCCATGCCCAGGCCGGGATTCAAACCCGGGACACCTGGTCTTGTGTATGGGACCGGTGGTCATCCACCGTTGTGAGGAAATTGGAGAGCTACAAATGAGTAGCGTGACACGGTCACGGAAACCTACAACAACTGAAGACTTGTCTTGCTGACCACACGTCACCCCATAATTCCCACCTCGGCAAGTGGAAGTGAGGCCGGCAGTCGGTAGGTAGGATCTGGCCCTCACGGACTCTCTGTTGCGCCACGGGTTATTATTATTATCATCCTCTTCAAATAAAGCTTCATCGTTATATATTACCGTATTTCATCGCATAAGCATCGCACCCTGTTTTTCAATCCAAAGAGAGAGAAAGAGGCAGTGGGGGGAGGGGGGGTGGGAACACAAAATTCTTCCACAAACTGCCAAGACTCCAACAGAAAGCTTGCTGGAAACAAGTTTGCATGCTGGCCTTGTCTGCTACTGCCCTCTCCCACTTTCTTATCTATACAGGAGCAATGAAGAGTTTCCAACTCGCTTCTGAGTTGGTGGGAAAAGGGAAGTACGTTTCATTTGATTCCTTCTGTACGTACTGAAAAATAGATTCTGTTATTTATTACTATGATTCCCTTCATTCTATAATTTTTATAGCAGTGTTACTTCAGTTACATATTTTTAATAAAGTGTTTGAGAGTAAAGTACCTTTGTAAGTGGCATATCAATTCAAAAAGCTAGGTCTTACACGAATCCGTGATGTTCTTATTGTCATATCAAAAATATTTATGTGACATAGTTCCTTTTAAAATTAATTGGAAGAAATTAACTATAACGTGTTGCGCAAAATGGGAATAAGATAATAATGTGATATTTAGCCATTTAATCTTCTTAACTTAAACAGAATGTTATTTGGGGGATGGCGGATATTTGCTCAAACCTTGAGGATAGCTGGTGAATGCTTCTAATGGTATAAATGAGAAACAAGTGGAGCAATTTCTTTACGTAAGTTTTTCCATTGAAAATGCTTCCCCGACGACACAGTGAAAATTGTAATTGTCACCTTGTATTCAAAGGGTCTCAGGTGCGACACCCAGCGGAGGGTAGGCTACATGGTGGTTTGTATCAGTCTCGATCAGCTGATCTGTGCATAAAGTGGACTCAAAACAAATAGTAGGAAAGATGCCTAGTTGGGAGGATGGGCACCTCCTGCTCCTCCATTCCCCCACTCTGCTCATCATTCATCATTCTTCCTCGTTCTCACAATTAGTCAAAAGTGGCATAAAACGGTTATAGATAAGAAAATAACTAAATATACAATGCATCCTCATTGCCACGATTAGAAAAAGTTACAGAAAAGGGACGCAAAAGTAGGAAAAACCCATAAATTTGAAAACTGTATTAACAAAGAAAATTGTCATTTCTACAGGAAACTCAATAACTTGTACGTTCTTTTTACAATATGATAAAATATATTGAGTAAACTGATGTGTATATCCGAGTGTTCTAAACATATTGTTATTTTAAAATTTGCGAACAAACATTATGACCAGAATAATTGTAATTCCAGAAACACTATAGCTCTTGTAACAATAATTTCTTGCCGGTGTGATCCTATACACTGACAATGATCAATGCTGTTAACGTACTGAACCATTGATTGCTGGCACTATTGCTTTATCAGATTAGTAGGAAATGGATCCCTCGTTTTTGCACTGTAAGTTGAGTTTTACACAGTAAATATCGATATTTTGCTGTCTGTTATGTCATCGATATCCACAGGATTTGTTCCAGGGTTGGCTCAAACGGTGCATTTTTTTTCCTGGCGGTGTAGCAAATGAGGCATGATTCTCCCCAAAATAGCGATGCAGATAAAATAAATGGCTATTAGCTGGAATATATTCATGTATGCCAGTTACTTATATGGATATTAGAATTATTCTAATGCTAATAAAATAAATTACGCAGATATCTATAAGTTAAGATTTACTTTACCAGCATTTCCAAGAAGCATGTGGATATTAGAAATTTTGAAAAAAGGAACATAGTTTTTAAAGAGAATTAAGACTATTTTTAATGGATTGTATCATCCATTAACTGTATATTTCCAATAATTTAGTGAAGGTTCCGAGAACAACTTAATATTACAAAAACTGGCTGTTTACCGTCGATAGCATAGTGGTTAATGCAGCCATCTTATCATTAAAGGGACACAGTTCAATTCCTATGGAGAGGGGACAATTTCACTGCTTCGGAACTATATATACCCAGCTCCAAATAATATGTAATGTTGATTACAATTGACAATATCTGTAAGTGACATTCTTGAAAATCCATGACAGTTTCGAAAAGGTTATTTCTAACGTCACTTATTTACAAAATCAGATTAACCGCAACGGCGACTGAAAAGCAAGGAGGTAGGCGACGAGCGAGACTATTCCAATATAGCCTATATTCCTAAATATCACATGCAAATCTCTCTTTTGCGGACGAAAGTTCATTAAACTACCAGGTTATTTACTACTGGAGTCTTCACTGTTGAAAAACCGGCAATGAAACAGGAGAGAAATGTCGCTGTCTATTAATTATTAAAGGTGCAACATCAACGTAAAATATAACTGAACAGTCTGGCATCTTTAATCACCCGAAAGCCATCGGCAGGAATTTAGAATGATTGTACCCATATGGAATCTTACAACCTGCCACTCATGGAAACATATACAACACCTGCAAAGTAAAATGGTATTCACATGCCTGCCAGTTACATTATCTCCTCTTCTACATGGAATATCAATGCAAAATTGAAACCAGACAATTTTTTAATTTTAGTTCTTGCATTTATGATTCGCAAAAATTACATAACAGTAATTCCACTTAAGTTCAAACAGTACAGCCCTCGTGAATTTTGAGCTTTGAAAATGCATTAATTTTTTATAAATAATTTGAACATTTAAATTCCTGTACACATAGCAAACATAGGAACATGCTTTTAATGCCTGCAAGAAAGGATTTGACTTCCCTTGCACTTGCATCTGACATTTTGAAATCGAGAAGGGGGGGTTTTAGGTTCGAATCCTGGGCCACGCATGAGTGTGTTATTGTTGTTTTAGCATTATCTACTTAATCTAATCATTATTCATTCTCAATATCGCGATTAACTCAAGAAATAAAAATGTGACAAAAATTGAATAAAAATATAATTTTCCCTGGATGTCGACCAGACTAAATTGTGTAGGCTTATTATCAGCCTCGAAAATGTTATAACATCCCCACAACAATATCTCAAGATAATCAACATCATTCAGCAGCATAAAACTTCAAGACGTATTTTACGTAATACTTTTCTTTGTACAGGATGTCCCCTAAAATTTCTTTCTTTATTTTAATACGATAACAGGGAGTAATGCTACAGTATAAATTGAAATATTACAGTACTTCTCACTGGCAAGTTCTTTCACCTGCTGTTGAACCAGGGACCATTTAATTTCAAGGTGTTATCTGAAGGGCACCCAAAGGGAAGTTCAAAGGTCACTTGACTGCCCTACAAGAAAAAATTATGGCTTACTTTTCCCAAGAAGAATCTGGCGCCTGGTCCCACAGCCATTATAATCCTCTGTGGGGTTATGTGTTGTCCTTAAGTGTGCTGAATGCCCCTTTAACATCTTCAGCTTTTAGCAAAAATTTGGAGATTTTAAGAAAGTTTTATGGGTTTTAGTCTTGGTAGGGAGTTAGTTCATCTCCGATCGCCTATGTATGTATGTATGTGTGTGTGTGTACACTCACGCATGCCCCCTTTTTATATATATATAATATGTATGTAGGAAAATAGATTGTAAAAATTGGTTGGTGGATTTAAGAACTTGCCCCCCCACACCGAAATAAGTTCCGACGTCCCTGGTCAAAAGTATTGTATGTTCGTACAGGACAACGCATAGAGGTAACACACAGTTATAGATAATCATGATATTCAGAGCTTGAGATCGGAAATGTTAGCTGGGTGGATTTTTGGGCTCCTATGGTTTAAAATGGTGGCAATAGGGCAGCTGGGGGGATACTTTGGGCACTGATGCTACCAGAGAAACATGACAACATATCATGACAATGTACATGAACAACACCATATAGTACCAATGATTTGATAATTCAATGGTAAGTTAACAATGAAGTTCATGAAGAATAAAAATAATTCAGTATTACAAATGCTACTTCTGCTTGCAATTCCCACTCTTCACACTATAGGATGGTGTGTGTATGTAAAGAAAAATTAATTCTACAAAATAATTCTTCCACATAAATTTTCCATCCACTGACCTTTGTTCGTTTAGCATGTAGTTCTTTAGTAACATGTGTATGGATATCACAGTTTCCAAGACGATGGTCCCATTTCCTGGGACCATTTCCAATTTCTTCTTGTTCACCACATCATGGAAGTGTTTCAGGGCGAACTGAACCTGTAAGCAAAAATACAAACATAAACAGGAAATGTCGTTTCCAAACAAAGAGGTACTATTTATATTTTTTTCAATGACGGCAAGATTATATCTGTACCCTATTGGAACCAGCCATTATAAGCATATCAATGTAGTAGTTTATTGGTAAAATTGTAAATAATTTTACTGACCCAATGTAGCTATTAATAACATGTGATTTAGTTCAAAATTATGTCGTTTTTATGAATATAAACATGTGATTATGGCCTTGGGTCAGACTGGACACATCAATAGGGCAGTGGAATGTCATTAGTAGGGAACCCTGAATAAAATACTCAGCCTCCCTACAAAGAATAAAGTGTTGTTATTTTTTATTATTTGAACCCAAAATGTTACAGGTGACTTAAACATGGTTATGTTAACTGTGCACATTTGTCGGAATTTGTTCAACAACTTTGTAATCTGTTAAGGGACATTTGTTGAAATGTCACAACACAATTAGAATGAACATCTGTAGTTTTTTTTTATTATGTTAACTTCATCACCAATCACCAATCAAGTCATCATCTGTAACGAAACGTATGTGGGGTTTCAAATAGTATAATGGTTAAAGTTATGTTGAATTATGTATATCTTAACATGCTTTCTTTTTACATTTCAACTAGGAATAAGGAATAAGCTGATACTACTTTGAGCCAGTGGCGGAGCGTGACCTTTTCAACAGTGTAAGCCTATCATGATGAAGGTTATTTCCCGTTGTGCTTATTTTTGGGCTGACATGGTTAGTGATTTATCCACACACATCAAACCCCCCCCCCCCCATTTTTTCAGAACACGTCCCTGGAATTTTTCACCAAATTAAAAATTCTGGATAAATCTCTGGGATTGGTGTTTTCTTTGCTAGGCTGAGTATCTCCTACATTTCAACTGATAATTAAGTCAGTCTTATTCCTATCACAATGAGTAACGTAACGATAAAAAATATGCAAAGTTAGATAAAATGAATAATAATAATAATAATAATAATAATAATAATAATAAAGAAACGAAAACAGAAGGAAACAGAAAAGTGCAGAATACTTTTTACAACCGCATAACCAAGTATCAGCTTCGTACCCTGAATCACAAAATCGGCGCACTTTATTTTTCATTTCTGTTACTATGCCTGCTAGAGAAGGAAGGGGTGGGCCTACCTACATCCACAAGTTTCTTCTTGGCAGCAAAATCCTTGCTGGATAACGGTGTCTGCACCAAGTTCTCCACCCCACCGCACAATCACACTCGTTTTATTCCATAATGCACTTCACTATCACACAACAGCACAGGGCCAACAGTCCACTTTGAATAGATGGAATTCGCAATTCGCAGTGGACCTCGACAACAAGAACGGGGAAACAAAAAGAAACCAGATCCAAAATTGGTCACTGCTCAAAGCAGTGATCTTTCGGACTGTGAGGGGAATATCCCTTTCGGATATAAAAAAATCCCTCTCTTGCCTTAAAATTCCCTATATTTAATAAAAAAAAATTACAATATTAATTATAAAAGAAATGCTCACTAATTGTAAGGACATATCCAGAAATTTCTATCGAAGGACATGTAAGTGCTTTCTTAGGATACTGTAAAAGCAAATCTAGCACCTAAAAGATCATAAACAGGCTTCAAAGAGTTCGCTGTTCGAAGAGTGTTTGAATCACGGACTACGTAATTAATAATATTTTGTTCACATTTGACATGAGATTTGTAAAATTGATTCAATCTTCAGCTTTTATTAACATTTATTTATTTATTTATTTTTGCACTTTTTAGCTCAATTATTACCAGCTGAGTTCATACATAAACGGAAAACAGAGATCTTAATATTTCTGATGTTTATGCTCTCCTATAAGCTAAAAACAGAAACAAGAATTTAGCACATCAATGTGTATCTAGTTTTCCCGTATCCCGCTCATTTTTAAGGTTTCTCCTTTTTCCCCTTCCGGTTAGATTTTTGCTTCAGAATTCCCTGTTCCTGGAAAAAACCTCCTTGAAGCACCGCCGGCTCAAATTTCCTTTGCAGTCAACAATTCATACCCGACAACGCTGGAGCCCCTCCTTTTGCAGGACCTGTGTCTCGCTGGCGCGTATTCAGTGACGCCAACCCAAGCATAATGGTGCTAAATTTTGCACAAATTTAAAAAGTCGTTTGTCAGTTAGGGATATAAATAAAACAAGAGGGCCACTTTTCGTTGTGGTTGAATTTTCTCAAACTTTTCACGTATAACGTTGAACCCATGCCGTTGGTTGAACCGTTCGAATTTATATTTATATTTTTGTTATAAATTAATATTAATAATATGAAAATCACAGAACAATTTAGTTGTATGTAGCATAATTTCGGAGTTTAAACGACTCCAAGGATGTCCAGAAGGGGCAAGGCAAGGAGACACTTCCTGAAAAATGAATGTCAACCATTTTCACACATACAATTTCATTTCAGTCACATCAAATTGTTAATTATTGTAAGGGCGTTGCACAAAAAAGTTAACTTCAAATTGAATTAGTATATTTTGAGAAGGGAAATATACCTAGTTTACCCCAACCCCTGAAAAAAAATACTTTGCTTAATCCTCCCTGGTGGAAAGAAATACTGCGGACGTCCATGAACAACACTTTTTCTAAACATGGTGTTTGCAACGCTGCTGTAAGCCTGTGGCCATAGGTTTACACACCTAGGGTTTGGCCCGCTCTTCTCCCTATATTTCTTGCTCTTCTTCATCCAGATACGGTAGGCACTGCTCCTTCGCGGTCAGAAATTTGTAAGGCAACATTCAGACGGCTTACAACTTTCCGCAAGCAAAAGGCGGGAGTTTCCATGTGTCCCCTGGTGCTGAAGTGTTGCAATCTAACAAACAGGATGTCGAAGACTGGTATCGGGCCGAGTTGAACTTTGAAGTTTTTACTAATTTTGCCATATAATTACATACATTTTACTAGAACTAATAAAGTGTAAACCCGGCTTACATGAACGCTACGCGCCTGCTTTGAACCAATATCCATACTGATTCCCAGCGGTGCCAATACCAATGCTTGAAAATTGTAACGAAAATTGTTTAAAATATTAATTAATAATAGTGGGTGAGCATTCCACACCAATTATAAGTATCAATGTACCAAAGTTTTGCTTTAAAATATGTAAAAAAAATACATCAGATTATAAAAAATTCTGGTTATGTAATCACAACAAACTTTTTTAACATAATATTGGTGTAAAATCAATGGAAATTTCCAATTTTGCATAACTTTCAAAAATTCAAGGGTACAAGCAAATGTTTTCTCTATTTCAATCTTACGTATTACCAATTCTCACACATACACACTCAACTATATGAACAATATAAAGTGTCTGTGATTCCAATGTACCCAAATATTCTAATTAAATTAAATGGTATATATATATATATAATGAAGGGTAAGGGGAAAGAACAAGGAATGTCACAATACCAGTTTTTGTAGAGAAAGACATTTTAAAACTAATCTTTCCATGTTCTTTCCCAGTACCCCAAATATTCCATCGTCTCTTAAATGCACATTTCACATTTCATTCCAGTGGTTTTTGTACAGTTGTTTAGTACCAGTTCCAACCAACAGAATGAGCTGTAAACCTCAAAATCGAAAAAAATTGACATTTCTTTTTTTTTTTCCCTTACCCTTCATATATATATATTCAAAATATTTAATTTAAGGTGAGGAGTTTACATCTGCCCCTTTAGATACTCAAGACTCGAAATACATCTGCAAATACAAGTCTCAAATGTTACGGAATATGCTAATCAACTTCACGATTATCTTGAAATAATCTTCAGTCTGTCAGATAGATTGTTCTGCAAAGGACACTAACAAAGTAAACTTGGTTGACTGAAAGAATTATGTTTTATTTTTTCCACACAGTTTTCTCTTCCTTCCTCAATAAAAATAAAAGCTAAACTGAAAAATTTACCTCAAGGCATTTATAAATATGTATAAATTCAATGGGATTTGGACAAATAAAAGTTGCAATTTTTTACGTCTACAAGAAAAATTCACACGTAATTCCCGGAGCCAATAATTCACACACAATTACCAGAATTCAGAAAATTCCCCGTGAGTAGCCACCCTATAACTTTACTGTTTTAAACCTGCACCCGTGAAATTACTGAATGTTAAATTGCTCTAATTTTCTTCTATGAAATAACATCAGCATGTGAAAGACAAAAGCATTGCAAGAATAGGTGGACAAGTACTAAATGTAAGTACTCAGAGATTTTAAAACTTATGCATTAAATAGAATGGAATGGAGAACTTTACGAATTATCTTGATGATAATTTTTATATATGTACTTTTTCAGTTTTGAAAAAAAATCTTATTCCTATGACCTTGTAATAATAATACAAAGAAGGTCCTTCATACCTGCCGCACCAAGCCATCCAGGTCCTTGAGAGGCATCTTCTCTGTGCTGTCAGGAACATCCACCGAATTGGGCTTACTTCTCGACCTGGGAGAGTGGGGGGACTGGGACCTCTGGGACCCTGGGGACCGCATCTGGGATATGATCTCCAGGAAGTCTTCTTTGAAGGAACGAGCTCGCCGAGCCAACTTCCCTCCCCGAGGTTTTGGAGTCTCAGTATCTGCAACAAGGAAAAGCATGCATGAGGAAAGATTATAATTGCAACACATGCCTGGAGATTAGAAATATTTACTTACTTCTTTTTTTACCATCTGGTGAATTTAAGCACTGCGCAACCAAAAAGATAGTCAGAGAGAACCATTGGCACAGTGACTTATGAAGGGTACCTGGAACCTTTTCTTTCCATGGGACAAAACACTTACCATTAAGAACCCCATCAACTTAAATCTAAAATGCATTTAAACAGCAGAAAAGGACACTGATATCCGACAACACTAAATTCTGAATCGAACATAAAGCCCGCTATTTCAAAACTTCCACAGCGGTGTATCGGGATTTTAATTCGTTGTCCATGAGTCGAAGTGTTTCAATTCCGCGAACAACTCTGGGAGGGAGGAGGAGAGGAGGGGGTAATAACACGCACGGCTGGCTGTGACATCTAAGCAAGGCTAACTCTTACAAAATGCATGAAACGGACCAGGGAGGTCTTTTGAGGTAAATATCCATGTATATTCATATCCGTAGTCCGTTTTACAAAGACCTACGCTTTGTTGGACTTGAGCGTTTGAGTGTTCGACTCTCACGATCTTGCTACCGAACTTCTAACCGGTGTTAGTTTATGATTATCCCTTCATCACTATCAAGTAATTAATTTTCATTTTTAGCACCCCAGAACCCCTCCAGGGAACACCGCCTTAAAGTAGCACTGACCGTGCGGGCAGAGAGGTTTGTGTGCTTTGTTGAGGCTGAGAGCTATGCCAGCGGTAGAACCTACTGGCAGGGTCACCCATGCTGGACAGGTCTCAGAAGAGAAGCCAGACTAAGGTGTTCTACAACGTCCCATCTTTACCATATCCTATCCTAATATTCCTTCCTAGTCCCAAATACTGCTGCCTTGTAGTCATAGAGGGATCTATAAAGGCTAAGGGAAGAAAACCCTAAAAGAAAATTACCTGGTCCTCCAGGTTGGGGGTTGGCGTGAGGCTGACAACCTTATCCGGAAAAAATCAATCGTTCAGAAACCACAACTTGTGCCTCGGAAAGTGGATAAACATGATGACGGGCCAGCTAAACGGATAACGGACATGAATATGGCCACGTGGAATATAAAGACAATGCTAGCCTCAGGAAAGATGCAGGAGATAGCATAAGAAATAGAAAAAAATGGTATACAGATAGCAGCAGTACAGGAAATTAGATGGGTTGGAACGGGTAGAGTAGACAAAAAAGACTTCACAATGTTTTATGGTGGAACAGAACAAAGGACAGGGCAGAGAGGTACAGGCTTCATAATAACTAAGGAAGCAAGAAAAAGTATACTGCAGTTTGTGCCAGTATGTGATAGAATAAGCAAGCTCAGAGTTAAAGGATCATTCAGAAACATAACAATTATAACAGTGTATGCACCTACAGAAGACAAAGGTGATCAAGAGAAAGAAGAATTTTATGATAAGCTGGAGGAAACATTAGAAGAAACACCTAGATATGATTCAATTATTATCATGGGAGATTTTAATGCACAAATTGGCAAGGAGGATAGGAGAAAAGGAATAAGTGGAGTCTATACCTTACATAGAGAAAGCAATAATATTGGCAATCTACTCTATCAGTTTGCAATTAGAAACAAAATGATAATAAAAAGCATGTGTTTCCCACATAAAGATATACATTTGGGGACCTGGAGATCCCCAGATGGAACAACAACAAACCAAAACGACTATGTTTTGGTAGGTCACAGATATTCCTCCTCAGTCACAGATATTAGAAGTTGCAGAGGACCTAACTGTGACTCTGACCACTTTCTTTTGAAAGTAAAAGTTCGAGAGAGAATAAGAACAACACAACAGACAGAAAAACTAAAAAGAATAAAATGGAATATGCAGAAATGGAAAAAAGAAGAAATCAGACAAAGATACCAAGATGCAATAGCTCAAAAAACGCAAAGTTGGACAGCAGAGGAGAGGAGCTCAACCTGGGAGAAAATACAAGGAACTCTAAAAGAAGTAGCAGAAGAAATAATAGAAGATAAACAAGTAGGGGAAAAAATGTGGTTCGATGAGGATTGTGAGAAAGTAATAAAGGAAAAGAACGAAGCTAGACAAAAAATGATACAAAGAAAAACGAGAGGAAATGTCGAAAGGTATTGAGAAAAAAGGAATATAGCTAATAAAACATGCAAACAGAAAAAGAAGGAGATAATGAAGAAACAGCTGATGGAGATAGATGACTTGAGTAGACAAAATGAAACAAGAAAAGTATATACCGCAATCAAAAAAGTAAATAAAGGATACCAACCAAAGGAAATTGGCTATAAGGATAAAAACGGAGCAGTGATAGGAGATCAGCATAGAAAATTAGAGAGATGGGCAGAATATTATCAAGAACAACTAGGAAAAGAAGAGGAACTAGTGGGAACAACAGGAATAGATGGATACAATGAGGGAAGCATTGAAGACCCACCAACAATGGAGGAGATAGAAATAGCAATTAGAAAAGCGAAAAATAACAAAGCACCAGGAGAAGATGGTATAATAATAGAAATGCTAAAGATGTCAGGACTGACAATGAAAATTGAAATCCATAAACTCCAGGAACAGATCTGGAAAGAAGAACAAATGCCGGAAGGATGGAAAGTTGGAATAATATGCCCAATACACAAAAAAGGGGATCGAACGGAATGTAGTAACTATAGACCAATAATGCTGCTAAATGTGGTGTACAAAGTCCTTACCAGTATTATTAATGAAAGACTGAAGAAATATACTGAAGCTATAGTAGGAGAATTTCAATGTGGATTTAGACCAGGCAGGGGTACAACAGATCAATTATTCATTATACAACAGATAATTGAAAAACACTATTAATATGCAATAGACCTCCTAATTCTATTCATTGACTACAAAAGAGCATTTGATAGTATAAGGAGACCCGAACTGAGTAGAGCTATGCAAGAATTAAAAATCCCCATCAAGTTAATAAATTTAATAGAAATGACAATGAAACAGACCAGAGCAAAAGTGAAAATAGGGAATGAAACAAGTAGAGAATTTTCATATTACAGAGGAGTCAAACAAGGAGATGGACTGTCAACCACACTCTTCATTCTAGCATTACACGTGGCCGTTCAAAAGGTAGATAAGAGAGGATCAATTTCTACAAAGAGCACTCAAATATGTGCATATGCAGATGACATTGCAATAATAGCACGAACAGGAAACGATTTAAAGAAAACATACCAGAGATTAGAAGAAACTGCAAATAGGTTAGGACTACAAACAAATGTCAATAAAACAAAGTACATGATTGTTACCCAAAAACCTGACAAATATAGAGAGGAAAGAACAGAAATGAATGGGAAGGAATTTGAAAGAGTCAGGTCATTCCAATACTTAGGGCTGATCATAAATGAACAAAATAAAAAAGATAGCATGATAAAGGAAAGGATATACATGGGGAATAGAGCATATTATGCAAACATGCAATTATTAAAGAGCAAACTAATAAACAGGAATCTCAAAATTACCATATATAAAACGTTAATAAGACCTATAATAACATATGGTTCAGAGACATGGGTAATGAATAAGACATAAGAGGAAGCATTGCGCAGATTTGAGAGGAGGGTGATACGCAAAATATATGGACCGGTTAATGAAAATAATTTCTGGAGAATAAGAACTAATGAAGAAATTAACCATATACTAGGGAAAGAGGATATCGTGAGATTTATTAAATCACAAAGAATGCGGTGGCTGGGTCACGTACAGAGAATGGGAAAGGATAGAATGCAAAGGAAAGTGATGCAAGAAAAAATCTATTCAACAACAAGAAGACCAATGACAAGATGGCTAGATGGTGTCCTGGAAGATTTGCGTCACATGAAGGTGAAAAGATGGTGGGAGATTGCAGAGGACAGGAATAGATGGAGGTACATAGTTGAGGAGGCCAAAGCCCATGAGGAGCTGTAGCGCCATGTGGTAATATAAGGTAAGTCCAGGGTGTACTACATGGAAGAATGTATCTAAAAGGTTCACAGCTTACACCCTGGAGGAGGCGATGTAGAAAGCATAAAGGGAATTCCCCTTCATATCCCTCCAATACCATCCTGTGTTAGTGTGTGTGTCTATGGGCAGGCATGGCATACATGGGTATGGAGAGGAAGAGGGACAAGGAAAAGGGGTGCAGAGTTGCAACTCAAACGTTGCCAAATTTTTCAGGCCTTTTTATTACTATTGACTGCGAATTATTTTGGGGAGGGGTCAATCAATGTCCGACGTGAAGGAGCATGCGAGGTGATGGTATCTCCCCACCTAGCAAACTTTGCACAAAGCGCCCCACCCCCAGTTCTCATTGTCAACATGTTAAACCATAGGAGCATCCCCTCCCATCACTAGCCCCAAGGTTCAACCAAACAGCCCCCAACTAAACATTTCCACTTATAGCAAGCGCTTGGTGGGGTTAAACTGCTATCTACAGCCACATTGCAGGTCATTGACAAAAATAACTAACATCTGTGTCGCCAAGATTCTACGCATTCCAAGAATGCAATGAGAAGATCATCACTGGAGCTGCCTTCTTTATGCTAACAAGGAAGTGAAGTCAGCTTCTGCGACCACATTCTGGCAAGGAAATTTCCGACCATGCAACGCGACAAGTACAAGAATGATGTCACTCCAATTTTCCACTCAGCCGAAACAGACATCCTTAAGCGAAGTTACACCACCTGACCTTGAAGCATTAGGTTCATAAGAAACAACTAAGATTTTCACAAATGTGATTCTATGAATGTCTAGAAAATGTTACTTGTCATTGAACGATGACACTGCTGTCTATTGTACAGATCCCAATGCAGAGATAATATGGAAGGTTTTTGCAGCTGAAGTGTCTACCGTATTTCACCTTATAATCGTTGCACTCTAAAATTGGTTTGTAATCCTTCGATGCATAATTGTCACATTCGAGCGTCAAACAACGAAACCAATGATAGCAGTGCAGAATGTTCCGACACAGAAGATTAAATTTTGTTAAGTCCGTACTTCGCAACACTACTGTAGTAAATTTTCTCAAGTGACCCACCCCTTTTTATGTCTTACTTTCCCGTGGCATTTTCTGTTGTCTTGAATTTCTTCACTTCAAGTTGCAGTTTTTGAAGAGAGAGAAAATCCGTCTCTGACACATTTTCATTGCCTATTCATCCACTTTGATTGTGTCTTTCTGGTTTCTTTACAGGCTGCGAACAATAATTGTCTGTTGAAAGTTTTCCTACCTTTTTTAAGAATTCGGAACATTATGTTTCAATTGACGTTCCTCATCTTTAGCCCCAGTAGGTCAGGAACTAGCGGCGCACGAATTTGGGGCGGCAAAGTTGCTTTAAGAATCTGAGCGCTTCGTTTCGCTTCTATGGGCTTATCTTCGAAATACTTTATTCTTCTACGAGCGATTTGGAGTAAGCGTACAAGTGTCTTGCTTCTTAAGGCGAAGAGTGACAGTTTCGCAACAGGTATATTCTTTTCAATATTGTCGGAATTGGCACTGTTACTGCATAAAAATCCCGCTGTACAGTGAATTTCTCCCCATGTTGCAAGTTGGCGCATGCATTTCTTTCGAGTTGATTATTAAACTAGATACGTCGTTTGAAAAATATTGTTCAGAATTTTCAGAATCTCATGTATGCCTTATGGAGGAAAAAACGTAACAACTTCAAGTTACGGGTAATCGAATGAAAGTTTCGACTTTTCCGCCTGCCAATTAAATCTTCAACCTTTCCTCTTTTCGCTCATGTCTCTTTCTGTGTCATCCAAAATTATAGATCTCCAAGAGAACAAGTAAAAATAATAACCCTTTAAGGGCCATCCAGGACACAGACTCATCCTTGATCAACTCACCACAGGGAAAGGACGGTGGGGAGGAGCAGTTTAAGGTCCTCGCGTCTGGCTGGACGCAAGCTGTTCCTCCTGCTCTTAAGACAACTGTGATTGAAACCAAAGGGTAGTTTCGAGACATGAAACACCGCCACGCACTTTCGAATAAAAAATATCTACAGCCGTACCAATATAAGAAAGACCGTGGCCAACTGGCGAATTAAAGTGAACAGTCGTTTGTTTATTCCTGTCGTAGTCACTCGCTTGTGTCCGAGTGCCCCGCGTTGCCCTTTCTATAACTTCCCCCCCCCTTGCTTTGGTGTCAAAACTTCAACAACGTTAAATATTACGTTTCTGCTTTCTCTGTGAACGGGTTTGCCCCCTTCAATGAAGGCGACGATAAGAGCGAACCAAACAACACGAAGATTCGCTTGAATGTTCTAAAAGAAATTATAGACAGACGTGAATTTTCAAAAATGCATCCTCATGTGTTTTTGACCGCATATTTCATCCGTTTCTAGTGCCTAGAATCATTTGATTTATTTCACTTCGCTTTTCTGCCACTCAAAAAAGAGCATTGCATATTTTGGCAAATGCACACAAAACTGATACATGTAAACCTTTTTTTAAAAAAAATTCTCATATTAACACTTTCAAGTTTGTACATACTTGAAACACTTACTTTCATTCACGAAACAAAATCGAACTATCCAAAGAACATACACACTGACAATTACAATACCAGACAGAAAAATAACTTCCACATTCCTAAAGTGCGGCTAACTGCATACCAAACAGGACCTTTTTACACAGGCATCCAGTTATATAATATATTACCAAATAGTTACAAAATTTTGAAAGAACCACGGCCTTTAAAAGTAAGGTGAAAAAATTGCTATTGCAATATACACTATCTGGCCATTCGTCACCGGACACCTGGAACGAGTACTTTAATCCGGTTTCAGGCGTCCGTCAGTATCGTGTGGGGCCACCTTTCGCAGCAAGTACAGCCACAACCCTCTGAGGAAGACTGTCCACCAAATTGCGATAGGTTTCGACGGGAATCCTGCTCCATTCCTCTTGCAAAGCGGCGAACAACTCTTTAGTGTTTTTTGGGGGGTGTGGCCTGGCTCTCAACCGGCGCTCAAACTCGTCCCAAAGATGCTCATTCAGGTTGAGATCAGGACTTTGGGCGGGCCAATCAAGTTTTTGCACACCCATATCCTCGAACCACGTGTTGATCACACCTGCCGTATGACATGGGGCATTGTCGTGCTGAAACAGATAAGGACCACTACCGAATTGTGCCCACAATGTCGGTAGCGCAGAATTGTCCAGGATCGTTAGGTATGCATCTGCATTCATGTTTCCACGCACTAACACAAGGGGACCAAGACCATACCAGGAGAAGCATGACCACACCATGATGCTTCCACATGCCTTTGGTGGGGTGTCCGGTGACGAATGGCCAGATAGTGTACATTATATTCAGTTAATGAATTTCAGGAATTAAATAACTTTATAAAATAAATTTAGATTGTATACACTATATAATATTGTACTTTTACAGCACTAGTCCACTTAAAGATATAATTTGTCACTTTATGATTTTACTATTAGACTATTAGACATTATTATTATAAACTCTCAAAATAATGAGTGATGATATGCAATTGATGAAGGGACACTAACAAAGAACACCCAGGGCGGGATTCGAACCTGGGACCCCTGGGAATCCAGGATTCAATATACATTTAGCACTTAACGCACTGAAAAAATCAGTAGAATATATAGTACACGATAATAGACACTAAAAGCAAAAGAAGCATTCAATAGGCATTAACTTCAAATATTGTGAATAAACAGAAAAAATATCAATTCTATGTTCTCCTTTAAGACCACTTTACGGTCAGATGGGTTGATTACGACTAGGCCTACTTTTTCAAGTGAGATACCAAACACTGTCCAATGTGCCTCCACGAGGGATCCAACCAGGACCCCTTAATTACAGGGCAAACGTGTTAACACTATCGAGGATACCCTCATTAAGGTTTTATGGAGGGTCTGATTTGTAAAGATACTTTGATTGTTTGGTTTCGTTATTTTTCTCCTTTCTATCACTTTTGGCTAATCGCAAAGATGAGGATGAGTGACAATATGAAATTGATGAAGAGACACTCGCAAAGAACACCGGGATTCGAACCCGTGATGCCCGGCGTCGTTGAGTGCTGTTCTATCCACTCCGCCACGGAGGTAGGCTAGACGGTACTGGGTTTACAGTTGTGGCGTATTCTGAAAATTTGACCTGGTTCACCGCTGGTTATGATGAAATTCATGAAGGGACACCCACGAAGAACATTTATTCGAACTCGGAACCTCTGGCGTCGTAGCAAGCTGTGATAACTACTCCGCCACGGAGGTCGGCTTAAAGGTACTTTTGGAACACCCTGTACTTCAAGGTAATGTACAAGTTCAGTGAATGATAACTGGGGCTTTCTTTGATAACGGAACCTTACGATTCATTATCTCTCTCGCACACACTTCTAATCTCTGCAGTTATTGCATAAAATATAAATTATCAACGTCAACATTTAAATTTCCGAATACATACTTCAAATGTGTGGCGATGCTTTGCACAATCTTCACTCCAGATTGAAGTGTCCATCCATTTACGGCGACAAACCGAGGCGTGAACTAGTCAGCCGAATTTCCTCGGAAATTAGCATCGTTCATTTCAAGTTAGAAAGAACGAAAAATATTATTTTGACAGTTCATAACAGAAATAAAGTTATGTTAATTGGTATCCCGTCAGAATCACCAAAGGACAAAAACGAAGTCGAAAAATTGGGTTAAAAATCCACGAACCCGGCCGGAATTTCGTGTTTCATATTCTAATCTACAGGGTGAAGCAAAATTCAGGTTCCATAAATGAATGGCTACCACGGTCGCCAGGCCTAACATCCTTGGGTTTTTACTTGTGAGGACACGTTGTTGTAGAGTTTAAAGACTATATTTATGCACAGAGGCTAACTGGGACTGGACCTACAGTTTCTGAAGTGGGATCCGAACCACTATGTACCTCCACCGAGTATCAAACTCGGGACACCTTGGTTACATCGTGTGGACACGTAAACTCCATCCTGTACGCTGAGAAGTTAACATCCTGGCCCACTTCAAAGAACATATCACAGACATCTCCCAAATCACCCCCCCCCCCCAAGCAAATGCCTTGCGCAACTGGGAGCGTCGAATTGAAGCATGCATTCAAGCAGATGGTGCGCATGTTGAACATGTATATAGGCATGCTCAGACCCTC
Source organism: Lepisma saccharinum (assembly GCF_977018435.1). Taxonomy (NCBI): domain Eukaryota; kingdom Metazoa; phylum Arthropoda; class Insecta; order Zygentoma; family Lepismatidae; genus Lepisma; species Lepisma saccharinum. Next base: position 23,369,906 of record NC_139251.1, on the reverse strand, counting down.
TGTTTAGGGGAGGGAGGGGGGGGGGGTAAAACCTTGATAAAAGTTCAGTCGGGAAAGAAAAACCTCATTGTTTTTAGTTTCATTACATGGGTGTATGTATGTAATGCAGCAACATAGACGCACCATAACGAATAAATAAATTGTCTTTAAAATATGGCGCGCTCCTTTCCCTCCAAACAATTATGTTCTTGCATTTAATACAAAACTGTTTAGCAGGAAGAGTCTTAAGTACTTAGTAGTTATAACTTCTCTCTCTGGCAATCTACAATGCACTACTGAAATGGACACAAGCGCGAGCGAAGCGAACAAGAACATTTTTAGATCCAAAATTTTTGCACACTGAAAATAATATTGATTTAATATGGCACCACAAATATCATCACCTTTTACAGTCTTCTTCAGTTAGATCGTTCTGCGCTCAGGGCCAACTCCCGCCGCCCCCTTGCTACGGGTCTGAACTTGACAAGACTGTGAGAAAACAGACATTGCGAGCGAAGCGAGCAAAAAAAATTACGAAATGTAGGTTGTATTTATATAAAATTTGATATCGAGTGGTTAATTTGCCCCTCTGTGTCCCCTGCAGGTGCTCTTGGCCGTCTGGAAAAACTCATGCAAGAAAGACGTGAAAACTAATTCCATCTCGAGTATCCATTTGCCCTGCTACTCTTAGATTCTACTAGTCTTGCTTTCTTTTGCCTGAATGTTTGCCCCCCTTGACTCCCTACAATTGATTTTCGTCCAAGGTTGGAGAGGAGCAATTAACATTGTGCCCCTGTGGTTGCGCCACTGCACTCCCATGCCTATAGTTGCTTTGAACTTTAATAGGCTTGAAAATACTTACATTTATATAAATATATCGTTTAATAACGGCGATAAGATTCCTCTACACTTATATAATACCAGTATAATAGTGTAGAAACATGGACGTCTGGAAAGAGGGGGGGGGACAAGGATGGCCACACGTACCCCTTAGAAATCAAATGTCAACCTAAAAAATATATATTTCAAGCGTATAATTTTGATTTCAGTCACAGTAATTTACATTACTGCGATAGTTTCAAATTCGTTTCTTTTTGGGGGGGGCAACAATATTATCGGGGTAATATGCCTCATGGAAAAATACCTTGCTTGTCCCTCCGTGGGAAAAATCAGCGGGCGTCCATGATTAGGGGGGAAATTGCCCCCCCCATGCCCTCCCGTGCGCATGCCTATGAACATGTATCGTAACTGTAACCATTACATACCAATCATATGCATGTTTGTACGTTCTTTATAACCTGACTTTTGATTTAAAAAAATGATACTTCATGTGAAAATTGGCCCCAGGGGTATATCCGTAATATTTCATCGGAGGGGTGTAAGGGTAATTTAGAGCCAAAATAACCATAAATTACGTATTTGTAAGTACAGTTAGGGAGGTGTTGGAATTTTGGGGGGTGTTGGAGTGTGTGGTTAAATCAGTGTAAAAAGCGTGACTAAAAATTATCCTAACTTTTTTAATTTTTCTTGATTGGTTGAGTGATATGGTTTATTTTACCTCGCTTTTCTGCCACTTTTGGATAATAGCAAAGATGAGGATGAGGATGACATTGATGAAGGGACCCTCAGAAAGAACACGCATGCCCAGACCGGGATTCGAACCAGGAACCTCTGGTGTTGTAGCGAGCTGTACTAAACAATCCGCAGACTAAAGATTTTTCTTGCATCAGGTGTGTAACAACATACGTATAATAACTATGCAATATGTTAATGGCATGAAATATAAAAAAGTAAAGAAATTAGAAATACGTGAACCATGATCTTTTTCTACGACAATTCTCATCGAGAAACCCACCTGTATATTTGCCTCTTCATCAGTGACACGGCTGTTGTGTAGCGTACGAACGTTTGCTGCTCGGTGAGTGGGTGTGGGACGCGTTTGTCCAGTTTACACACACACACAGTCACGTTCGTGTAGGTGCGAAAGCACTGTGGGGCGTGTCACCTCAAGAACCTGAGTGCACCGGTGTTGCCGCCCACATTCACCATCTTCCTGCAAGAACTGCTTCTGATCCAGTTATGCAATACGTCCAGTTCTACGCTGATTTTCTACATAATGGATATTTTAACCTTTGCACGTTTGTTTAGAGACGCTCCTATCACTCAGTGGAGTATTCTAAATGTTACCGCGTTTACCACCGGTAAATCATATACTTTTATACATTTAGATTTAATATGTGTAATTGCTCATTATATATTATGCAAACAATTAGACCAAGCTTTTTATATATGTGTAATTGCTCATTATATATTATGCAAACAATTAGATCAAGCTTTTTATATATGTGTAATTGCTCATTATATATTATGCAAACTATTAAAACAAGCTTCTAAACCAGAATTTAAGTCAATTATTTAAAGAACTTAAAAGACTGGTTTACGTACGCCACTGATCGTTCTCCATCCCACTCTTCTGACGACCGGATTTTCTCCCCTATTGTACGCGAGGGAGCGAAGACAAAGTGGGCGGCCTGCGTGGTGAGTTACACCGCTACAAACAGCATTGAAGGAAGACTTCTGCTTGTTCCTGCTTTCTGCGCCGCGCTTGACAGAGGTGGTGTTGCTACATGAAGGAAAATTTCCATTTCTGCAGGGGAATGGTGGTCCAATTTTAGGTAAAATTTGCTGAAAAATCTGAAATCGGAAATCTGTTTTTGTTTTACTTGCATGCCTGCATTGGTGTTTTATTACTTATTACCTATATCTAATTAATGTAGACGGGGTTCATAATAAATATATACAATAAATAAGAATTGTTGGGGTAAACAAGGTCAAATTTTCAGAATACGCCACTGCCGTCGCTAAATATTAGCAGGAAGACATGTTTTAGCTCCATAACCTCTGAGGTGTTATGCATTTGCAGCTTCATTGCGAGTCATAACTCCCGAAGCTTCCAATCAACAAGAAAGCCGTTGACGTCATCTCACCTCGGCACCTTTCGCTAGCTTGGTAGGCTTGCTAGCCAGATTCGCGTAATCAGCTGGAGATATTTCGAAAAATAATCTCACTACAAGAATCGAAGGCTTCCAAGAACCATTTCCATCACTTCACAACTTCCTGTATTAACTGATTCTGTACTTATTGTCTTCCATGCAGGGCCGGCGCTAGTCATTTTGCCGCCCTGGGCGGTGGTGGTAGACGCCGCTCCCTTTCAAAGCCCCCCCCCCCTTCATGACATGGTGCTATATGCACAGGGAACTTTACCTTTACCTTCGCATGTAATATTCTTCTTCGTATAAAGCTATCTTGCATAAAATGGAAACAAGCGTGTTTGGGACATGATTGACCGAAGATCGTATTTTTATTAGTCTCATTAAAAAAAAACTTTGTTCGCCACTTGCCACGGTTACCGACAAAGTTACTAAATTCGAAGTTCTACACTCACATTAGGTGAAAAATCATGACCCTTTATCGGCTTAAGGTCTCCTTTGGTGTAATTGTTTTAATATAGCCGAAAGCACTTTAGTTCATCTTTTAATTCAGTAGCCTTCATGTGTTAACATTCCGGCAAGTTTTCTACACTTTTCAGAAAAAATATCAGATGGAATGTCTTTATGCTTACTAATATCATAAAATAGATTGAAAGATCTAGGGATCTGGTAATAAAAATCAACTTTGTACCGTTTTTGTGGGTGTTGCCTATCTTTGGATCATCTACATATATCTAAATTCGATGCCAATTCTTTCTCATCAACCTGGACTCAAAGGTCGCCCCCCCCCCTCCACGAGTGGAGGGAGGGAGGCCCTGCCAGGCTGCCAAGTGGCGTCTAAGAAACTTTGAAATTTTCATCACACCTTCTTTTTTCAAAACGCCGATGTGTTTGCAAGAAATCATCAAACACATCGTAGATTAATATTTTGAAGGCATTTGCTCATTACATTACGTGGAATAATAAGTCATACCATATAACTAGTGAGCAAAGGAATGTAAAGCCACACAACTGGTTTTCAATACACGGAGCTTCATGTGCGACCATTTGGACAGTTTTATTGTCGCCAATTATTTGAAGGAGCGCATCATATACCTCTCCCATTTGACATCTCAACGGAGTTAAGGCATCGAATCTGTTTTCCCACCTTGTGGCACTCAGTGGTTTTCAAAGTGATTACTGATATGTTCCTTCAAAACTGTGGGTTCGCATATATTAACTTCCAAGTTATATAATATAATATTATTTGAATTTGAATTTATACGGGGTCCAGCCCCTTATCGTTACACATAACAACTCTACCTTTGCATAACTAAAACCATAAAATATTAAAATCATCTGGCTTTCGTTAAAAGCTGAGGCTGTAAAGGAGCACTCAGCACAAATAAGGAAAAAACACAGGACAACACAGACAAAATTATACTGGCCATGGGGCCAGTCGCCAGAGCCTCGTTAGTCTGCAGTCCAGGGTGTACTAACGTGGAAGTGAGGTTGACTATTGGGTGCACTACGTGGAAGGAGCACCCCTTACACCTCTAATATAATATTATAACTTTCAAGCTTTCAATAGGCTTATTTTTCTCTTCACGTTTTGCCGCCCTGAAAATGACATCAGATGACGGATGTTCTACAATCGATTTTAAATTATTTAAGTCCATTTTATGCACAGATAGGCTAATCGGGACTGTCCCTACAGTTCAAAGTGAGATCCAAAACACTGTGCAATGTGCCTCCACCGGGTATCGTATCCGGGATCCATTGATTACAAGGCAAAGACGGTTCTAGGTTCGAGTCCTGACGTGGGCATGAATGTTTGTGAGTCCCCTCATCGATTTCATATCATCTTCATTCATCCTCTTCGTTGTAATCAGCCTTAAGAGGCAGAAAAGCTGCGTATACAATAATTAATACGCCACGTAACAAGTTTTCTTTCACAGACTTCCACCCAATCACACTTGAATCGTGTGACAATACTTCGATCCTAATTCAAGCGTTCGTTTACATCGACACAGTTCAATTAAGTAAGAATATAACCACAATGTAATGAATCGCACCTCGTATATTTCTGATAAAATATATTCACGAAGTTAATGCATGGTAATTAATTTGCCTTCGCAGCCCTCGATGCACCTCAAGTTGGGAATATGCAATCTAATACAAATGGGGCATGAAAGAGAGAAAATATAATTTCACGTCCTGTCCTATGACGTCATCCTTGGGCTTGATGATGACATTTTGAACCTCTGATTCATTCCTCCTCACATCGCAGCAACCGCAAACGTTCAAATTAATAATACATCATTCTTCAACGAAATCAGGTCGAGTGCGTAAGTGTTGAACCTAAGATCAGGTAAGTTCATGGGTTCGAGTCCCGGCCTGCGCATGTGTGTTTGTGAGCCCGTTCATCCATTTAATTCGTAATAAGCTCGTCCTATCGTCGCTAGCAAACAAGAGTGGAAGAAAGGCGACGGTGAAAATACAAAATATAGTGCACTTTTATAATTCGAACTTCACGGAAAAGATTCGGATTATCCAAAATTCGAATTAACAAAAACGTGCATTATTAAAGATGATTTCGATGATTTCAAGGGAAATAAACTTCTGTTCGAATTGGCGAATAATTCTAACTATCAAAGTTCGAATTAAAGGGAGTCCATTGTACTTAGGTTAACAAATATGAGATTCTCCAAAATGACTACTCGCACAATATTGATTGATTGATTGGTTTTATTTTACTTCGCTTTTTATGCCACTTTTGGCTAATTTGCGAAGATGGGGATGAGTGATGAAATTGATGAATGGACACTCACAAACATGCATGCCCAGGCCGGGATTCGAACCCGGGACCCCTGGCGTCGTAGAGCGATCTGCTAATCACTCCGCCGCGGGGGTTGGCTACTCACACAATATATTTACACTATAGGTTTGGAACCAAAACCTCGAGATTTTGGCAGTTCTCCTTGAACTACCGGGTGTCCATAAAATCCCTTTACAACTTCAAAAATTCACTGCAAATGCAAATGATGAGATATTTGAGTGATTTTTTTAAATTGTACTCGTTTACTATTAAAGTTTGTACTAATAGTCAATTTGTGTATTTCAAGTAACATTGTGAAGAAAGAGAGGTCCTCGAAAGAAAAATGGCTACTCCGCAAGAAAAGGCACAATGTGTGGCGAGGTTCATTGACACAAAATGTGACACTCAGACTCAGCGAAACTTCGGGACTATGTATGGGAAACAACCACCAGCACGTCCATTAAATTTGTGAATGGGACAGGAAATTCATGGAGACCGGTACAATTTTGGATAAAGCAAGAAGTGGAAGAAAACGAGTATCAGAGGAAGACATCGAACGTGTAAGACAAGCCTTTGTTAATTATCCAAAGAAATCCATTCGCACTGCTGCCAGACAGTTACAGCTACCACGATCAGCAGTGCACAAGGTCCTACACCACAACCTGCGATTGTATGCGTATAAAGTGCAACTGTTGCATGCCATCGAGCCCAATGATAAACCGAAACGCAAAATGTTTGCAGTGGACATGCTTCATCGAATATCGGAGGATGCAATGTTCCTCAACCGAGTGTGCTTTACTGATGAGGCAACATTTCATGTTTCCGGTAAACTGAACACGTACAATGCGAGAATTTGGGGCTCAGAAAACCCCCATGCGACATTGGACCTCAAACGAGACAGTCCAAAGGTGAATGTCTGGTGTGGACTGATGTTCAATCGAATCATTGGTCCATTTTTCTTTGTGGAGCAAACAATTACTGCAAATGTATATCTTGACCTTTTGACTGAATATGTGACACCACAATTGGCTGACCTTCAACCAACCGTCTTTTACCAACAGGATGATGCACCACCACATTGGGAATTAAATGTCCGTGACTTCCTGGACCAAACATTTCCCGGTAGGTGGATTGCACGGGATGGCTCTATTCCCTGGCCACCTCGTTCACCAGACATAATGCCCCTAGAATTCGGAACAAAGGTACGGAACATTACTGACCTCAAGCAAAAGGATCACCAATGCCATAGCCACCATTGATGAGGCTATGCTAGAGCGGACATGGCGCGAAATCGATTTTCGCCTTGACGTCCTTCGTGCAAACAATGGTACTCATATTGAGGTTTATTATGTTATGAAAAAAAAAAACGAACATATACTGCTACTATGTGACAAATTTATTTTAATTATCTCTTCATATGTGTTTGGAATAAAAGCTTCAAGTTGTAAAGAGACTTTATGGACACCCTGTATTTACCTAACAGGATAGTGGCGGATGATCTTTTCTTGGCTATCCCCTACTGGCGATCTAGTTCGAGATGCGAACGAGTGGGAAAGGGAGGGGGGTGATTACTCTTTGCCATTTTGATCATTGAAGATTTTATGTCAATTTCGTGCATCAATTTAGAGCCGCGTCAGCAGGTCGGGGGCCCCTAGTCGCTTCCCGGAGTAGATGATCACATGGAATTTTTACGGCAGTGTCCCTGTCCGGGGCGTGCAGATCCTCTCGTTACTGGTGGCAAAACTTGGCTGGTTAAATGCGACAGGAGCGTGGTGCTCATTATACTGGGTGAGTCTTTTAAAAGAGGCCCCGTGGAAAATGTGCCCCTTGCTTGTAGGCAACCCTGGTACACCGAAGAGAAGAGCGGGGCAGAGAACAGTCCAGGATATGTCATGTCATGTTGTTGAATATGCTTGGCACCGATATCCTGGACTGTTCTCTAACCCGCTCTTCTCTTCGGTGTAGCAGGGTTGCCTACAAGCAAGGAGCGCATTTTCCACGTGGCCTCTTTTAAAAGACTCACCCAGTACATCTTCACTGTGGCAATGAACGTCGCCACTAGATCTACTAGATGGGTGAAGATTCAACACGACTGTTTTTATTATTATTATTTACATTTCATATACGTAGTTAATTTTTTTTTGAAGCTTAGAGAGAAACTGTAGTTAGTGTTTATATTGTGAAAACTCTTACATAAAATTTTCATTTTGGGAATTTCGCAAAGTGTGGAACAATTTATTCTTTACATTAAAGGGTATGAAAAGATAACGTGGTTTCTGCGTACACTCACTTTTTTCGATCTACGACATTTTCTAATTTGGTTATTCTGTTCTGAACTTTATTTCTGTTATTAACGATACGAATAACCAAGCCTTTTCTGCTTCCTTTGAAACTTGAAACGAACGATGCCAATTTCCAGGGATTGTTGGTAGATGTTCCATGGTTGGCCGGAACAAGAACGTGCTGGGATGATTTCTTCATGTGGCATCGTGTGGCACAGGGGCTATTATTTACAGTAATCACAGGGGGAGTAGAAGAACCGCTGTTATATCCAGCTACGGAAGGTAAACATGTGGACAAGTACAAAAATACTATACACTCGTTAAAAATATTTTTTTATTTACTAGAACCAGACTAGGGTTAGGAGTTTGCTCCTTTGCTTGATTTGGTTTATTTTGCTTTTCTTTTGTTTAGGCTAATCGCGAAGATGAGGATGGGTGAGTGGCGGATCAGCATCCCTATTTTACGGGTGTGCCATTTTTCTAGTATTTGCCCGTTGGATTGATAGAAAGTTTGGGCAGTATTAGATGTCTGGGGAAGGAGGGGGGTATCACTTAATTTTATACAAGGGTTGGATAAAAAGTAATGGCAACACTGGTATAATTGCTACTTGACTGTATTGGCAGAGGAGCACGTGTTACATTCCTTCAATGTAATCGCCCCCCCCCCCCCCCCCATCTCTACGACCTTCTGCCACACGTATGGAAGGCGTCGTACACCGTCAGCGCGTCCATCTCTGTCGATGTCCCGCAGTGACCACCCTATAGCACGTATGATGGCTTCGCGCGTGTCGTAGTGCTTCCCGCCCAGTGGTTCCTTCATTTTGGCAAAAAGGTCGTAATCACACGGTCTCATACCGGTGAATACGGCGGATGTTCCAGTACCTCCCACTACCAGTTATGCAGGAGCGCCGTCACAGTGTTCGCAGTGTGACACTTTGCATTGTCAAGGATGATGGGACACCGTGCCAGAACGTGCCGTCGCTTCCTTCTTAATGCGAGACGAAGCTGGTGTTGCACGAAGGTGCAGTAGTAGGCTGCGTTGACCGTCTGCCTAAGAGACGTTGTTCTTCTTGCCTAAACATATTGTTAGGGCGCTTGCACTCTCGTCCTCTGCTTCAGAGCACTGCTGTTTTTGACTGAATAATATACAATCGCACCCCACTCACTATAGTTCCTCGTCTGACATTCCTTTATCAACCACGAAACGGTTGTGGCGCTGTGACTCGCCCCTTTCACGGGACAGCAGTGTTGCCATTACTTTTTATCCAACCCTTGTACATCAACAAGGGCTATCGCCTCTTTTTCTTTGAAGCCAAAAGGAGGACATGGTCGTCATTCATCCTTGTGTTACCTCACATTTGTTTTCAGTTTTCGACATCTCGGAGGATAATCGCTTAAATTTTTAGACGCCTCATTCTCGAGTTTAAGAATACAAAATAACAGGAGTGGCGACTTTTGAAAAACACTGTGTGCGCTCAAATACTTGAGTTCTAAGTTGACAAATAAATCTCACAAAACCTCGCTTCCATCTATCTCGATATTAATGCACATCAACAATGCAATTATGTTTTACAAAAATATATTTACTTATTTCACGAACTTCGACAACATACTAGTAATAACAGGATAATTATTGGGTGGGCTCGAGTTGGGGTCACTGCAAAATGCGAAACAACGACAACAAAGTATTTATGGACTCGACTTCTCCAGTTAACAACACACACACCTACCTCGAACTCGGTGATCCTTGTCGAAAACTCATCCAAGCACTTGTACGTCGCACAAGATCGCACCGAATGTCCACAGTGGATGAACAAAAGTGTTAATGTCAGTCACGGCCTTCCCACCCATCGTCGCTTCAAGGCTAGACTATGACGTCACACGCTTAAATCATTCCTTACACGGCCGAGTGGAAAATGACGTAGCGGTTGTTATGCCTGACGGCACGTTCGTTTGTAAGACTATCATCACCCACGTGCCGCGAACTCCATAAACCACTTGCTAGCGTAATCCTCGAAAAAATCAGTCTCGCTCCGACGTTCCACTCGTTGCCGCAAGAAGAGTTTCCAAGTAACGTGAAAGCTTAGGCGTATGTTTTCGGTCATGACTTTTTTTATACTTCCTCTTTCGGATATCTACCGACATTCTACATATCACATTAAGAAGAGAATGCGGTTTTAAACAGAGTAATTTCAATTTCCGGGCAAAACAACTTCCGTTCATTGCTTCCTGAATATATTCTGATGGGTCACTCTGAACTGAAGTAGTAACAACCCGAGGCGCAACAGCCTTTGAGGGGCCAGGGCGTACCTACTGCTGATCTCACTCCCACATGCCTCAGCATTCCACCAGTTGATGGGGTGACGTGTGGTCAGCATGACGAACCCCCGGTCGGTTTCCAGGACCGGGTTACGTTACTCATTCGTAGCTCCCCATTTTCCTTACGATACACTGGCTGAAATCTAAGGAGAAAAGGTTGTTACGCTTTCCCGAGTATACTCGATCCAACGCGTGTCCCGTAGACCGAGCCCAATATGTCATAATAATAACGATTTGATCCACAGATCAAACTTCTTCTCAGGGCCAGCGTTAGGGGGAGGGGGCGAACCGTGCCACTGCCCAGAGCGCCAAATTTTGGGCGGCAAAATTTGCAGAGAAATAAACTTGGTCACTTACATTGAAAGAGGGACATAAATTGAGAGTATTTGAAAATAACATTCTTAGGAAAATATTTGGGCCTAAAAGGGATGAGGAGACAGATCAGTGAAGAAGGTTACATAATTTGTATTCATGTCCACATATTAGAATTATTAAATCAAGAATACTTAGGTGGGTAGGTCATGTGGTATGAATGGGAGAGGAAAGAAGAGTTGACAGGATTTTTGTTGGGAAACCTGATGGTAAGAGACCAAAACAAAATTGGAGGGATAATATTGAGATGGATCTTAAGGAAATTGGTAGAGATGTAAAATAGTATATAGATCTTGCTCAGGACATGTACAGATGAAAGGCATATGTTGCTGCAGCCATGAACCTTCGGGTTTAAGAAGGCTAGAGAGTTGGTTTGTTAGTTATACATTAAATAAGCATAATTTTTGGTTTGTAAGTAGTGAATATAACAAATGTACATAGCATTGTGGGAAAACTACGTCAACTTTGCATTATATGCAGAAAATTAAACCAATTTGCCTTAGAAATTGTTACTCGCTTGGCCCCCCCACACTTTACCTCCGCACTCGAGGTTCGGTGCACTTCGAACTCGGCTCAGATTTGTCTAGGGGTATCTTTCTTTGTACGACAATGCACGTGGGTTGCTACAAGTCAACATAATTATATAATTAACTACAAGAGACAACGGATAACCTTTGCGAAACCTTTATGATCAGGGGGATAAATTACCTTGTCCAGCTGTTGTGAAATTAAAAACGGAAATTTTGGATAATTTCTATAGTTTAATTAAGGTAAAATTTAAAGTATATACAAGTCGTTTCCGAACGTTCATTTCTCTAATTATTTATCGGGCCAAAACTCTTAATTTTGATGTTGGAATCTCTATTGTTTGTACCTGGATGCTTTACATTTCATGAATTACATCTGAAGTACGCTTGTCACAAGGTAGACTCGCGTTACTCCAAGAAACGTCTTAACAGGCGCTAGACCGCCCGACGTGTACATTTCTCAACCTCCACGGTGACAAGGCACTAGGCTGCCCGGCGCACCGCAATTACTTCAAAATAACATCCAGTACAACTACCTTTTTACCTGTAAACTGGACACCAAGGCACTAGCTTGCCCGGCAATCCAATCTCTTACAGCATCCGTTTCGGGAGACCTGTCCTCCGGTCCTAGCTAACCGAAGCAAAAACAGCCTCTCCCTTCCAAGTCTCAGTTCCAACAGCCGCCCTCCCCTACTCTCATCTGGGAGTTTATATACGTTTGGTTGGCGTCTGCTGCCAACCGCCCTTCTTTCAAAATTTTTAATCTTTAACAGCTAAACTGCCCGCCTTTTCCTCTTGAACGTTCGAAACACGAAGCAAGAACAGAGAGATACATGGTATTTATACATGGAATAATATGAACCTAAAAATGCATAATAAATTGATTTACACTAATCACACATATATATGTTTATACACGTAATTACCTAATTAATTAACATATTAATAAATATTTCAATAAGGAAAAGAAACACTGTTGCCCTGACACGGGGGCAGGGTAACAAAATACATTAAAAATAGCACAAAATAGCATGCGTAATAGAAAATTAACAAACTTTGTAATGCATTAAAGCACTGACTAGGGCTGACAAAATTCAAGTACTATAAAATATTAGTTTCTGATTCAAGTAATTTAACTGTAAATATTATCTTTTGTGTGTAATTGTTAGTTGCACTAATAGGTACAAATATTAACATTATACACCTTCATACACTCTAAATAACAAAACTTTGGTAAATAAATTAGTAACAATTTGTTAAAAATTAAGTTAAACAAAATAAATAGCTTTGTTTTCTTACATAACTATAAAGTAGTAAAAATGCTAAACAAATAATTCCTTCTTTTGTTATTTAAAGGATGCCAAACAGTGTAAACCAATTGCTACATTACACATTTAATTAATCATTTCTCAAGTATAGATCAAAAGACCTGGTAAATAACATAAAAACATAAAATTTGAAGGCAGCAACAATATTTTTTTTAAAAAAAATACTGTTTTTCATCTAACTTTGTGAATTAAATACTTGTACATTTTGTCAAATTATAAATAAAATATACCTATTTCTTTGGTATTTGTACTATAGTCAAGGAAAATGTTACTAAAACTTGGCTAGTTTTTTGTGCGTTCACAGTAAATCTGAGAGTTTTACCTTTATTGTCCGTAATTGGTATAAGTGTAACTTGTTAATATCGCCAAACACAATCTTTACCTCAATTTTGAAAGCTAGCAGCCCTTTAGCGTTTCGAATTACATATAATAAAGGCCTCTACAGTGGTAAAATACACCCAGTCTGTAAAAATTTGGAAATGTTGTCTCCTTCTCTGTCGATCCAGACCAAGAGCGTTCTCAAGTGTTTCAATATATTTCTTAACTAACTTTTCAAAAAAATAATACCTTGTGCCCAGATAGCTTAGCTGGTATAGCGTTAGGCTTTTAACCTATCTGTCCAGGGTTACAATTTTTAAATTTTGTCATCGGATCTTGTACAGAATGGATATAAAATATGTTTACAGTCTAACAGATTATTATTTATCTTCAAATTTCGCAAGTAAGCTTTTAATTTTCTCAAATATCAGCATCTTTAGCTAACAATACAGCATAACCAGTATTTTTATGATAGAAATGTTCTTGTGGTAGGTAGAACCTACACCTACTGTAATATCTCTGTGGTATTAACTTATATCCAGCCCATAACTTTTGGGACTGTTTCTCCTCCGTTACATTTCCTCGCCATTTATCCTTAGCGTCACGATTAGTCTCAGAAGCAAAAAAAAGCGAAATCTTATATTTGTTCTTTCTAGATCTCTGAAACCACCTATACTATAGAACTACATTTAATGAATTTTGCAGTCTTCCTGTTTGATCTGTTAAATTATCCAGTCAATAAAAATATACTTACATAGAAAAATCTGTTTTTCAGATACTTTAATCGGGTAATTTGCTTTTGCGTACTTTCTCAGAAATATAGACAATCATAGTTCTTTATAAATTTAGCACCTGATATAGAATAAGTCGAAGTCTAGTTAGAGTTGACCTGTAAATGCTTCTGGTACGTATAGTTACTTGAAAAAGCAAATATTGGGTGTATAAAAAATAGCATTCTTGTGAAACAGTAAAAAATCAACCTCATATCCCCGTAGAATTAGCTGTAAATACTTCTTGCAGATTAACAAAGCTCTCGCGTGTGGTCCTACGTCACTTAAAATCCTCTGCAAGGTTCGTGTTGTCCTATAAATTGTCGATATACATGCTAAGTCCCTAGTCACAGCCTAAGCTTTTAGCTTCAGTAAGTGTATTTTAGTTCTCTGGGACATATAGTGATCTTAGAGTAAACAATAAACGTCATATAATATCACAAATGCAAATAACCCAGGTATTGACGCACCAAAAATAATTATTCAGTCACTCAAAAAAGCCAGTAACACTTCAAAAGTACCCTGAAAAGGGATAAAATGCTAAATAATTCTTCTAGGATAGTAAAAAAGGTTTAGAAAGACGTCTGTTAACTTCGTATTATTATATTGTTAAATTGTTATATTTAAGGGGGAAAATGTGGCCGAGTGGTTAGCACATCGCGCTGCGACGCCAAGGGTCCCGGGTTCGAATTCCGGTCGGACTTGGTTGTTTATGAATGTCCATTCATCAATTTCATCATTTCATCACTCATCCCCATCTTCGCAAATTAGCCAAGAGGCACAAAACGCGAAGTAAAATAAACTAAATCAATCAATCAATCAAGTAAGGCAAAAAAACAATATTAGTAAGCATCCAGATATGGACCCCTCGGTAAAGGGGTTTTCAGTCCCCATAAACACATAATAAATTTCGTTACAGTAAAAGTTTGGCCTCGTATAAGAGCAAATAGTCGAAATGTTCAACATTTCGTGTACTTTATCCAGCAAACCTTAGCTAAAAATACAATAACAGCGTTACAGACATAAAAATTAAGCAAGCTTTGATATTCTAGTGGCACATACTAAATATAAAATATCCTTAAAATACTCCGACACATAGTTATAGGTTATCTGAGATCGAAATTTTCAAGCCGCCTCTCTGCATAAATAGGCTCTAGAATTCACTAAGCCTTAATAATATTGGGTACCTGAGATAAAAAGCAGATGGAGAGTGGTGCTGATCGCATCATCTCCAAAATATATAGAGCCCTACTGCATATATTTGGAAAACTTTTACCTAGTATAAAAGTAACAAAATACTCAGCAAACTCTAAAATAAACAAACTTTCCTACGTAGCAGGCATAACCTGACCTATATAAATACATACAGAAATACAAAACTAAAAATAGCATAGTGGAAATCAGTAAACCCTAATAATAATAATAATAATAATAATAATAATAATAATAATAATATATTCTGTGGCTTAAATTTTAGCGAAGCTACTTTCTCTTCAGTGTTTCTGAAAAGATTTAAATAAAAAACAAAACTCTAAGTTAAAAATTAGTAAATGTGGGATACAAAACGCAATAAATACAAAATAATACAAACACTTGTAAAATAAAAAGTAAAACTTGAGAACATCTCTTTGTGCGTCCAAAATATAATAAAGATCTTGCCTGAATGGGTTAAATTGTGTTATTTGAGTAAAAATAGGTATAAACTTGTAAAATAAATAGACAAAACTTGACAACACACACTTTGTGCGTCCAAATGTAATAATTAAAAAAACGTTCAAATCGTGTTATTTGAATAAAAATAAGGATAAGCTGGGAAAATGTTTGACATAAAAATCAAAGTTTGGTAAAAAAAAACCTCAATATTATATTAAACATCACACAGTAACAGAGATTCACTAGTTAAACAAACAGCCTGTTCGTTATAAACCAATAATCAAATTGCCCGAGGTTCAACACCCTGTGATAAAAGTAAATAGTGAAAACTTTAGGTACATAAACTTGTAAAATAATAAGTTAAAAGTTGAAAATTTCTTTGTGAGTCTAAAATATAATAAAAAATGTTGCCTAAATAGATGAAATTGTGTTATTTGAGTAAAAATAGGTCTAAACTTGTAAAATAATAAGTTAAAAGTTGAAAAAATATCTTTGAGAGTCTAAAACATAATAAAAATGTTTCCTGAATAGATGAAATTGCGTTATTTGAGTAAAAAAACAAACTTGCAAAAAAATAAGTTAAAAGTTGAAAAAATTATTTGTATGTCTATAATATAATAAAAAATGTTTCCTGATTAGATTAAATTGCGTTATTTTGGTAAAAATAAGCATACACTTGTAAAATAATAAGTTGAAAGTTAAAAAAATATCTCTGAGAGTCTAAAACATTATAAAAATGTTTCCTGAATAGATTAAATTGCGTTATTTTGGTAAAAATAAGCATAAACTTGTAAAATAATAAGTTAGAAGTTGAAAAAATATCACTGTGAGTCTAAAACATAATAAATAATGTTGCCTGAATAGATGAAATTGTGTTGTCTGAGTAAAATACATAAAAACTTGTAAAATATTTGACATAAAATCAAAGTTTGGTAACAAATAAACTCAATATTATGTTAAGAACACGAAGTAATATAAATTTACTAACTAAATCAATAATCAAAGGGTCCTAGGTTCGTTATTCCGTGATAAAAGCAAATAGTGAAAACTTTAGACCCCGTCCCAGATAGCTCTCCCTTCTTCCTAGTGCCGATAAAAAAACCCTTACGCTTCGTTCTCCTTGTTCAAAGTAAAGTTCTCGCTCCAATCTAATTGGGTATCCCAAAATCCTTTATTTCTTGTGTTCTCGGTAACCTTGTGCTACGAAACCTGTTCTGACATGCAAATGTTCTACCCTAAAACCTGCGCTACAGCATCCTGTTGGGGCAACCCTGAGCGGAATATTAATTGGCGGCGGAAACCGGTTCTACAAGCGACGCATAGATTCAGGAATTTGACCTTGACCGCGCAGTCCCAGACATCCTTTGGTGTCTGGTTCAATCCCTCCCCTGCCCTACGGCGTTGCATACCTTTCTCCTATTATTGCGTTCTAGATGACCTTGGAAAAACCGGTTCTGATTGGTCAATCGGGTTCTTTCTTTGTTCTGACGTCATTTGACCTTGCCGCACATCCCCCAAATTCCTTTCTCGTCTACCTGCGCGGAGTTCACAGTCTTCTGTCTGGCATCAGACTCAGCTCACAAGTTATACATAGTTCGTCTCCGCTCAATATCTTATGCCATTTATTATTATTCCTTAGTGCACTATAATTATTATGCGTACTTATCGTGGGTTCGAGTACCGGGACCATCCTAAATAGTTTGAGAGTTTGAGATAATGTTTAAAGTCCACTTTATGCACAGTAAGGCTAATCGGGACTGGACCTACAGTTTAAAGTGGGATCCGAACCACTATGTGCCTCCACCGGGTATCGAACCCGGGACCCCTTGATACCATCCTAAATCGTAATTGGACCTGTACCTACACCTATTACCACCATTCATAGCGTTTCATAAACCCTAAACTCTTATTTTCAATATTATAAACATTAATATTATCGTTTCATACATTACATACTTTGCAGTAATAAACATAAAATCATATGCATAGCGTTTAATAACACTAATTACCTTCTATTTACATATTTTTCATAAAATGAAAAATTAAACATTCATAAAAGTTAAAAATATGCAAATACATCAATGTAAATTTTTCTAATGTTATGCAAATTTATTCAAATTATGCAAATTAATTGCTGATAATATGCAAATTTATTCAAATTATGCAAATTAGTTCTTAATGATATGCAGATACATAAATATAAATTATTCTAATGATATGCAAATTTATTCAAATTATGCAAATTAGTTCTTAATTATATACACATTAATGACCACCCATGCACTAATTGCCACTGGCGCAGATAACCTCTACTTAGGTTGATAAGATTAATATGTCTATTATTAATAATAATGTAATTAACAATAATATAATAATTATTATTACATGAACAGGTACAAAGATTATGTAAGAAATATACCAGCACCTATTCTTTATCTAGCTTCTTTCTAGTTAGCATATATGATATTTCATGAGTGTGATTTCTCTGTGCCGTTGGCATGTCTAAGTGGCTTCGCTGAAGACACCGAATTCTGGAGAGCTTAACTACATGTAAGCTACATAATGAATGCATAATGTTGTATCTCTATTGTTATACCATCGTTTTACATATTAATGTAATAATACAATATTAATTTATATATTATGAATAGACCTAAAAATGATATTAAGGTATTAATTTATACATTTATATTATTATTGCAATTTCTGAAACATTTAGTTCGGATCCTCCAAATATATTTGTAGATATATGTCTGGTAACAACCCGTATCTGTTGTGTAGAGTAAGTGTAGTGAACAATTGTGTTCGAGAAGAATAGGGTTTAGCAATCGAGACCAAGAATTAGACAGGCATTGCAAGTCAAGACTGAGAATAAGACAACACGAGACGAAACTGAAAAGTGTCGACTCCTCTCGGAACCACCCATAAACGCCTAGCGATCAATTTCTCTGCAGAATTTCCAACTGACGTCCTGCACTCCTTGCGTCGGATCTATTCGCGTAAAGCGTGATCCACACGTAATGTTTTGCAGTCAGTCTTGCATGACGATGCCACGGATCAAACAAAACATTATGTGTGGACGGCAAGTTGGACGTCTTGCATGAACTGAATGAGGTTTGACGACAGCTCTAAAGACTTGATTGATTTGTTGTTTTAAGTCCATTTTATGCACAGAAAAGCTAATCAGGACTGGACCTACAGTTTAAAGTGAAATCCGAACCACTATGTGCCTCCAAGGTGACGACGCTACCACTGTGTCATCAAACAAAAAGGTCAAACTTCGCATAATTTTGCGGCGCGTCTCGTTAATGTTGGATGAGTAATTTCTTGTTTTTTTTTTCAATTTCTGGGATTACTAGCGTTAATAATTTGCAGTAGGTATCCACACGTAATTAATTATGCCTATGCTTATTGTTTCTGCCGTAATTCACGGGGCAAATTGAATCGAGACCACAGTGAGCAATGCGTGTTTCTTGTTGTTTTTTTTCACCGTGCACGCTTACTTGTCAATAATGCTTCATCAATGGTGTTTTGGGAACGACGGAAGAAAAGACTGAGATAAAGCATGAATAGCCTAGCCACGTGTTTTGCGTCAGTCTTATCTGTCAAACTTACCTTATCTTGCAAGACTGGCGACAAAACATTACGTGTAGACCAGGCTTAAGTAGAAAATTTGAAGAAAAAGCAAAAGTTGCACAACTGCTTGTCGCTAATCAGCGACGGCAAGGCTTAACGCAGCTGGAGAACACACATCGCCACTCCGCTGAGCTTCAAGGGCATTTCTTACATAACATGGTTAACGTCCCTATCGTAACTCACTTTTACTGCAACGTAATCACGAGGACAAGTTACCGGACAGCGCTCAAGTGGAACGCACAGCACTCCTTACATCCACTCCTCGATAACTTCACGGTCGCATTCGGATCATACATGCACGTCCGATGATACCGTTTGGAATTGAGGATACGGCCAACAATGATCTTCGGTGGAGAAAGGAGCGGTGGGAACAAGTTTTGTAAATCGCTCTATCTGGATATCGGATGTCACATCGCCTGTTAAGCTTTTAATTAAATTACAACGGGTGCATCAACACGGAGGTTACTTGCACTAACTCTGGTATTCCTAGAAGTCTTGCCAATTTTCAATAATAAAATGCCGGGAGACTAAGGCCTTCAAACCTTTTAGATTAAAATGCTCTGGAATGTTAATGTCCTGTTGTTTGTTTGTGGCCTTGCTACTGTGAATACAAAATTCAATCAACTTGATCAAAACAACCTAGCAACCACAATTTTTAGGTAGACAAAACAAATTAGTATACAGATACATAGACTCTTCTGAAGCCCTTATACTATAACAAAATTATTCAAAATGAAATACCATAAAAACATAATAAAATTACTAAATTCGTCATTCTGGGAGATAACAGTTTGTCACGGAGACAGCTTAAGCTTATTTCTTCCTTTCTGTAATCATTGTTAATACGAACGTAGAATTTTTATTTCACAAATCAACTAATGCTATCATCTTATAATCGAAGGGTCCTGGGTTGTTTCCCGGTTGAGATTTATATTGTACCGTGGACCGGATTCATCGTTGAAAGTTCAGTCATGATTAGTTTATCAGACCACAAATTAGACCTAGAATGAACCTTTGTAATCGTCTTGATGATGTGAATATTTTATATAAATAAGGCTCTTTTTAACGTCTCAAAAACTCTGCATACTTCCAATGTCACGTCTTATGATACGCTTATAGCATATTCTGTGCCCCTGAAAAAATCTAGATCCGCGTATGTCTGTGGGGTCCTGAAATATGTGTTTGCCGTTGTCCGTTCATCCATTTCACCGTATCATCATTCATCCTCATCTTTGCGATTAGCCAAAAGTGGGAAAAAAGAGAAGTAAAAATAAAACAAATCAAACCAATCACAGCAGATTTCAGAACGAGCCCCCTCTCCTGTTTTCCTCGAGAAAGGCACTTACACAAGACAACCGCGGAATACTTCAACATTTAATGGTCCAGGAAGAGCTTCCTGTTTATCAAGTAAACAGCGACATAAACACATCATTCTGCGTCGTTAGTTAACCTACAAAAATGCACAATCTCCGAATGCTAATTCTTTTATTATGCTATCGACTATTTTACTACCGACCATAGTACACACACAGCGTCCTTAGTACGAGCATATGGAAAACTAAGAGAATTTCAAAAGTCAGGAAATGATCAGAAATACTACTGGAAAGTAGACATTTTACGATACCAGATGTATGGAATTGATCCCAACTGAAATACAAACGGGAAGATCAAAAAAATCCACAGTAGGTACCAAACCAATGTTGTACTTCCAAAAGATTGATTGAATTTGACATTGAG
Source organism: Lepisma saccharinum (assembly GCF_977018435.1). Taxonomy (NCBI): domain Eukaryota; kingdom Metazoa; phylum Arthropoda; class Insecta; order Zygentoma; family Lepismatidae; genus Lepisma; species Lepisma saccharinum. Next base: position 23,349,198 of record NC_139251.1, on the reverse strand, counting down.
GGTGCGTCAGCTGTAAGGCTATATTGCACCCATCACATTATACGGGGTCCAGCACTTACCACAACTACAATATACATGTAACTAATGCAACATAACTATAATGTCGGACGACTAAAATAGTCTCACTTGTGTTAAAAGCTGAGGCTGTAAAGGGGGCACTCAGCACACAAGGATAAAACACAGGGCAGCGCGCGCACGCAGCCCTAGAGGATTCTACTAGCCGTTATGTACAGAACCCAGAGCCTCGTTAGTCTGCAAAATGCAGTCCAGTCCGGGGAGTACTACGTGGAAATGAGGTTGGCATTTGAGTGTACTACATGGAAGGATCACCCCTTACACCCCGTAATAATTGAGAAGAGGGATTATATGTTTTCATCAGTGTTCGGTAAGTTACTTTCGAACTAGGTCCGAAAGATTCTAGCTTCGAAGCTCATAACGTTGATACCGCCAAATCTCAAACAACTAATGTCGTAAACTAAAGAAAATAAAGACTGATACTAGAAAGCCAGGCAGTGGCGACTCTAAGACACGAGGGGGTGGAGGTCGCAAACCTAACTCTGGTAAACATTCCGAAAAAAGTCCAATGCGGGAAAAGATGGTAAAATATAGGATTGACTATAAAATCCCTCCCCCGCCTTCGCACGCTACTGGACAGAGGTCCTAGGTTCGAATCCTGGGCAAGGTTTTGCTTGTTCCACCATGCATTTTGATAGTTCACCATTCAACCTCATCGTCGCGATTAACCAGAGCGACGTAGAATAGCCGAAACACAAGGTAATTACATAAACAATTCTTCCTACAACAGAATACTTTCTGATGTTGGACTAGAAAATGTAAAACTAGTTTTTTTCTTTTATCAGGACAGGTGGTGATAACGTAGCTTGCTGTATTCGAGTAAGTGCAAAATAAGTTAAAGGTTATAGTGTTCGTAACTGATTAACGCAAGCACAACTACCTATTCTAACAAATTCAGATTTGAAGGTGTTTTCTAGTTCTTGCTTTTCAAGCGATGAAAATACTTTTGATGCCATTTCTACACTTGCTCGTATCTGTATATTATCGTTTAGACAGATGCCACACCTTGGAAAGCACCAAATTACAGATACACTGATACAAAAGTTGTTTTCAAGTGTGTTTACATTACCGACAGGTTTCTTCAGAACTGATAACACGAATGACGTCAATTTTGCTTACTTTATGTACTGCATTTTTCGATACGGCTAAAAAATATACATAATCGAAATCCACTTAACCCATATGAATAGAGCAGTCATCCCCAAAGCGTAGTGTCGTTCTGTAATGAATAGGATTCAAGATTCGATCCCCGGTGGAGGGACACAGTAATTCGGTTCTCATTGTAGACTGTAAGTCCAGTCCTGATAATCCTATCTGTGCATAAAGTGGACATAAAACAAACTTCTAACTTGAATACATTGACAGAGGGGCAAGCACAGTGTTGTACCTTAGGCCACATAGGAATTTACAGCACACGTTGCATATATGACAGCAGTGATCAGAACGCTACATTTTAAAAGTAGCTTCGCTACAGCTACAGCTACATTTATCAAAAAGTAGGTCGCTACGCTACTCCTCTTCGCTACTTCACTACTTTTGCGCTACTTCTGCATAAAAAATTTAAACAACCATATGTATATTCAAAAGAAGCCCATAGTACATATGATAGTTGTACATGCTGAAAAATAGATTCTGTTATTTATTATCATGATTACCTTCATTCGATAATTTTGATATCAGTGTTACTTCAGTTCCTTATTTTTACTATAGTGTTTGAGAATAACGTACCTATGTAAGTGGCATATCAATTCAAATTTGATATATGAGTATTGCAATTAGGATGATACCCAAATTAATGATTACAACTATACACAAATAAAATTTGGTATGATTATTTACATTTATATATCAACACATTTTCCTTGAGAATAAATATTGAGTTAAGTCACATAGTGGTTCGGAAGCAGTCTCGATTAGCATAAGGTGGACTGAAAATAAAAACTAGGAAAGACGCCCGGAGGATGGGATCCTCCTGCTCCTCCATTCCCTACACTACTCATCATTCATTCATCATTCTTCCTCATTCTCAGAATTAGCCAAAAGTGGCAGAAAGCTACTCTAGACAAGAGAATTACTAAATAAAACACCATCCTCATTGTCGTGATCAGCGAAACAGAAATATATTGAGGAAACGGACGTGTAAATCTGAGTGTTCTAACACGTCGTAATTTGAAAATTTGTGAACAAATATTATGACGAAAGTAATTGTAATTCCAGGAAGTGTAGGACTATCGTTCTTGTAGCAATCATTTCTTGCTTGTGAGATCCTGTATCCAGACAATGACCAATGCTGTTAACGTACTGAGCCATTGATTGCTGACACTATTACTTTGTCATTGTAGTGGAGAATGGATCGCTCGTTTTTGCACTACAACTTGCGTTTTACCCAGTAATTAATGACATTTTGCTGTCTCTTACCACATGGATATCCACACGAGGTGCATTCAAAAAGTATTGAATATATTCAATTTACTTCATCAAAATAAGAAGCAATAATGCAAACGAGGTATTTCTTTCCAGAGGTGCAGCAAAGGAGGTATGTTTCTCCCCAAAATAGCGATGCAGCTCAACAAACATAGCTGTTAGCCGAAATATATTAATATATTTCAGTTAGTTATCTGGATTATTAGAATTATTCTAATACTAATTAAATAAATTACGCAGATATCTATAATCTGTGATATCAAGGTATTTGCAATCTAGATTATTCGTATTTCCATGTAATAGACTGTCTTTATGAACCCCCTGCAAAAGTATGTTATTGTCGATATTTTTACGCTGTTGCCACATTGAAAATTTACCTCAAAATACTGAGAAGAACTGTAGCTGTAGCGAAAGCTTCGCTACAACTACAGGAATGTTGTAGCTAGCTACAGTAGCGCCGCTACAAGTAGCACGCTACCACGAACTACCAATTGACTTTCAATGGGATTGTTATAACCCAGAAGGATCCACGACGGTAGAATTTGGCTGGGATATAGACAGGGGCGCACCGAAGGAGGGGGGGTGCAAAATCCCCCATGTGGACTTTTATGAAGAAAATAGAACACAATAATTAATTCGCTCCAATTCATAAATGTATTCAACAATTCGTTTTAGCAAAATTTTCTGCATTCTTGCCTAAAAATGCCTATTTGTGTTTCTTTTCGCTTGTTCTCGCTTTCCTTCATGAGTCTTTATAGTAGAAGGTAATCTTGTGTTCTGTGTCTTTTTACCACTTTCATCAAGACATTCGTCGCGATTAGCCGAAGCAACAGGAAATATAACGATGTGAAAAACAACACTTCTGTAGGAGTCCCATCCTCCGCATATCTCCACTACGAAATACGGTTCTAGCTGAAAATCTGAATTTGAAATGTATCATTGCTGAATGATTTGCCTATGAATTGATTGCTTGGGTACGTTTCACTTCGCAATTCTTCCACGTTTGACTAATCGCGAAGATGGTAAAACTGATGATGGGACACTTACAAATAACACCCATGCCCAGGCCGATAAATCGAACCCGTCGTAGCGTGCAATGCTAACCACTCCGCCACGGAGGTTGGCAATTTCCCTATGAAGATCTTCACATTACTTTGAATATTGATTCCTGCTGGACTGACCATATTCTCCTCAAAGTTGACTGGTAATTACATCCTTCTGATCCATACAGCAATCTGTTCGCAAGAATAATATACTAATCTATAATGATAAGTAGTGAAATACCAAGAACTCATATCTAATTTCAAAAAACAAATAAATCTGAGTGAAAAAACAGAAAGGTTAATAAAGAAACTTACCACGTATCGTCTAAAATGTCCAAGGCATAGGAAAACAAATTTCACCTATCACCAAGTACAGTATAAAGTTACAACCGGAAATACAGTAACATTGTAAGCAAAAATATTCGAAGACTGAATATAAAGTTTAGCACCAAATGCACCCACCCAACTGCTAGTATAAGACTACTAGCACTGGTAGAGTGCCACACACGTAAATTTGCCGTTGCGTAGAAACGAATTTTCGTTTCGTCTCCCTCTCTCTTAGCATCACGTGTTCTACCCTGCTCGAAAACCTTCGCTATTGTTGCCATATTGTCATTCCATTCCTGGACACACTCGCGCAAACTTCATTGAAAACAATTGAACAGCGCTCCAGCTCGCGGTTCCCACCGGTCAGCAGGGACGGCAATGTGGCAATATAGCACGGCGTAGTCGTTGCTTCTTTTATGCAGTGCATGTTCATTGGCTAGCTAGTAACTAGTGTTGCCAACTGTAATAATGAAGCACTATTTCTGTCACGGAAGGGGAAAGCAGGTAAAGTGGCGGTGAGTTTTGTTGGATTGGAAGCACCATATTTTTATTTTATACTAAGTATTTGACCGGTTTGACGTTGTGTGCGTGTATTGCGTGTGTGTATGTAAAAGTGTGTGTTTGCTAATGAACGTTAAATTCCATAATGCCTCCAGTTCTGTCGAAGTTGAAATCAAAAACCTTGCATAGCCAAGCTCGGGAAATTCTAAGCAATTCAACTCTGGCTCCGGCAGGTGTTCTTGTAGAAATTGCATAGAGGAGGCTGTCATTTTTGCTGCTTAATGCGATACATATTGTTTTCTGTGTTAAAATTGCCATGCTTTGATGGGTGACCAAGTTCATAGCAGGGCCGGCGGAAGGGGAGGGCGAACCGAGCGGCAAAATTTGAAGAGAAGAAAAAAATAAGCCTATTGAAAACTGTGATCGAGCGAGATATTCTTTTGCGCTGAATAGTATTGAAATAGCATAAGAAGTCTCATTATTTATTTTATATTTGATGTTTTAGTTAGGAATATATTGATTTTCAATTTTCCGTTGCTGCGTAATGACCGGGGGGGGGGGTCGAAATAGAGCGGCATCTACTGCCACCTCCCAGGGAGGCAAAATGACTAGCGCCGGCCCTGGTTCATAACAAAAGAAAAAGCCGCGCAGCTTATCATCTAGTGGCAGTATATGTACTTGTTATTGTTGTCGAAGCCGGCATCCTTTGTAAATGTACAACAAAGGCAACCGACTGTCACAGATCTCAGAGAGGAAATAATAATACTGTTTGAGGAGGAGTGTTATGGTGCAATTGTAGCGGTTTAACACGTTGGCATGTTATTATCTGCCGTTGCAGTTCCATACCAGTGTATACGGGTTTTGGGAGTGAAAAGTTAGAACGCCACCAGTGCATTAATGCAATGAAAAATAATATATACGTATATATTTTTTTTTATTTTGTTTGAAATCACTCAAATAAGGAATCGTATGAAGAAGTCTTCTTTGCAGAATTTTTGGTAATTGTACTTATGTGTTAGTTCATATTTTGCGAATTTTTAGTCCATATGTATGTAGCTACATACAAAGCCACTTGTTAGTACATATTAATCCTAGTCCTGGTATAATGCATGACGTTTAAAACTCAACGTTAGATAGACCTGAATTCTCTAATTTTATTGTTGTACGTAACAGCTGTGCATCGGCGCACCGCAGCGATTTTTCTATCTGCTCCATTAGCAACACTGCTTCTTTAGTTCTGTCGCGCATTGCACGGCAGAATTATCTGCGCTGGACTCTAAGATCTTATCACGAAAAATAAATCCAAGAGAGTTGCACTTTGGCTATGTTATCAACACAGTGAACACACATGTATAAGTACATTCCTCAAACCTTCTTTTTTTCCTTTGCGCATATCAAACATTATAACTTTAACGGAAAAACAAACTGATTATGTGGGTTTTATACGGATTAATGAAGACCACACAATGAAATTTAAAAAATACCACAAATATTTGGTACAAACCAAGGCTACATGGCTATAGAGTTTCTGACACTGAGTTACTCAAGCCTTTAGAGCAGTGATTCCCAACCAGGGTGCCGCGAGTTAGGGGTAAACGAAAAAAACGAAAATATATATATACATATATTATTAGGAAGTTCACCAAGAGTGAGGCATCGGTGGCTGCTTTTTGGCTTGGACTGGCAGAGGGAGTATCCTAACCTAGTGAACAAAACAATGAACGTAGTTTTGCCCTTTTCAACTTCATATTATTTACGAGCAAGCCTTCTCTGCTATGGCGACAATAGAATCCAAAGCAAGAAATACACTGCATAACCTTGAGGATGATATGTCGTGTTTCGTTGTCAACTGGAATAATATTGGGACTGGAGTAGGTATTTATTTGACAATAAATTTAACTTGCTCCTGATAATAAATTCCACTTCGATATAAACTTTTTTAAAAAAAAATCTAACAATGGTGCCCCAAGATTTTAATCTTATTTACAAGGGTGCTAAAAACGTAAAAAGGTTGGGAATCCAATTCTTATTTCAAATACTTGCTCCCACAGACACCGAAACAGGAAACAATCCTATGCGCTTATACGAAGTGTTTGTATTTGGTACTGGCGATTTTAGAGACGAAATCCTCTTATTGGTTGATTCTTTAGCTTCAATGCATTAAGCTCTCACTGTCTAAAACGAACTGCACAAATATAGTTCTGTTTAAGTCCACTTGATGCTCTGATAGTGAATGATGGTGGATAATTTTGGTATACTATCTTACAACTTGAGTGTATCCAAAGCCCGAAAGGAAGTGTTTGGACCTTGAGCACTGAGATGGGTGGTATATAGCGGCTTCAAATTAAGTACTGCATTCTGCTGAGTGTGAAACCTAGGGACATATAAGTGTTTAGAAATCACAAAAAAATGTTCATTAAATTCAACAACCATACTGTCCTCTCACTCATTATAATTTCAAAAAAATCAGTTTAATACCCTATTTATGTTCTTATGAATTTTTAAGCCGTGTAGAATACATATGCGTACAAATTACCTCATCAATTCATAATGTTTCATTATATTAAGTAATATTATTCCACGTATGTTCCTTGTCCAAGCGTGCATGAAACACAATGTAACATAACTGCTGTCGTGCTCTTTTCCTTTACCATATAAAGCGAGCGGTTTTCTCAATCCAGTGAATCTAACTGGAGTGCGGTACTTTCAGTTCTGGGGGATATTACTTTCACAAATGTTAGTAACCAGCGTCCGTGCCTTCCCTCAAGTAAATAACATTTAGTGTCAATATGTTATGTACCGATGAAGTAGTTCCTAATGGCCGGGATTCAACTTTCTCTAACAGGGGTCCCGGTTCGAATCCAAGCATGGTCATATGGGTATTTGCGAATGTCCCTTCATCAATTTCATTATATCATCACTAATCCACATCTTCGCGATTAGCCAAAAGTGACGGAAAAGCGACGAAGTAAAATAAAACTAAATTAACAGATCAAATTCCTCTAAGCCAAAGATTTTAAAATTCTGCCCATTATTATTTTGTCCCGTATACCGTAGCCGTGCGATCTAAGGCGTCAGGCTTGGGGTTCGAGTCTCCTGGGGAGAAAGCGTAACAACTTTTCTCCTGAGATTTCGTCCAGTGTATGGAACCAGTGGCCACCCACCATCGTGAGGAAATCACCACATATTAATACATTATGAAATTATATCTCAAACGTTTGCACATCGTTAGCACATGAAAGCACATTATTTATTTTAATAAGCACACAAATATTAATCAAGATATTAATGAGTTTATTGTGGCGATTCTGGCTTGATATCAAGGTACAATCGCCACGTGTGCTAACGAATGCCAAAAAGATAGCACAATTTAGTTGCTCAAAATTTATTTTTTGATTTGTGGCGATTTTATCTTCATATCAAACCACAATAAACTCATTAATATCTTGATTAATATTTGTGTGCTTATTAAAATAAATAGTGTGTTTTCATGTGCTAACGATGTGCAAACGTCTGAGATATAATTTATTAATATCTGGCGATTTCCACTTGACATACGTAGGAAATTGGGAAGCTACGAATGAGTAGCGTAACCCGGTCATGGAAACATACAAGCACGATTGGGGGTATTGACCACGCGTCAGCCAATGAAAAATGTCCTGCGCGAGTTTAGCTGTCTTCTGCACTCACACATAAGAAGCATGTATTTCGTTTCCATTGTACACTTCGCAACATCTTATTTGACCGCCCTGAAAAATTTCAAAGTCCGGAATTCGTAAATTTGGCAGCATAGCGCTTCAGAGCCAACTAAGAGTAGCCAACTTTGCAACATTTCTTCTTCCTGAATGAAAACGCTCGTGATTTTTTTCATTCTTTCACATTCCATAAAGAAAAGATACCCTAAAGCAGTAATAAAATATATGAGTAGACAAAAAATTGTTATGTAGAAATACGAATGTTGAAAATATTTCAAGATTCTTCGTTCTGAATTTGAAAATAGGAAAATGTATGTGCATTGTGAAACACTGAACAGGTTCTCATCCATCTGGAAAGAATTGCGGTCACATTTGAATGCAAGAAGGCAAATTTATGATGATTTTATGCGAAATGTTTAGTAAAGATACCTTGCACAACACCAAACGATTCTGCAAAGTGTGTCTTTTCCTTGTTTCTTGGCGAAAAATGGTACAATGTTGCTTCAACTGAGATTAACGTGTTTTACTGAGATTTCTGTTAGCAATCTCCTGGAGTAGTTGGTTAGATGACAGCACTTTCGTTTTTTTACTGTTTTCGTCAAGATGGAAACATCGTAGGTTCAAATCCCACGCTGTCCTTATTATTTTTTCCTTTTTATTTACCGATTACGAAGTGTTCTAATAACGTAATATAATATTATATGATATTACTGTAAATATTTATGCGATGCATTCTCAGTGGCGGCGATTGGGTTTCAAAACTGATGGGGCAAGGTGGGGGAGGGGGAGGGCAAGGACAGTTTCTTTCCCTTGGTAGATAATGTTTAGCATAGTGCTGGGTCATCTGCCCCTCCACACTCCATAATCGTCGCCACTGCGCAGGCCTCAAATAATGCTTCTACTAATGTTTTTAATCTTTCAGTGATTGGCAGGATTTTAGGAAATACTTTTCCTTTCATTCAGCTGTTATAAGTTAACACATATTAAGAACTTTCATGTAAACTTTCTGCATCCGGAAATGCTGGACATAAATCGCATAAATATCAACGGAAATATCCAAGAAACGTAGATAAGCATTCTCGTCCAAAGCCGTTTACTTACCAAAAAAGATTTTGCAAAGAAGTAGGTTTCAACCCATGACCTTCCATTCCATAAGCAAACGATCCCCCTACACCGCACGGTTCACGTTATTTTATGCACTCGGTTCGGATCCCACTTTAAACTTTAGGTCCAGTTGGCATAAAGTTGACTTATAACACTAAATCAACCAATTCATCTCCTTTCAGAGTGGGCCTTCTATGATACTGTAGTCGGCCAGCATCCGAAAATACAGTTCTGCTTCGCCAATACCAGAGTGTAATTGCATTTAATATTGAGACTAATTTTACTTTAAAACTACAGATTAAAGCGATAGTAGGGTCCAGAAAAAGAATCTCAAAGTAGATCTTCACACAAAGTATTTTAATCCATTGCCAAACATTTCAGTTAAGAATAATATTATGATTTTTCCATTGACCGTATTTTCGATTCATGGTGAATTTGCTAAAAGGACCATGTCAAGAAATCTAAATATGTAAGTTTTACTAGTAAATGCATTTAAAATGAACGAAACAACAGGGGAGGAGAAAAATAAACCTCAAAAATAAGTAAAAATGCAACAAAAACTGTTAAAAATACTGACAAATAAACTAAAAGCCAAAAAAGGCCGAAAAATGAAAAAAAATGTAAAATAGAAAGTGTTTTCCGGCTCTAACTGAAGGGAAACGGACATGATATCAGGTTTAGCATTGTTTTTAAGGGTCAGAAAAAAAGTTAATTTTTCATCAACTTCCGGACCCTAATTAGTAATTATGACCATTGAAAAAGTTGGAGATAGCTTACTTAAAATTTTCTTGCTGAGGGATCGTATCGTCCCATATATCCACTTCATAATAAAGAAAAACATCAAGTTCATATTTCGAAAATGACTTGGATTTTTCCACCACGAAAATATGTTTTTCATAGTTTGAAGTTCGTTAGTATTATCTTTCAAGGTTTCCATTCTTTTAATTTCACTAACTAACCAACTAACCCTTTAGCCTTCTCAAACCCGAAGGTTCATGGCTGCGGCAACACAGGCCTTCCATCTGTCCCTATCTTGAGCAAGTTCAATATACTCTTCTCCATCCCTACCGATTTCCTTTAGGTCTATCTCAACGTTGTCCCTCCATCTTCGTCTTGGCCTTCCTACAGGTCTCTTACCATCAGGTTTCCCAACAAGAATCCTGTAAACTCCTCTTTCCTCTCCCATTCGTGCCACATGGCCTGCCCACCTAAGTCTTCTTGATTTAATTATTCTAATAATATCTGGACATGAATACAAATTATGTAGTTTTAAATTATGTAACCTTCTCCACTCACCTGTCTCCTCATCCCTTTTAGGTCCAAATATTTTCCTAAGGATCTTATTTTCAAATACTCTCAATTTATGTTCCTCTTTCAATGTAAGGGACCAAGTTTCACACCCATATAATACTACAGGCAAAATTACCGTTTAGTATATTTTAACTTTTAGTTTCTTAGATATTAAACGAGAAGACAAAAGTTTATGAAGAGAGAAGTAACATGCATTTCCTGAATTAAGCCTACTTTTTATTTCCTCTTTAATATACTTTTCATTTGTTAATATTACTCCTAAGTATTTGAATTTGGAAACTGGTTCAAACGAGTTGTTATCAATAATTAGATTTTGATTATTACCTAACACTTGGTTTCGGCCTGTAAGCATATATTTAGTTTTCTCTTTGTTAACTTCCAAACCTATCTATTTAGCAGTTTTGAAAAATATTTTAGCATTATTTTTAATTGTATTTACATCATCCCCTAATAAGTCTACATCATCTGCACATGCTAACAACTGAGTTATACCATTTAATTTTAGTCTTTCGTTAGTTTCTTTTACCTTCCTAACAGCATATTCTAAGGCAAAATTAAAGAGCAATGGAGATAATGCATCTCCTTGTTTTAACCCATCATGAATTTCACACATATTTTATATTGCATACGTTCCTCTCTCTTTTCATAAACATAACCCACAGCGCTACAGCCCTTGGCTTACCTACCGACTGCTGGTCTCCCTCCCACACTGTTCCGCCGTCACCTGTTATTTAAGTTAATTAGCGATTTACTATTAGTTTTAGACGCATGGTAAGATAGTGGTGAGGGGATTGACAACAGTCATTACGAAGGAACGGACATAAAATTACAAATCTTAGCAATTTGAACTCATTAAACGCTCTCCTACGTTACAGTACTGCACTACATCACTACTTAACATAACTGTATAGTATCCTTTTTTTAGTATATCGAAATCAAATAATCAATATTTTAGGTGTCAAAGAAGAACAAAAGAACAATACATAACTTAAATAACATTACATTTTGCATCCTGAATACATATATGTGATTTGTGAATTAATCATGATGTGTGTGTTAACACAACATATGAACAATAACTAAAGTTTTAACTTTAAATCCTGGAAATCTCCAACTTCTAAGTGGAAATATGACATATAAACATCTTATCCATTTTTTTATATATTCTAATATCAACGGTAACTGTTCAGCAAACAAAGAAATAGAAAAAAAAGAAAGAGGAGAGGGTGGGATTTGAACCCGCGACCTTTCACGCTTGATGAAAAATAAGGATAGCAGTGCCTAACCAACTGCTCTACGTTAACTTAATGATTTTATACCCTTAAAAACATGTTGACGTTTATGAAGACTCCCACCTTCCTGTGTTTCAAGCACATTTTCTCGACACTTCGTGTAAAATATATGTTTTTGAGAACTGCTCGATATTATGCAAGGTATTGTAAATAAAATGTCGCATAAACTCCTCACAAATTTGCTTCTTTCTGCACAAACTTGTTGGCAATTTCCTCCAGGTGGAGAAAAACTCTATTCAGTGTTTCAAACCCCCCAAATTTCAAGTCGAGCAAGCAGAATCGTAAATATCCTTCAAGGTTCTTTTTCCAATTTATTATTTCTGTTTGATTGTGTATTATAATAGCGGTTTATAGTTTCTAAGTTCATGGAAAGTGTTAAATTGAAAACCCATCACCGTAGCGTTTTTCGTCTAGTGGAAGGACCTACTCAAAATTATTTCGGGGCGGTCAAATAAGATGTTGCGAAGTGTACTATACGTATGTGTTGGTTAATTAATAGGGACTCGCCGAGTGTCTGAACGTTCTACAAACCGGAATAGCTAGTTTTAATCTTGTTGATTCGTTGTTGAGTCATAAGATGGATTTAATGCAAAGCATTGTGCTTAAAAATGCAAATATTTATCCAAGATAATCTTGATCTGGGTTCAAATCTTGGGTAAGTTATTATTGTATCTTATCGTTACTATAATAATTGCAGAATTCTGTGGCGGAGTGGTTAGCATCCGGTTCGAATCCCAGGCTGGACATGGGTGTTCTCTATTATCATCAATGTCATCACATCATCACTCATCCTCGCCTTCGCGATTATCCAAAAGTCGCACAAAAGCGAAGTGAAATAAATAAATCAACCATTCAAGGTAAGGTTATAAAACTATAATTTGGATTAGTGCTGCAGGGAGAGCATTTCGTCCGAGTCCCAAATAGTTCGCACGGACGGTGCTAGATAGCGTACGGAATTGAGAGCCTCTTCACTCGAACAGGCAAAACGAGCGGCATACGCTCGAAATCCAGTAGTACACGTACTGTAATTTGTCTATGGTAGTGGGCCCTCAAATATGGATCGTAAAGTGAAAGACGCAATGAAATTTAAACTTAATTAAACATAGTCATTATCTCCATGTTAAAATATAGTTTAGTCTACAGTGATATATGAAAATGAAATAGATGATTGTGGGCTGAAACTGCCAGCACGGATATTTTATGTGCATGTCTCTACGATTATTGCCACATGAAAATGACAATCCATTGTAAACGCTCGAACGTGGGGAACTCGTACGAGTGAGCATAAGTGGTTCCATACAGTAATCTAATTTGGATACATTTTCATTTCGGTTAGCCTACATGCAGGAACATTCACAGTCACCACGCATGATATTGCAAGTAACTGCTAAATGAATCACTCGACGGAATTTTGGCTTGAGACACGACGGAAAACATTCACTCTACCGATTCAGGCTGCTGCAGGATGTTGAGTCAGGCAGACCTCGTTTCTCTTTTTCTACGTATTAACAGGCCACAAAGAAACGTCCTGGATAAGACGTAGATGTATTGTCCGCTCATCAATCTTAGAATCGTGATGTTTCACGTAGCCCAATGATTGGTGCTCCAGAACGCAAGGATATTAGTGGGAGAGGGACTTCTTGAAAAGAAGTGAGCGGACTCCAGGAAGCGGCGGCGATGGGACGACTCTATGTGATGACAACGCATCCCCAGCGAAAAGCTTGGCATTCTTTTCAGCTTGGAACAAACGCCAAAACTAAGGAGCAAGAGATGTAATCCTGGTCCTCGTAACCCAACCACTATGCATTATTAGACCTAAACGGCATTGTAGGTTAGGAATTGTTAGGTTAGAATGGCCAGGTTTAGAGCTCTCAGCATTTAGTTTTGGCGTTTGTTGGAAGATGAGTGTGTCCCGCACCAGACCAGTATATACCATTATCGCAGACCTTCGTGGCGGAGTGGTCAGCGTAACGCTCTACGAAGCCAGAGGTCTCAGGTTCGAGGCTTGGTGAAGCATGGAAGTTGATTTAATTGTTGTTATTTAGGGTAACATTTTTGCCACTTTTGGCTAATCGCGAAGATGATGAAAGGTGGATAAGGTGAAATAAATGAAAAGACAATTCCAAACACACACGGACGACACAACACCAGCCCCACGGATGCTTATACGACTGTGAGTCCAACCGCCAGGGCCTCGCTAGTCTGCAAAATGCAGAGGAAGGGAAGTTGAAATTTGTGTGTGTTCAGAAAGGGTCACCCCCTTGCACCCCATGATGAAATTGATGAAGGGACTCGCAAGGAACATCCACGCCTAGCGGTGACGGATCCAGAAGTTACAGTTGGGAAGGGCGAATGTCGGTCTGGTACCTCACATCACCAAGAATTAATTCGAACCTAAACTTGCTTGAATTTGGTTTTTCAGTCCGCTTTATGCAGTGACTGTGGTATCCGAACCTCTGTACCTCCACTTGCTAATGAACCTGGGAGCCCTTGATTAAAAGGCGACGATATTACCACTATAACATTGGGTAGGTTAACCTGCACTTGCGCTGTTTTATGTACCAAGGTGACTTACATGTTCTAGAGATTCCAGTATTGCTTTGCAAAAATAGGGGTACAAGGTTTGAATGGATGGTTATTTTGTATATTATCATAATTCCTCCTGTGACTAGGGTCAGATACGGGAAGTAAAGTGAGTAAACAAAGAAACAAAAACCTATTCTCTCAAAGGGTCTCGGATCCGATCCCTCTTGAGGCATATTGCACAGTGACTCGGGTCCTTATTTAAACTGTAAGCCCAGTTCGGGATGAGAATTAAGTTAACTTAAATCAAGAATTCTTCATTCTATTAAACTTTGTGATAAAAGACAGAACATTTGAATCTTCAAAAATACTAGGCATAATAATATCTGAAAAACCTTGCAGTTGGGAGGGGCGATCGCCTAGGCCGGGATTCGAACTTGGGAACCCTTGAAAATTGTTTATGAATAATAAAAATAACTATGATAATCATGGGAATGGAAATAGAAACCAGTCTTGGTTTTGGTTAGAAAAAGTCCAAAGGCTTCCTCCTTCAATCTGGAGCCTGCAGGAAAGTATAAACCGACAAAACAATAAACAATATAGAACAAAAAACTTACGCTTGTCACATATTGCGGGTTCATTTCTCAGCAGAACGCTTTCACATGCTGAGTACATCTTCTACGTAAACACTTCCGTGTTCAAAGGTGCTTCAGGCCTTTGAAGTCGAAAATCCCTGCAGGAAACAAAGAATAATTGTGCCTGTACGAGACGCACTGTAAAACGTCTATTCAAATTGGATACGAAAACAAAAACACTACGCAAGCTATGACACACGGTAATATCGAACTGCAATTAAACCGGAATAATGACTTGACGGATTCAACAGGAGTCGTGAATCAGACGTCCTTGTTTTCAGAGCAATGCGCCGCAACTCAAATGCTAATTCCTCGCTTTCCTTTTTCAGAACAAGAAACACAATCCCCCGCTCCCCACGTGATTCCAAATTATCCTGATGAAAAAATTTAAAACTGGAATCCATAATTTTCATTCTGCATTCCACTTCAGTCACTGCCCTTCTTAACAACAATAGAGAATATTTAGTATATTTTATTAAATACTAACTGAAATGATTGCAACGGTTATCACAAAGCTATTGTTATTTACCGTTCGCCTTTTAATTAAGTAACTGTCAAGGATATGCAATGAGGCGAAGAGTGACGTCGTTTATGAAGAAATAAAAGCTTCAGCCAAGTCCGACTAGAAATACTGTTTAGAAAACAGGCCTGTCAGTAGAGCAGGAAGGAGGGAGGGGCGGGGAACAGGAGCACACTGTACACTCAACATTTTTGGAGGGAGAAAACAAGGTTTCTCAGTGCACGTTGCACAAGGCTATGAGGAATATAAGGGGATGTGGTGGTAGAACCTCCGTTACTCCCCCGGGTTGTCCCAGATACCCTATAGGCTGGGTGAGCCCCAGAGCCAGTATATGTGTGGGGGGGGGGGAGGGCTGTAAAATTTTCGACCTTGGGTCACCCATCCCTCAAATCGAACCCGGGTTTCCAGCGTGGCAGTCAGACGCCCTACCGACTTAACCACTGCGGCTCCTGGAGGGGGCTACAATAACCCGTGGCGCAAGAGCCCGTGAGGGCCAGGGCCTGCCTACCTACCGACTGCCGGTCTCACTTCCACCTGCTAGATGAGAGAGTTACGGGGTGACATGTGGTCAGCACGACGAACCCCCAGTTGTTGTTGCAGGTTCCCATGACCTGGTTACGCTGCTCATTTGTAGCTCTCCAATTTCCTCGCCAAGGTAGGTGGCCACCGGTCGAAATCTCAAAAGAAAAGATTTTATGCTTCCCCCAGGAGACTCGATCAAAAATTGGAAATACAGGGTTAATAATATAAATTATTAGAATTTCAATATTATTATCAGCACACATGATATTAATTACGAGGGCCACTATTTATATTTTGAGCCTTGGCAACACTAATTGAAGTTAGGCGCGATTTGACGTTTGCACGGAATTGTCTGGCATTATTGACCATAACGTACTTCAAATGTTTTGTCAATAGCTTCATTTGTGTTGTTTATGTTGCCTTGGAGATTGCGCGACAACAATAAAATGGAATTAACTCGTGAACATTTTCGTGCGATGATTTTTTACGATTTTCGACGTGGATTATCAAGACAAGAGTGCATCGATCAACTTACTTCCACATTTGGCGATGAAGCCCCATCCTTTGCCACTGTGAAACGCTGGTATAACGAATTTAATCGTGGCCGCCATTCGCTCACCGACGAGATTCGCGAAGGTCGTCCAAAATCAGTTGTTGTTCAAGAAAACATTGATGCTGTGCAAAACCTAATACTGCAAGATCGTCATGTGACATACTGTGAGATTCAGGCAACCATAGGCATTAGTTCCACCAGCATATATAAAATATTACATGATCATGTAGCTGTGAGAAAGGTATGTTCTCGTTGGATCCCACACAATTTGACAAAAACTCAAAAAGACGCTCGCGTCAATTGGTGCAAACAAATGCTCAATAAATACAATCGTGGTGCTTCAAAAGACGTATATAAGATTGTAACAGGTGACGAATCATGGATATATGCATATGAGCCGGAACGTAAACAGCAGTCGACTGTATGGGTGTTTCAAGATGAACCCAATCCAACAAAAAAGTTGTTCGCACTCGAAGCACATCGAAACAAATGGTCGCCTGTTTTTTCGGGAAAACTGGTCATGTGGCAACTGTGCCTTTAGAGGAACGTAGAACGGTCAACTCTGAATGGTACACAACAATTTCTTTGCCAGAGGTCTTCGGTCAAATACGGAAAACAAACAAACGCCGTCGGATCATTCTTCATCAAGACAATGCCAGCTGTCACACATCTCGTCTAACAACCGACTTTATGAACAGTCAAAAAATCGAATTGATGGGTCATCCGCCGTACAGTCCTGATTTGGTACCCAATGACTTCTTCTTGTTCCCGAATGTAAAGAATAAATTGCGTGGACAACGATTTTCGTCGGCGGAAGACTCCGTTGATGCGTTCAAAAACCATATTATGGAGGTGTCTCAAGAAGATAGGAAAAACTGCTTTGACAAATGGTTCGAACGAATGCAATAGTGTATTGACCATAAAGGAGAATACTTCGAAAAACAATAAAACAGTTTTCAATGCCAAATTCCTGTTTTTTCATTGTTAGGCTCAAAATATAAATAGAGACCCTCGTACCACGATGATATTCAGCTGGAGGTGGTGACAGTAACACCTAAATCCTCTGTAACCCTTGACAGACGCAAGATGCTGCCGTTCATTGGATATCAAAGACATTCCTTTTCATCAAATTTGTCTACAATATTTCCCTACTTCTCTTCCAGTTTACGGCAGTTACAAGCATTTAAGCACACTTTTTGATGTAACGTTTCGGGGGAACACAGGCTCCCTTCATCGGACATTAATCAAAATAAAAATAAACGCTGAGACTGACTGATAAATTGATACTTTGAAGAATAATTACTAGTGCTCGGAAGTTGAGGGAATATCCTTTTTTTTTTCTAGTGTCCAAAGACGAGGCCCAACATAATATATGTTCATTTTGGGTCATTGTAGGCCAGAAAAAGGTGGGTTTTATTTGTTCTTTTTTGCCTTTTTCGGTGTTTTTGGCTTATTGGTCCTTTTTTAGCCTTTTTATAGGTCTTAATGGCTTTTTTTTTGCAACTTCACCTTCTTTCGACTACGTTTTTACTGCCCATTCTAAATTCGAATCATCATCAGTTCATCACCTCTTAAACATCCTTTCTGTAGTAAAGAAATAATATATATACCCAACTGAGTTATGGTTTCCGAAGTCCAATTTCTGTAACCCTAGTGTGGTTAGGCCAAATATGATTCTTCAAATTATGTTAATCTAAAAAATATATAATGTCTGAAAGAAGATGCATTTCATTTCTATTGTTTTTTCGCACTGTGTTTTCCATACCACCAGAATTTTGTATTTTTTTATGCATTAAATATGTAATTAAAACTGAAGTTATTAATTAATTTGGATCACATTTATACGTCTTTTTTTCAGTTTTTAGGTTCTTTTTTGATATTTTTAGGTTTTTTTACAGGTCTTTTTTTGGCAGTTTATAGGTCTTCAACTTCCAAGCCCTAATAATTACTCTTCATGAGTATCTTTTGGTTTCATACTTTAGTAAACTAGAAGAAAGGACATATGAAAATTTCGCCTACATCGAAATTCTATACTGAGAGACTTATTCTATATTCTGTCCCAGGAGTCTGTGGGGCAAGCGAACGAAAACAAGTCTCTGATCAAGTAGTAACTCGAGAGGTTTCGACCAACGAACGCGTGAGAGAAGTGGAATGGAGTTGGATATTAACCACTATGTGCCTCCACCGCAGTGTGCGAATTAACGGGGGGTGCAGGGGATCCCCCCCTCCACACACACACATACATACATACGGCCGACGAAAAAATTTGTAATCCCTGACAAGGTTGTTTTCATCCCCGCCAAAGGAATTGGAAATAAAAACATCGCGAAAATAGTTCATTAACCTTAAAAACAATTGCACCCTACTTCGCGCCTGAAGTTCTATTTTCAAATAACTCATTGTTTGTTTATTTTCTTCGGGTACAGAGGTTTTACAAAAACCTCCCAGAGTAACGCCATTGGTCTGTCCACTGTCAAATATACTACGAAACCCTATCGCCATGGCAAGAGGTGATTTCGTCACCTTTATTCGTTGGAGGTAGAGGAAGATTATTTCCGTAACACCTTTGGCTGCATTTGAAGTATCGGAACGAGTCACAACTCTCGAAGCAGCCAATTAACCAAGCGAGCCACTGACGTCATCACAACCCAGAATCTATCGCTAAGCCCCTTGCTCAGGTTCTAACTCGCTAGACAGACTCGCGCAGTCCGCTGGAGATGTTCCGAAAGAAAGTAATTCGACTTCCTACGTAGATCCTCGCCGCACGCCGTCATTGAGTTGAACGCGCAATAGATATCCTCGCTGTTACTAGTTCGATAGCTCTTGTGTATGTGTTTGGGTTTTCTTAGAATGAAAAAAATACTGTTTAGAAGTTACGTGTAAATGTTATCATAAGATATAATGTCTTAGGTACTATTACTGACAATAGTAGTTTACTGACTGGTAACATCATGGGCGTAGTTAGGTAGGGGCAGTACAGGGTGTACTACGTTGAAGTGACGTTGACATTTGGGTGCCTTCCGAAAAGGTCACCCCTCCAGTGCGAATGCGTGGAGCCCTGACTGTACATACTCAATCTGCCTCATGGCACGATTTGCATCACGTGATCTACACCTCGAGACAGACTGCCGAATCAAGCCTACTATCGGATTAAAAATTATGGATACTCGAGTTTGGACTCCAATTAAAAATTAACCAGTAGACCTACGTAAAAACGAGTTACATCAGTTACGAGTTCAGCATTTAGCTTATTCAATTCAGCGTTGAGCTATGGTAACCATTTCTTTTTTCGAGTATACCTTCGATTTCTTATAGTTTGCCAAACGATCGCTATCTTTGAAATTCTATAGGTGTGTTTCACCTACGTCACAAAGTGTTGCATTGTGGCTTCGAGCAGCCATGATTGAGGCCAGTTCTTAAGCATACGGAATTCAAGCGGCGGACAGAAGATACTAACACATACATTCGAGATTTAAAACAAACGTGCAGTTCGTGCAGATGTAACGAACGCTACGTGGTGGATATTTGCTTGCAAACGACAAATAAATTTGGCCGCAAACATGGCGGCTGTGCGTATCCTGATCTCACATGAAACCCACCTATAAATTTTAAAAAAACGTGTGGTCCGATCGTGAAGAAATTTAAATACAGTCCAAGTAGAAAGGTTCTAAATTCAATTCCTAATTTTCAAATTAAATCCAAGGTCGAGTTTCAATAATTTTTAATGTGATAGTGCTTCAAGTTTCATATATTGCGTTTTAGCAGTGAGCACGAATGGGAAGTAAGCCATGAAGTGCCAAGTATGCGCTGAAAAAATAACACTAGTGTTAAAGTGGCACAGGAGGTCCGCAGCATATTTTGGTTAACATTTATCCTCGATGGTGTTGATTACAATCATTTATTTAACACAATTGAGGTTTAATGACCTTTTAAATGTCCATGTAGGAGATAAATCAGAAGTAAATGAAGTACATACAGCAGAACCTTTAGTTCCAGAACCTAACTAGACTGAAGTTAAAGATGCTATTAAAAGGCTAAAGAATAACAAAGCACCTGGCATTGATTTAATACCAGCTGAGTTAATTAAATATGGTGGAAATTCATTAATATGTCAAATTCATAAATTAATTTGTTTAATATGGAATAAAGAAGAAATCCCTCAACAGTGGAAAGAATCCATAATTGTTCCTGTGTTTAAAAAAGGTGATAAAATGAACTGCAATAATTACCGTGGAATTTCTCTACTCTCAACAACATACAAAATATTGTCTAACATTCTTTTAACAAGAATAACACCATATGCTAATGAAATTATAGGTGATTATCAATGTGGATTTAAACGTAACAGATCAACTACAGATCAAAATTTTCACATCAGACAGACACTTACAAAAAAGTGGGAATATAATCAAAATGTCCATCAGCTATTCTTTGATTTCAAAAAAGCACATGATTCGGTCAAAAGAGAGAAATTATATAATATATTAGTAGAGTTTGGAGTACCTAAGAAGCTTGTTAGTATGATAAAAATATGCACCAGTGAAACAGAAATTAAAATTCGTGTGGGTATTAATATGTCAGACAAATTTACAATTCATGATGGGTTAAAACAAGGAGATGCATTATCTCCATTGCTCTTTAATTTTGCCTTAGAATATGCTGTTAGGAAGGTAAAAGAAACTAAAGAAGGACTAAAATTAAATGGTGTGACTCAGTTGTTAGCATATGCAGATGATGTAGACTTACTGGGGGATGATGTGAATACAATTAAGAATAATGCTAAAATATTTTTCAAAACTGCTAAAGAGATAGGTTTGGAAGTTAACAAAAAGAAAACTAAATATATGCTTACAGGCCGAAACCAAGTGTTAGGTAATAATCAAAATCTAATTATTGATAACAACTCGTTTGAACCTGTTTCCAAATTCAAATACTTAGGAGTAATATTAACAAATGAAAATTATATTAAAGAGGAAATAAAAAGTAGGCTTAATTCAGGAAATGCATGTTACTTCTCTCTTCATAAACTTTTGTCTTCTCGTTTAATATCTAAGAAACTAAAAGTTAAAATATACTAAACGGTAATTTTGCCTGTAGTATTATATGGGTGTGAAACTTGGTCCCTTACATTGAAAGAGGAACATAAATTGAGAGTATTTGAAAATAAGATCCTTAGGAAAATATTTGGACCTAAAAGGGATGAGGAGACAGGTGAGTGGAGAAGGTTACATAATTTAAAACTACATAATTTGTATTCATGTCCAGATATTATTAGAATAATTAAATCAAGAAGACTTAGGTGGGCAGGCCATGTGGCACGAATGGGAGAGGAAAGAGGAGTTTACAGGATTCTTGTTGGGAAACCTGATGGTAAGAGACCTGTAGGAAGGCCAAGACGAAGATGGAGGGACAACGTTGAGATAGACCTAAAGGAAATCGGTAGGGATGGAAAAGAGTATATAGAACTTGCTCAAGATAGGGAAAGATGGAAGGCCTGTGTTGCTGCAGCCATGAACCTTCGGGTTTAAGAAGGCTAGAGAGTTAGTGCTTAGTTAGAGGTTAAACGTTGACTAAAATGTGGTATAGGCCTCCTGGAAACACGCTCTGTGTGGCTTGAACCTGAAACTTTTCACGGTGTGGATTTTTCAGTGTCAGATTAGAATTTTTAATTAAGAATTATATTCCTAATACTGACTGAGTTGCTGTTTTAAGTCCACTTTATGCACAGTAAGGCTAATCGGGACTGGACCTACAGTTTAAAGTGGGATCCGAACCACTTGTGCCTCCACCGGGTATCGAACCCGAGACCCCTTGATTACAAGGCAAAGACGCTACCACTGCGCCATGGGGGAGGCCCTCTATTCCTAATAATAATGAATTAATTTAATTAATAATACAGACGAATATGTGCAACAGAAGAATATGCAATCAGTGCCCTCCAACTTGTCGATGAGAAACAAGACTAATTATGCAAATAACCACAACAAAAATTAATATTGTTTAAACTATTCCTTGATATTAACAATTATTACTATTTTAGCCCTGATGTAACTTTTAATTTCATTTACATTATTTAGCGTCGCTTTTCAACATATTTTGGCTAATTGCGACGATAAGGATGAGTGATATAATGAAATTGATGAACGGACAGTCACAAAGAACACCCATGACAAGGCCAGGATTCGAACTTGGGACTCCTGCTGATGTAAACGAAATTAGCTCTCCGGTTCTCCATGAAAAGTCAGGGGAATACCCAGCAAGCATTTGCAAATTCAGTATGTAGATTCCAGGGATCGCTCTCAGCTCGGTTCCCTTGCGCAACTTGTTTGTTTTCATCATTGGTCAGCATTCTTCCATACCTCGGTAGTTTCACCATGTCGCCTACTTCTCTCTCTCTCTCTCTGACCTTCATTCCTTGCCGACTACAGCAGGTGCTTGTGCTACATAGCTGAATATTACAATAGCACCGCGTGCAGGGAGTTGCATCGACTTTCTTTACTGTTACCAAAAAGCCTGCAGTGATAGAAATAGTCCCCCTTTTACACCGCACTTTATCAGGTCTCATCTCACTGTCCTCGAAAAACTTGCATTAACGTGGTCTCCGGTGTTTTGCAAGTCACTGGTTAAGGCAACTGCAGATGGTTTCAAGTTGGTACATACTGGTTGATGGCATAAACCAGCGTTTCTCAACCGCCGGGCCGCGTTCCTGTACCGGGTCCTGGCAGCAATTCTACCGTGATGCGAAAGGGTCTCCCGAAACAGTTTTTCTCCAATCAACATCATTCAAATATAATTAATAGATAGTTATCAGTTTTTCGAGTGTAATAATATAGTCATCGATTTTCCAATTAGTACCAATTGAAATTTTTCGTTGTTCAAAAATGCAACATGTCAAATAAAAATCAACACTCACTCTCTCTCTCTTCCATTCAGAGAAAGAAAACAGAGAGAGAAAGAGAGGGGGAGAAGACAGAAAATTAATCTCAAGATGTCGGTCTGAGGAAACTACAAGATCTCATCAGATCCAGTGGTTGACAATTAATTTCAAACCAAATTTATACTTGTAAACAAGCCTAGATCGCGAGGGAACATATTAATTAATGTATAAAGTTAAATAAATATTTACGAGTAGAAATGATGAGATCGGGGCATCTGACTTCTAAAAAATATATACCGGATCGTGGTGAGAACCTCTGGCACAAACCACTCCCTACATTCCGCTCTTTGATTTGATTGTGTCCGACAGACAGGATTGCTTTCAGTTGCAATTGTACAGGATGGGTCAAAAGTAAGGTCACACTTCGCCATGACTTCTAAGCTGGCGGTATAGTTATATTTTTTTTTTCTTATGGTGTGGTTGCGCCGTCGTCTTGTAAACAAAGGGCCCTGGATTCGATTCCCGGGAACTGTACAGTCAAGATGATAGTAGGCAAACTGTTCACCGCTACCTTCGTTGTTTTATATTCTGCATCTAGTGTTATTATCTGCTTATTGGCGTTCTTACATCAGTCTACGATCATCAGTTTGCGAAAAACAGTGTGAATGAAAATGGTGATGGATTTTTCGTCTAATACTACATTTTCCGTTGGGTGCACAGATATTCTTCACACTTATAATCGGAGTTGGGCCTACAGTTTAAAGTGGAATCCTAACCACTACGTGCATCCAGCCGGTATCGAACCTGGTACCCTTTGTTTACAAGGAAGGAGACGACGTTACCACTGAGCCATCGGGAAGGTCCATCAGGGCGTTATTTTCCGTCCACGTTTCGACCATTAACAGAAATAAGGAATGAGATTGCCACCCACCAAGTCCAACATTACAATTACTATACTGTCCACCCCTTCTCCTCGCAGGGACGTCAAAAACTAACATTTCTTAAATAATTTTGTTTGTTTTATAACGCTTTTCTGCTATTATTGACGATTAAAATTCATGAAGGGAAACTCACAAAGAACACCCACCAATACCCAGGCCGGGATTCGAATCGGGGAACACTGGCGTCGTAACGCGCTGTGCTAACCACTCCGCAACGGAGGTGGGCTCTTTCTCGTAGAGAATCTATACAACTTTAAAAACCACGAGGAAATAAAGAGCGTGTTTGTCAACTCCCTGGACAGGATTTGAACCTGGTACCTCCTGGCCGGTAAGAATAACAATATCGCAAAAACTCCTGATAAGCGCTTCACACCAAAACCACTACTGACCTTGCAAACATTGCTTTCCGCTGATGGTGTAGGTTTTCAACCCTCTCTCGGGAACGGCCAGGAAACTCTCGTCGTACTGCGGCATCTTTCCCTGCGATGGGTGTAACCGTGTCAGCCACCTAGCACACGCACAAACACACTGGCATTTTTATTAGCTAATATCGTCTCCACTCGACGTTCCCGCGCTCTTCAGAGCTCGCTGTTACGCATTCTTGAACTTCTTAATCTCGAGCAGAAAATAGCGAGCGTCAGGCACGCGAAGAATCCCCCTCGTTCGCAACCGTCATCACAGAACAACTCCTTTCTCTCGCATCAGGGAAGGAGTACCTGTTCGAAAATTGACGGAACCGAAGTTGACACATCACCCGATTTACGGTAGCCCTGGTTCTCTTTTGGGTAACGGTTTATTTCGGTCGTTGGCAAAGTACCCAGTGAGTTTTGGACGCGATGCCGCTGGCCAGACCGACTCTCCCCCGATTCTCTGTTTACGGGATACCGCAAGCAATGTCTTACGTCTCTTTATTAGCGAGTCTTCCATAAACTATCGGTGGAACCAAGCCAGCTGGGTTGGTATGACGGAGGTCACGGGCTCAATCCTGCAGCTGCAGATCCTCATTCATGGTTCGTGTCCTGCTGTCTTGTTCTCTCCAAGCAAATGCGTGGGTGGTAACAAAGTCCCCTGTGTCTTATTGGACTCCCATTCATTCATTCGACTTCGATGTTGTCGCCAGTGCTTCAATAAAGGCAGGGGCGTAACTAGGCTTGGGGAACCCGGGGCCCCGAAAGACATAATGGACTTCTCTGACATGTTATTTTTCTTAGACTGGCTCGCTGCAGGCACATTATAATGACGTGTGAGGTCCAAGGCTGGTGATTTCGTGTAGCTGTACGCCTGCAGTAATTATGCCACGATTTCCCACTATTTTTAGCAAAGAATGCTATCGGGTAAAATTATACAAGGTTTAACACAAGCTAGGATTGTAAATCTGGCAGGAAACCCAACAATTTGCACCTCAAGCCCCTAGCGCGCAATGATTTTTTTGAAGGGGGCTTGAATTGTAAAGGTGGATATTACTACATAATAGCTGCGTTGTAGAAAAGGCAGAGTAAGCTACAAAGAAGTTAATAATTACTACTTTTAATCTTCATTACAAAAGTTGTTCAAAGACAAAAAAAAAAGTAATCGGATGTCATGTTAAGGGATATTGCAGCTAGCACTTCGGTACATCTCAAGTTCCTTTCTGCTCTCCTTTTAAAATTTTGATTTTCTCAAAATTTCTGGGGGCCTATAGCAATATAATAGAGCAACATTGTCATGTTTCAGGTGATAGAATGCTAAATTATCTACATGTCACAAAAGACCCAAATACATTGTTCTTTTCTAGATTGGAAAAAATAAATGGGGTATTTTTGAAATTTGTAAAATTTCCTATTTTTTTAAAAAAAAATTCATGAAATACAACTCTGCCATAGCCTCATTATCAGTGAAAAATGGTCACAACTTGATTTGGCAATACATTTGGCATTATTATGAAGGAAAAACATGTGTGAGTAATTGAGCAGGGTAATAACGCTTCTTCTGGATGAGAGGCTGAGGTGAACACCCAGAGAGTCAGATTACCTGAGCGCTCATTTCTAATGTTAAAAAATGTATGCCAGATATGAAAAATACAAAAGAAATGGGTAAAAAAGACGAACACAATGCAACACCCATAACCTGGGTGGGACTCAAATGCATATCATGAGCGTGATCACTAGACCTCGGATTTTTAGGTTCTAAAAAGTGTGCTTTTAGGTTCCTAAAATAGGCTCTAAAAATCTTAAGTTAGGTTCGAAAAATCTTGATGTAGGTTCAAAAAGACTTAATATAGTTCAAAATTCCTGCAAAATGCTAATTAGGTATAGTCACAGGCAATGTTAATAGGACACCTATATCCTGAAAAATGCACTATCTTACATAACGTTATGTGTGTTGCCTAACCCTACAGCGATGGCAGAACTTACCATTGGAAATTTGCTATTAAAATCCACTCTTTGCCGTATAGTTAGGCAAAAATCTTCTATCATGTTATCCACATCCAAACTACACAGTTTTGTCTGTGAAGATCATCTTATATGCTGAAAATAATCGTTCAACAAAAACATAGTCAGTGGTGCAAACTTCAATGCTGAAATGTTAGTTTGCAAGGCGTGAATGCCACAAAGCACCGAAGTGACGCGAAAGTGAGATCAGACCACTTTGAATTGTACAGGTAACAGTGGCACCAGACATTTTGCTTTGAAAAATCGTCATGGACTTGGAGGAAGGGAAATCGACAGAGAGCATGTTTCAAACATGTTCGTCATGGAATTTTTTCGTGACCGAACAAAGCAAATGCCTCTGTGTGACATAAAAATTCTGTAAAACCTTAAAAAATATATAGAAACCTAACAAAAGGATTGATTAGGTGCATAAACCTAAAATGGGTTCTAACAAGCAAAATAAAACTTCATCAGTCGTTGGATTTTTTAACAAAACGCTGACATAACTTATTATTTCTTACATACCTGAAAAGGAAAAAAATAGGGTAAAAACCTAAAATACGACGTCTAGTGATCACCAAGGTAACAGTCACAGCAGAAGCACATCCAACTATCACAAGCAATGTTTTCTCTCATTCAGTGGACTGATTGTTCACTTCCTTATTGATCATGTATTACTCAAATTGGCATGAAAACGATTATCTAATACTTCTCAGAAGGATAATGAGAATGGTTCTTCATTTGCACGCAATGTTAACTGGACATTATCCATTGTCTACTACATCCCAGGAGTCTGTGAAACGAAGTCGACAGAGAAAGGTAGAAAGCAAGGTGGCAAAGCAGAACAGTGTGTACTGCTGCATATGTCTAGCAACTGCAGTCGTATCCCCCCACCCAAGCAATCCCCATCCGTATCACGCCTTCATTGGTCAAGCCCTGTTGAGTCACTACTTGCACAGAGGATTTGTTTCTGTTTGCTTGGTAACATTTCCAATTGTTTTATGATTTTGGAATCATAGAATTTTGGCAATCATTGTTACACGAAATTTGAACCTTCCTTAAAGTAATGAGAATGAAAACCCTTAAAAATCACCTTACGCAAGCATGAGAGCTTCCCATGGATAATGTATTTTCCGTTGACAAGCGACAGTAAGTATTGTAGACTAGTGGGAATAAATGTAGAAGTAAATCGGAACATTAGTAGAATGCAGTTACAGACTTTATTTTAATGCTACGAGAACAAAAACTGGCCTGCATATATTGAGCAAAAAATCAAGTAATCGCTAAACTCTGCAGTATGTGTTGACAGAAGTAAATCGAAATCAAACCATGTTAACACTAGAACGGCGAAGGATCTGATATCCCCTAGAACAACAGAAAGGGTCATTTTGACCCCTCATAAGAAATGCATTTAAAAATTCTAATTATTATAGAATGGGAACATATTTTTAAATTGTATTATTTTCTGTGCTTTATGTATTATAATCAAAGTGTTTAGGTGGTGTGTAATACATTTTGATTACAAATAAAAATTATAATAATCAATAACTGAACACTCCAGAATATGCATCATTTCACCAGGAGAAACTGCTACTTGACGCGACATGTTTGGAGACGTCCTTCCCGGTCCAAGAACACTACCTACATGACAACATGTAAACTGTGACAAGTGGGGACATGCTAAACACAGGATTACACAGGAACCACAACCTAACCCTGATATTGCAGCATGCACAAATGAAACCTTACAGGGGTCAAATTGACCCCTCCCGCTGTTCTAAGGGTATAACATGAAATTTCACAGGAAGAAATTATATTTTGTAGATTTCAATATACCATCTTAAAAAGGAGAAAGAATTACAAAAAGTCACAAAATTTCGAGGAAACAATAAGAAAAACGAGATAGTTATTGAAGAAACGGTGAAGGTAGGGGGTCAGAATTGCATTTGTAGCATGATGAAATTGCAATAAAACAAAAGGAACTTGGGCTGTATGTTTGCTCCACAGACTCCTTGGACAGAGTATAGTGCTTATTATTGTTATTTGTTGTGTAGAGAGAAGACCGCTTTTCTTGTCTTGAAGTGAGCATATGTATTTGCTGGTAGTGGAGATTTAACCTACAATGGACTTGTGATTTACTACGAGTCTGGTGTGCTAACCATCTGCTGGCAGGGAGAAGAAAGATGGGTAGTATGGAGTGGTTGGTTAGCGTTAGCACACAGGATTTCTAGTAAATCAAAATTCCATTGTATGTTAAATCCCACCACCAGCAAATAGACACATGCTCACATAAAATTGAGAGAACTGCTTTCTGTAAACACAGTGTTAGAATATTTAAAAATAAAAATCACCAGACAATGGATAATGTCCAATTAGCATTGCATGCTAATAATGAAGTACTGTTACTGACATTCTGAGAATCAAAAATAAATCCAATCATCAGAAGAGAAGAGAGGAGGTGCTCTCTCAAAATGTTAGTGTTAGAATAAATAAAATCAAAACCACTAGAGGGCCTCCCCATGGTGCAGTGGTAACGTCATTGCCTTGTAGTCAAGGAGTCCCAGGTTCGATACCTGGTGGAGGCACATAGTGGTTCGGATCCCACTTTAAACTGTAGGTCAGTCCCGATTAGCCTTACTGTGCATAAAGTGGACTTAAAACAACAAATCAATTAAAACCACTAGACATAAAGTAATGATCAAATTAATATTGCACCAATTAATTGTATGAAAAATTCAATATGCTGACCAAGGCAGAAATTTATTTTATTATAAAACATAAACTAAACGTAACGTTTCAACCTCCTAGCAAGGTCTTCTTCAGACTCTGTACCAAGTACAAATGTCACAAGGTACAAAACAGGACGATATATATACACAAAAATACTCCCCTCTAGACTATAAGAAAGTAGTTCTGGAACAATCTAGTAGGTGGCTTTCCCTTGTCAACTGTACTTTCACCTGAAAGAGAATGTGGTTGGACTCTTTACCTCACGCCCTATTTCCTCCATTCTTCTCCTCTCCTCTTTCTCTCTTGTCCTTTCCACTCTTTCTAACACCTTCTTCCATTCTTTGTTTAACTTTAGTCCCCCATTCCAGTTCATTGGGTCTTCTTCACCTTTCTTCTCTATTTCCTTGGACTCCTTCCATTGGAAGTATTTTTGTGTATGTATATCGTCCTGTTTTGTACCTTGTTACATTTGTACTCGGTACAGAGTCTGAAGAAGACCTTGCTAGAAGGTTGAAACGTTACGTTTAGTATGTTTTATAATAAAATAAATTTCTGCCTTGGTCAGCATATTGAGTTTTTCATATCATGGAAACAAGGCTTAATGGTGTTACAATTAATTGTACATTTTGTGTTTTTTCTATGGCTGCAATTGTAGGCTAACAAACAGAAAATACTTTTATATTCACTGTATTTCATTGTCCTTCAAATAAATATTTTTGCTAGCGTGTCACTTAAGACAACCAAGGCAAGGTGAATCAGGATGATCATGATGTGCACTCGTCATGGATCATCGCAGGTCGTGCTTGTTTTGTCGATTTGGAGTGGGTTTGCAGTGTTTCAACCTTCATAACCGAAAAATACCTACTTTCGTGTTCATTATGTCATCACAAAACATTGACGGATAGCCCCCAAAATTATTCACGATAGCCCCACGAACCATTGACGGATAGCCCCAAAAACCATTCACGATAGCCTCACGAACCATTGATGGATAGCCCCAAAAACCATTCACGATAGCCTCACGGACCATTTCCAGCAAGGTTAGGTTAGGTTGGGTTAGGTAAGCATAGTTAAAAAAAATCTTAACAAAACATCACGTTTGGAAACACTGGCGAGACCGCGTGATTTTCGACGCTCTCACCATCTACAGGTACATAATGGAAACAACGGCATAATGTTGTCCCTTTACAGAAAATGCAAGTTCCTTACATAAAAAGTGATTATATCTTGTTCTGCAGCATTCTATGGTGAAGTTTTCAGTTTCCACGAAAGAAAATACCTCGAAGAACTTCGACAATGCTACAGAAACTGATTTCAGTAAGTAGTTTCTCCTGTAAATTTGAAGAAATCCGTTTGGGCGATATCGCATATTTACCCTCGTTTCTACAATGTTCCTGCAATAGACTTGTGAAATTTAATTTTTCTTCTACGCCCAGATTCCTCGGGCACCAGAGTACTAATATGGCAATGTTTGCATGTGTTAAATATATTGCAATAACTAATATTGCACTAAAAATGTATGCAAGGAACTAACAACACTATTTATATTAGGACTAATTAAAACAAATGACAAGCATAAGGAAACACATCCAATTATGTTTGCAACCATCATTCTTACAAATGAGATTAATTTGTTATTCATTTTCATTTCAACCTTACAGAAATGATTTTGTATGTAAATATTTGTATAAAAAAATAAATTAAACTTCAGACGTGGTTTGTAATGCATAGAGAAACCACAGTGACAAATGAGTTGCTGCAATTGAAATGGACGGTCACCTACTGAAAGAGGTCCGGCTGGACTAAATATGAAAGGGTGGAAACTTTTCACCTCTACAATTTTGGCCCGCTACATCTTTATAAAGGGGGACAGGAGCATAACTGTGATACCGGTAATCCCGTCCAGATTGCTCTTTAGAAATATGTAATAATGTAATTCTAAACTAGAGACAATGATAGTAAACCATAATTTTAAAATATTCGTATCTAATAATAATAATAATTAAATAAACGCTGTGATGGAACAACTGGCGGACTATGTTTAAAAAGTGGCAAGAAATTGAGAGTAAACATGGTGTGAAAAATATGAATATAGAATATAGTAGAAAAATATATACCAAAACTAAATATTGATATTGTAGGGAGGAAACTGTTTTCTTTATAATCAATTGCTTTATAAATCAAACGTCGCCAAAAAAAAGTTTCGTACGTAGTAATTACCATTAATGCCTGAAGTAAACGGTTATTCGCCTTCATGGTTGTCAAAAGAGAATGGGAGAGATTCTACACAGTTTCCAACATCTCACAAATAGTGATATTTACACCCTTTACATTGCCCATCCTAGAACTACTGTAATGAAAACAACAGTATTTTAACTTACCGGAAACATTTTTGTCGTTCTTCGGAGTCGAGGACATATCGGAATCCTTGCTTATGAATTAAGCTAACCCTGAATGCATTCCGCCCCCATACATTTCCACCAACTTCGAAACACTTCTTCCCTGCATGATAAAACATACATGTCAACAAAAACTCGCCATTTTGCGCACAACTCAGTGTTACCAGGTCTTGGAAGAAATAAGGTACAATTCGAAAAGAGTTTTTAACTTTCATATAGTCACAAGTTCGTAGAGACGAGAGGGTTAACAGCCTCACTTTTTGCCACCGGACTATGCTACGCCTTGTCTACCAAGAAAAAAAATAAGGTCTACCGAAAAGTAAACTGTTCCCCCCCCCCCCACCCAAGTTTTGGCATCCAATCGCCGCTACTGAAAGCGGAAATCATAGACCATATTAGTGGAAGCTCAAGCTGTATCATATGGCTGTATATGCATAGACATACTGTATCAGCATGGCCGTATTTAGAGGGGGGGTTTCTAGGGTTCAAACCCCCCCCGAAACTTCTGACATGTTGGATTAATGGATGTTCAGAAACCAAAATCTGTAACAAATTTTCAATTTTTTTTCGAAGCATCACAAAAATACAAGGAGACACTGTTGAAACGATCGAGCTAGAATTTTCATACATTTGGAATTCTGAAAGTTGAGTGAAACAGGATTTATTCTCGGATTCGCAGCCCACCGGCGACCCCTCCATTATCACTTCTGCTGTCATCTTTCCAGTGTTGTTCCTGAGTCACAAGGAATAAGATTCCCTTATGATTGTCCCAAAATTCCATTTCCAGCTTTAAAAATTCCCCGTCCGATAAAGTCGAAAATAAACCCCCCTTGATAGGAGTTGAAACCTAGTACCTCCAGTTTCATAGCGCATTACGTTCGCGATTGAGGTTACAATCCATGCACCAGGCTAAGCTTTTAAAGAGAATAACTGGTTCCACACTTTTCAAAATTCCAAAAATTTAATTTTAAAGTCAAACAACAAAAACTTTATGACTAAAATTTCCATCTAACTTTTAAAGTTTTTTTTCTTGAAGGTATCTAAAGTTTAATGACGAATTAAAATAATTGTGCATTTCAGTACACACTGTATGAAACGTAAAAGAAACAAAAATAAACTTATGCTGGATATTCACTCATCTGCTGGATTGAGTAAGCTCCCTCAAGGATATAACAATAATATAATTATTATTATTATTAGTATTATTATTATGGAATAAAATTGTTTTATTATTATGAAATTTTAATTATTATTGTACAATTATTATTATTATTTCTATTATTCAAATTTCTGGCAACGCCCTGGGAACAATTATGAATGAACCCCCCCCGAAAATTTTTCCTGTCTACGGCCGTGTGTATCAGGCCCGTATCCAGGAATTCTTTGTGGGGGGGGGGGAGCGAAGTCAATCCTAGAGGGGGCAAATTTTTAATATATTGTGTCTCATTGGCAGATAAAGCAGGGTACACAGAGGCACTTGCCCCTCCCCCAAAAGAGATACATGAAATAGCAATATTTCGATAATGACCATTCCAGATTGCCAAAGAATATAAAGATATAGTTTAAGATAAATAGACCAAAAGGGACTGTATCTACTTGATATTTGCAGGTCGATAATGTTAATAGATGATTAATATGTACAAACAGCTTGGGGCCTCTCTGCAGAACTGATTAAGGGAGCCCTTTATAAATCATGCTTCGTAATTATTCCCTCTAGTTTCCAGTACGCAAGATTTTTACGCACAAAGGAATCTAACGAGAATCCAACAACACCATTGTGTTGTGTTATGCAAGAAAAATCGAATTAATTAAATAATAATGGTTACATATTATCTACACTCCGTGGCAGCGATAAGGGGGGGCAGTTGCGCCCCCAGTTTTCGCCACTTTTTCCCTCTGCACTGTGCTAAATCTTACCTACGAAGGGAAATGTACAGTTTCCCCCCCCCCCCCAGTTTTGGCACCTTACCCACCCGGTTTTAGGACCCAATCGCCGCCATTGTCTACAGTTTGATTTATTGTGTAAAAGTTTGTAATACATCTTTTTGTACTTGCCAAAACATTAGAACATGGGTCCCTTAGTCCGCTACCGACTCTATTTCCTTCAAAGGGGAGACTCTTGCATCACTACAGAGTACAAACAATGTTTGCCTACTGGTTACGTTAACCATTTTGCAAAATATTGTGTGAATTATAGGTGAAATACATGTGTTTCACACCTGACAAACAAATAGGAATCCCTTGATTGATAAATGACTTCTTGGATTACAGTGTCATCATTAATATTCCATATTAAGTTTCATAGAAATAAATTGTTTTATAGGCCGCACATAATTTTACGGGGTGCCATCGCATTCTCTTTACCGTTTTTTTCTCATATAGATCGTTTGGCTCCCAGGGCCAACTCTCACTGCTCCATACCTATGGCTCTGAACTTGGACTACAAGAATAGCAGACATTGCGAGCAAGAAAATTTTACGAAATGTATTTTCATTTGTATAAAATTTTAAATCGGGAGGGGCAATTGCCCCTCTGTACCCCTTGCAAGTGCCATTGG